>NW_027325377.1:1741473-2341473 GCF_036924035.1 Leuresthes tenuis | reverse complement strand
CTCCACCTGAAACACCAGAATCAGAACCACGATCGGGTCACAGTCGCACAACGGGTCCACTGCCAGTTCAGGCTGTGAAGATTAGACTTCCTCAAACAATAAAACGACCTTGGACTGAGTTTAGTTTCCCTCCTGCTTTATGGAAGTGAAACAGAAAAACTCGCCGCTCTTTAGGAACAGAAACACGACTAAATGTCACATGACATCAAAGAGTTTGTGTCTCTGTGGGCCGAACCTCATATTGGGACAAAAAGCCAAACCTGAACTTTCCATTCATCATTTTAAAGAAATGTTTTCGATACGTTTTGTACAAAAACGACCAATAAACTCTCATCTGTCAGTAGTTTTGTAGCTTTCTTAATCTGTCATTCTCTGGAAAACTATTGAAAAACATCGATGACTCATCCTGCACTGAGGGGCGTGTGCTAACTCACTGTCCAATGAGATGCCTTGGATTTGGGAAAGATGGGCGGAGTCTCATCAGGCCACCAGAGCTGGCCAATCAGAGCTCTCTGAGCTCTTTTAGGAGGGAACTGCCTCCCTAGCTTCTGTCTCTAAAGAAAATGCATACATTTAGCTGATGAACAGCACTCCACTGGTCATTTTAAAGAACATTTAAATGTTTTTAGTAATCAGAAATTAGCCACCTGCTGCAGACACTTTGCCAACTAATTTTTAGCGTTTTTACACATGAAGTTAGCAGTTAGTAACCCCTTAAAGGGGAAAACAGGGCGTTTAGCTGGAAATTAAAGGAATAAAAACACTTAAAAGTTCCTGGTTGCATTTACTGGCCGAGGGTCGAGGTCCTGCAGCTGTATTTAGTTAGTTTGGTCGTGTAGTGAGTCAGAGCTTTAGTTTGTTCTTTATTTTATGTCCAGTTCAGGTCCTAAAAACTAGTTCAGAGTCTCTTTATGTTGCGATTAATTTTTGACATGAAAGTGAAGTAGTTTTATAGATTTAATCTGTCATTCTCTGGAAAACTATTGAAAAACATCGATGACTCATCCTGCACTGAGGGGCGTGTGCTAACTCACTGTCCAATGAGATGCCTTGGATTTGGGAAAGATGGGCGGAGTCTCATCAGGCCACCAGAGCTGGCCAATCAGAGCTCTCTGAGCTCTTTTAGGAGGGAACTGCCTCCCTAGCTTCTGTCGCTAAAGAAAATGCATACATTTAGCTGACGAACAGCCCTCCACTGGTCGTTTTAAAGAACTTTTAAATGTTTTTAGTAAATCAGAAATTAGCCACCTGCTGCAGACACTTTGCCAACTAATTTTTAACGTTTTTACACTTGAAGTTAGCAGTTAGTAACTCCTTAAAGGGGAAAACAGGGCGTTTGGCTGGAAATTAAAGGAATAAAAACACTTAAAAGTTCCTGGTTGCATTTACTGGCCGAGGGTCGAGGTCCTGCAGCTGTATTTAGTTAGTTTGGTCGTGTAGTGAGTCAGTAGTTTCATTTTATGTCCAGTTCAGGTCCTAAAAACATGTTCAGAGTCTCTTTATGTTCAGATTAATTTTTTTGACATGAAAGTAAAACGATGGAGCGAGTTTCCTCTGAAAGCAGTCGGCCGTCTCTCTGCGTGGTGATGAGGCAGAGACGAGGACAACGGTGGGAACCTGGACAGTGATGAGGTAACCAAGGCAACCGGGGATGGAGGGCGGTGTGGGACAAAATACAAAAGGCAGACAGAGAGTCTGCGTTCATGAAATGTAATTATAAAGACACTCCAACTCCAGATGAAACGGATCAGGAGGATCTTTTTATTAGTTTTAAACTCCAGATGAATCACAGTCTCTCCTGTGTTCATGGTGCTTTTTCTTCTTCTCTGTTAGGTTAGATCACATGTCCTCGTCTTTTTCCTCTTATTCTGAAGCTCCAGCTGCTGTTTTTTATTCATAACTTTAGAGATTCTCCTTCTCGGCGTCTTGTGTTTTGCCCGTTTTATTCGGGTCATGATTTTCTTCCTTCCTGCCGAATTCATCACACATATTTCTGTGTTTCTCTCAGCTTCAGCGGCTGCAGAAGTGATCGAGCTTTAACTGATAGCGGCTGCTGGTGCCGAATGCCTCATTCTGCGTTATTACATTTGGCCTTTTTGATCTGATCAGTGAGACGGATCAGAAACGGCAGCGACTGACGGCCTGAAGTGACAAACACACCGTCGGTTTCCTGTCAGACTAAATGACTAAAGTCGGCCGCCTGAGCCACAACTGATGTTACTGTGGAGCAGAAAGCAGGAGAGACGAGTTCAACATGAAGGTATTTAAAGGGATATCTGACTTTAATCTGTTTTCATCCGACTGTTAAACCAATCTGAGGTAAACTTTTCAAATGTCTCATAGAAAGAAAGAAGATGTGCCTGATGCTGCACACTTTTTCTTTATGGATCCAAATGAATGACTGACACCCCCCTTCCAGTCATCTATTGTCCAATCACTGAGGTGCAGTCCTGCTGGATGGAAACTCGGAGAGAAGGAAACTCGGAAGCTAGGAGAGAAGGAAGCTAGGAGAGAAGGGAGCTAGGAGAGAAGGAAGCTCGTAGAGACGGAAACTCGGAAACTAGGAGAGAAGGAAGCTAGGAGAGAAAGAAACTCGGAAGCTAGGAGAGAAGGGAGCTAGGAGAGAAGGAAGCTCGTAGAGACGGAAACTCGGAAGCTAGGAGAGAAGGAAGCTAGGAGAGAAGGAAGCTCGGAGAGAAGAGAGAAGGGAGCTAGGAGAGAAGGGAGCAAGGAGAGAAGAGAGAAGGGAGCTAGGAGAGAAGGGAGCAAGGAGAGAAGGGAGCTAGGAGAGAAGAGAGAAGGGAGCTAGGAGAGAAGGGAGCAAGGAGAGAAGAGAGAAGGGAGCTAGGAGAGAAGGGAGCAAGGAGAGAAGGGAGCTAGGAGAGAAGGGAGCTGGGAGAGAAGGGGGCTAGGAGAGAAGGGAGCTAGGAGAGAAGGGAGCTAGGAGAGAAGGGAGCTAGGAGAGAAGGGAGCTCGGAGAGAAGGGAGCTAGGAGAGAAGGGGGCTAGGAGAGAAGGGAGCTGGGAGAGAAGGGAGCTAGGAGAGAAGGGAGCTCGGAGAGAAGGAAACTCGGAAGCTAGGAGAGAAGGGAGCTAGGAGAGAAGGGGGCTAGGAGAGAAGGGAGCAAGGAGAGAAAGGAGCTAGGAGAGAAGGGAGCTCGGAGAGAAGGAAACTCGGAAGCTAGGAGAGAAGGGAGCTAGGAGAGAAGGGAGCTAGGAGAGAAGGGAGCAAGGAGAGAAAGGAGCTAGGAGAGAAGGGAGCTAGGAGAGAAGGGAGCTGGGAGAGAAGGGAGCTAGGAGAGAAGGGAGCAAGGAGAGAAGGGAGCTAGGAGAGAAGGGAGCTAGGAGAGAAGGGAGCTAGGAGAGAAGGGAGCTAGGAGAGAAGGGAGCTAGGAGAGAAGGGAGCTCGGAGAGAAGGGAGCTGGGAGAGAAGGGGGCTCGGAGAGAAGGAAACTCGGAAGCTAGGAGAGAAGGGAGCTAGGAGAGAAGGGGGCTAGGAGAGAAGGGAGCAAGGAGAGAAAGGAGCTAGGAGAGAAGGGAGCTCGGAGAGAAGGAAACTCGGAAGCTAGGAGAGAAGGGAGCTAGGAGAGAAGGGAGCTAGGAGAGAAGGGAGCAAGGAGAGAAGGGAGCAAGGAGAGAAAGGAGCTAGGAGAGAAGGGAGCTGGGAGAGAAGGGAGCTAGGAGAGAAGGGAGCAAGGAGAGAAGAGAGAAGGGAGCTAGGAGAGAAGGGAGCAAGGAGAGAAGGGAGCTGGGAGAGAAGGGAGCTGGGAGAGAAGGGGGCTAGGAGAGAAGGGAGCTAGGAGAGAAGGGAGCTCGGAGAGAAGGAAACTCGGAAGCTAGGAGAGAAGGGAGCTAGGAGAGAAGGGGGCTAGGAGAGAAGGGGGCTAGGAGAGAAGGGAGCAAGGAGAGAAAGGAGCTAGGAGAGAAGGGAGCTCGGAGAGAAGGAAACTCGGAAGCTAGGAGAGAAGGGAGCTAGGAGAGAAGGGAGCTAGGAGAGAAGGGAGCAAGGAGAGAAAGGAGCTAGGAGAGAAGGGAGCTGGGAGAGAAGGGAGCTAGGAGAGAAGGGAGCAAGGAGAGAAGGGAGCTAGGAGAGAAGGGAGCTAGGAGAGAAGGGGGCTAGGAGAGAAGGGAGCTAGGAGAGAAGGAAGCTAGGAGAGAAGGAAACTAGTAGAGAAGGACATTCAGACCCAAATCATGCTCTCATGCACATATTTTTCTTTCTTTGGTCAGAAACTGGGTCTAAAATCAGCGCATTAAGACCAGTGAACCCTACTTTATAATCTGACAGAATCAGAGTTAAAGGAGCTTAAAGACGGCGTCTGAGCTCAGCTGGTCAGGTGATCCAGACACGTCTGTGATTCATCTCCTTCTCAGATGTGAGGTTCTGTAAATCTGACGTTTTCTCACCTTCTTGCCCTCGCTGTTGTCTGCGCTGACGTAGGCGAGCTTCCTGCGGACGTAGAAGAGCATGTCGTCCTGTCGAGGCGCCCACTTCTCCATGAAGTAGGTGGAGAACATCCAGGTCCAGAACACGATGCGGTCATCCTTAAAGCAGCCTTAAAGCAGACAGAGACGCACATCTTTATGCATATTACTGAAGCCCCGCCCCCTCATTTGCATAATTAAGCAGAAACACACGGCTGTCAAACAGACATACATATTTATGCATATTACTGAAGCCACGCCCCCTCATTTGCATAATTAAGCAGAAACACACACGGCTGTCAAACAGAGACACACATCTTTATGCATATTACTGAAGCCCCGCCCCCTCATTTGCATAATTAAGCAGAAACACACATGGCTGTCAAACAGAGACACACATCTTTATGCATATTACTGAGGCCACGCCCCCTCATTTGCATAATTAAGCAGAAACACACACGGCTGTCAAACAGAGACATACATCTTTATGCATATTACTGAAGCCCCGCCCCCTCATTTGCATAATGAAGCAGAAACACACACTGGCTGTCAAACAGAGATACATCTTTATGCATATTACTGAAGCCCCGCCCCCTCATTTGCATAATTAAGCAGAAACACACACGACTGTCAAACAGAGATACATCTTTATGCATATTACTGAAGCCCCGCCCCCTCATTTGCATAATTAAGCAGAAACACACAGCTGTCAAACAGAGACATACATCTTTATGCATATTACCGAAGCCCCGCCCCCTCATTTGCATTTTTTAAAAAGAAAATTTGCATATTTTACTTAAGTGCCTTGAGATGACAATTGTTGTAATCTGGGGCTTTATAAATAAAACTGAATTGAATTGAATTGAATTGAACTAACACTTCCTGCCATTTGCCTCATTGTAAAACCTGCTATTAGTAACATTAAGTCACCATCATGAGATGCAGATCTGACCGGCTCACAGCCAGAGGCTGGAAGGATGTTAGAAAAATTCACTCACAGACAACGGTACGAAACCAAGAAATCCCTCAGAGGGGAGAACAACACAGGAACCTTCTCTCTCCAACGAGTGTTTGCCTCCCTTTACCTTTTATTAGGTGACACATCCAATCCTCTATGTGCCCAGGTCTGGTTTATCTCCTGAGTTTTATCTCCTTATTTGGGGAGCTATAAAGATAACGATCAGTTCTTAAAACACGGCTCTCTTTGTCTCCCAACTTCTCCTTGAGAGGTTTTGATATTTAAAATGGCCGCTCTGGCTGTGACTTTCATTTAATGGTAATAAGCAAACTTTTCTCACACAGGATCATCAGGTTCTGCAGAAGGTTCTGTTCAGGATCCATTCATCCGAACCAGGAGTGTTGGAGCAGGGGAACCGAGCGGTTTGTCCCCTCTGGGCTACTGTAGCAACAATGCAAAAAGGTTTCATCCCAACATGCTGTGGTGAAGTGGATCTGTGACCGGCGCCTCGTTTCATTTCACTTATCTGAGCAGGGAACCCGGTTAGCTTTGATCCGCTCTGATCCAGCTGTGGAAACACGACCAAGGTCCGTTAACTCGGCTTTGACTGAGAAGGCAACGCACAGATTTACCGGCTGATGCAGGGAACGCCTGTTTTAACTCAATCTATTCATGGATCACAACAGAAACACTAAATGTACAATCTACATTTATTCATTTAACCTCAAATAATGACTTTTAACACGTCAAACACTCAGGAAAAAGCAGCAGAGATTCTTTTCCTTATTAGGAAACTGATTCTAATTAAACGTTTGACTGTTTTTCAAATGTAAACATTTCAGATAATCAGTGATGATGTGAAGAAAAGATCATTTTGGAGGAGAAATGGCTTCATGGGGGCTTTTAATTCCTCATTTATCATCAAAACGGCGTCCTTTTGGTGTCATTTCTGTGTCGTTTCGACAGTAAACACCAAAGCTGTGACCATCAGCCTCGCCAACAACCTGAAGTCGGCCAATTAAAGTCGTAATTTAAAAAGTTTGACCCGAAGGGAAGCTGTTCACACAACACCGGTGTGTTCAGGCTGCCGGCCAACCAGACGACCTCTGGCCCTCGTCCAGTCGTGTTTGGCATGAGGGACGCCGTCCTCACGCAGAGGTGAGCCCGCCAACACGAGCTGCTGGCAAACGGAGCCGAAGACGCTTCCAGAAAGTAAGAAACAACACATCTGACCTGATAAAAGTCCTGCTCTATTCATATATCCGCTTTAAAAATACTTTAACTGTGTATGAAGCCAAGCTCAGGATCACTCATCTGAAGAAAGTGAGCCGGGTCCCGGGCCACGTTTGTTCTGCTGGCAGTTATACGGCGCCCAGTGATGCGATATCAACGCCCCGCTGACCTGGATGAGCGGGGGGGCATCAGAAGGATGAACAGAAAACCTCAAGAGTTATCCGGCCAGTAAAGATCTACCGCCCTAAGGGGTCAGTCTCAGGCTGTATGTCGACGTAGAACCGCCTTAAAGGGGAACTCCGGTGTTTTAGCCTCTAAATAAGGCATTATCTGTCTTTATTTCACCAATACTTTAAGAAGAATGAATGAATGAACGTGTGCTATAGCTCTGTTAGCTCATAGCTGCTGTTAGCTCATAGCTGCTGTTAGCTCATAGCTCTGTTAGCTCATAGCTGCTGTTAGCTCATAGTTGCTGTTAGCTCATAGCTCTGTTAGCTCATAGCTGCTGTTATGTGGCTACTTGCAGCTATAGGAGAGCTAACGGAGGGATTTCTACTCAGGCACTCTACTGGGACAGCATGATGGTGGTTCGGCTGACATTTCAAAAGAATTAGACACCAACAAACAAAATAAAGAGACAAAAACAGGAAGAACGCTGCTGGCTGGTCCCCATCAGGGGTTTTCTGCTCTTTGGAAAGAGTCAAACTCCCCTGAAATCAGCCTTCAATCCCTGTCAAAGTTCCCCTGTTTTCACCATCTTACCTGAAACATCTTCTGTGGGATCAGATGAATTCACATTTCCACCTTAAATCCAGTTTGCAGTGTGGGGACTGATGATCAGACCCCCGTGTTTCAGTATTCTATTGATTATTTAATCCAGTAATCGTATAAGAAGCTGCTCTGATGGGCAGAGGCACATTAAGGACAGTAGGACGGTCCTTCTGCTGACATTTCAACAGAAATTAGACAAATTTGGCCAAAAAATAAAATAAAATACAGACCTGAAAAAGTGTCTCTACGGCCTAAAACCTCCACTTCCTTCTGTTCTCTGCTAGCTTCCTTCGGTTCTCTCCTAGCTTCCTTCGGTTCTCTCCTAGCATCCTTCTGCTCTCTCCTAGCATCCTTCCGGTCTCTCCTAGCATCCTTTTGGTCTCTCCTAGCTTCCTTCGGTTCTCTCCTAGCTTCCTTCTGCTCTCTCCTAGCATCCTTCCGGTCTCTCCTAGCATCCTTTTGGTCTCTCCTAGCATCCTTACGGTCTCTCCTAGCTTCCTTCTGGTCTCTCCTAGCATCCTTCCGGTCTCTCCTAGCTTCCTTCTGGTCTTTCCTAGCTTCCTTCCGGTCTCTCCTAGCTTCCTTCTCGTCTCTCCTAGCTTCCTTCCCGTCTCTCCTAGCATCCTTTAGGTCTCTCCTAGCTTCCATCTGTTCTCTGCTAGCTTCCTTCTGTTCTCTGCTAGCATCCTTCTGGTCCCTCCTAGCTTCCTTCTGTTCTCTCCTAGCTTCCTTCTGTTCTCTGCTAGCATCCTTCTGGTCCCTCCTAGCTTCCTTCCTTCTTCCCTTCCTGAGGCAAGGAAGAGGAGAGCTAACAGAGGGATTTCTACACAGGCACTCTACTGGGACCACTTCATCCACACGGCCCCCTGCAGCACAGTTTATTCACTCCGGTAAGAACGTCCATCTGACTCAAAATCTGATAAATATCCTGCCATGTTGCACAAAACTATCAGCAGCAAACTCTGTGTGAAGTTAGCCGACTGTCACAGAGCACGGAGTGAATAAACTGTGCTGCAGGGGGGCGTGTGGATGAAGTGGTCCCAGTAGAGTGCCTGTGTAGAAATCCCTCCGTTAGCTCTCCTATAGCTGCAAGTAGCCATGAGCTAACAGCAGCTATGAGCTAACAGAGCTATGAGCTAACAGAGCTATCAGCTAACAGAGCTATGAGCTAACAGCAGCTATGAGCTAACAGAGCTATGAGCTAACAGAGCTATAGCACACGTTCATTCATTCATTCTTCTTAAAGTATTGGTGAAATAAAGACGGGTCAGTCTCAGGCTGTACCTCAGATCAGATCATATGATGCATAAAAACTGTTGCCATAAAAGGAAAATACTTCCTTATATGGCTACTCCACCTGTCGGAGTCTGACACCATCCTCAGCTTTGTTCTGACATCCCGTACCACATAAAACAATCATTTTAATCATTGAAATGCACATTTTTAAAATGACTCGAATAAAAATAGCTGTATCCCCCTTTTTTTTAATTTTTAAAAAAAAAAATGTAATTTTTACACCAGCAAGTTTAATTAGACACTTGTATGTTTAATATAAATATGAACTTTGTAGGTCTGTTGTGTCAATAAAGTTATTTAGAATAAAAAGTGAAGAATGTTTGTTCATAATCGTTAAATGAGTATAATCTGATCATGTGACCGTGTTACTTCTGTCATGTGTTCAGGCTGAATGAATGGATGAGGTCTTTTCCTTTTTATCATCCCTCCAAACGACTTTTTTAACCCAAGTCGATGTTTTTAACAGCCCAAAATGAACCTTTAGGTTTATTCTGTCCCAGTTGTTACTGTTAAAGAAGGACAGCCGGCCTCTGAGCCGTCTGACATCAGAAATAAGCACAAGAATGATCATGAACACCCATCAAATGGTCTGCTGTTGGTAAAATTTGCTCCATCCTGAAGATAGAAACCAGTTCCTTCACCTGGGGGGGTCCAGATCACGTCTAAATACACCAACATTGCTGCTAACAACCAGAATCAACCAAAAAATAGGTAAAAAAAGCACAAAAAGGGAACCTTTACTTCAGTTTCTCCAGCTTTAAAACAACAAGGCAGTTTGGCCTGACATCTAAAGGTGGTGCTGAGGCACTGATCCGCCTCAGGAGTGTCCAGTTTCACCCACAAACCGTCTCTGCTGGTATTTATCTCACCTTTTACAACCACCTTCACACCAGTTCCTGTGATTAAGAGTTCAGGAAACATCTATTTTCCTGCTCTGACCCAGAAATGGATCCATTTCATCATCCAGAAGCAGGTCTCAGGTGCTAAGATGCACCTGGAGGTGAGAGCAGGCTGCGGGAGGAGCTACAAGAAGGAGGAAGGCTGGTGGAAAAGCACTGAAATGTTTCCTGAAAAGCAGCTCAACTTAATACTGGAAGAAACAAGAGCCTCCTTTCAGAAGTTTGTACATTAGATTTGAGGGAAGTGACTGAATGAATCGAATCAGGAAGTTTGTGTTTGGCCACATTAAATGTTTTCTGGGACTTTGATGTTTTAATCGAATTTATTGAGGAATTTGTTGGGAGACCAGCTGAAGAGAAACATCAGCTGTTGTTTATCTTATTAGTTATTGACAGTGGAAGACCTTTAGAGTCTGAACTCATTCCTGATGTTTGTGAGGAGCAGTGGAAACTGAACCAGACGGCGTCCGACTCATGAAATATTCAGCAGGACGTGAGTCGGATCGGCTATTTTTACTGTACAGTTACAGTCTGGGAGCAGCAGAGCTCAGCTGGAGTGATTTATTCAACATTAAAGCTGCAAACTGACGTCAGTGTATATGAGGCAATTAAACCCGAATCAATGGTGTTCACCGCTCTGCCTTAAACTGCTGTTTCTGCTCCCGTTTGCTAATGAAAGCATGTGACACCATGAACATGTCATGATTTATCACACATTCCTCTGTGTGACGCCTCCTGATCCATATCTAAAGCTTGACAACAGCTGGAAGAGCAGAAACAGCTGTTTGGGCTCCAACCAAACCCCTCACAAGGCGTTTAATGGTGAAGAAAAAGTGGGAAATTTTCATGTTTTGGTGGTTGAATTCCCTGTAAAAACAGAAGCAGCAACTATTTCCCAAAGAAAAGTCTACTGAAAGGTTCTGGTTCTGGTTCTGATGGAGGTTTTTTCCTGTTTAAAAACACTCCTGTCGCCTCGTGGACGGGGCATTGGATCAGTTTCAGTGCAATCTGTTGGTTTCCTTCGCTGGGAAACTGTTTTTTAATGAACTCTGTGAGAATTGGACTCATTTGGAATTTAATCAACATGATTGTACTACAACGAAGTGGCTTGAATTGCACTGTGAGATGATGCATGTTGTGATTCTGGGCTTTATAAATAAAACTCAAACCCAAAGAAAGGACAGAGATTTGAGTCCGAGCTCAAACTGTTTACATATCATCTAAAAGTCCTTTTTTTGTTGGACAAAGAAGATAATTTGATGAAGTGACTTACAACAGCAGAGAGATCATATGAAAACATCAGCTGTGATTCAATCAGACTTTAACATCTCATTTCAGAAGGTGTTGAGGTTTTAGTCTTTAAGTGAGTAACAATAAGGCTGAAACTGAGACTCTGGGTTTGGTGAGCTGGTGTCTTTCTGTGCAGACCCGAGTCACTGCTGCCTGATAAGAGAGTCACAGTCAGCAGCTGCAGACGACCATCTGAGGACACACACCTCACTGTGAGGTACTTCCTGCCAACAACCTGACCACTGTGCATGTCTCAGGCTAAGAAAGAGGTTCGTTTTTACGATAGTGGTGTTTCCCCCCAGAACTGTAGGGGGGAGACAAAGAGGCCGGGATTATACTTCCCTTTTAATCCCACATTCATATAAGAAACTTTTCTGATGTCTCATGAGCTACTTTGATGAGCGTATTCGTCCCTACGCAGTGACAAACACATCAAGGGATTTGGGTAATTCCTTTCTTTACAAGCTCGTTTTCAAAACTTCCCGCCACTTTCACAGCTGCTAACTCTATAACCCGTCACAACTGTCACAGACCCTACGTCCGCAACGTATCCTATAACTGTCACGTACCCTATATCTTTCACAGACTCTATATCTTTTTCACGTACCCTATATCTTTTTCACGTACCCTATATCTTTTTCACGTACCCTATATCTTTCACGTACCCTATATCTTTTTCACGTACCCTATATCTTTTTCACGTACCCTATAACTGTCACAGACCCATGTCCGCCACGTACCCTACGTCCGCCACATACCCTATATCTTTCACAGACCCTACGTCCGTCACGTTGCAGCTGGTGAAAACGTAGTTGATTTCTGAGTCTCTCGTTCTGAGGACATACTAGAGACAGCCATCATAAATGTAAGTACTCGTAATTAAAAGCACGAATACAAAGTTCTGCCTTAAATCCCGATCAATACTCATGTAATGACTTATTAAAACAGGGCTTTTTTTTACAGTTCGATGCTTTGTTTTTAACAAACTAATCCATTTACATTTAAAATTAAATAACATTTACAGGCAGAAGCTAAATGAACCCTGTTCTGCACTCCAATATTGTTCGTTATAAGAGGATCTTTCTTTGTCTGGAAAATATAAAAAATACTGCCCGAGTTCTGCTGTGTGCCTTCAGTTTGTGATGATATAAGACCCTCAGCAGCTGGATGCAGAGTTTGACATTTTCTTGCCTTCATTACAGATGACACCAGACGCAGAACACAGGCCCGGCTGCTGCGATGAAGTCATGGGTCGTTAACAGAGCACTATTGATCGCTGCATTGGAGCAAACAGGCAGCACGATGAGGCAGAAACAGCCCACAAACTGCACAGCTGACACTCTTCTATCAGGACGATCCGGTGACCCATCGGATCAATACCGTCTTTCACATGATGCTCAGAGTTCCTCCGTCAGCTACATTTCGTTTATGAAGGAGACTCATAATTAAGCTGGGAGACAAAAGGAGACGTGAGGTCATCACGGTTTATTTTCTCCCGTCTGTGCTGTGAATTAGTGACGTCAGCAGGTTATTCTTAGAAAAGAGGTTTCAGATGTCTGTGGGACCGCAAACCAGGAGATGAAATGTCCTTAAACTCCTAACAAACTTTATGATGCCGTCATGCTGATCTGTTATTAACTAATAAGATTTAAACACTTCTGAGGCTATTTAATACCTGACAAACGTTTTAATTAAGAAACATTTCAATTATTATTAAAATTCTGAACGTTCATCACATATTTTGTCCACCATGGCTCACTTTTACCAGCCAGAAGAAACGTATGATGATGCTTTTGACTGTAGGGTAAACCTAACAAGTTTTCTCAGGTTTCCTCGATAAAAGGAGTCCTGAAGACCTCCAGCTGAACACCTTTAACAGGAGGAAGAGGCCAATAGGCTGCGTTGTCAGATATTCTGTAAAAACAAGCAATCCAAGCGACAGAAACAGGCCCCGAACAAGCATCTGTGGCCCCAAAAAGAAGCAGGTAACCTCATCAGGTGGGAAAAAGTACTCGATCCTCTAAAGAAACAGTGAATCAACTGAATAAAAGACTAAAATTCAACTGAACATTTCAGAAAGATATTTTATATTATTGATTATAATTATGAATTTAATAATAAAAGCATGACTTCAATACAGCTGGAGCTTAACGTGGAAAAAAATCCTGATGGATTTACTTTGTTTGTTTCTTGAATTAGTAAAAGTTAGAAAAGTTTTAAGCTGTTGCTTCAGCCTGAACTGAACTTTCTTCCCTAACAGATGAAGGAACAGAAATATCTCTACAGAACGACCTTTGAAGGATATTTCCTCTTATCTCAGTCTGCTAAAACAAGCAAAAACAAGCTAAAAGAAGCAAAAACAAGCTAAAAGAAGCTAAAACAAACTAAAACAAGCTAAAACAAACTAAAACAAGCTAAAACAAGCTAAAACAACCTAAAACAAGCTAAAACAAACTAAAAGAAACTAAAACAAGCTGAAAGAAACTAAAACAAGCTAAAAGAAACTAAAACAAGCTAAAACAAGCTAAAACAAGCTAAAACAACCTAAAACAAGCTAAAACAAACTAAAAGAAACTAAAACAAGCTGAAAGAAACTAAAACAAGCTAAAAGAAACTAAAACAAGCTAAAAGAAGCTAAAACAAGCTAAAACAACCTAAAACAAGCTAAAACAAACTAAAAGAAACTAAAACAAGCTGAAAGAAACTAAAACAAGCTAAAAGAAACTAAAACAAACTAAAACAAGCTAAAACAAGCAAAAAGAAGCTAAAACAAACTAAAACAAGCTAAAACAAACTAAAAGAAGCTAAAACAACCTAAAAGAAGCTAAAACAAACTAAAAGAAGCTAAAAGAAGCTAAAAGAAGCTAAAACAAACTAAAACAAGCTAAAACAAACTAAAACAAGCTAAAACAAGCTAAAACAAACTAAAACAAACTAAAAGAAGCTAAAACAAGCTAAAACAAACTAAAACAAGCTAAAAGAAGCTAAAACAAACTAAAACAAGCTAAAAGCTAACATCAACATAGCAAACTGGACTTAGATTCAACAGCTTCATGAGTCTTTAACTAGCTTAGCACTGTCCTCCGTCAGATCTAAATCACCAAATGTTGGTCGAATAAACTGTTCAGCTCAAATTATTCAGGTTCCTGAATTTATCCCGAATCCCGTTGATGTTTCTGCTTTAACTGATGATCTGCGTTTCAGGTCAATCTGATGCTGCCTTGAACCAGAGGTTCTCGGTACTTTCACATGAGGAACTTTGTTGAACAGCATCCTGTGATTATCCAACTTCACTTGGAGCCAGACTGTTGGCATTTCCTCTTTTACTTTAAGGATCTGAAAACCACCAACGAAGAAGAGCTCGAACATCACTGCAGGAAGAATTGAGCCACAGGGTTTGCATAGAGACCAAGAAACCATCACGAAGTGAAAGAACCGATCAGATACTCCCGACACGATCGCTGATCAATCAGTTCAAGGGTTGATATCAGTGATCAGTGATGGGATACGCTGCTTTAAAGAAGAGAGACCACCCAAAGAAACCTCTTAAAACGCCTAAAATAATGTTGTTTTGGTCAATTAAAGAAGAGCTGGTGACATAATTTCAATCACGACAACTTTATTCAAACTGTTTACGTCTAACGAACACAATAATGGTCCAAAGCTCGAGGTTCTGTGAGTAAATCTGGCTTTAGAACCAGAACCATTTCAGAAGTCATATGTTGTAAAGTTGTATTTGATCCATTTTTAGGCAAAGAACATGTTTGGAAACTGGCCTCCTCCTTCGCTCCGAGGCTGTCGAGACGCATTGGATTTCTCCCAGCCAATCAACAAAGACCTAGCTGGGTAACAGGAAGTGACATCACAGCATTTGACTATGGTACCAACCTGGAAACTAACCGATTAAACGAGCCACAGGTTTGTGTAGAAGACATTTTTAAATGTCCAAGTAGTTTTATT
The DNA here is from genome assembly GCF_036924035.1 of Leuresthes tenuis. Taxonomy (NCBI): domain Eukaryota; kingdom Metazoa; phylum Chordata; class Actinopteri; order Atheriniformes; family Atherinopsidae; genus Leuresthes; species Leuresthes tenuis. The sequence goes on along the minus strand of NW_027325377.1, from coordinate 2,326,642 downwards.
AAACTTAAAATGTATAATTTAGTGTTTGATTTCAGCCTTTTAACAGCTACAACTGATTTATTGATTTATTTCTTACTGAATTATCAGTAAACACAGAAGACAGTTTTAAATCTGCGTTGTAAAGCTACATTTTGGACATTTAAAGGACATTTAAGCATTTCTGGCCATCCTCCAGGAATCCTAAGAGGAAGTGGGAGAACCAGCACCACAAGACAACAAGAGGAAGCTCAGCTCAGGGGGGAAATCTGCGTTTTAAACCTACTTTATTACACCTCACATGGAGCTCATTTGTTCTAAAGTTCAATTGATCAGAAAGCTTCATATCACCAACTAATCAGAAGCATAATTGATTAATTACGAGTTTAACCACTCGTTTTGATACCCTAAATCTGGACAAATCCCCCTAAAATGTTGAAGAAGAAGAAGGATTTTGACTTAAATCACAGCAAGAACCCCTGCTCCAGTTTTAATATAAAGTCTGACAGTTTCATTTTGGGCCCCTCACCTGTGAAGTGAACCCGAGGCCCCATAACACCTGGATTTAGCACAGAAAGTCACAAACAAACGAGCAAAATACAACGAATTAACGCAGGCTTTGATTCTCCAACCAGAGACCTGCATCTGCCCTGTGATTGGTGGGCGCACCTGAGCGTCTCAGGTGGATAAAAAGCCTCCTGCAACAGCGTCAGGGCCACAGACTCACCGAGTCCGCTGATCTCCTGTCGGCTGTTCAGTCGGTTCCTCTCGTCGGCGATGGCCTTCAGCATCTGCTGCAGGGAGCCGTCCAGCTCTCCGTTCTCCTCCTCCGCGGGCCCGACAGCCTTACACAAACCGGGGAAGGACGCCATCTCCGAGCTGGGATCATGACAGTCCAGGCTAACACCGGCTGACGGCAGCTAACTGACGGCTACAAGGAGCGCGGGAGGGGAGCACCGAGGATTCCCCCCCAGCCCTGGTTCTTCCGTCTAATTTGTCCCGGAGAGGACTCTTCCCGCGGCGCTGCCGGAGGTCACGACCGGTGCGCCCTGCTGGAGTGCCCGAGAACAGCGCGGGCAGGTCGGTCTACTGAGGGAGCCTCGAGTCCTTCTGTTGTGCGGATCAGCTGGAAACACCCCTTACACTTCCGGTAACAATATGAGGCTCTTAAAGAGACAGCGCAGCAGAACTGCTCTCACACGCCGGATGAACCCGGAGCATGGAGAGGTGTAAGAGAGGACCCGGTACCCCGTCACATTCACTGACCGGGGAGGCCCGCTGCCGCCTGATTAAAAGTCAAACAAAACCCACACAGATTAAAACACAACAGAATAAGCGGAATTTATTTATTTTTAGCGTGTCAGAATTGTGACTTTAAAGTACAAGTCTGATATATTCCAAGATATTTTTTTTAAAAGATGACACATTCATTAACATGTTTGGACTACAATGTGAATTTTTAATCCATTTTTTAAAAATATTTTTTTATTCAATCAAAACAGTCAGATTTTTTTTAAATAAATCAATGAAATTATGTGATTAAAAAGTACAAAATTCTCAAATTCTGCAGAAAAATTCTCAAATAATCTAATGAAGGAAATAATGATCAAATCTTTGACCAAAAGTATTAATGTTTTTGTGATTAAAAAGTTGTTTGTGTGTGTTTATCACTCATATTTAAACATCTAAATAAAGATTAACTCTGACACAAACACTGACATAACTTAATGGCTGAATTTGAAGAAAATTATCAAAATGTTAATGATAACCAAGTAACCTTCAATATATATGTATATATAGTTTAATTATACCGTCAAATATACTTTTATTTAGTACTTTTGGGCGATAAGTGCTACATTTACAACAATAAGACACTAATATTTTAGTTTTTTCATTTAAATATTACCTTTAATTCTCTCCTTCAGTATTCTGGCTGAATTTGTGTGTCTATAATGACTTAATATACAATTCAGCGGCGATTTGAAACCTATAAATAATTTATTTTGCCCTCTCCAATGAACCAGACGTAAAACAAAAGTCATCCGGTACGTAGCGGTATACAAATCAAGCGCTGCCAGCTAACTGGCATAAACCGAAGATTTTTCCGATAAACGGAGCAGGAGAAGAATCAAAGTAACTCATATTAAACCCTTTCAGCAAGCCAGGCTTTCGCTCTCCTTAAAGTTTATCAACAACGACACAAATATTCACTTTTTTTCATCAAACATTCGGTTAACAGCTTCAAGCTAACTTTAACCGAAGCTGCGCGTGAGCTCCTGCTCCCCAGAGGACGGTTTATGTAACGTGACATCACAGGAGGCTCTGAGAGACATTAAACTGTCTGAGTAAACACAAGTAAAGCCTCCGGTCGTTGGAACAAACTGACATGTTACGGTGACCGTTGTCCATCAAAACCTGAGACTACACGCGCCAAATTAGCTGAGGCCGTTTAAACGGATCCAATAATGGTCACTTTAACGAATTATCTCATTCAATACATTTTCTTACACGTCCAAAATCGGACTTGTTGCTTGTAACCGGGTCACAGTTTCTGACGGGTGACAAAATTCGACGTTACATCGGTGCACGGCAGCAAACTCCGCCCGCCCGAACTGACGCTTCCCACAGCTTGAAACGGTCGCTTTAAACGAGTGCACCCCTTGTTTTAAGACAAAAGGTGACGTCATTTTCGCAGGAGCTCGAGGAGACGGGAAAATGAAATGAATCTTTAACAACTAAACATGTATTTTTAATGACTAAAATGCACGCAAACCCATAAACAATTACTCATGTATATATATTAAATATAAATGTTATAATCTGTAGATTAACAGGAACTTTGTTGACTTAAATGTATTTAAATTGAAGCTTTTTTCATTAAAAATAATACTAATATCCCACCGACATGTTACATAAATATTGGGACAGGTTCGCTGCTCTGCCTTTTTAATATTTTACAACACTGTCAAATATTATGAGCTTCATCCTTGAACAAAGAGCAATAAATTCACATTAGTGTTATCTAACCCAAACAATGGATCAGTTTAATCTCAGCGCAGTTGATCAAGCTAAAATGAACATAATAAAAGCTCTAACTCGGTTATTTAACAGCTGATTGTTGAGTAAAATACTGTATAGACTGAATTTCACAAGCAAACTTCGTCTGTAAAGTGCGACCGACCAGCTTATCGTTGTGTTTATCGTCTCGTTGTTCATCTATAAACCGACTCAGGTCAGAAAAAACAACCGTCCGAGGCTAAACGCTGACATCAAACCAGAATAAGTCACAAAGGAGTCACAAAGGTCACTCGTTTATTTGTCTGAACATAAAGAAACGCACCCTGACGCGATGCTTTGGCCGGTCACGAACAGCTCGTACTCATCACGAACATTTCGTGGTGCTCTCCGTGTTTTTTCGGCACCTTTCGGTTGAACTTTCAGGTGGTTCCAGCGTCGTTTAATAGCCTCGGGTCTTTCCTTTAGGCCACGCCCCCACCTGTCTCAGAACTCATTTAAATAAACACCTTGTCACTTCCTGTTAGTTTTATTGATTAGTCCTGGAATCGATCATCAGATGAATCCTCGGCGGATGTCAGCCGGTCGTCCTCCCGCCGGTCTGCGGTAACCGGAGCGCGGTCGTCCGGCGGGATCTGCGACGGGGCCGATGGGGTCGTAGCGGGGGCGGGGCAGCAGGCCGTGGGGGAGGTTCAGCCTCTGGTCGTACTCGCCGCCGATGATCCCCGGCAGCGGAGGGAAAAGGGGGCGGGGCATCGGGGTGAAGATGTCCCGGTCGGGGAACGGCGGCAGGGAGCGGTGACGAATCGCACGTCGTAATTCAGAGCGACTCTTATGAGTCTTTCTGTAGAGCTGAAGGGAAGCAAACGTTAAAAACGTTTAAAAAAGTGCTCGTTTCTTTGTCTTAAACGTGTTAAAAGGTAAAAATACAACTTTCTTGGTCACCTTTTTCTTGAGTTTAAGTTGGTTATTTGATTAAAATGAGTTGATTTTAACATTTAAAGTTAAAACACGTTCAGTTTTAGTCTGTTTGTTTGTTTTATGACTAAACGTAAGAACCTTTGAAGTTAAACTGATCCGATTCATCAGTCAAAACCAGTTCAAACCCAGTTTCTCACCTCTTTCCAGTCTGTGTCTCTGGATCTGCTGCCATCCTGATCTGAAGCACAACAAACACATTTCAGAACCATTAGATGAACATAAAAAGGTTCTGATTCGAATGTCAGACCCAAAGATGCCGCAGAACCATCCTGGTTCTGGTGTCTTTTCAAAGTTTGAGCTCTAAACTTCTCAGTCAGAACCAGCTTTAGTTACACATGTGCCACAGAGTTCTGTTTGTTCTGATCAGGAAACCTTTGGATCAATCACATGATCAGAACCATCAGAGGTCGTCTCACCTTTGAAGTCCCGGCGATACAGGTGTCTCCACAGCGTGGAGTCGGCGGCGGCGGCGTTGAGGTGCCGGCTGACCGCCGACAGCCTGACCAACGACCGAACGTCCAGCAGGCGGAGGACCCGGAGGAGGAGCTCCGGAGGAAGAGCCGGCAGGCCGAACGCCACCGGCAGATCCATGGCTGCAACAACACCGCCATCAGTTACAGATACAAGAGACGAGCGAGCTTTCCACAAGATGATTCAGACATGAAAAGACTTTCATTTGACCGACAGATTAACTGAGGAGAACCTTAATGGTGGCGCCCCCCAGTGGTTTGTCTCATGTAGAAATGAGAATTTAGTTTATTATTTATCTATTAAAAAACACAGAAACAAAGCTGAAGGATTCTCCTGCCTGTTCACTGAACTGTTCCCTGTTCCATCCTAACACTGAACTGTTCCCACCGAACACTAAACTGTTCCCACCGAACACTGAACTGTACCCACCGAACACTGAACTGTACCCACCGAACACTAAACTGTTCCCACCGAACACTAAACTGTTCCCACCAACACTGAACTGTTTCCACCGAACACTGAACTGTTCCCACCAACACTGAACTGTTCCCACCAACACTGAACGGTTCCCACCGAACACTAAACTGTTCCCACCGAACACTAAACTGTTCCCTGTTCCATCCTAACACTGAACTGTTCCCACCGAACACTAAACTGTTCCCACCAACACTGAACTGTTTCCACCAACACTGAACTGTTCCAACCAACACTGAACTGTACCCACCGAACACTGAACTGTTCCCACCAACACTGAACGGTTCCCACCGAACACTAAACTGTTCCCACCGAACACTAAACTGTTCCCACCAACACTGAACGGTTCCCACCGAATACTAAACTGTTCCCACCGAACACTAAACTGTTCCCACCGAACACTGAACTGTACCCACCGAACACTAAACTGTTCCCACCGAACACTAAACTGTTCCCACCAACACTGAACTGTTTCCACCGAACACTGAACTGTTCCCACCAACACTGAACTGTTCCCACCAACACTGAACGGTTCCCACCGAACACTAAACTGTTCCCACCGAACACTAAACTGTTCCCTGTTCCATCCTAACACTGAACTGTTCCCACCGAACACTAAACTGTTCCCACCAACACTGAACTGTTTCCACCAACACTGAACTGTTCCAACCAACACTGAACTGTACCCACCGAACACTGAACTGTTCCCACCAACACTGAACGGTTCCCACCGAACACTAAACTGTTCCCACCGAACACTAAACTGTTCCCACCAACACTGAACGGTTCCCACCGAATACTAAACTGTTCCCACCGAACACTAAACTGTTCGGTTCAAACCCACAGAACACTGAACTCTTCCCATTGAACACTAAACTGTTCCAACCGAACACTAAACTGTTCCAACCGAACACTAAACTGTTCCAACCGAACACTAAACTGTTCCAACCGAACACTAAACTGTTCCAACCGAACACTAAACTGTTCCCACCGAACACTAAACTGTTCCCACCGAACACTGAACTGTTCCCACCGAACACTGAACTGTTCCCACCAACACTGAACTGTTCCCACCGAACACTGAACTGTTCCCACCAACACTGAACTGTTCCCACCAACACTGAACTGTTCCCACCAACACTGAACTGTACCCACCGAACACTGAACTGTTCCCACCAACACTGAACGGTTCCCACCGAACACTGAACTGTTCCCACCGAACACTGAACTGTACCCACCGAACACTAAACTGTTCCCACCGAACACTAAACTGTTCCCACCGAACACTAAACTGTTCGGTTCAAACCCACCGAACACTGAACTCTTCCCACTGAACACTAAACTGTTCCCACCGAACATTGAACTGTTCCCACCGAACACTGAACTGTTCGGTTCAAACCCACCGAACACTGAACTGTTCCCACCGAACACTGAACTGTTCCCACCGAACACTGAACTGTTCCCTCCTCACCGAACACTGAACTGTTCCCTCCTCACCGAACACTGAACTGTTCGGTTCAAACCCACCGAACACTGAACTGTTCCCACCGAACACTGAACTGTTCCCTCCTAACCGAACACTGAACTGTTCCCTCCTAACCGAACACTGAACTGTTCCCTCTTAACACTGAACTGTTCCCTCCTAACACTGAACTCTTCCCACTGAACACTGAACTGTTCCCTCCTAACAGAACACTGAACTGTTCCCACTAAACACTGAACTGTTCCCTCCTAACACTGAACTGTTCCCACCGAACACTGAACTGTTCGGTTCAAACCCACCGAACACTGAACTGTTCGGTTCAAACCCACCGAACACTGAACTGTTCCCACCGAACACTGAACTGTTCCCTCCTCACCGAACACTGAACTGTTCCCTCCTAACCGAACACTGAACTGTTCCCTCTGAACACTGAACTGTTCCCTCCTAATACTGAACTGTTCCCTCCTAATACTGAACTGTTCCCTCCTAACACTGAACTCTTCCCACTGAACACTGAACTGTTCCCACCGAACACTGAACTCTTCCCACCGAACACTGAACTGTTCCCTCCTAACCGAACACTGAACTGTTCCCTCTTAACACTGAACTGTTCCCACTGAACTGTTCCCTCCTAACACTGAACTGTTCCCTCCTAATACTGAACTGTTCCCTCCTAACCGAACACTGAACTGTTCTCTCCTAACCGAACACTGAACTGTTCCCACTGAACACTGAACTGTTCCCTCCTAACACTGAACTCTTCCCACTGAACACTGAACTGTTCCCTCCTAACAGAACACTGAACTGTTCCCACTGAACACTGAACTGTTCCCTCCTAACACTGAACTGTTCCCTCGTAATACTGAACTGTTCCCTCCTAATACTGAACTGTTCCCTCCTAACCGAACACTGAACTGTTCCCACTGAACTGCTCCCTCGTAACACTGAACTGTTCCCACCGAACACTGAACTGTTCTCTCCTAACCGAACACTGAACTGTTCTCTCCTAACCGAACACTGAACTGTTCCCACTGAACACTGAACTGTTCCCACTGAACTGTTCCCACCGAACACTGAATTGTTCCCTCCTAACTGAACACTGAACTGTTCCCTCTTAACACTGAACTGTTCCCACTGAACACTGAACTGTTCCCACCAAACACTGAACTGTTCCCTCCTAAACGAACACTGAACTGTTCCCACTGAACACTGAACTGTTCCCACTGAACTGTTCCCACCGAACACTGAATTGTTCCCTCCTAACTGAACACTGAACTGTTCCCTCTTAACACTGAACTGTTCCCACTGAACACTGAACTGTTCCCACCAAACACTGAACTGTTCCCTCCTAAACGAACACTGAACTGTTCCCTCTTAACACTGAACTGTTCCCACTGAACACTGAACTGTTCCCACTGAACACTGAACTGTTCCCACCAAACACTGAACTGTTCCCACTGAACACTGAACTGTTCCCTCCTAACACTGAACTGTTCCCTCGTAATACTGAACTGTTCCCTCCTAATACTGAACTGTTCCCTCCTAACCGAACACTGAACTGTTCCCACTGAACTGCTCCCTCGTAACACTGAACTGTTCCCACCGAACACTGAACTGTTCTCTCCTAACCGAACACTGAACTGTTCTCTCCTAACCGAACACTGAACTGTTCTCTCCTAACCGAACACTGAACTGTTCCCACTGAACACTGAACTGTTCCCACTGAACTGTTCCCACCGAACACTGAATTGTTCCCTCCTAACTGAACACTGAACTGTTCCCTCTTAACACTGAACTGTTCCCACTGAACACTGAACTGTTCCCACCAAACACTGAACTCTTCCCTCCTAAACGAACACTGAACTGTTCCCACTGAACTGCTCCCTCGTAACACTGAACTGTTCCCACCGAACACTGAACTGTTCCCTCCTAACCGAACACTGAACTGTTCCCACTGAACACTGAACTCTTCCCTCCTAACACTGAACTCTTCCCACTGAACACTAAACTGTTCCCACCGAGGGAACCGAACACTGAACTGTTCCCACCGAACACTGAACTGTTCCCACCGAACACTGAACTGTTCCCTCCTAACCGAACACTGAACTGTTCCCTCTTAACACTGAACTGTTCCCACTGAACACTGAAATGTTCCCTCCTAACACTGAACTCTTCCTACTGAATACTAAACTGTTCCCACCGGGGGAACCGAACACTGAACTGTTCCCTCCTAACACTGAATTGTTCCCTCCTAATACTGAACTGTTCCCTCCTAACCGAACACTGAACTGTTCCCACTGAACCGTTCCCTCCTAACCGAACACTGAACTGTTCCCACCGAACACTGAATTGTTCCCACCAAACACTGAACTGTTCTCTCCTAACACTGAACTCTTCCCATTGAACACTGAACTGTTCCCACCGAACACTGAACTGTTCCCTCTGAACACTGAACTGTTCCCACCGAACACTGAACTGTTCCCACTGAACACTGAACTGTTCCCACCGAACACTGAACTGTTCCCTCTGAACACTGAACTGTTCCCACCGAACACTGAACTGTTCCCACCGAACACTGAACTCTTCCCATTGAACACTAAACTGTTCCCTCTGAACACTGAACTGTTCTCTCCAAACACTGAATTGTTCCCATTGAACACTGAACTGTTCCCACCGAATTTCTGATTTTTATTCTGTGACAAAAACAATTCTTAAACAGGAGATGTTTGATTTGGGCTCCGAGTCTCGCCGTGAGGAGCGTGGAAGCCGTCATGTGGCGTTTACCTTCTCTGGCGGCGGCGATCAGCGGGTACGCCAGCTGGTCTTTGAAGATCCGGGACATTTTCTTCAGGTCTTTCAAGGCCGCCGCCGCACTTTCTCCTGAACAAAGACAGACGGTTACTCGCGGCTGCCGGGCGCCGCCCACGTTAAAGCCGAGCGATGGCGGCCCTATTACCTGGCCAATCGTCGGTCACGTAGCTGCAGGCGTTCAGCTGCAGTTTGCGGACGGCGTCCACAGTTTCCGTGACCTTCAGAGTGGCTGCGGGGGAACAAACAGAGGAAATGTGGTTTCCAGGCGCCGCACCTCGGCTCTGACATGTGACAGCCGACAGCGAACTCACCGTTGATGACCAGCAGCGGGCCCATGCTCACCGCCACCACCGACGCCAGGCTGCTCCCGCTCAGCGGGTGGCCGTACTGCAGCCTGTAGACGCCGCCTGCAGACCTCCACCCGGCGGGCATCTCCCCCGGCCTCACCTCGCAGCCCTGAGGCGTGAAGCCGGTCTCCAGCATGAGGAGGTGCGCGGCCACCATGACGGCGTCGTTGGGGCTGGCGATCCGGGCCGTGTGATAGAGGAGGTCCAGCGAGAGTGGCGCCTGACCGTCCTCTGCCTCGCTGCACAGCATCGGCTCCCAGACGAGCGCCGCCGGCTCAGACTCCTGCATGTCGCAGGTCTGCGTGGGCGAGGTCGGCGCCGCCGAACCGCCGCCGCTGCTCGGCTGCTGGATCATCAGCTGATCCGGGACCTGCTGAAATACGCACGCCGTTTGATGCACAGCGAGCCAATCACAGCTCTGACAGCGATGATGCAGAATAAGACATAAAAGCAACGTTTTCATGGAAGAAAACCAGCTGCAAACTACTTTAACATCAGTTTGAACTCATTCAAAGACTTTTCTCCTTCCACGTTGAGTTTTTAACAAACTCTTCTTCTTCAAAACGTCTGTCAGGAGCCGTTCAGACGGACGATACGAGTCCAAACTGTCACCGAATGTTTCCAGTAACTCACACGATGAAGTAAAGTGAGACAACAAAGTGTTGCAGGAACACAAATCCTCGCAGTTTACTCTCTAAACCTGAAACGTGTCAGTTTATATCCATTATTCACTGTTTGTTAGATCATATCTGACACTGAACTGTTCCCTCTTAACACTGAACTGTTCCCACCGAACACTGAACTGTTCCCACTGAACACTGAACTGTTCCCACCGAACACTGAACTGTTCCCACCGAACACTGAACTGTTCCCACTGAACACTGAACTGTTCCCACTGAACACTGAACTGTTCCCACCGAACACTGAACTGTTCCCACTGAACACTGAACTGTTCCCACTGAACACTGAACTGTTCCCACTGAACACTGAACTGTTCCCACTGAACTGTTCCCTCCTAACTAACTGAACTGTTCCCACTGAACTGTTCCCTCCTAACTAACTGAACTGTTCCCACTGAACTGTTCCCTCCTAACTGAACTGTTCCCACCGAACACTGAACTGTTCCCTCCTAACTAACTGAACTGTTCCCTCCTAACTAACTGAACTGTTCCCTCTTAACTAATTGAACTGTTCCCACTGAACTGTTCCCTCCTAACTAACTGAACTGTTCCCACCGAACACTGAACTGTTCCCTCCTAACTAACTGAACTGTTCCCACTGAACTGTTCCCTCCTAACTGAACTGTTCCCACCGAACACTGAACTGTTCCCTCTTAACTAATTGAACTGTTCCCACTGAACTGTTCCCTCCTAACTAACTGAACTGTTCCCACTGAACACTGAACTGTTCCCTCCTAACTAACTGAACTGTTCCCACTGAACTGTTCCCTCCTAACTAACTGAACTGTTCCCACTGAACTGTTCCCTCCTAACTAACTGAACTGTTCCCACCGAACACTGAACTGTTCCCTCCTAACTAACTGAACTGTTCCCTCCTAACTAACTGAACTGTTCCCACTGAACTGTTCCCTCCTAACTGAACTGTTCCCACCGAACACTGAACTGTTCCCTCTTAACTAATTGAACTGTTCCCACTGAACTGTTCCCTCCTAACTAACTGAACTGTTCCCACTGAACACTGAACTGTTCCCTCCCAACTAACTGAACTGTTCCCACTGAACTGTTCCCAAATGTGCCTGTTTGTTAGATCATATCTGCGACTCCTTTATGTTCTATGAACGTGTTTCAGTTGGAAATGCAACAAAAGTGTGAATCTGTTCCCAATATCCTGCTCTGTAGATGCTGAAAGACCAAAGTTCTTTACAGTCTGACTCTGAGGAATATTTCCTGAACTTATTGATGATTCTCTGATGGAGTTTGGCACAAAGCGGTGAGCCACGACCCATCCTTGTTGGAGAGGCTGAACCTTTGGTGGAAGCTGCTTTTATACCCAATCCTGACACCCTCACCTGTCAGCAGGTAACCTGCTGGTTGGAGAAGCTCCAGAAGCTGTTGCTGTAGATTCTATAAACTTTCTGTCTTTCTTTGGCTCCAGAACAACTTTTGCTGCTGCAGCAGATTCTACTTTTGGTTCTTTTGGTCGGTGAAGACTCTGAGAATCAATTCTTTGGACTTTTATCTGTTAAATTAAGGTTCAAACTAATGAACTTCTGGAGGTTTGTTGAGTTTTTTTATGATCAGGTCTGAATGGGTTGATGAATTCAACTTTTTTCTACCTTTTTTCCCTGCAGTGTCGTCTCCTTGTTGGAGAGAATATCCCCTGAACTCACCTGGCTGGAGGTCCCGCTGTTAATCTGCTGGCTGTGGGCTGTTCTCGAGGTGGAGGTGGTTGTGGTTGGGTTTGAGGCGGCGGCGGCAGGCAGCAGGACGCAGATGAGGTCACCAGAGACGACGCCGCAGGACGCCAGAGTCTGCTCAGAGTCTGCTGACAGCAGCTCCGAGCCTCCGAGAGACAAACTGAACTCCGTGTCAGCGCTGAGGGGGAAACAGACGAACGTGAATCAGGTCGTCCACACGTGCCGTGGACAATGAAATGTGCCTGAGGTCTGACCCGAGTCCATGAGAGGACAGCAGCGTCTCCTTGATTAGCTCCCTGAGCTGCGTCACGCTGGGCTCCTCCGATGGTAACTCCACCCTGCTGGTCTGCTGGTGGATCCGAACTCGCAGCTTCATGCTGAGGACCGACACACAGCAACCATCGCCATGATCACAAGTTAATGTCTCAGCATAAACTCCTGACTTTGATGGCTCCTGAGCAACAATCATGCTGTAATGCTCTGCTGCAGGCAGCAAAATAACATGTTGAGTAGAAATAAACAACAGATTTGTCCTAAAATGACCCCCGAATTACTCAAAATTCATCTCGGTCCCGCTTGAACTTCATATCTCCTTTGCTTTTAGCATGAAAGTCAGGCTTTGCTTAAATTTGATGAAAAGTTAATGGAGTTTGGTGGAGAGACTCTTCTTCTACTGTTTCTCGTTGCCGGGAGTGTTCACATACTTTTGGCCATTTTACAACAGAATTTAGTACAAAATCACAATGTGAATCATCCATTTTTTTAATTTTTGATGCGTCATTAACGTCCCGCGTTATCTTTTACGCTAACCTAATTTCCTGTTATCATAAAAACAACGAAGCATTTCCAGAAAACATTCAAAACTCGGTCTGAAATCGCCTTGTTTTGACATCAAATTCTCACTGAAAACATCCAACACTTCAGCTACAGATGGGTAAACGACAGAAAAACGCTGCTGAAGCAGATTTCGTTTTCGTTTCAGGACGTTAGCAAACCAAAGTTGCTGCGTAACAGTCAAAACTGCAAGTTGGTGCTAACTAACCTGGTCGGTTAGCTGGTTAAAGCGGAACTTTTCGCCCCGACCGTCTCGGCTCTTTAAAGTCAAACAGAGAAACTTTCACATGAGGGACAAACGTGATGATATCCCAAACATTTCTCTGTGAACACAAACCTGCAGGCAACGTCTGCGGCAAAAAAAAAAAAAAACAGGAAGTGCAACTTCCGCTCTGGATTTTCAAAACAAAACTCGTAAACACAAAGCCGTGAAAATGTCAATAGATTCAATATTTTGCTTATTATTTAAAGTGGTAGATATTTAAATATTCTAATATCAGTTCCCATATAAACCAGTAAGTATACAAGACCTTTTCATTTCTGAGAAAATTGCTTTAAATAACACCAACACATCATATTCAAATTGGTTCAATTAATTATTAATTTTTTTAATGCATCAAAGTTCACCAGAGCAAGATTTGATAGTGGGCGGGGCAATGTGATGGTGTGGGCGGGGCCTGATCAGGCCATCGGAGCTGCCCAATCACAGAAGAGTAGTTTTGAAGCTGTCTGTCATGGTTGTAAAACTTTTCTATTTCCGTGAAATTTAATCAAAATAACACCAACACATCATATTCTAATCTTGGTTCAATTAGTTTTCTTTTTATGTGTCAAAATTTAAGCAGCACATCAACAAAATAGTACAAAATAAGTTATTTTATTTTCACATTTCCGAGAAAATAGTTTCAAATGACACCAACACAACAAATTGTACTCTTTGTAAAATTAACTTTTTTTTTTGTGTCAGACTTTCCTCAAAACGACATAATTGTGGGTGGGGCCATATGTTAAATGTAGGCGGGGCCTTAACCGGCTGCAGTAACTGACCAGTCATGGTATTCTTCATTATTTATACTTTTTTTTAACTATTTAACTTTATTTTAACTTCTTTATTTCCGAGAAAAGTATCTAGAAGGACACCACCGAAGTAAATTCTAGTCTTGGACCAGTTAACTTTTTTTTTTGAGTCAAATGTTAGCAGAGCGCCTCCAGAATTGTGGGCGGGGCCATCTGCAGAGAGCAGATTGGAAAAGACCAATAATAGTGGACTGGGTTACACCACTTTGGTGTTTTTCTGTTTGTTTATATGGTAAAACCACAAACTGGTTCATGGGGACTTAAATGTAAATGCTGGTGCCAAAACAACTCTGTTATAAAACTTTTAAAAAAGTTGTATCTCATATCAATCAAATCAATTCAGTGTATTTTAAATCTATTTCTGAAATTGTGAAACAGTTTGGTCAATCTCTGGTTGTTGTAAGGCGCTATATAAATAAATGTTGATTGACTTATTGATTATTGTTGTTAAAAACATATTTTCCAATTCTTTTGCGTCGGGGGGAAAAGAAGAAAAAGGTTTTGGGCTTTTAATTTGAAGGAAAGATACACCTTTTCCGGTTTCCTGTAGTCGTTGAACTTGACAAGATATAAAATGACTACAATTACGGCAAGCGACTAGTTTAACGCTCGCAAAAACAAATGGTTGTAGATAAGTAAATAAACGAGCGTTTGACGTCATTTGAGTTCGAGGCTTTAACGGCTCAACAGAAAATCCTCGCGGTGCGTTTAATTTTTTACTGCGTCATTCCGAACTGAATCTCGCGTTTGGCTCCTCGCGGGCTTCCGTATCGCTCTGAGTGCAGCTGCGTGGCGTTGAAGAGCAGCTGAACAGCAGCTGAGCAGCAGCGTTAAACTCTGAAAGCTGTCACCCGTTTGGATCGGAACCATGAGCCGAAACTATAACGATGAGCTGCAGTTTCTGGACAAACTCAGCAGCAACTGCTGGAGGATTAAAAAGGGCTTCGTCCCCAACATGCAGGTGAGGCGCTGCTAACCAGTTAGCTGGTTAGCTTCGGTTAGCGCATGCCGGCTCCTCTTACGGGTTTTAACCGACCAGGGTGTCTCTACCTGGTTAGCAAAACTAAAATTATTAAACTATAATTAAAAGAAACTGTATTCGGGTTAAAATGTGCTGACAAAGCTCAAATATGTCAAATTAGTTAATCTGAATTACATTTCTTTACAGGTGGAATTTAACAGTAGACAAATGTTTCTTTAGTTTTAATTAGTCTGTGTAAAAAAAATCCATTATTACAGACAATATTCCTGTTGTGTCTCATCAGCTTAATTTAATCTGTTATTAAACATCCGATTTTAAATGAACAATGCTGGGACGTCCCAGGAAAAGATGTGGCCTTGAAGGCAGCATATGTTGCTGTAAAATCTCAGTGAGCTTTTCTGCATTAATGCTGCCGTCACAGAAGTGGAAATGAGCTTTGCCCCCTGATCCAACCCCATACCATCACAGAGCCTGGCTGCAGGGACTGGCTGCTGACAGCAGGCTGGATGCTGCTTTTGCTCTTTGCTCCATTTCTTCCAGCAAAGATGTGGAATACTGATGGGTCTGACCACAGCACACGTTTCCACCGTGTGACGGTCCATCCCAGACGCCTCCGAGCCCAGAGAAGTGGACGAGGTTAACATCAGGCTTCTTTCCTGCACAGTAAAGCTTGTGAATGGAACTCTGTATTGTGGTGCTTGACAAAGGTTTCCACAGTAATCCCTTGTCCATGTGCTTCTATCAGCTGCTGATGAATGACGGTTCTTGATGCAGCGTCTGAGGGGTCAGAGGTCACGGGGTCCAGCATAGGCTTGCTCCCTCGTCCTTTACACTGAAACTCCTCCAGATTCCCTGAATGCTTTAATGATATTCTGCTCTGTAGAGGCAGAAATATGCAGATCCCTTCCAGTCTTTCTCTGAGGAACTTTGTTTTAAACACAAACTGGAGCATAACATGATTTTATCATGACGATAAATGTGTTGTAAAATGTAAAAATCGGCGTATTTTAACAGATCAAATTAAGCTGATGAGACAAACCAGGAAACATCTTGAGTTCAGCTGGAGAGACGCCTCCACATGATGGTAATGAATGACGAAACAGATCTCTGCTCCATCCTGTCTGCACTAAACTGCACTTTTCAGTTAATAAGGAACAGAAAATAGATTAGTTTTTAGCTTTTTCCTCAGTTTGTATCACCCTAATTGAATGTTATGGCGAGTTTATGGCGTCTGATGTTGGAACTTCTCCGTCAGGTTGAAGGAATCTTCTACGTGAACGATCCTCTGGAGAAGCTGATGTTCGAGGAGCTCCGTAACGCTTGTCGAGGAGGAGGTGGGATGAGCCTTTTACCACTGAGATCGTGTCTGCCGTCTCCCTCCTGATTCACCTGCTCTGTGCTCTTCCTCAGGTGTGGGCGGCTTCCTGCCGGCCATGAAGCAGATCGGGAACGTGGCGGCGCTGCCTGGGATCATTCACGTGAGTGGAAACGTTTCATCAGAACTGTTGGCGGCGTGACGCCAGTCGGCTCACGCTGTGTCTCGTGTCCACAGAGGTCCATCGGCCTGCCAGACGTCCACTCCGGGTACGGATTCGCCATTGGCAACATGGCGGCCTTCGATATGAATAACCCGGACGCCGTCGTGTCTCCAGGTGCGAAACACTGACCGTGGGTCGTCTTTATCACTCAGGGTTTGGTCACAAACTAGAATAAGTGCGTCACCGGCCCGTGTCTTTCAGGCGGCGTGGGTTTCGACATCAACTGCGGCGTCCGTCTTCTGAGGACGAACCTGGACGAGGGGGACGTCCAGCCGGTGAAGGAGCAGCTGGCCCAGTCGCTGTTTGACCACATCCCAGTCGGCGTCGGGTCCAAAGGCGTCATCCCGATGGGAGCCAAGTGAGCGCGATCCTCCGTGACTGAATAAAGGTGACGTGAACGACCTCTTTCACCTGTCTGTCTCACCTGTCTCACCTGTGCTGCCTCAGGGACCTGGAGGAAGCTCTGGAGATGGGCGTGGACTGGTCCCTGAGGGAGGGCTACGCCTGGGCCGAGGATAAGGAGCACTGTGAGGAGTACGGCAGGATGCTGCAGGCCGACCCCAACAAGGTGTCCTCCAAGGCCAAGAAGAGAGGCCTGCCACAGGTAACCAAGAGGCCCCGCCCCCGCAGGTGAAGACTCCCGGAGAGAAATGACAAAACAACCGTTTTTTTTCTCTGTTGGTTGAAGCTGGGAACTCTGGGAGCAGGAAACCATTACGCCGAGATCCAGGTTGTGGACGAGATCTACAACGACTACGCAGCCAAGAAGATGGGCATCGACCACAAGGGCCAGGTGTGCGTGATGATCCACAGCGGCAGCAGAGGCCTCGGACACCAGGTGGCCACAGGTGGGCTTCCACAGCAGTGAAAGGATCCTTGAACTTCCAGTTTTGTGCCTCAGAGCAGATGAATAAAGTTTTGATTGGATGCAGGATAAATAAATCGGCTCTAAAAGTACTAAAATTAGACCAAACAGTTCAGTTAAATTCAGTTTATTTCACTGCAGAAACGTTATCAAACACAGCAACTGTCGTTGTTGACAGATGCACTGGTTGCCATGGAGAAGGCGATGAAACGCGACAAGATCACTGTGAACGACCGCCAGCTGGCCTGCGCCCGCATCACCTCCCAGGAGGGCCAGGACTACCTGAAGGGCATGGCGGCTGCAGGAAACTACGCCTGGGTCAACCGCTCCTCCATGACCTTCCTCACCAGACAGGTGAGCTCAGCTCCAGCATCGGTCCCACGAGGACTTTTAGAGATTAACCCCCCAGTACAAGTTCAGGACTGAAGAATGCGAGTCCTTTTGGGTCCGTTCTGAACCAATGAGGTCGAACAAGTCAGTCGAGTTCTTAGGAGGAGATTAAAGACTCGGGGTTTGTTTACGGCTGAAATGGGAGTCTGAACGGGTCGGTTCCAAGGAACTCGAGTTAATTAAAGGGTACTGAGATGATATAAGTTCTAGGAACTAATAAAGTTCTGACAGGTTGAGTCAATAAGTTGAGCTGACACCAAATAAAACTCAACGGGTCTAGTCTATGCAGGTCAGTCACAAGTTTAGGAGTCTTCACAATGGAGTTGGTTCAGCCTGAGTAATACCTAACGAGGAAGTTAACATCAAACAGTGCAAGTCCGAACGGGTCGGTTCCCAGCAAGTCCAGTTGATAAAAGTCTATCAAGTCCAACAGTTCAGTCTCTGCACCTGAACTGAAACCGAACATGTACCCAATGAGCTGAGTCACTGAAGGTCTAACAAGTTCTTAGGGACCAAAGGAAGACCCAATGAGCCGAGCCGCTGAAGGTCTAACAAGGTCTTAGGAACCAAAGGAAGACCCAATGAGCCGAGTCGCTGAAGGTCTAACAAGTTCTTAGGGACCAAAGGAAGACCCAATGAGCCGAGCCGCTGAAGGTCTAACAAGTTCTTAGGGACCAAAGGAAGACCCAATGAGCCGAGTCGCTGAAGGTCTAACAAGTTCTTAGGGACCAAAGGAAGACCCAAAGAGCCGAGTCGCTGAAGGTCTAACAAGTTCTTAGGGACCAAAGGAAGACCCAATGAGCCGAGTCGCTGAAGGTCTAACAAGTTCTTAGGGACCAAAGGAAGACCCAAAGAGCCGAGTCGCTGAAGGTCTAACAAGTTCTTAGGGACCAAAGGAAGACCCAAAGAGCCGAGTCGCTGAAGGTCTAACAAGTTCTTAGGGACCAAAGGAAGACCCAAAGAGCCGAGTCGCTGAAGGTCTAACAAGTTCTTAGGGACCAAAGGAAGACCCAATGAGCCGAGTCGCTGAAGGTCTAACAAGTTCTTAGGGACCAAAGGAAGACCCAATGAGCCGAGTCGCTGAAGGTCTAACAAGTTCTTAGGGACCAAAGGAAGACCCAATGAGCCGAGTCGCTGAAGGTCTAACAAGTTCTAAGGGACCAAAGGAAGACCCAATGAGCCGAGTCGCTGAAGGTCTAACAAGTTCTTAGGGACCAAAGGAAGACCCAAAGAGCCGAGTCGCTGAAGGTCTAACAAGTTCTTAGGGACCAAAGGAAGACCCAATGAGCCGAGTCGCTGAAGGTCTAACAAGTTCTTAGGGACCAAAGGAAAACCCAAAGAGCCGAGTCGCTGAAGGTCTAACAAGTTCTTAGGGACCAAAGGAAGACCCAAAGAGCAGAGTCGCTGAAGGTCTAACAAGTTCTTAGGGACCAAAGGAAGACCCAATGAGCCGAGCCGCTGAAGGTCTAACAAGTTCTTAGGGACCAAAGGAAGACCCAAAGAGCCGAGTCGCTGAAGGTCTAACAAGTTCTTAGGGACCAAAGGAAGACCCAAAGAGCCGAGTCGCTGAAGGTCTAACAAGTTCTTAGGGACCAAAGGAAGACCCAATGAGCCGAGTAGCTGAAAGTCTAACAAGTTCTTAGGGACCAAAGGAAGACCCAATGAGCCGAGTCGCTGAAGGTCTAACAAGTTCTTAGGGACCAAAGGAAGACCCAAAGAGCCGAGTCGCTGAAGGTCTAACAAGTTCTTAGGGACCAAAGGAAGACCCAATGAGCCGAGTCGCTGAAGGTCTACCAAGTTCTTAGGGACCAAAGGAAGACCCAAAGAGCCGAGTCGCTGAAGGTCTAACAAGTTCTTAGGGACCAAAGGAAGACCCAATGAGCTGAGTCGGATTGGTTCTAAGGAGTCCACTCGGGCTTGCTGAGTTCTGCTGATACTAATGAATCAAATCGTAGCAACTGAAGTCCAAACGAGTGGAAAAATACCATCAAGGCCAATGACATGAATTAGAGGAACCAGTGAATGCATAATTACGGTCTTAATCTCACCTTTCAGGCCTTCTCCAAAGTCTTCGGCACCACGCCGGATGACCTCGACATGCACGTCATCTACGACGTTTCTCACAACATCGCCAAAGTGGAAGAGCACATGGTGGACGGGAAGCAGAAGACGCTGCTGGTTCACCGCAAAGGATCCACCCGAGCGTTCCCGCCACACCACCCCCTGATCCCTGTAGACTACCAGGTACGTCTTTAGACCCAACTTAAAGGTGAACTCCGGTATTTTTAAACCTTATTTCTGGCATGAATTACGTTCATCTACTCACTGAGAACAGTTTGGTGAAAGTCGGCGTCCTTTGGAAGATATTTAGATAACTGGAGATCCATATAACGGAGTGAACGGGGCTTAGAGCCTCTAAATAAGGCATTATCTGTCTTTATTTCACCAATACTTTAAGAAGAATGAATGAATGAACGTGTGCTATAGCTCTGTTAGCTCATAGCTCTGTTAGCTCATAGCTGCTGTTAGCTCATAGCTCTGTTAGCTCATAGCTGCTGTTATGTGGCTACTTGCAGCTATAGGAGAGCTAACGGAGGGATTTCTACACAGGCACTCTACTGGGACCACTTCATCCACACGCCCCCCTGCAGCACAGCTTATTCACTCCGTGCTCTGTGACAGTCGGCTAACTTCACACAGAGTTTGCTGCTGTGAAGTTAGCTTTGTGCAACATGGCAGGATATTTATCAGATTTTGACAACGTGAACGATGACTTTGAGTAAGATGGACGTTCTTACCGGAGTGAATGTGTAGAAATCCCTCCGTTAGCTCTCCTTTAGCTGCAAATAGCCACATAACGGCAGCTATGAGCTAACAGAGCTATAGCACACGTTCATTCATTCATTCTTTCTTGGTAACAGTAATTGGTATTGGTGAAATAAAGACAGATAATGCCTTTCACCAAACTGTTCTCGGTGAGTAGATGAACGTATTTCATGCCAGAAATAAGGCCCAGGTTTAAAAGTACCGTATTTCCCCTTTAAAGACAGGAGATCTGAAGCTGTTCTGAGACGTTTTTGTGGTTTCCAGCTCACAGGTCAGCCGGTGCTGATTGGAGGGACGATGGGAACCTGCAGTTACGTCCTCACAGGGACAGAACAAGGAATGACGGAGACCTTCGGCACCACTTGTCACGGAGCGGTACGAATCCGATCGAACACTTTGGACTCTGGATGTTTTACTGACTTAATGAAACTATTTATTGTTCGTTCTTTCAGGGTCGCGCTCTGTCCCGAGCAAAGTCCCGCAGGAATCTGGACTTCCAGGACGTCCTGGACAAGCTGGCCGACATGGGCATCGCCATCCGAGTGGCTTCACCCAAACTGGTCATGGAGGAGGTGAGGAACATGTTCCACCATCAGTTTATCCTCTTCTTTGTGTGTGAAAGCATCTCTGACTCGGATCAAACCTCGTCTGACGTTTCTGCTTCCTTTCAGGCTCCGGAGTCGTACAAAAACGTGACGGACGTCGTCAACACGTGTCACGACGCCGGAATCAGCAAAAAGGCGATCAAACTGAGGCCGATCGCCGTGATTAAAGGCTGAAGCTGCATGACACCGTTATTAAAGACACTATTTACACTAGAAGAAGGACAATGCAACCCACAGACTGATCAGAGAAGCAGAAAACTGTTTTTTTTTCTTGTTTTTTGAAGAGTGAAAAGTGAATTTATGTTGAAGAAAACGAGGCTGAAAATCTGCTTTCTGAACACAAAGTTTATTTGTTACAAATTAAAAAAAACTAAAAATGCCTGAAGCTTAATTTTCAATCCCACTATACACGCTGAGGTGTGTAGCTGCGCATCACTTCCTGTCGTCACCACCATGGAATACAGTCTGAGATTTGAGTTTCAGCTGATTTAAGTCCAGACTGTGTCAAAACTAATGAGAGGCTCCATGTTTTTATTATTTTATTAGTCTGAAAATACAGAGAGAAGTTCTGGTTTGCTGAAGAAACGGTTCTGGTCACAGATTTATTATTATTCACCTGAAAACCTGAGAGGTTTTGAGTTGACAGCTGAACACTCATCAGAGGAAAGAATATAAATTTATTTCCATCCTGAAAGACAACGTAAAACACCAAAAGTCTCCTGAAAAACAGGCAAAAGCATTAGTTAGCTACACAGAACATGTCCGCCTATGCGTCAAAGCTGGAAATTTTCACTTTTGTCAGCAAACATTTTCTGTGCTAAGCTAATTAGCACCAACACTGTTGTTTTAGTGGCAGCTGACATGAATTTGTACGCTATATGTTAACAGAGAATTATATAAACTCAGAAAGAGCTAACAAACTTGTGGAATGTCAAAAGTTTTTAGACTACTCTCGCTAGCAGTTTCCCTTTATTTCAGCTAAGCTAGGCTAAACGTAGCTTAGCTCAGAGTGGAACCACTGAGGAAACTTTCTAATCCAGCCCCAAGTTATGCCATTTAGAACAACATTTTCAAGTTGTGCTAAAGTAGAAAAGGAAGAAGAAGACTGGTACGACTGTGAGTCATCCATTTAATCTCTTTAATAGCTTTAGCTAAGACAATGCTGAGTCATGGATCTGAGCTAGCACGAATTAGCATAAACAGAATTATATTAACTGAACAGTTAAATGAGTCAGTTTAATTATTCTTCTCAACAAATTGAGTTTGCGATATCAAACCACCATCTTTGTTTTTAGCTTTTGAGAATGCTCTGCGTCATGCTAGAATTAGCAATACTTAGCTTTACACAGCACCTGGCTAACATTAGCAGTGGCCCCTAGCTTACATTTTAGTTTTAAGTGAAGTCTTTTTATCCACAAAGTGCTTCTTGTCCAGTCGTTTAAATGTTTTTTACCGTAACACACGAGCCAAATGAATGGAGTTGAAGGGAGAGCAGCTTCTCCGGCTAATGAAACGTAATAAAATCCTCGATAAGAAGAAGCGGTTCGGTTCTCAGCTGCTTCACCACCACGATGATCACGTGTTATACAGCCTCAGCTTTAAAGTTGCAGATCATGTCTGAATATCTCCTTAAATTCACACAGAAAACGTTTCTAACAAACTATAATTGAGCAGTTTTTCTTTAAATAAAAACTCAAATAATTTAAAGTCTTCTCACCATCACAGAGGATTTATCAAACAATAGAAAACAGGTAGAATCACACCAAAGTCTGCTTTAAACTAGGCTTTATTCATACTATATACCTGTAAGACGACTTTGAATTGAAAGCAACACATTCAGGCACTTTCACCGGAGCTTTTCCAAAGGCAACATCTTAAATTTAAAGTAGAAACTCAGGGCAAATTAACCAAATCACAAGGAAAACATCGACTGCTTTAAATAGCGAACATTTCTCCGGTAAGTGGGAAAAACAGAGCGGGCGTCACAATATGCAGAGTTGTAGCCGAACAGAGGCGTTTGCACAGTTAAATCCGTGTTTTTAACGAGTCCGTGTTACAGTTTGCTGCCTTCACTGATTGTTTTAACTGTTTGGCAGCTTTTTTTCACAGTATTCAGCGCTTCGAGCGTTGCATAAATCATTTCGTGGATCTTCAATATAAAATTCAAACAAACTTATTGTAATTAATGTTTTCACTCGAGCCGTGCAGAACGATTCACTACGGAAGCCCATCGATGCCAAGGAAAAGAACTTTAATTCATCTAATCGTCAGATTTATCATTAAAGCCAAAAAATTGACTTGTACTTCAGCTCAAATCTTCATTTGAAACGGTGGTTTTAAGAAAAAAGATGTAACAAAGTCAAACATTTAGGTCAAAATTACAAAAAGAAGCATCATTGAAAAAGATTAAATATGTTGTTGAAATGAACTAATGCTGTAAAAATGTTAAGTTTTCTGTCTCCAAAGAAAATTCTACGTTGAAAGAAAAAAAAAAAAAAAGGCAAATAACTGATAATTTATTCACAGAAACAGGAAATTAAACTAAATAATGAACGAAAACACCCAAAGTCACACATGGCAACGTAAAAATGATCCCGTTAAATACTTTTTTCTGAACTTAAAGTCATGATTAAGGTTTAAAAGTCCGATTCCGACTGAAATATGGAAATTAAACGCGTCACGTTCATGACCTGAAAACAGATTAACTTTAACAGTAATATTAGTAATACTAGTTCAGTCTAACTCAACACTTTAAGCCACAAATAGTTAAGATGTTAAAGCAAAAATCGCTCAAATTTGAGGTTTGATTTACAACTTTATCCGTCTTTTTTTTTTCTGGGCACGAATGGGCTTCCATACCCGGTTCCCAGGTGGGAGTGAATACTTAAAAAAACCCAAAAAACTCAACCGTATTTACACTTTTAACAACTTATTCTCTTATTTACACTTTGTTCCTCCACTTCTATCTGAAATTCAAACAACTCAACGATATTAGTGACACAAAAATACTTTATCGTGAACTCTCAGCCGACGCCGCGTCTCTGCATCCGATCGGGTGGCAAATATAAAAGTTGAGGTCATTCTGTAGCCGTTAAACTGAGGAGGGGCTCAAACGCTTCACTCCAACCTTTAAATCAGCCGTTTGTTCAAAGAAAAATCAAATCTCTGACACATGTTGAAGTAAAACCCCCGTTCAGCCCTTTTTCTGCTCATTCTGTGGCAGCAAACAGCACAAAAATGAAGTCCAATCTAGCCTGTGTTGAACTGTGGTTTCTAATGTGAGGGTCTGGTGAATCCTGACCGAGAGGAGTTCAGGTGCTTGGTGTTTCCCGGGATCCTGAGCGCTCTTCTTTAAGCCCTTTCTTCGCCGCTTCACGGCGTCAGAGCCTGTCGGCCTCCTCCTCTCGGACAGCTCATCGGTTCATCGTGTCGGCAGCTCTCCGAGCTTCGGTCCGTTCTCCCAACCTTTGTAACACGTTTAGTCCTCCAGTGCAAAAGCAGCGCTATGCTAAGTTCCTTTTTTGATGAGAGGCGACCACTTCCTGTGAGTCCGTTCAGTCCCGGTGAACTTCCAGTTTGGTTTCCTAAAGTTTTGCTCTCTGAAAGAACGCCTGCAGAAGGAAGGAATCATCGTTTAGCGGCGAGCTCAACCACAGCGACCCACTGAGGGGAGGAGAAACACGCCTACCTTAATGTAGTTCTTCAGGACTTTGACGTCCGGCTGCTGGAGCACCTGACACAGCTCCTGTTGGACAAAGAAACGCCAAAGAAACCGACATTACTGCTCAAATCCAGCTGTGATCACCATGTTGGAGAAGAAATACTGCAGGAGCAGCTGCTGGAACAGCTGCAGGTGCAGGAGCAGCTGTTGGAACAGCTGCAGGTGCAGGAGCAGCTGCTGGAGCAGCTGTTGGAACAGCTGCAGGAGCAGCTGTTGGAACAGCTGCAGGAGCAGGAGCAGGTGCAGGAGCAGCTGTTGGAACAGCTGCAGGTGCAGGAGCAGCTGTTGGAACAGCTGCAGGTGCAGGAGCAGCTGTTGGAACAGCTGCAGGAGCAGGTGCAGGAACAGCTGCTGGAACAGCTGCAGGTGCAGGAGCAGCTGCTGGAGCAGCTGTTGGAACAGCTGCAGGAGCAGCTGTTGGAACAGCTGCAGGTGCAGGAGCAGCTGCTGGAACAGCTGCAGGTGCAGGAGCAGCTGCTGGAACAGCTGCAGGTGCAGGAGCAGCTGCTGGAACAGCTGCAGGAGCAGGAGCAGCTGTTGGAGCAGCTGCAGGTGCAGGAGCAGCTGCTGGAACAGCTGCAGGTGCAGGAGCAGCTGTTGGAACAGCTGCAGGTGCAGGAGCAGCTGCTGGAACAGCTGCAGGTGCAGGAGCAGCTGTTGGAACAGCTGCAGGTGCAGGAGCAGCTGCTGGAACAGCTGCAGGTGCAGGAGCAGCTGTTGGAACAGCTGCAGGAACAGCTGCAGGTGCAGGAGCAGCTGCTGGAACAGCTGCAGGTGCAGGAGCAGCTGTTGGAACAGCTGCAGGTGCAGGAGCAGCTGCTGGAACAGCTGCAGGTGCAGGAGCAGCTGTTGGAACAGCTGCAGGTGCAGGAGCAGCTGCTGGAACAGCTGCAGGTGCAGGAGCAGCTGTTGGAACAGCTGCAGGTGCAGGAGCAGCTGCTGGAACAGCTGCAGGAACAGCTGCAGGTGCAGGAGCAGCTGCTGGAACAGCTGCAGGTGCAGGAGCAGCTGTTGGAACAGCTGCAGGTGCAGGAGCAGCTGCTGGAACAGCTGCAGGTGCAGGAGCAGCTGTTGGAACAGCTGCAGGAACAGCTGCAGGTGCAGGAGCAGCTGTTGGAACAGCTGCAGGAACAGCTGCAGGTGCAGGAGCAGCTGCTGGAACAGCTGCAGGTGCAGGAGCAGCTGTTGGAACAGCTGCAGGTGCAGGAGCAGCTGCTGGAACAGCTGCAGGTGCAGGAGCAGCTGTTGGAACAGCTGCAGGTGCAGGAGCAGCTGCTGGAACAGCTGCAGGTGCAGGAGCAGCTGTTGGAACAGCTGCAGGTGCAGGAGCAGCTGCTGGAACAGCTGCAGGTGCAGGAGCAGCTGTTGGAACAGCTGCAGGTGCAGGAGCAGCTGCTGGAACAGCTGCAGGTGCAGGAGCAGCTGTTGGAACAGCTGCAGGTGCAGGAGCAGGAGTTGGAACAGCTGCAGGTGCAGGAGCAGGAGCAGCTGTTGGAACAGCTGCAGGAGCAGGTGCAGGAACAGCTGCAGGTGCAGGTGCAGCTGTTGGAATAGGTGCTAGAGCAGGTGCAGGAGCAGCTGCTGGAACAGCTGCAGGTGCAGGAGCAGCTGTTGGAGCAGGTGCAGGTGCAGGAGCAGCTGCTGGAACAGCTGCAGGTGCAGGTGCAGGAGCAGCTGCTGGAGCAGGTGCAGCTGCTGGAACAGCTGCAGGTGCAGGAGCAGCTGTTGGAACAGCTGCAGGTGCAGGAGCAGCTGTTGGAACAGCTGCAGGTGCAGCTGCAGGAGCAGCTGCTGGAACAGCTGCAGGTGCAGGAGCAGCTGTTGGAACAGCTGCAGGTGCAGCTGCAGGAGCAGCTGCTGGAACAGCTGCAGGTGCAGGAGCAGCTGTTGGAACAGCTGCAGGTGCAGGAGCAGCTGTTATAATAGGTGCTAGAGCAGGTGCAGGTGTTGGAGCAGCTGCAGGTGCAGGAGCAGCTGTTGGAACAGCTGCAGGTGCAGGAGCAGGAGTTGGAACAGCTGCAGGTGCAGGAGCAGGAGCAGCTGTTGGAACAGCTGCAGGAGCAGGTGCAGGAACAGCTGCAGGTGCAGGTGCAGCTGTTGGAATAGGTGCTAGAGCAGGTGCAGGAGCAGCTGCTGGAACAGCTGCAGGTGCAGGAGCAGCTGTTGGAACAGCTGCAGGTGCAGGTGCAGGAGCAGCTGCTGGAGCAGGTGCAGCTGCTGGAACAGCTGCAGGTGCAGGAGCAGCTGTTGGAACAGCTGCAGGTGCAGGAGCAGCTGTTGGAACAGCTGCAGGTGCAGCTGCAGGAGCAGCTGCTGGAACAGCTGCAGGTGCAGGAGCAGCTGTTGGAACAGCTGCAGGTGCAGCTGCAGGAGCAGCTGCTGGAACAGCTGCAGGTGCAGGAGCAGCTGTTGGAACAGCTGCAGGTGCAGGAGCAGCTGTTATAATAGGTGCTAGAGCAGGTGCAGGTGTTGGAGCAGCTGAGCTGTTTCAGGTGTAGGTGCAGGAGCAGCTGTTATAATAGGTGCTAGAGCAGGAGCAGGTGTTGGAGCAGCTGTAGGTGTTGGTGTTACCTGTGCGATCTCAGGGGACACCTGCAGTGAGGGCAGGTACTCCTGCTGGAGGAAGTGGATGAACTCCAGCCCCTGAAGGGAAGGAACCACACACACATTAACCCCTGCAACAACTGAGCAAACTGAGCAAAGAGCCATGAAGAAGCAGCAGCTTTTACCCGTTTGAGATGGATCATTTTCAGCGTGAGCGCGCACTCCGACAGCGTCTGCAAAACAAAGACGAGCCGGACTGAGAACAGGCGGGAAACAGGGTCCAGGAACCCAAGGAACCCTGGAGCAGGGACTCACCAGCACCGTCTGAGCATCCGAGAGGTCAAAGGTGGGTTTGAGGGGCGCCAGGAAGCACGCCGGCACGATGTGCTTGTAGACGAAGTCGGGGAAGCCCACCAGGCCGTCTTTACCTCCTGCGGGGGGGGACCAGAGCGTGAGCAGAAGCACACAGAGCTGAAGGCGGTGCAAACGGGTCTCAGACTCACCCCACAGCTCCACCAGCTTGGACAGGATGATGAAGCAGGTTTTCTGAGCGATGGGGTCGGGGAAGTCCACGGCGCCCTGGATGATGGTGAACAGCACGCGCTCGATGTTCTCCGCGCCTGAAAGCAGAGCCGAGTCATTACCGCGCCCCGCTAAAGCAATGTGGCGACGCAACCCTCCTCGCCGCTCACCCTGATTGGCCATCACCTCGTTCATTCCACTTCCTGCGATGGCCTGGATGAAGCTGAAGTAGCTCCTCCGCAGCATCTGCTTCTCCAGCGCCGCCGTCTGGTCGTTTTCCTCCGCCGGCCTCGCCAGCACCTCGAAGATGGCGAGCACCAGCGGCATGAAGACCTGCTGCAGGAAGGGCGACACGTGGCGCTGCCACGGCGACAGGAGGAGAGGCGTGTTAGTCGTGGCGCGGCGCTCGCCGGCCTCCGGCGGGCCGCGCTGCTTACCTTGAACTTGGCGGTGATCTGGCTGATGAGCGGGATGAACTCCTGCAGGTCCTTGGCCTCGCAGTCCTTCAGCATGTGCTCGGAGGCGGCGGGGATGAAGGGCAGCACCTCCTCCTCCAGGCAGATGATCATCCGGTGCAGGAAGGAGCGCACCGAGCTGCGCAGCGCCCCCCGCTGGACGGGGCAGCTCAGCGCCGGCAGGAAGGCGTGCAGGCAGTCCCGGTACACCTCGGTGCAGCCGCACTGCTTCACCGTCTGCTTGTTGCTGAACGCCTTGCTGGTCCGGCTGCCGAGGAGACGGGGTCAGAGGTCAGAGGTCAGCACAACACCCACAACTAGACCACCGATCGCCACCAGAGCCGGACGGGTTTCCCCTCAGAACATGTTGGGAAACCCAACCTGGTTCGGTTCTCCAGAGTCGGAGCTGAAGCAAATCACGGGGGTCATTCCACCTCCGGTCCAGCAGAACCAAGCGGACCAAACTCGGCCCTTCCTGGACTCAATCAGAACCAAACTCTGGTAACCGTGTAAACTTAAAAACCCGGCCTCACTGACCCGCTTTTTTTTTTTTACAGCGGGTCCACTTCAGACCCGAAGCTGACGTCCATCAGAACATCAAATTCCAAGAACCCAATGAGGGCCCAGGTTCTGCTGCTGCTGTTTGGAACCGTTTCGGTTCTCCAGAATCAGAGCTGGAGCAAACCACGGGGGTCATTTCACCCCCGGTCCAGCAGAACCAAGCGGACCAAACTCGGCCCTTCCTGGACTCAATCAGAACCAAACTCTGGTAACCGTGTAAACTTAAAAACCCGGCCTCACTGACCCGCTTTTTTTTTTTTACAGCGGGTCCACTTCAGACCCGAAGCTGACGTCCATCAGAACATCAAATTCCAAGAACCCAATGAGGGCCCAGGTTCTGCTGCTGCTGTTTGGAACCGTTTCGGTTCTCCAGAATCAGAGCTGGAGCAAACCACGGGGGTCATTTCACCCCCGGTCCAGCAGAACCAAGCGGACCAAACTCGGCCCTTCCTGGACTCAATCAGAACCAAACTCCAGTAACCGTTTAAACCCGTTTAAACCCGGCCTCACTGACCCGTTTCTTCCAGCCAGACCAGAACATCAGATTCATAAAACCGGCTCGTGTTCAGGTTCTGTTCACCACACACCGGGCCTCACCTGGCGAAGCCGACGGCGTGGCTCAGACAGTCGGCGAGGGAGACCTGGCGCTCCTCCTCCGTCTCCTGCAGCAGTTTGGCGAGCAGCAGGCGGAAGGCGTCCATGAGCGGCGCCAGCAGACTCCTCATCAGCGCCTGCTTCCGCTCCACCGGACTCTCGCCGTTCACGATCAGCACGCCGGCCGCCTCGAACATGAAGAGCTGGTCGTCGCTGGTCAGCAGCGCCAGGAAGCCGTTTTCCTGCACAGGGAGAAGGTTGGCGTGGAGAAGCGAGCGCCCGGCAGAGGAAATGGCGAGGACAGGTACTTACGGGCGGAGCCAGCTCCAGCAGGTCCTGGATCCGGGTCAGGATGTCCTCGATGAAGGCGGTCATGTGTTTGCTGTGAACAGAGAGCAGAGAACACGTGAAACACCGCGGCGTGCGGCGTGGCGTGCGGCGGCGGCGGCACTCACTGCAGGGTCTTGATGAACCTGGAGAACAGGTACGCCACTCTGCTGCGGACCTTCGGGCTGCTGTGTCTCAGCCCCCTTTGGTCCAGGAACGCCATCTGACAGCAGACAGGAGCGCATCAGAAACAGAGCTCAAACGCACACCAACGCGGGGACTTTCCGTCCTTCGGCCGACTCACCAGGACGTTGGGAACGTGCTGCGGCTCCACGATGAAGAACTTATCGTACCGCACCACGGTTTCGAAGAACTCCAGCGCGACCGAGCTGTGCTGGTAGCCGCTGACGCCGCAGGACACCAGCTGAGGGCGAAAGCAGAAACAGCATCAGCGCACGGCGCCTCAGAGCGCGACAGGAGGCAGCGAGTCACGGGACTCACCGTCCGCATCATGTCCTGCAGGGCGCTCGTCTTCGCCGTGTCTCCGGAGAAATGAGCGCCGTGAGACGCCGGCAGAGCCTCGCCCAGCATGTACAGCAGCCTGATGGCCACCTCCACCTCCATGAAGGGCGCCGTCTGCCAGTTCCTGAGGACAAACAGTCACTGTGACCTCATCAGCATCAAACCTGACGGCGGCGGCGAGGACACCAACCGCCGAAAAAGCTGGCGGGCAGCAGGAAGTTCCCACAAATCCCTTCCAGATTCTACTTCAGGGTACATATAAGTGCAAAGGGGTCGGTTACAGGGTCAGAAAGTCAAATTTAAGACTTTTTCAGACCATAATGAATACAATTTAGGTCCAAAAGGCCTGAAGGAAACTCTGAGGCTAGAATACAAACTGCTGAACATCACTAAAAACACCAGGAGCCTTTCTACTGTGAACTAATATTTGTTCTACTGTTAACTTTTAACACTTGTTTGTAAACAAAGGGTAGAAGAAGGACTGAAGGGCCACATTAATGGAGACAGTAATTACAGCCTGAGGGACTGACTGTGGGGCCTGAGGGACTGTGGGGCCAGAGGGACTGTGGGGCCTGAGGGACTGACTGTGGGGCCTGAGGGACTGACTGTGGGGCCAGAGGGACTGTGGGGCCAGAGGGACTGACTGTGGGGCCAGAGGGACTGACTGTGGGGCCTGAGGGACTGACTGTGGGGCCAGAGGGACTGTGGGGCCAGAGGGACTGACTGTGGGGCCAGAGGGACTGACTGTGGGGCCTGAGGGACTGACTGTGGGGCCTGAGGGACTGACTGTGGGGCCAGAGGGACTGTGGGGCCAGAGGGACTGACTGTGGGGCCAGAGGGACTGACTGTGGGGCCAGAGGGACTGACTGTGGGGCCAGAGGGACTGACTGTGGGGCCAGAGGGACTGACTGTGGGGCCAGAGGGACTGACTGTGGGGCCAGAGGGACTGACTGTGGGGCCTGAGGGACTGACTGTGGGGCCTGAGGGACTGACTGTGGGGCCAGAGGGACTGACTGTGGGGCCAGAGGGACTGACTGTGGGGCCTGAGGGACTGACTGTGGGGCCTGAGGGACTGACTGTGGGGCCTGAGGGACTGACTGTGGGGCCAGAGGGACTGACTGTGGGGCCAGAGGGACTGACTGTGGGGCCTGAGGGACTGTGGGGCCAGAGGGACTGTGGGGCCAGAGGGACTGTGGGGCCAGAGGGACTGTGGGGCCAGAGGGACCGTGGGGCCTGAGGGACCGTGGGGCCTGAGGGAACTTAAGGACTGTGGGGTCTGAGTGGCTCCTCTGGTAAATAAAAGGCCACTAAAGCCCAAAAACATCTTTGAAAGAACCCAAACTATGCTGGTGTTAATCTGTGCACAGAATCGGCTCCAACAGGACCCTTAGGGCCCTTAGGGCTCTTAGGACCCTTAGGACCCTTAGGACCCTTAGGGCTCTTACTGCATGGTGTTGGTGAAGACCCGGCGGACGGCCTCCAGCAGCAGCTCAGGAGAGACCTGAGCCAGTCGGTCCAACAGCATCTTCATCTGCTTCCTGTACTCCACGAACATGGCCTCGTCCTCGCCCTGACGGACAGACGGACACAGCGTCAGCGCCGGTTCTGACCCGCGCTCGGCGCACCCAACGGAAACTCACCTCGTTTTCAAAGTTGTACTCGTCGTCGTACGTCAGCTTCTTCATGACAGCGAGCATGATGGCCTGCGGGGAGAAAAACAGGAATTTAACGGCGTTTCCACCTCCAAACCGGACCCTGTGGCGGCGTGGCGGACTCACCTCGATGTTCGCCTTCTGCTGGTCGGTCAGCTGAGGGAGCTGTCAAAGGAAAGGACACCTGCTTTAACTCAAACGGCCTCAAACACGCCACACGCTCGCCATCTGGCCACCCACCTGTTTGAGCACGTGCAGATACTCGTAGCAGAAGCCCACGATGTTGGCGGAGATGTCGTCGTCCTCGTGCACCAGCAGCTGCAGCAGCAGCGGCACCTTGGCCTCCACCGCCTGCAGCGACTCCGCCGTCTCCTTCATGTTGCCGGACTTGGCCAGCTTGGTCCAGCTCAGCACCAGACTCTGACCCATTCCGTTCACCAGACGGGAGAACTTGGCCAGGAAGTCCACGTCCTCCTCCTGGCAGGAAGAGGAGGAGAAGAAGAAGAAGAAGAAGGTTTGCTTTGGTTCAGCTGCTCTTTTCCCTCAGAGCGAACAGACCCAGTTCAAATATCCTGATCCTAACATGGATCAGGAGTCTGACACCTTGGACTCCAGCAGGTCCACTCTGGATGTTACCTGCCTTACCTTAAAGGGGAACTCCGGTGTTTTTAAACCTTTTTAAGTGGCATTATCTGTCTTTATTTCACCAATACTTTAAGAAGAATGAATGAACGAACGTGTGCTATAGCTCTGTTAGCTCATAGCTCTGTTAGCTCATAGCTGCTGTTAGCTCATAGCTGCTGTTAGCTCATAGCTGCTGTTATGTGGCTACTTGCAGCTATAGGAGAGCTAACGGAGGGATTTCTACACAGGCACTCTACTGGGACCACTTCATCCACAAAATCTGATAAATATCCTGCCATGTTGCACAAAACTATCAGCAGCAAACTCTGTGTGAAGTTAGCCGACTGTCACAGAGCACGGAGTGAATAAGCTGTGCTGCAGGGGGGCGTGTGGATGAAGTGGTCCCAGTAGAGTGCCTGTGTAGAAATCCCTCCGTTAGCTCTCCTATAGCTGCAAGTAGCCACATAACAGCAGCTATGAGCTAACAGAGCTATGAGCTAACAGAGCTATAGCACACGTTCATTCATTCATTCATTCTTCTTAAAGTATTGGTGAAATAAAGACAGATAATGCCTTATTTAGAGGCTGCATCGTCTAGTTCACTCCGTTATATGGATCTTGAGGAATCTAATATCTTCCGAAATAAGGTCTAGGTTTAAAAATACCGGAGTTCCCTTTTAAGTCTGGACATTTTGGATGATAAACTCGATGTATTTGGCTTATATTTGTTGTGGTGTTGCATGTTAACTGACAGCAGTCATCATCATCAGGACCCAACAAAGTTTTCCCTCATAGGAGCTTTAATCTGTTAGCTCATAGCTGCTGTTAGCTCATAGCTCTGTTAGCTCATAGCTGCTGTTATGTGGCTACTTGCAGCTATAGGAGAGCTAACGGAGGGATTTCTACACAGGCACTCTACTGGGACCACTTCATCCACAAAATCTGATAAATATCCTGCCATGTTGCACAAAACTATCAGCAGCAAACTCTGTGTGAAGTTAGCCGACTGTCACAGAGCACTGAGTGAATAAACTGTGCTGCAGGGGGGCGTGTGGATGAAGTGGTCCCAGTAGAGTGCCTGTGTAGAAATCCCTCACATAAATCCTTCACATCCCAGCTTTGTGGGTCCTACTGTAGGTCTTATGTTGGTTTTGTTAGTACGGTAGTAGGTTCGTTTGGTGTAGTAAGCGAGGTCTTTTCTTTCTTTTTCTAAGGAAATAAGACATTAACACTCGAGGTTAGTGTCTCTCTTTATTTAAATTACTTTTTATATTGAAGTAGCACTTCCCTTTGTTTCATGATGTTTTCTTCCACAATTTCCTGCTTTTTCAATCTTCATTTTACATGTCAGCTTCCAGCTTGCATCAGGCTTGTTTAGACGTTAATTTAATAACTTTATTAATATAATTTAAATCATAACAACACAGCTTAAAGCTCCAGTCTAATCAGGATTCTTGGGGGGGGGGGGGGGGGGGTTTCCCAGACAAACAAACGTGCGATTTGTTTTTCTAACAATCCTTCAAGCAGTTTTCTCTGAAAGTTTTCTAGGTCTCCCAGACCTCAACTTGCCCTCTACTCTTCCAGCCAGCGACCATTTACTGTTAAACCTGAGGAAGCAGCCTCCTGACAGTCTCTCCTGCTTCATGAGCATCAGTTGTTTAAATGAGCTGATTGTTTGTAAAGGTTTAACCTTTTGGTTTCTATGGTGACAGAACAAGACAAAAAACAAGATGTGACTTATAAAGTTGTCTGAAATCTTATGGGGAGCCTGAACTTTTCCTTACAAAAGTGATACACTTAAAGGAAGATGGGTTTCTTTGTGTTTGAAAGGTGTCTATATGGAAAAAAGATCTGGAACCGAAATGATGACCAAACAGCACTGCTGCAGCACAGTTTATTCACTCCGGTAAGAACGTCCATCTTACTCAAAGTCTTCGTTCACGTTGTCAAAATCTGATAAATATCCTGCCATGTTACACAAAACTATCAGCAGCAAACTCTGTGTGAAGTTAGCCGACTGTCTCAGAGCACGGAGTGAATAAACTGTGCTGCAGGGGGGCGTGTTTCATAGGAAAAACCAACAGTGTGCCAGGAAGCTTGATAAATCAAGAAGTAGCAAACAGGCTAACTAGCTACTAGCTTTCCAGTCGAAACCTTCGCATTTAGCCAACATTTGTATTTGACAAATAGGAATTTGTGCACCTCTCCCCTCATATTATTCTGTTCTTTCATGGAGAAACAGCAGATTCACGAGCATGAGTCTCAACAGCAGGACCAAAAGATTTGGGTGAAAGGATTTCGTAGTGCCAGTACAATGAGGGACGTGTTATTAATTTCTGAAGTCATAACATTAGTTATGTGCGACTTCTGACAATATTAGTAATAGAAGTTATACAATATAGTTGTTACAATATCTGTCCTATTTCTTAACTAACTAACTAACAGGTTTTATCTTCTGTGGAAAAGTAAAGTAAACTGTCTCCTATGACCATGTTTGAGCTGATATTGGTGCAGACATGCTACATATAATCCTCTACAAACTGAAAAAGTCCAATGCAGCCTCTAAATAAGGCATTATCTGTCTTTATTTCACCAATACTTTAAGAAGAATGAATGAATGAACGTGTGCTATAGCTCTGTTAGCTCATAGCTGCTGTTAGCTCATAGCTCTGTTAGCTCATAGCTGCTGTTATGTGGCTACTTGCAGCTACAGGAGAGCTAACGGAGGGATTTCTACACAGGCACTCTACTGGGACCACTTCATCCACACGCCCCCCTGCAGCACAGTTTATTCACTCCGCGCTCTGTGACAGTCGGCTAACTTCACACACAGTTTGCTGCTGATAGTTTTGTGCAACATGGCAGGATATTTATCAGATTTTGTGGATGAAGTGGTCCCAGCAGAGTGCCTGTGTAGAAATCCCTCCGTTAGCTCCCCTATAGCTGCAAGTAGCCACATAACAGCAGCTATGAGCTAACAGAGCTATGAGCTAACGGCAGCTATGAGCTAACAGAGCTATGAGCTAACAGAGCTATGAGCTAACAGAGCTATGAGCTAACGGCAGCTATGAGCTAACAGCAGCTATGAGCTAACAGAGCTATGAGCTAACAGCAGCTATGAGCTAACAGAGCTATAGCACACGTTCGTTCATTCATTCTTCTTAAAGTATTGGTGAAATAAAGACAGATAATGCCTTATTTAGAGGCTGCATCCTCTAAGCCCCGTTCACTCCGTTATATGGATCTCCAGTTATCTAAATATCTTCCGAAGGACGCCGACTTTCTCCAAACTGTTCTCAGTGAGCAGATGAACGTATTTCATGCCAGAAATAAGGTTTAAAAACACCGGCGTTCCCCTTTAAGGACTCAGTGAGACGCTCACCTGCTCCACGTTGAAGAAGCCTGCAGACTGCAGCACTTGGCACAGAGACTCCACCAGCTTGGTTTTATCCACAGGGTCCATTCCTTTGTTGACTATTTCGAACAGGCAGTCGCAGGCCTCCTCTCTGAGCTCCTCCATGGACATCTGACCCAGCAGCAGGTTCACAAACCTGAAACACACAACACACATGTGGACTCTGCTGAACATCAGTCACCCAGGACCTGCCAGGTCGGCTCACTGACCGGTCGTTGGCGATCAGGTTCAGGTCGATCCACGACACGTAGGCGCCGACCACCTCCAGACACTGGCAGGTGAGCTCCGGGTGGGACTGCTGGTACGTCTGCAGGATCTGGAACCAGGACTCCACCAGGCTGGGGATGCACTGCTCCCGCATGCTGTCTTTGATCAACGTGTTCCTGCGAGTCTCCTGAGAGACGGATTCAGCTTTAGAGTCAGACTTTGGACTGAAGTGGCTCCGGTTCTTCTCCTTTTCCTCGCCGCCTTACCTCGTGCGTGTGCAGGATGTCTCGGTCCACCACCTCGGCGTCGATGGCCATCAGCGTCCTCAGGTAGATGTCCACGCCATGGGGGTTCAGGCCCACCAGGGACAGGATGTCGAAGAAGAACTTGGGCCACAGCGTCAGGTACTCCATGACGAAGGTGAGGGCGAACACCTGGGCCGCCTTGTTCCTGATGAACGGCTTCTCCGGCTGCGTGTTCATCAGCTGCAGACGACAAGAGGGGAAGAAAGCCGGCAGGTCAGAGTGGAGGAGAAGAAGAAGAAAGCCGGCAGGTCACAGAGTGTAGGAGAAGAAGAAGAAAGCCGGCAGGTCACAGAGTGTAGGAGGAGAAGAAGAAGAAGAAAGCCAGCAGGTCACAGAGTGTAGGAGGAGAAGAAGAAGAAAGCCGGCAGGTCACAGAGTGTAGGAGAAGAAGAAGGAGAAGAAGAAAGCCGGCAGGTCACAGAGTGTAGGAGAAGAAGAAGAAGAAGAAAGCCGGCAGGTCACAGAGTGTAGGAGAAGAAGAAGAAAGCTGGCAGGTCACAGAGTGTAGGAGGAGAAGAAGAAGAAGAAAGCCTGCAGGTCACAGAGTGTAGGAGGAGAAGAAGAAGAAGAAAGCCAGCAGGTCACAGAGTGTAGGAGGAGAAGAAGAAAGCCGGCA
Source organism: Leuresthes tenuis (assembly GCF_036924035.1). Taxonomy (NCBI): domain Eukaryota; kingdom Metazoa; phylum Chordata; class Actinopteri; order Atheriniformes; family Atherinopsidae; genus Leuresthes; species Leuresthes tenuis. The sequence continues at coordinate 2,289,525 of NW_027325377.1, read as the reverse complement.
GGTCACAGAGTGTAGGAGGAGAAGAAGAAAGCCGGCAGGTCACAGAGTGTAGGAGAAGAAGAAGAAAGCCGGCAGGTCACAGAGTGTAGGAGAAGAAGAAGAAGAAGAAAGCCGGCAGGTCAGAGTGGAGGAGAAGAAGAAGAAAGCCGGCAGGTCACAGAGTGTAGGAGAAGAAGAAGAAAGCCGGCAGGTCACAGAGTGTAGGAGGAGAAGAAGAAGAAGAAAGCCGGCAGGTCACAGAGTGGAGAAGAAGAAGAAGAAGAAAGCCTGCAGGTCACAGAGTGTAGGAGGAGAAGAAGAAGAAGAAGAAAGCCTGCAGGTCACAGAGTGTAGGAGGAGAAGAAGAAGAAGAAGAAAGCCAGCAGGTCACAGAGTGTAGGAGGAGAAGAAGAAGAAGAAGAAAGCCGGCAGGTCACAGAGTGTAGGAGGAGGAGAAGAAGAAGAAAGCCAGCAGGTCACAGAGTGTAGGAGGAGAAGAAGAAGAAGAAGAAAGCCGGCAGGTCACAGAGTGTAGGAGGAGAAGAAGAAGAAGAAAGCCTGCAGGTCACAGAGTGTAGGAGGAGGAGAAGAAGAAGAAGAAAGCCAGCAGGTCACAGAGTGGAGAAGAAGAAGAAAGTCGCCCCGCCCCGCCCCGCTGAGGTCACACCTAAAGAGAAACGCTGACCCACCTGACACTGCAGCCACTTCATCAGGGTCTCTCTGATGAGCTGCTGCTGGACCGCAGTCAGACCGGCGTGTCTGCAACACAACAGGTGAGCACAGGTGAGAGCCGCCCCGCCACACAACCCCCCCCCCCCCCCCCCTCCTCCTCCTCCTCCTCCTCCTCACCTGAACTTGATCTGATGCTCCAGCACTTGGAAGCAGAAGAACTTCACGTGGTCATCACTGGTGAACAGAACAGAGCACAGTAAAGCACAGCAGGGGGCCTCGGCTCACACAGGCAGGTCATTTCATTTACTCACTTGTAAATTCCTTTGGCGAGGGCCTCGGCACACACCTCCCAGGCATCCTGGGACTCCTTCAGCTGCTCAAAGTAAGCCATCGCCTGCACACACACACATTACTTCATGCTGTCTTCTCCCAGCCTTAAATCTGACGAATGCTACAAGCTAAGCTTAGAAAAGCATGTGTGGCCCTGTGAAAAAGGGCCTCGTGTCTTTTCTGTAGCAGACAGAAAACGGGCGTCTCACCCTCTGCCTGTAGCGGGCGTCGGCGTTCGGGTTGAGCCCCAGCAGGGCCTGCTCGTCCATGACTGCGGCGACAGACTGGCAGGCCATTCGTGGGTTAGCTTTCCTCCCAGGCTGCTTCACTCCTCTCTGCTGCAGCCAGGCAGATCTCTCTCATCTGCTCAGAGGGAACAAAGCTGACGTCAAACCCTGACACAGCAGCTCAGAGAGCTCCCACACTTTACTCCAACCACCATTTCAGGTCCTAAAGAAGGGACCGACAGCTCCTCATCGGGTAACTGTGGACAGGTAAACCTAAACCAGTACATGTGAGGAGGGTAAACTCCATTTCATACGGTTTAAAAGTCCCGATCAGCTTCATTTCTGCTACATTTTATATTAAAACAGGAAGCAGCTGCAGAGATTCACTGAAACATGATCAAACCTGAACATAAACCCAGAATCTGAGGCAGAAACAGAGTTTTTTCTCAGTTCTCAGCAGCTTTAAAGTGAATATCTGGTCTGAGCTCCTTTATTCTCCAACACAGCCTGAACCCTCTGAGACCAGCTTTCTGTCATTTCTTTAAGGAGTCTTCAGGAATAGTTCTCCAGGCTTCTTGAAGGACATCCCAAAGCTCTTCTTTGGATGTGGGCTGCCTTTTGTTCCGTTCTCTGTCAGATGATCCCACACTGCTTCAATAATGTTGAGGTCCGGGCTCTGGGGAGGATTCATCCCTCCATAAGACCTGTTGCCACTGATTTTCAGTCCACTTCTTGTGTCATTTGGCACAGCTCAGCCTTTTCTCCCTGTTTCCCTTCCTTAAGAACGGCTTCTTGACAGCCACCCTTCCATGGAGCCCATTTCTGATGAGGCTTGGGCCAACAGTAGATGGATCAGCTGAAGGTCCAGATGCATCTCTCAGGTCCTGTCAGGTCACAGCTGGATTTTTTCCTCTTTCTTAAGGACATCACTTTCAGATCCTGTTCATCTGCTGGAGATAGTTTTTTAGGCCTGACACTTCTTCTTTTGTCCTCCACTTGTCCAGTTTCCTCAAATGTTTTAAGGACTCTGAAAGACCTTCAGAAAGCTGGAGAATTATTGATCAGGACCAGTTGAAAGATTACAGGAAAGAAACGAGGGCTGGGTCGGGACTTTTAAACATCATTTTGTCCCTTTTTATTGACTTATTGACGAACACTTATTTACTTATAAGCTCTCATCCCAGCTGTTGGCACATCTGGACTTCTGTTTTAGACAAATAACGACATTAAAAATGCTAAACTTTGACCGGGAAGCAGCTCCTGTAGGAAACACAACACGTGATCGCGGATTTTTGTGTGTTGACAGGTAAATACTGTGCGTGGCTGACCGATGGCCTCGTGGAGCGTGCTCGTGACAATGTGGTCTGACACGCAGTTTCCAGTTCACAGCACAAACACGACCCTGACAGCTAGTGCTCGCCTCGGACGTGTTTTCCTGCTCTGACAGCGACATGATGCAACACGGAGCCAACACATGCACACACGGCGTGCCGGTCCCACACCGCACCGTGGGTCGGTGCCGGGCCGCTGCGGGTCATTTAAGCGGCCAGTCGGTGAAGCTGAAGTCCCCTTTTGTGGGGAAATCCAACATCAGCCGGGCCACTCCTCAGAAAGTTAACGCTACGTGCTCAATACTACATCCTGACACCTACTAGCTGCCTGCGGCTAACCTAAGCTAGCGTTAGCCGACTAGCCGCTGCCGGATGAGCGGATCCCGGCGGAGAAAACGCGATAAAACCCGCAAATTTCACCGGGAACATCCCGATAACAGCGGCCCTGACGCGTACGAGCCAATTTAAGATGTTTTTATCCCGGTTTATCTCGGCCCGGTGCCGCATACCTGCCCACGTCTCCTCAATCACATCAACGCTGTGAAATGATCGCGATGACAAACTAACTCCGCGCGCGCCGACCGTTTTTTCACGTTAGCCCACAGCTCCGGGGCACAAAGCCGAGCCGCTCACCTTAGTGAAAGCCCAACTCTGCTGGTGTCCGTCTCCGTCAGCTCATCGCGGAGCCTCCAGAAAGCGGTCGCATGTCGGTTGGACTCACAGTGGATACGGCGGTGCAGCGTGTCCGCGCCGGGTTAGCATCCGGGTCACGAGCCCAGGAAGAAGGTCCGCGGCCCGGGAAGAGATTCAGCCGCGTTCAACCAGAACAAGCCCTCCGATTTTTATCAGACTCTGCTACCTTTTTATTTCTGCTCATTTATTATCCTCCCTGTCTGCCTTCCTTCTTTATTTCCTTTCTGCCTCTCTGCCTTCCTTCTTCACAACCATCCTTCCTTCCTCCCTTCCTTTACTTCCTTCTTCACAACCATCCTTCCTTCCTCCCTTCCTTTACTTCCTTCTTCACTACCATCCTTCCTTCCTCCCTTCCTTTACTTCCTTCTTCACTACCATCCTTCCTTCCTCCCTTCCTTTACTTCCTTCTTCACCTCCATCTTTTTTTCCTTCTTCACTACCTTCCTTCCTTTCCTTTCTGCTTCTCTGCTTTCCATCTTCACTACCATCCTTCCTTCCTTCCTTCCTTCTTCACTACCATCCTTCCTTCCTTCCTTCTTCATTTCCTTTCTACCTCTCTGCCTTCCTTCTTCACTACCATTTTTCCTTCCTTCCTTCCTCCTTCCTTCTTCACTACCATCCTTCCTTCCTTCTTCATTTCCTTCCTCCTTCCTTCCTTCTTCACTACCATCCTTCCTTCCTCCCTTCCTTTACTTCCTTCCTTCCTTCCTTCTTCATTTCCTTTCTGCCTCTCTGCCTTCCTTCTTCACTACCATCCTTCCTTCCTTATTCACTTCCTTCACTCCCTTCCTTCCTTCCTTCCTTCTTCATTTCCTTTCTACCTCTCTGCCTTCCTTCTTCACTACCATTTTTCCTTCCTTCCTTCCTCCTTCCTTCTTCACTACCATCCTTCCTTCCTTCCTTCCTTCCTTCCTTCCTTCTTCATTTCCTTTCTGCTTCTCTGCCTTCCTTCTTCACTGCCATCCTTCCTTCCTCCCTTCCTTCACTTCCTTCCTTCCTTCCTTCTTCATTTCCTTTCTGCCTCTCTGCCTTCCTTCTTCACTACCATCCTTCCTTCCTCCCTTCCTTTACTTCCTTCTTCACCTCCATCTTTTTTTCCTTCTTCACTACCTTCCTTCCTTCCTTCCTTTCCTTTCTGCTTCTCTGCTTTCCTTCTTCACTACCATCCTTCCTTCCTCCCTTCCTTTACTTCCTTCTTCACCTCCATCTTTTTTCCCTTCTTCACTACCTTCCTTCCTTCCTTCCTTTCCTTTCTGCTTCTCTGCTTTCCTTCTTCACTACCATCCTTCCTTCCTCCCTTCCTTTACTTCCTTCCTTCCTTCCTTCCTTCTTCATTTCCTTTCTGCCTCTCTGCCTTCCTTCTTCACTACCATTCTTCCTTCCTCCCTTCCTTTACTTCCTTCCTTCCTTCCTTCTTCATTTCCTTTCTGCCTCTCTGCTTTCCTTCTTCACTACCATCCTTCCTTCCTCCCTTCCTTTACTTCCTTCCTTCCTTCCTTCCTTCCTTCCTTCTTCATTTCCTTTCTGCCTTTTTGCCTTCCTTCTTCACTACCATTCTTCCTTCCTCCCTTCCTTTACTTCCTTCCTTCCTTCCTTCTTCATTTCCTTTCTGCCTCTCTGCCTTCCTTCTTCACTACCATTCTTCCTTCCTGCCTTCCTTTACTTCCTTCCTTCCTTCCTTCTTCATTTCCTTTCTGCTTCTCTGCCTTCCTTCTTCACTACCATCCTTCCTTCCTCCCTTCCTTTACTCCCTTCCTTTACTTCCTTCCTTCTTCATTTCCTTTCTGCTTCTCTGCCTTCCTTCTTCACTACCATCCTTCCTTCCTCCCTTCCTTTACTCCCTTCCTTTACTTCCTTCCTTCTTCATTTCCTTTCTGCCTCTCTGCCTTCCTTCTTCACTACCATCCTTCCTTCCTTCCTCCCTTCCTTTACTTCCTTCCTTCTTCATTTCCTTTCTGCCTCTCTGCCTTCCTTCTTCACTACCATCCTTCCTTCCTTCCTCCCTTCCTTTAATTCCTTCCTTCTTCATTTCCTTTCTGCCTCTCTGCCTTCCTTCTTCACTACCATCCTTCCTTCCTCCCTTCCTTTACTTCCTTCTTCACCTCCATCTTTTTTCCCTTCTTCACTACCATCCTTCCTTCCTCCCTTCCTTTACTTCCTTCCTTCCTTCCTTCCTTCCTTCCTTCTGTCCTTCCTTCCTTCCTTCCTTCCTTCCTTCTTCATTTCCTTTCTGCCTCTCTGCCTTCCTTCTTCACTACCATCCTTCCTTCCTCCCTTCCTTTACTTCCTTCTTCACTACCATCTTTCCTTCCTCCCTTCCTTTACTTCCTTCTTCACTACCATCCTTCCTTCCTCCCTTCCTTTCCTTCCTTCCTTCCTTCCTTCCTTCTTCATTTCCTTTCTGCTTCTCTGCCTTCCTTCTTCACTACCATCCTTCCTCCCTTCCTTTCCTTCCTTCCTTCTTCATTTCCTTTCTGCCTCTCTGCCTTCCTTCTTCACTACCATCCTTCCTTATCTGGACATTAAATCATCATATATAACACTGCTGTTTACACTTCTTGGCAGGTGTCATCTACATAAAGTAAAATGATCTAAATCCCAACTATGTTACTGTGTATTTCATCAGAAGTGAAGCAACATTTTGACTTTATTACAATCATCAAAAAGCTGTGGAAGTATTTTAATGTAAAAACCTGATGATGCTCACTTTGTTGTCCCCACAGTGAATTAATACACATATTTGATCTATAATGTCTTCCTTCTGCCTATATTTCATGGCCTAACGTGCGTTTTTTTATAATCCCACAGTTTTTTGTTAACCCTGTAACCTCTAACCCATGATTAATTTTTTATTTAGCACCGAAATTAAGCGTTTCTTCTCTGATTTATATTTAAAGATTAAGTAACGTTCGGTTTAAGCCACAGCGCCCCCACGCTTCAATGGTGAGGCGGAGAACTGCATGAAGGCCGGCATCTTTATTAAATTGAAATTGCGATAATTTCCCTCGTGCACAAATCATGCATTAAAAACAGCCTAATTTTACACATGATTCATGGTTATGACAGTCAAGAAAGAACAAAAAGGAAATGCATGGGAAAAAACAGCATTTTGTCAATTTAGAGACCCCCCCCCCAGAAAAAATTCAATTGAAAATCATGTTTTCAGGGAAGCTCATGTGTCATTAAGGGGGACTGAGACCCCCCCTGGCTCCCCCGTAGTTCGCACCCTGTGTTCATGGTATTAACACACAGGAAGCTTCCTTCTGAAAATGTGGTTTTATTCAGATTTTAAAAAGGTGAAATTGACACATTTGACAGGAGCCTCGTGTGTGAGGAGGATAAACATTTCAGGAGGTAATAAATCAGAAGAAGAAGAGTCAGAAACCTTCAATCAAACCAACATTAAATGAACAAATTCAACCTGTTTTCTCCTTCTTTAGCTGTGGAAAACAAGCTGTAACATCCGGGGTACGAGCGCAGTACGTTGGAACGGGTAGTCAGCGCGCGCGCGCTTCTTTTGCCGCGTGAACGCGGCGGAGCTGAAGAGCGGAAGTCGTCACCAGAGCGGTTAGACACGCGCAGTCTCCGCCCTACTGCTTCCTCTTTTACTGTGGCAGTGAGCGAGACACCATGAAGGCGTCCGGCACAGTACGTAAAACCTTTAATTTATCCACAACGGGCGCGTGTACACGGCCGCTGAGGGCAAATATGATCATGTAAGGTTGAGATAGTTTGATTCGCGCGTTAAAGTGTGTAAAAAAACCAGGTTGAAGTGAGAATCCGACTGTTTTTCGTGCCGATGCTTGTGCGGCTACAACATGGCGGCCGTGGCACCATGTGCACGGTGGGGCGCTGTGAGTTAAAGTTAGTGTCCTGACAGAAAGTGGAGTTATTCAGTTAAATAATTAGATCAGAAAATATCTCTGCACACTAGGAAGAACATTTTCTGTAGATCGGTTAGCTTGTTCAGGGTTAAGCTAATCCAACGTGGGTTTTAACCCGGGTTAACAAGCTGTTTCTAATTATTTGGCCTGCTTGATTATAGTGCCGATGTTGACATCTGTATATAGAGATTAACCCAGCTTGATACCTCGGTGTGAAAATGATTCACTTTTTCGGTGTCCCTGGTTCTTTCAGAACATCATCTTTTCCTTACAGGCTTCTGCACACGTCTTAGATCTGTTGCAGGCTTTATTGTGGACGGTGTTCAAACATGATACTCCACTCCAACGCAAAGTTTTAGCATAAAAATCACTTCTGCTCATGTTCCAGATTGTGGAAATAAAACATTCACAGCTTTGGTTTGGGGTTATAACCCCACGAAGGTGCACCCAAACCCAAAGGTCTCACCTCTCTCCGTGGTGAGATTTTGTCTGGCGTGCGGACAGAAAACTGAACCTTGTCGCCTTTCTCTGATGCTGCCGTGCCGTTGAAAGTGAATTCAAGGTCCAACAGGTCCACCTTCTGTCCTCAGAGAGCTGGTTTTTCTCTGACATGTGTGATTTCTGCCTGCAGCTTCGGGAGTACAAAGTCATTGGGCGTCTGCTGCCCTCTGTCAAGAACCCCAACCCCCCCCTGTACCGCATGAGGATCTTCGCCCCCAACCATGTCGTGGCCAAGTCCCGCTTCTGGTACTTCGTCTCCCAGCTGAGGAAGATGAAGAAGGCTTCCGGGGAGATCGTCTACTGTGGCCTGGTAGGTTTGGAGACGAGGGGGGAGTTTTTAACCAGGAAAATCTGTATTTAAATTAACAAAAATGAGTTTTTAACCAGGAAAATCCATCTTTAAATGAACAAAAAAGAGTTTTTAACCAGGAAAATCCGTCTTTAAATGAACCAAAATGAGATTTTAACCAGGAAAATCAGTCTTTAAATTAACCAAAATGAGTTTTTAACCAGGAAAATCCATCTTTAAATGAACAAAAAAGTTTTTAACCAGGAAAATCCATCTTTAAATGAACCAAAACCTCTCTAAACGAGTCATAACTGCAGAACCTCTGTGTTCTCGTGGCTAACCGCTCAGTGTTTGCCGCTTCTCTTCAGGTCCACGAGAAGACGCCTCTGAAGGTGAAGAACTTTGGCATCTGGCTGCGCTACGACTCTCGCAGCGGCACCCACAACATGTACAGAGAGTACAGGGACCTGACCACCTCTGGAGCCGTCACCCAGTGCTGTGAGTATCAGCCGGAACCGCCTCACGGGTTTACTTCCACTGCACAGGAAGCAGAAGCCTCAGAGCTTCCAGCTCCTCCACCTTTCTGGTCCGGTTCAGATCCACGAAGGTGCACCCAAACCCAAAGGTCTCACCTCTCTCCGTGGTGAGATTTTGTCTGGCGTGCGGACAGAAAACAGAACCTTGTCGCCTTTCTCTGATGCTGCCGTGCCGTTGAAAGTGAATTCAAGGTCCAACAGGTCCACCTTCTGTCCTCAGAGAGCTGCTATTTCTGTCTGACTTATGCCTGCAGCTCAGGGCACAAAGTTCAGGCTGATGGTAGCAGCTCCTCCAGCTTTCCTGCTTAAGTTCTGTTTCCCCTCTAAGCTCGTTGGGTAGATGTTGGTCCGGTTTAGGTCTGTGGAGCTTTTTCTTGTCTGAGTTAGTCTTCGTCAGTTCAACACATTTAAAAGGAAAACTTTAGATTTACAGAACAGCAGAAAAATAAAAGCCAGACTCCTGATAAGCCTCATTTCTTCCTGAAACCTTTAAAGTGTCCTGATCAACAGTTCTGCAGCTTTCTGAAACCTTTAAAGTGTCCTGATCAACAGTTCTGCAGCTTTCTGTAACCTTTAAAGTGTCCTGATCAATAGTTCTGCAGCTTTCTGAAACCTTTAAAGTGTCCTGATCAATAGTTCTGCAGCTTTCTGAAACCTTTAAAGTGTCCTGATCAACAGTTCTGCAGCTTTCTGTAACCTTTAAAGTGTCCTGATCAATAGTTCTGCAGCTTTATGAAACCTTTAAAGTGTCCTGATCAATAGTTCTGCAGCTTTCTGTAACCTTTAAAGTGTCCTGATCAACAGTTCTGCAGCTTTCTGTAACCTTTAAAGTGTCCTGATCAACAGTTCTGCAGCTTTCTGAAACCTTTAAAGTGTCCTGATCAACAGTTCTGCAGCTTTCTGAAACCTTTAAAGTGTCCTGATCAACAGTTCTGCAGCTTTCTGTAACCTTTAAAGTGTCCTGATCAACAGTTCTGCAGCTTTCTGTAACCTTTAAAGTGTCCTGATCAATAGTTCTGCAGCTTTCTGAAACCTTTAAAGTGTCCTGATCAACAGTTCTGCAGCTTTCTGTAACCTTTAAAGTGTCCTGATCAACAGTTCTGCAGCTTTCTGAAACCTTTAAAGTGTCCTGATCAACAGTTCTGCAGCTTTCTGTAACCTTTAAAGTGTCCTGATCAACAGTTCTGCAGCTTTCTGAAACCTTTAAAGTGTCCTGATCAACAGTTCTGCAGCTTTCTGAATCCTTTAAATTGTCCTGATCAACAGTTCTGCAGCTTTCTGAAACCTTTAAAGTGTCCTGATCAATAGTTGTGCAGCTTTCTGAAGCGCTTTCAGTTTTTCTTTGGACATTTTCTGCTTTTTCCCTCATCTTCAGTCCTTGTTCCTGAGCATTTTCAGTGTTTTTTCTTTGTTCAGCCACTTAACTCTGACCTTTGAACCCTTCAGGCAGAAAAAAGGCTCCTAACTCAAGGGATGAACCAGTGTTGTGTCGACACAGAACAGACAACTTAGCAAAGAAGCCATTTTAAACTGGATCTTTAGGCACTTTGTCACAAAGACACATCATTTGTTCCCATTTCTTTAGCTGCATCTATGAAAAACAGCAAAGAAAACACAGTTTGACAGACAGAAAATAGGATTTCTGCAGCAACAAGGTGATTCCCAAAGAGCTATTAGCTGAAAACTTGGCATATCTCAGCATGGTGTGCAGTGAGTCCTTAAAACATTTGAGGAAACTGGACAAGTGGAGGACAAAAGAAGAAGTGTCAGGCCTAAAAAACTATCTCCAGCAGATGAACAGGATCTGAAAGTGATGTCCTTAAGAAAGAGGAAAAAATCCAGCTGTGACCTGACAGGACCTGAGAGATGCATCTGGACCTTCAGCTGATCCATCTACTGTTGGCCCAAGCCTCATCAGAAATGGTCTCCATGGAAGGGTGGCTGTCAAGAAGCCGTTCTTAAGGAAGGGAAACAGGGAGAAAAGGCTGAGCTGTGCCAAATGACACAAGAAGTGGACTGAAAATCAGTGGCAACAGGTCTTATGGAGGGATGAATCCTCCCCAGAGCCCGGACCTCAACATTATTGAAGCAGTGTGGGATCATCTGACAGAGAACGGAACAAAAGGCAGCCCACATCCAAAGAAGAGCTTTGGGATGTCCTTCAAGAAGCCTGGAGAACTATTCCTGAAGACTCCTTAAAGAAATGACAGAAAGCTTGTCTCAGAGGGTTCAGGCTGTGTTGGAGAATAAAGGAGCTCAGACCAGAGATTCACTTTAAAGCTGCTGAGAACTGATAAAAAACTCTGTTTCTGCCTCAGATTCTGGGTTTAGGTTCATGTTTCTATATAAAATATAAAGAAGTGGGGCTGGATCAGGACTTTATGACAGACTTATCTGTGACATGTGCAGCAGCATCAGGATGGTTTTGGTTAACCGGAGCTTCTGATGAGCTGTGAACAGACTTATTGAACCTGAATAAGACCTTAAACGGCTCATCTGTGATTATTAACTGCAGACAGATGTTTGACTTCTTCTGTTTCTGTCCTGAAGTTTCAGAAGGAGTTGCCTTGTGAGCCAGCAGGTGGCGCTCTGCAGTCAGAAACTTATTCTCTGTGAAATAAGTTCATATTTGATAGAAAAGTGGAGGAAACTGTTAATCCAATCCATCCAAAGAGGGAAACCAGCAGCTCTGAGGAGCACTTTGGTTGTTTTTGGACACAGAAAGTTGTTTTTGAGCTTTTTAATGAAGTATTTAGTTGCTCCGCCTCTTTGACTCCCCGATGGACCTCAGTCGGTCCTCTGAAAGCGTCCGTTCTGCGTCTTTTCATCAGACGAATGACATGTTTGCATCCTGACGACACGGGGCGGTTTCTAATAAAAGACTCGGCTGCTCTCTCTTTCAGATCGGGACATGGGAGCTCGCCATCGTGCCCGTGCCCACTCCATCCAGATCATGAAGGTTCAGGTCATCGCTGCCAACAAATGTCGCCGACCTGCCATCAAGCAGTTCCACGTGAGTCTCTCCTCCTTCAGCGCCACCCTGTGTGCATTTGGGCGGGTCTCTCTCTGGGCTGCCGCCACATCCGTCAGCTCCAGTTCAAAAACCCGCCAGATCAGCTGCCAGGTTCCTCTTCCAGGTTTCCAGCTGCCATCTTGAAACCTGGCGGTTCTGAAACTGGCGACAGATTGTCATCAGGTGTTGTGCTCGTTAATTTCACCTTCACGGTTTTTAATTTGAGACGTTTTCTTTCCAGGACTCCAAGATCAAGTTCCCTCTGCCTCACCGGGTCCTGCGCCGCCAGCACAAACCCCGCTTCACCACCAAGAGACCAAACACCTTCTTCTAAAGAGAGTTTTTCATTTTGTGCGGGAAACGATGACAATAAACCAATAGAAAACAAGCCGTCTCATCTCTGTTTGATTTAAGGATGCAGAAGGTTTTTATTTCAGCCTCCAAGCAGAAGGCGACATGTTGGAGGTCTGACGTGGGTCCAGTTTATCACAGGAAGAAGAATGAAAAGGCTGAAAATGAAAGCAGATTCACCTCCTCAGAGGAGGAGGAAGTGATGCTGTAATTATTATAAATGATGTTAAACTGAAAGCCTGTTTTAAGCTCTCAAAGGGAGTGAAATCTGGCTACGGCATGAAGCAGACGAAGCATTAAATCCCCTCTAAAGTCACCCGAGCCCAAAATATCAGAGCGGTTCGGTTCTGTTTTACTCTGGAACCTTAAAAAGATCAAATGTTGTTCAACTCAGACAAACTAAATGGCTGAAAACATCAAAATGACGGGGCTGTGACAGGATGAAGGCGTTTGATGTGGCGTAAAGTCCATAAGAAGAGTTTAAGAAACAAACTAAGCTCTGATGGGGGTCAAATATTCTACAAAAAGGGGTTTAATTACTTTGAATGAACATGTTTCAGAGAGGCTAAATTATCTGTTTTATACAGTATTTCTGCACAATATGGTGGTTCATAATGTGGTCGTTTTGTGTCTCTTTGTAGTTGTTTTGTGTCTCTTTGTGGTAGTTTTGTGTCAGCCTCCAAGAAGAAGGCGACATGTTGGAGGGCTGACGTGGGTCCAGTTTATCACAGGAAGAAGAATGAAAAGGCTGAAAATGAAAGCAGATTCACTTCCTCAGAGGAGGAGGAAGTGATGCTGTAATTATTATAAATGATGTTAAACTGAAAGCCTGTTTTAAGCTCTCAAAGGGAGTGAAATCTGGCTACGGCATGAAGCAGACGAAGCATTAAATCCCCCCTAAAGTCACCCGAGCCCAAAATATCAGAGCGGTTCGGTTCTGTTTTACTCTGAAACCTTAAAAAGATCAAATGTTGTTCAACTCAGACAAACTAAATGGCTGAAAACATCAAAATGACGAAGCTGTCACATGATGAAGGCGTTTGATGTGGCGTAAAGTCCATAAGAAGAGTTTCAGAAACAAACTAAGCTCTGATGGGGTTCAAATATTCTACAAAAAGGGAGTTTAATTACTTTGAATGAACATGTTGTTTCAGAGAGGCTAAATTATCTATTTTATACAGTATTTCTGCACAATATGGTGGTTCATAATGTGGTTGTTTTGTGTCTTTTTGTGGTCATTTTATGACTCTTTGTAGATGTGCCTAAAAGAACACGCCCCCCCTCTGTTCATTGAACTCCACTGGTTGCCCTTAGCCGCCCGCATCAGATTCAAGTCCCTGATGTTAGCTACAAAGAGCTTAATGGAACGGCTCCATCTACTTGAATGCTCTTGCAAAGGCTTCTGTCCCAACTGGGTCCCTCCGTTGGTCCCAGGATTGTCGTCTAGCAGCTCCTACACCACGCCTAAGACAATCCAAACTCTGTTCATGTGTCGTCCCACGATGGTGGAATGACCTACCGAGCGCTACCAGAACAGGGGCGTCCCTGTCTATCTTCAAGAAGCTCCTGAAAACCCAGCTCTTCAGAGAGCATCTCCTATCCCAGCACTTACCTTGTACTTCCCTCCCCCCTCTATCTCTGCACTTTATCTTTCTGCTCTTCCTTCTATGCCTGCACCCTATCTCTACTCTGTCCCCTCTGACAGAGTCGGACTCCTGGGTTCCTTCTATGGAGCTTATTGTTAGCTTTTTATAGAGCTGTTATATCTTCATTTGTAAGTCACTTTGGATAAAAGCGTCTGATAAATACAGAAACATTTCCGGGAGTTTATCCAATTCCAGATCTTTATTCTTTCATCATTTTTCAGACTTATGTGGTGCTGTGGCTTAGTTGGTCAAAGTGCCTGTCTAGTAAACAGGAGATCCTGGGTTCAAATCCCAGCAGTACCTGTGGTCCTGTTAAGCTAACTATGACTTAGCATATAAAACAGGTCTTTATCAGAGTTCTACTTTACATTGGTTCTCTTAATTAAATGATGAACATCATGATTATTATGAGTCTGTTCTTTAGTCAGACTTGATAAAAATGTTTTTAGAAATCAGAATTAGTTTTGGGATGTTTTGTGTCTCTTTGTGGTCGTTTTGTCTCTCTTTGTGGTAATTTTGTGTCTCTTTGTGGTAATTTTGTGTCTCTGTGGTCATTTTGTGTCTCTTTGTGGTAATTTTGTGTTTCTCTGTGGTTGTTTTGTCTCTCTTTGTAGTCGTTTTGTGTCTCTTTGTGGTAGTTTTGTCTCTCTTTGTGGTCATTTTGTGTCTGTCTGTGGTTGTTTTGTGTCTTTTTGTGGTCGTTTTGTGTCTCTTTGTTATCGTTTTGTGTGTATTTGTAGTTGTTGTGTCTCTTTGTGGTAGTTTTGTGTCTCTTTGTAGTTGTTATGTGTCTCTTTGTGGTCGTTTTGTGTCTCTTTGTGGTCGTTTTGTGTCTCTTTGTGGTTGTTTTGTGTCTCTTTGTAGTGGTTTTGTGTCTCTGTGGTTGTTTTGTTTCTCTTTCTGGTATTTTTTTGTCTCTTTGTGGTCGTTTTGTGTCTCTTTGTGGTACTTTTATGTCTCTTTGTGGTCGTTTTGTGTCTCTGTGGTCGTTTTGTGTCTCTTTGTGGTACTTTTATGTCTCTTTGTGATAGTTTTGTGTCAGCCTCCAAGCAGAAGGCGACATGTTGGAGGTCTGACGTGGGTCCAGTTTATCACAGGAAGAAGAATGAAAAGGCTGAAAATGAAAGCAGATTCACCTCCTGAGAGGAGGAGGAAGTGATGCTGTAATTATTATAAATGATGTTAAACTGAAAGCCTGTTTTAAGCTCTCAAAGGGAGCGAAATCTGGCTACGGCATGAAGCAGACGAAGCATTAAATCCCCCCTAAAGTCACCCGAGCCCAAAATATCAGAGCGGTTCGGTTCTGTTTTACTCTGGAACCTTAAACGGATCAAATGTTGTTCAACTCAGACAAACTAAATGGCTGAAAACATCAAAATGACGGCGCTGTGACAGGATGAAGGCGTTTGATGTGGCGTAAAGTCCATAAGAAGAGTTTAAGAAACAAACTAAGCTCTGATGGGGGTCAAATATTCTACAAAAAGGAGTTTAATTACTTTGAATGAACATGTTGTTACAGAGAGGCTAAATTATCTATTTTATACAGTATTTCTGCACAATATGGTGGTTCATAATGTGGTCGTTTTGTGGTCATTTTATGTGTCCTTGGGGTCATTTTATGTCTCTTTGTAGATGTGCCTAAAAGAACACGCCCCCCCTGTGTTCATTGAGCTCCTCTGGCTGCCCTTAGCTGCCCGCATCAGGTTCAAGTCCCTGATGTTAGCTACAAAGAGCTTAATGGAACGGCTCCATCTGCTTGAATGCTCTTGCAAAGGCTTCTGTCCCAACTGGGTCCCTCCGTTGGTCCCAGGATTGTCGTCTAGCAGCTCCTACACCACGCCTAAGACAATCCAAACTCTGTTCATGTGTCGTCCCACGATGGTGGAATGACCTACCGAGCGCTACCAGAACAGGGGCGTCCCTGTCTATCTTCAAGAAGCTCCTGAAAACCCAGCTCTTCAGAGAGCATCTCCTATCCCAGCACTTACCTTGTACTTCCCTCCCCCCTCTATCTCTGCTCTTTATCTTTCTGCTCTTCCTTCTATGCCTGCACCCTATCTCTACTCTGTCCCCTCTGACAGAGTCGGACTCCTGGGTTCCTTCTATGTAGTTTATTGTTAGCTTTTTATAGAGCTGTTATATCTTCATTTGTAAGTCGCTTTGGATAAAAGCGTCTGATAAATACAGAAACATTTCCGGGAGTGGATCCAGTTCACGATCTTTATTCTTTCATCATTTTTATGACTTATGTGGCGCTGTGGCTTAGTTGGTCAAAGTGCCTGTCTTGTAAACAGGAGATCCTGGGTTCAAATCCCAGCAGTGCCTTTGGTCCTTTTAAGCTAACTATGACTTAGCATATAAAACAGGTCATTATCAGGGTTCTACTTTACATTGGTTCTCTTAATTAAATGATGAACCTTTAAATGATGAACATCATGGTTATTATCAGTCTGTTCTTTAGTCAGACTTGATAAAAATGTTTTTAGAAATCAGAATTAGTTTTGGGATGTTTTGTGTCTCTTTGTGGTCGTTTTGTCTCTCTTTGTGGTAATTTTGTGTCTCTTTGTGGTTGTTTTGTGTCTCTGGATGTTTTGTGTCTCTTTCTGGTAATTTTGTGTCTCTCTGTGGTTGTTTTGTCTCTCTTTGTAGTCGTTTTGTGTCTCTCTGTGGTTGTTTTGTGTCTCTGTGGTCGTTTTGTGTCTCTCTGTCGTCATTTTGTGTCTCTTTATGGTCGTTTTGTGTATCTGAATGTTTTGTGTCTCTTTGTGGTAGTTTTGTCTCTCTTTGTGGTCATTTTGTGTCTGTCTGTGGTTGTTCTGTGTCTCTCTGTGGTCGTTTGGTGTCTCTGTGGTCATTTTATGTCTCTCTGTGGTCGTTTTGTGTCTCTGTGGTCATTTTATGTCTCTCTGTGGTCGTTTTGTGTCTCTGTGGTCATTTTATGTGTCTCTAGGGTCGTTTTGTGTCTTTTTGTGGTCGTTTTGTCTCTTGTGGTCATTTTGTGTCTCTTTGTTATCTTTTTGTGTGTCTTTGTAGTTGTTGTGTCTCTTTGTGGTAGTTTTCTGTCTCTTTGTGGTTGCTATGTGTCTCTTTGTGGTCGTTTTGTGTCTCTTTGTGGTCGTTTTGTGTCTCTGGATGTTTTGTTCCTCTCTGTGGTTGTTTTGTGTCTCTGTGGTCATTTTATGTGTCTCTGTGGTCGTTTTGAGTCTTTTTGTGGTCGTTTTGTCTCTTGTGGTCATTTTGTGTCTCTTTGTGGTTTTTTTGTGTCTCTTTGTAGTTGTTTTGTGTCTCTTTGTGGTTGTTTTGTGTGTCTTTGTGGTTGTTTTGTGTGTCTTTGTGATCGTTTTGTGTCTCTTTGTTATCGTTTTGTGTGTATTTGTAGTTGTTGTGTCTCTTTGTGGTAGTTTTGTGTCTCTTTGTAGTTGTTATGTGTCTCTTTGTGGTCGTTTTGTGTCTCTTTGTGGTCGTTTTGTGTCTCTTTGTGGTTGTTTTGTTTCTCTTTCTGGTAATTTTTTGTCTCTTTGTGGTCGTTTTGTGTCTCTTTGTGGTTGTTTTGTGTGTCTTTGTGATCGTTTTGTGTCTCTTTGTTATCGTTTTGTGTGTATTTGTAGTTGTTGTGTCTCTTTGTGGTAGTTTTGTGTCTCTTTGTAGTTGTTATGTGTCTCTTTGTGGTCGTTTTGTGTCTCTTTGTGGTCGTTTTGTGTCTCTGGATGTTTTGTTCCTCTCTGTGGTTGTTTTGTGTCTCTTTCTGGTAATTTTGTGTCTCTTTGTGGTAGTTTTGTCTCTCTTTGTGGTAATTGTGTGTCTCTGTGGTCGTTTTGTGTCTCTTTGTGGTTGTTTTGTGTCTCTGGATGTTTTGTGTCTCTTTGTGGTCGTTTTGTCTCTTGTGGTCATTTTGTGTCTCTTTGTGGTTGTTTTGTGTGTCTTGATGTTTTGTGTCTCTTTCTGGTCATTTTGTGTCTCTCTGTGGTTGTTTTGTGTCTCTTTCTGGTCATTTTGTGTCTCTCTGTGCTTGTTCTGTCTCTCTTTGTGGTTTTTTTGCGTCTCTCTGTGGTTGTTTTGTGTCTCTGTGGTTGTTTTGTGTCTTTTTGTGATCGTTTTGTCTCTTGTGGTCATTTTGTGTCTCTTTGTGGTTGTTTTGTGTCTCCTTGTAGTTGTTTTGCGTCTATGTGGTCGTTTTGTGTCTCTTTCTGGTAATTTTCTTTCTCTTTGTGGTAGCTTTGTGTCTCTTTGTGGTAGTTTTGTGCCTCTTTGTGTTTATTTTGTGTCTCTTTGTGATAGTTTTGTGTCTTTTTGTAGTTGTTGTGTCTCTGTGGTTGTTTTGTCTCTCTTTGTGGTCATTTTGTGTCTCTGTGGTCGTTTTGTGTGTCTTTGTGGTTGTTTTGTGTCTCTGGATGTTTTGTGTCTCTTTGTGGTCGTTTTGTCTCTGTGGTCGTTTTGCGTCTTTTTGTGGTCGTTTTGTCTCTTGTGGTCATTTTGTGTCTCTTTGTGGTTTTTTTGTGTCTCTTTGTAGTTGTTTTGTGTCTCTCTGGTTGTTTTGTTTCTCTTTCTGGTAATTTTTTGTCTCTTTGTGGTCGTTTTGTGTCTCTTTGTGGTTGTTTTGTGTGTCTTTGTGATCGTTTTGTGTCTCTTTGTTATCGTTTTGTGTGTATTTGTAGTTGTTGTGTCTCTTTGTGGTAGTTTTGTGTCTCTTTTTGGTCGTTTTGTGTCTCTTTGTGGTTGTTTTGTGTCTCTGGATGTTTTGTGTCTCTCTGTGGTCGTTTTGTGTCTCTTTGTGGTTGTTTTGTGTCTCTGGATGTTTTGTATCTCTTTGTGGTCGTTTTGTGTCTCTGGATGTTTTGTGTCTCTCTGTGGTCGTTTTGTGTCTCTTTGTGGTTGTTTTGTGTCGCTGGATGTTTTGTGTCTCTTTGTGGTCGTTTTGTCTCTTGTGGTCATTTTGTGTCTCTTTGTGGTTGTTTTGTGTCTCTTGATGTTTTGTCTCTCTTTCTGGTCATTTTGTGTCTCTCTGTGGTTGTTTTGTGTCTCTGTGGTTGTTTTGTGTCTTTTTGTGATCGTTTTTTCTCTTGTGGTCATTTTGCGTCTCTGTGGTCGTTTTGTGTCTCTTTCTGGTAATTTTTTTCTCTTTGTTGTAGCTATGTGTCTCTTTGTGGTAGCTTTGTGTCTCTTTGTGGTAGTTTTGTGTCTCTTTGTGTTTATTTTGTGTCTCTTTGTGATCGTTTTGTGTCTCTTTGTAGTTGTTGTGTGTCTGTGGTTGTTTTGTCTCTCTTTGTGGTCATTTTATGTCTGTTTGTGGTAGGTTTGTCTCTCTTTGTGGTCATTTTTTGTCTCTTGTGGTCATTTTGTGTCTCTCTGTGGTTGTTTTGTGTCTCTTTGTAGTTGTTTTGTGTCTCTCTGGTTGTTTTGTTTCTCTTTCTGGTAATTTTTTGTCTCTTTGTGGTCGTTTTGTGTCTCTTTGTGGTTGTTTTGTGTGTCTTTGTGATCGTTTTGTGTCTCTTTGTTATCGTTTTGTGTGTATTTGTAGTTGTTGTGTCTCTTTGTGGTAGTTTTGTGTCTCTTGTTGGTTGTTATGTGTCTCTTTTTGGTCGTTTTGTGTCTCTTTGTGGTCGTTTTGTGTCTCTGGATGTTTTGTTCCTCTCTGTGGTTGTTTTTTGTCTCTTTCTGGTAATTTTGTGTCTCTTTGTGGTAGTTTTGTCTCTCTTTGTGGTAATTTTGTGTCTCTGTGGTCGTTTTGTGTCTCTCTGTGGTTGTTTTGTGTCTCTGGATGTTTTGTGTCTCTCTGTGGTCGTTTTGTGTCTCTTTGTGGTTGTTTTGTGTCTCTGGATGTTTTGTGTCTCTTTGTGGTCGTTTTGTCTCTTGTGGTCATTTTGTGTCTCTTTGTGGTTGTTTTGTGTCTCTTGATGTTTTGTGTCTCTTTCTGGTAATTTTGTGTCTCTCTGTGTTTGTTCTGTCTCTCTTTGTGGTTGTTTTGCGTCTCTGTGGTTGTTTTGTGTCTTTTTGTGATCGTTATGTCTCTTTTGGTCATTTTGTGTCTCTTTGTAGTTGTTTTGCGTCTCTGTGGTCGTTTTGTGTCTCTTTCTGGTAATTTTTTTTCTCTTTGTTGTAGCTATGTGTCTCTTTGTGGTAGCTTTGTGTCTCTTTGTGGTAGTTTTGTGTCTCTTTGTGTTTATTTTGTGTCTCTTTGTGATCGTTTTGTGTCTCTTTGTAGTTGTTGTGTCTCTGTGGTTGTTTTGTCTATCTTTGTGGTTATTTTATGTCTGTTTGTGGTAGTTTTGTATCTCTTTGTGGTCATTTTGTGTCTCTGTGGTCGTTTTGTGTCTCTTTGTGGTAGTTTTGTGTCTCTTTGTGTTTATTTTGTGTCTCTTTGTGATCGTTTTGTGTCTCTTTGTAGTTGTTGTGTCTCTGTGGTTGTTTTGTCTATCTTTGTGGTTATTTTATGTCTGTTTGTGGTAGTTTTGTATCTCTTTGTGGTCATTTTGTGTCTCTGTGGTCGTTTTGTGTCTCTTTGTGGTTGTTTTGTGTCTCTGGATGTTTTGTGTCTCTTTGTGGTCGTTATGTGTCTCTGGATGTTTTGTGTCTCTTTGTGGTCGTTTTGTCTCTTGTGGTCATTTTGTGTATCTGGATGTTTTGTGTCTCTTTCTGGTAATTTTGTTTCTCTCTGTATTCATCTTGTGTCTCTTTGTGGTCGTTTTGTGTATCTGAATGTTTTGTGTCTTTCATCATTTTTATGACTTATGTGGTGCTGTGGCTTAGTTGGTCAAAGTGCCTGTCTAGTAAACAGGAGATCCTGGGTTCAAATCCCAGCAGTGCCTGTGGTCCTGTTAAGCAAACTATGACTTAGCATATAAAACAGGTCATTATCAGGGTTCCACTGAATGTTTTTCATTGGTCCTCTAAATTAAATGATGAACCTTTAAATGATGAACATCATGATTATTATGAGTCTGTTCTTTGGTCAGACTTGATAAAAATGTTTCTAGAAATCAGAATTAGTTTTGGGATGTTTTGTGTCTCTTTGTGGTCGTTTTGTCTCTCTTTGTGGTAATTTTGTGTCTCTTTGTGGTAATTTTGTGTCTCTGTGGTCATTTTGTGTCTCTTTGTGGTAATTTTGTGTTTCTCTGTGGTTGTTTTGTCTCTCTTTGTAGTCGTTTTGTGTCTCTTTATGGTCGTTTTGTGTATCTGAATGTTTTGTGTCTCTTTGTGGTAGTTTTGTCTCTCTTTGTGGTCATTTTGTGTCTGTCTGTGGTTGTTTTGTGTCTCTGTGGTCATTTTGTGTCTCTGTGGTCATTTTATGTCTCTCTGTGGTCGTTTTGTGTCTCTGTGGTCATTTTATGTGTCTCTGTGGTCGTTTTGTGTCTTTTTGTGGTCGTTTTGTCTCTTGTGGTCATTTTGTGTCTCTTTGTGGTTGTTTTGTGTGTCTTTGTGATCGTTTTGTGTCTCTTTGTTATCGTTTTGTGTGTATTTGTAGTTGTTGTGTCTCTTTGTGGTAGTTTTGTGTCTCTTTGTAGTTGTTATGTGTCTCTTTGTGGTCGTTTTGTGTCTCTTTGTGGTCGTTTTGTGTCTCTTTGTGGTTGTTTTGTGTCTCTTTGTAGTGGTTTTGTGTCTCTGTGGTTGTTTTGTTTCTCTTTCTGGTATTTTTTTGTCTCTTTGTGGTCGTTTTGTGTCTCTTTGTGGTACTTTTATGTCTCTTTGTGGTCGTTTTGTGTCTCTGTGGTCGTTTTGTGTCAGCCTCCAAGCAGAAGGCGACATGTTGGAGGTCTGACGTGGGTCCAGTTTATCACAGGAAGAAGAATGAAAAGGCTGAAAATGAAAGCAGATTCACCTCCTGAGAGGAGGAGGAAGTGATGCTGTAATTATTATAAATGATGTTAAACTGAAAGCCTGTTTTAAGCTCTCAAAGGGAGCGAAATCTGGCTACGGCATGAAGCAGACGAAGCATTAAATCCCCCCTAAAGTCACCCGAGCCCAAAATATCAGAGCGGTTCGGTTCTGTTTTACTCTGGAACCTTAAACGGATCAAATGTTGTTCAACTCAGACAAACTAAATGGCTGAAAACATCAAAATGACGGCGCTGTGACAGGATGAAGGCGTTTGATGTGGTGTAAAGTCCATAAGAAGAGTTTCAGAAACAAACTAAGCTCTGATGGGGGTCAAATATTCTACAAAAAGGAGTTTAATTACTTTGAATGAACATGTTGTTACAGAGAGGCTAAATTATCTATTTTATACAGTATTTCTGCACAATATGGTGGTTCATAATGTGGTTGTTTTGTGTCTCCTTGTGGTCATTTTCTGTCTTTTTGTGGTCATTTTGTGTCTCTTTGTAGTTGTTATGTCTCTGTGGTTGTTTTGTCTCTCTTTGTGGTCATTTTGTGGTCATTTTATGTGTCCTTGGGGTCATTTTATGTCTCTTTGTAGATGTGCCTAAAAGAACACGCCCCCCCTGTGTTCATTGAGCTCCTCTGGCTGCCCTTAGCCGCCCGCATCAGGTTCAAGTCCCTGATGTTAGCTACAAAGAGCTTAATGGAACGGCTCCATCTGCTTGAATGCTCTTGCAAAGGCTTCTGTCCCAACTGGGTCCCTCCGTTGGTCCCAGGATTGTCGTCTAGCAGCTCCTACACCACGCCTAAGACAATCCAAACTCTGTTCATGTGTCGTCCCACGATGGTGGAATGACCTACCGAGCGCTACCAGAACAGGGGCGTCCCTGTCTATCTTCAAGAAGCTCCTGAAAACCCAACTCTTCAGAGAGCATCTCCTATCCCAGCACTTACCTTGTACTTCCCTCCCCCCTCTATCTCTGCACTTTATCTTTCTGCTCTTCCTTCTATGCCTGCACCCTATCTCTACTCTGTCCCCTCTGACAGAGTCGGACTCCTGGGTTCCTTCTATGGAGCTTATTGTTAGCTTTTTATAGAGCTGTTATATCTTCATTTGTAAGTAGCTTTGGATAAAAGCGTCTGATAAATACAGAAACAGAAACATTTCCGGGAGTTTATCCAATTCCAGATCTTTATTCTTTCATCATTTTTATGACTTATGTGGTGCTGTGGCTTAGTTGGTCAAAGTGCCTGTCTCGTAAACAGGAAATCCTGGGTTCAAATCCCAGCAGTACCTGTGGTCCTGTTAAGCTAACGATGACTTAGCATATAAAACGGGTCATTATCAGGGTTCTACTGAATGTTTTTCATTGGTCCTCTAAATTAAATGATGAACCTTTAAATGATGAACATCATGATTATTATGAGTCTGTTCTTTGGTCAGACTTGATAAAAATATTTTTAGAAATCAGAGTTAGTTTTGGGAGAGTCTCTGGAGCTCGCTTCCTGGAGTGCATCCAGTTCAGGACGAAGTGAATCCAGTTCAGAATGAAGTGGATCCAGTTCCTGATCTTTATTCTTTCATCATTTTCGTGACTTATGTGGTGCTGTGGCTTAGTTGGTCAAAGTGCCTGTCTAGTAAACAGGAGATCCTGGGTTCAAATCCCAGCAGTACCTGTGGTCCTGTTAAGCTAACTATGACTTAGCATATAAAACAGGTCATTATCAGGGTTCTACTTTACATTGGTTTACTTAATTAAATGATGAACATCATGATTATTATGAGTCTGTTCTTTAGTCAGACTTGATAAAAATGTTTTTAGAAATCAGAATTAGTTTTGGGATGTTTTGTGTCTCTTTGTGGTCGTTTTGTCTCTCTTTGTGGTAATTTTGTGTCTCTTTGTGGTAATTTTGTGTCTCTGTGGTCATTTTGTGTCTCTTTGTGGTCATTTTGTGTTTCTCTGTGGTTGTTTTGTCTCTCTTTGTAGTCGTTTTGTGTCTCTTTATGGTCGTTTTGTGTATCTGAATGTTTTGTGTCTCTTTGTGGTAGTTTTGTCTCTCTTTGTGGTCATTTTGTGTCTGTCTGTGGTTGTTTTGTGTCTCTGTGGTCATTTTGTGTCTCTGTGGTCATTTTATGTCTCTCTGTGGTCGTTTTGTGTCTCTGTGGTCGTTTTGTGTCTTTTTGTGGTCGTTTTGTCTCTTGTGGTCATTTTGTGTCTCTTTGTGGTCGTTTTGTGTGTCTTTGTGATCGTTTTGTGTCTCTTTGTTATCGTTTTGTGTGTATTTGTAGTTGTTGTGTCTCTTTGTGGTAGTTTTGTGTCTCTTTGTAGTTGTTATGTGTCTCTTTGTGGTCGTTTTGTGTCTCTTTGTGGTCGTTTTGTGTCTCTTTGTGGTTGTTTTGTGTCTCTTTGTAGTGGTTTTGTGTCTCTGTGGTTGTTTTGTTTCTCTTTCTGGTATTTTTTTGTCTCTTTGTGGTCGTTTTGTGTCTCTTTGTGGTACTTTTATGTCTCTTTGTGGTTGTTTTGTGTGTCTTTGTGATCGTTTTGTGTCTCTTTGTTATCGTTTTGTGTGTCTTTGTAGTTGTTGTGTCTCTTTGTGGTTGTTATGTGTCTCTTTGTGGTCGTTTTGTGTCTCTTCGTGGTCGTTTTGTGTCTCTGGATGTTTTGTTCCTCTCTGTGGTTGTTTTGTGTCTCTTTCTGGTAATTTTGTGTTTCTTTGTGGTAGTTTTGTCTCTCTTTGTGGTCATTTTGTGTCTTTGTAGTCGTTTTGTGTCTCTCTGTGGTTGTTTTGTGTCTCTGTGGTCGTTATGTGTCTCTGGATGTTTTGTGACTCTTTGTGGTCGTTTTGTCTCTAGTGGTCATTTTGTGTCTCTTTGTGGTTGTTTTGTGTCTCTTTGTGATAGTTTTATGTCTCTTTGTGGTTGTTTTGTGTCTCTTTGTTATCGTTTTGTGTCTCTTTGTGGTAGTTTTGTGTCAGCCTCCAAGCAGAAGGCGACATGTTGGAGGGCTGACGTGGGTCCGGTTTATCACAGGAAGAAGAATGAAAAGGCTGAAAATGAAAGCAGATTCACCTCCTCAGAGGAGGAGGAAGAGATGCTGTAATTATTATAAATTATGTTAAACTGAAAGCCTGTTTTAAGCTCTCAAAGGGAGTGAAATCTGGCTACGGTATGAAGCAGACGAAGCATTAAATCCCCCCTAAAGTCACCCGAGCCCAAAATATCAGAGCGGTTCGGTTCTGTTTTACTCTTGAACCTTAAACGGATCAAATGTTGTTCAACTCAGACAAACTAAATGGCTGAAAACATCAAAATGACGACGCTGTGACATGATGAAGGCGTTTGATGTGGCGTAAAGTCCATAAGAAGATTTTAAGAAACAAACTAGGCTCTGATGGGGGTCAAATATTCTACAAAAAGGGGTTTAATTACTTTGAATGAACATGTTGTTTCAGAGAGGCTAAGTTATCTGTTTTATACAGTATTTATGCACAATATGGTGGTTCATAATGTGGTTGTTTTGTGTCTCTTTGTGGTTGTTTTGTGTCTCTTTGTGGTAGTTTTGTGTCTCTTTGTGGTAGTTTTGTGTCAGCCTCCAAGCAGAAGGCGACATGTTGGAGGTCTTACGTGGGTCCAGTTTATCACAGGAAGAAGAATGAAAAGGCTGAAAATGAAAGCAGATTCACCTCCTCAGAGGAGGAGGAAGTGATGCTGTAATTATTATAAATGATGTTAAACTGAAAGCCTGTTTTAAGCTCTCAAAGGAAGTGAAATCTGGCTACGGCATGAAGCATTAAATCCCCCCTAAAGTCACCCGAGCCCAAAATATCAGCGGCTCGGTTCGGTTTTACTCTGGAACCTTAAACGGATCAAATGTTGTTCAACTCAGACAAACTAAATGGCTGAAAACATCAAAATGACGACGCTGTCACATGATGAAGGTGTTTGATGTGGCGTAAAGTCCATAAGAAGAGTTTCAGAAACAAACTAAGCTCTGATGGGGGTCAAATATTCTACAAAAAGGGAGTTTAATTACTTTGAATGAACATGTTGTTTCAGAGAGGCTAAGTTATCTATTTTATACAGTATTTCTGCACAATATGGTGGTTCATAATGTGGTTGTTTTGTGTCTCCTTGTGGTCATTTTCTGTCTTTTTGTGGTCATTTTGTGTCTCTTTGTAGTTGTTATGTCTCTGTGGTTGTTTTGTCTCTCTTTGTGGTCATTTTGTGGTCATTTTATGACTCTTTGTAGATGTGCCTAAAAGAACACGTCCCCCCTCTGTTCATTGAGCTCCTCTGGCTGCCCTTAGCCGCCTGCATCAGGTTCAAGTCCCTGATGTTAGCTACAAAGAGCTTAATGGAACGGCTCCATCTACTTGAATGCTCTTGCAAAGGCTTCTGTCCCAACTGGGTCCCTCCGTTGGTCCCAGGATTGTCGTCTAGCAGCTCCTACACCACGCCTAAGACAATCCAAACTCTGTTCATGTGTCGTCCCACGATGGTGGAATGACCTACCGAGCGCTACCAGAACAGGGGCGTCCCTGTCTATCTTCAAGAAGCTCCTGAAAACCCAGCTCTTCAGAGAGCATCTCCTATCCCAGCACTTACCTTGTACTTCCCTCCCCCCTCTATCTCTGCTCTTTATCTTTCTGCTCTTCCTTCTAAGCCTGCACCCTATCTCTACTCTGTCCCCTCTGACAGAGTCGGACTCCTGGGTTCCTTCTATGTAGCTTATTGTTAGCTTTTTATAGAGCTGTTATATCTTCATTTGTAAGTCGCTTTGGATAAAAGCGTCTGATAAATACAGAAACATTTCCGGGAGTGGATCCAGTTCACGATCTTTATTCTTTCATCATTTTTATGACTTATGTGGTGCTGTGGCTTAGTTGGTCAAAGAGCCTGTCTCGTAAACAGGAGATCCTGGGTTCAAATCCCAGCAGTACCTGTGGTCCTGTTAAGCTAACGATGACTTAGCATATAAAACGGGTCATTATCAGGGTTCTACTGAATGTTTTTCATTGGTCCTCTAAATTAAATGATGAACCTTTAAATGATGAACATCATGATTATTATGAGTCTGTTCTTTGGTCAGACTTGATAAAAATGTTTTTAGAAATCAGAGTTAGTTTTGGGAGAGTCTCTGGAGCTCGCTTCCTGGAGTGCATCCAGTTCAGGACGAAGTGGATCCAGTTCCTGATCTTTATTCTTTCATCATTTTCGTGACTTATGTGGTGCTGTGGCTTAGTTGGTCAAAGTGCCTGTCTAGTAAACAGGAGATCCTGGGTTCAAATCCCAGCAGTGCCTGTGGTCCTGTTAAGCTAACTATGACTTAGCATATAAAACAGGTCATTATCAGGGTTCTATTTTACATTGGTTTACTTAATTAAATGATGAACATCATGATTATTATGAGTCTGTTCTTTAGTCAGACTTGATAAAAATGTTTTTAGAAATCAGAATTAGTTTTGGGATGTTTTGTGTCTCTTTGTGGTCGTTTTGTCTCTCTTTGCGGTAATTTTGTGTCTCTTTGTGGTAATTTTGTGTCTCTGTGGTCATTTTGTGTCTCTTTGTGGTCATTTTGTGTTTCTCTGTGGTTGTTTTGTGTCTCTTTGTGGTCGTTTTGTGTATCTGAATGTTTTGTCTCTCTTTGTGGTCATTTTGTGTCTGTCTGTGGTTGTTTTGTGTCTCTGTGGTCATTTTGTGTCTCTGTGGTCATTTTATGTCTCTCTGTGGTCGTTTTGTGTCTCTGTGGTCATTTTATGTGTCTCTGTGGTCGTTTTGTGTCTTTTTGTGGTCGTTTTGTCTCTTGTGGTCATTTTGTGTCTCTTTGTGGTTGTTTTGTGTGTCTTTGTGATCGTTTTGTGTCTCTTTGTTATCGTTTTGTGTGTATTTGTAGTTGTTGTGTCTCTTTGTGGTAGTTTTGTGTCTCTTTGTAGTTGTTATGTGTCTCTTTGTGGTCGTTTTGTGTCTCTTTGTGGTCGTTTTGTGTCTCTTTGTGGTTGTTTTGTGTCTCTTTGTAGTGGTTTTGTGTCTCTGTGGTTGTTTTGTTTCTCTTTCTGGTATTTTTTTGTCTCTTTGTGGTCGTTTTGTGTCTCTTTGTGGTACTTTTATGTCTCTTTGTGGTTGTTTTGTGTGTCTTTGTGATCGTTTTGTGTCTCTTTGTTATCGTTTTGTGTGTCTTTGTAGTTGTTGTGTCTCTTTGTGGTTGTTATGTGTCTCTTTGTGGTCGTTTTGTGTCTCTTCGTGGTCGTTTTGTGTCTCTGGATGTTTTGTTCCTCTCTGTGGTTGTTTTGTGTCTCTTTCTGGTAATTTTGTGTTTCTTTGTGGTAGTTTTGTCTCTCTTTGTGGTCATTTTGTGTCTCTGTGGTCGTTTTGTGTCTCTTTGTGGTTGTTTTGTGTCTCTGGATGTTTTGTGTCTCTTTGTGGTCGTTTTGTCTCTTGTGGTCATTTTGTGTCTCTTTGTTATCGTTTTGTGTGTCTTTGTAGTTGTTGTGTCTCTTTGTGGTAGTTTCGTGTCTCTTTGTGGTTGTTATGTGTCTCTTTGTGGTCGTTTTGTGTCTCTTTGTGGTCGTTTTGTGTCTCTTTGTGGTCGTTTTGTGTCTCTGGATGTTTTGTTCCTCTCTGTGGTTGTTTTGTGTCTCTTTCTGGTAATTTTGTGTCTCTTTGTGGTAGTTTTGTCTCTCTTTGTGGTAATTTTGTGTCTCCGTGGTCGTTTTGTGTCTTTTTGTTTTTGTTTTGTGTCTCTGTGGTCGTTTTGTGTGTCTCTGTGGTTTTTTTGTGTCTCTTTGTAGTTGTTTTGTGTCTCTCTGGTTGTTTTGTTTCTCTTTCTGGTAATTTCTTGTCTCTTTGTGGTCGTTTTGTGTCTCTTTGTGGTACTTTTATGTCTCTTTGTGGTTGTTTTGTGTGTCTTTGTGATCGTTTTGTGTCTCTTTGTTATCGTTTTGTGTGTATTTGTAGTTGTTGTGTCTCTTTGTGGTAGTTTTGTGTCTCTTTGTAGTTGTTATGTGTCTCTTTGTGGTCGTTTTGTGTCTCTTTGTGGTCGTTTTGTGTCTCTGGATGTTTTGTTCCTCTCTGTGGTTGTTTTGTGTCTCTTTCTGGTAATTTTGTGTCTCTTTGTGGTAGTTTTGTCTCTCTTTGTGGTAATTTTGTGTCTCCGTGGTCGTTTTGTGTCTTTTTGTTTTTGTTTTGTGTCTCTGTGGTCGTTTTGTGTCTCTGGATGTTTTGTGTCTCTTTGTGGTCGTTTTGTCTCTTGTGGTCATCTTGTGTCTCTTTGTGGTTGTTTTGTGTCTCTTGATGTTTTGTGTCTCTTTCTGGTCATTTTGTGTCTCTCTGTGCTTGTTCTGTCTCTCTTTGTGGTTGTTTTGTGTCTCTGTGGTTGTTTAGTGTCTTTTTGTGATCGTTTTGTCTCTTGTGGTCATTTTGTGTCTCTTTGTGGTTGTTTTGTGTCTCCTTGTATTTGTTTTGCGTCTCTGTGGTCGTTTTGTGTCTCTTTCTAGTAATTTTTTTCTCTTTGTTGTAGCTATGTGTCTCTTTGTGGTAGCTTTGTGTCTCTTTGTGGTAGTTTTGTGTCTCTGTGGTCGTTTTGTGTCTCTTTGTGGTTGTTTTGTGTCTCTGAATGTTTTGTGTCTCTTTGTGGTCGTTATGTGTCTCTGGATGTTTTGTGTCTCTTTGTGGTCGTTTTGTCTCTTGTGGTCATTTTGTGTCTCTTTGTGGTTGTTTTGTGTCTCTTTGTGGTCGTTTTGTCTCTTGTGGTCATTTTGTGTCTCTTTGTGGTTGTTTTGTGTCTCTTTGTGGTCGTTTTGTCTCTTGTCGTCATTTTGTGTCTCTTTGTGGTCGTTTTGTGTATCTGAATGTTTTGTGTCTTTCATAATTTTTATGACTTATGTGGCGCTGTGGCTTAGTTGGTAAAGTGCCTGTCTAGTAAACAGGAGATCCTGGGTTCAAATCCCAGCAGTGCCTTTGGTCCTTTTAAGCTAACTATGACTTAGCATATAAAACAGGTCATTATCAGGGTTCTACTTTACATTGGTTATCTTACTTAAATGATGATTATTATGAGTCTGTTCTTTGGTCAGACTTGATAAAAATGTTTTTAGAAATCAGAATTAGTTTTGGGATGTTTTGTGTCTCTTTGTGGTCGTTTTGTCTCTCTTTGTGGTAATTTTGTGTCTCTTTGTGGTCATTTTGTGTCTCTGTGGTAATTTTGTGTCTCTTTGTGGTTGTTTTGTGTCTCTGGATGTTTTGTGTCTTTTTGTGGTCGTTATGTGTCTCTGGATGTTTTGTGTCTCTTTGTGGTCGTTTTGTCTCTTGTGGTCATTTTGTGTCTCTTTGTGGTTGTTTTGTGTCTCTGGATGTTTTGTGTCTCTTTCTGGTAATTTTGTGTTTCTCTGTGGTTGTTTTGTGTCTCTGTGGTCATTTTATGTGTCTCTGTGGTCGTTTTGTGTCTTTTTGTGGTCGTTTTGTCTCTTGTGGTCGTTTTGTGTCTCTTTGTTATCGTTTTGTGTGTCTTTGTAGTTGTTGTGTCTCTTTGTGGTAGTTTTGTGTCTCTTTGTGGTTGTTATGTGTCTCTCTGTGGTCGTTTTGTGTCTTTTTGTGGTCGTTTTGTCTCTTGTGGTCATTTTGTGTCTCTTTGTTATCGTTATGTGTGTCTTTGTAGTTGTTGTGTCTCTTTGTGGTCGTTTTGTGTCTCTGTGGTCGGTTTGTGTCTCTTTGTGGTTGTTTTGTGTCTCTGGATGTTTTGTGTCTCTTTGTGGTTGTTTTGTGTCTCTGGTCGTTTTGTGTCTCTTTGTGGTTTTTTGCGTCTCTTTGTGATTGTTTTGGGCCTCACTGTGGTTGTTTAGTCTCTCTTTGTGGTCATTTTGTGTCTCTGTGGTCGTTTTGTGTCTCTTCGTGGTTGTTTTGTGTCTCTGGATGTTTTGTGTCTCTTTGTGGTTGTTTTGTGTCTCTGGATGTTTTGTGTCTCTTTGTGGTAGCTTTGTGTCTCTTTGTGGTAGTTTTGTGTCTCTTTGAGGTTGTTTTGTGTCTCTTTGTGATCGTTTTGTGTCTCTCTGTGGTTGTTTTGTGTCTCTTTGTGATCGTTTTGTGTCTCTTTGTAGTTGTTGTGTCTCTGTGGTTGTTTTGTCTCTCTTTGTGGTTGTTTTGTGTCTCTGTGATCGTTTTGTGTCTCTCTGTGGTTGTTTTGTGTCTTTTTGTGGTCGTTTTGTCTCTTGTGGTCATTTTATGTCTCTTTGTGGTCGTTTTGTGTATCTCAATGTTTTGTGTCTTTCATCATTTTTATGACTTATGTGGTGCTGTGGCTTAGTTGGTCAAAGTGCCTGTCTTGTAAACAGGAGATCCTGGGTTCAAATCCCAGCAGTGCCTGTGGTCCTGTTAAGCTAACGATGACTTAGTATATAAAACAGGTCATTATCAGGGTTCTACTGAATGTTTTTCATTGGTCCTCTAAATTAAATGATGAACGTTTAAATGATGAACATCATGATTATTGTGAGTCTGTTCTTTGGTCAGACTTGATAAAAATGTTTTTAGAAATCAGAGTTAGTTTTGAGAGAGGCTTTGGATCTACTTCCTCAAGTGGATCCAGTTCAGGACAAAGTGGATCCCGCTCCTGATCTTTATTCTTTCATAATTTTCATGACTTATGTGGCGCTGTGGCTTAGTTGGTCAAAGTGCCTGTCTAGTAAACAGGAGATCCTGGGTTCAAATCCCAGCAGTGCCTTTGGTCCTTTTAAGCTAACTATGACTTAGCATATAAAACAGGTCATCATAAGGTTTCTACTTTACATTGGTTCTCTTACTTAAATGATGATTATTATGAGTCTGTTCTTTGGTCAGACTTGATAAAAATGTTTTTAGAAATCAGAATTAGTTTTGGGATGTTTTGTGTCTCTTTGTGGTCGTTTTGTCTCTCTTTGTGGTAATTTTGTGTCTCTTTGTGGTAATTTTGTGTCTCTGTGGTCATTTTGTGTCTCTTTGTGGTTGTTTTGTGTCTCTGGATGTTTTGTGTCTCTTTGTGGTCGT
This sequence comes from Leuresthes tenuis, assembly GCF_036924035.1. Classification (NCBI taxonomy): domain Eukaryota; kingdom Metazoa; phylum Chordata; class Actinopteri; order Atheriniformes; family Atherinopsidae; genus Leuresthes; species Leuresthes tenuis. Next base: position 2,258,240 of record NW_027325377.1, on the reverse strand, counting down.
TTCGTCTCTTGTGGTCATTTTGTGTCTCTTTGTGGTTGTTTTGTGTCTCTGGATGTTTTGTGTCTCTTTCTGGTAATTTTGTGTTTCTCTGTGGTTGTTTTGTCTCTCTTTGTAGTCTTTTTGTGTCTTTCTGTGGTTGTTTTGTGTCTCTGTGGTCATTTTATGTGTCTCTGTGGTCGTTTTGTGTCTTTTTGTGGTCGTTTTGTCTCTTGTGGTCGTTTTGTGTCTCTTTGTGGTTGTTGTGTCTCTTTGTGGTAGTTTTGTGTCTCTTTGTGGTCGTTTTGTGTCTCTGTGGTCGGTTTGTGTCTCTTTGTGGTTGTTTTGTGTCTCTGGATGTTTTGTGTCTCTTTGTGGTTGTTTTGTGTCTCTGGTCGTTTTGTGTCTCTTTGTGGTTTTTTGCGTCTCTTTGTGATTGTTTTGGGCCTCTCTGTGGTTGTTTTGTGTCTCTGGATGTTTTGTGTCTCTTTGTGGTAGCTTTGTGTCTCTTTGTGGTAGTTTTGTGTCTCTTTGAGGTTGTTTTGTGTCTCTTTGTGATCGTTTTGTGTCTCTTTGTAGTTGTTGTGTCTCTGTGGTTGTTTTGTCTCTCTTTGTGGTTGTTTTGTGTCTCTGTGATCGTTTTGTGTCTCTCTGTGGTTGTTTTGTGTCTCTTTGTGATCGTTTTGTGTCTCTTTGTAGTTGTTGTGTCTCTGTGGTTGTTTTGTCTCTCTTTGTGGTTGTTTTGTGTCTCTCTGTGGTTGTTTTGTGTCTTTTTGTGGTCGTTTTGTCTCTTGTGGTCATTTTATGTCTCTTTGTGGTCATTTTGTGTCTCTTTGTGGTCGTTTTGTGTATCTCAATGTTTTGTGTCTTTCATCATTTTTATGACTTATGTGGTGCTGTGGCTTAGTTGGTCAAAGTGCCTGTCTAGTAAACAGGAGATCCTGGGTTCAAATCCCAGCAGTGCCTGTGGTCCTGTTAAGCTAACTATGACTTAGCATATGAAACAGCTCATTATCAGGGTTCTACTGAATGTTTTTCATTGGTCCTCTAAATTAAATGATGAACCTTTAAATCATGAACATCATGATTATTATGAGTCTGTTCATTGGTCAGACTTGATAAAAATGTTTTTAGAAATCAGAGTTAGTTTTGGGAGAGGCTGTGGAGCTACTTCCTCAAGTGGATCCAGTTCAGGACAAAGTGGATCCAGTTCCTGATCTTTATTCTTTCATAATTTTTATGACTTATCGCTGTGGCTTAGTTGGTCAAAGTGCCTGTCTAGTAAACAGGAGATCCTGGGTTCAAATCCCAGCAGTGCCTTTGATCCTTTTAAGCTAACTATGACTTAGCATATAAAACAGGTCATTATCAGGGTTCTACTTTACATTGGTTCTCTTACTTAAATGATGATTATTATGAGTCTGATCTTTGGTCAGACTTGATAAAAATGTTTTTAGAAATCAGAATTAGTTTTGGGATGTTTTGTGTCTCTTTGTGGTCGTTTTGTCTCTCTTTGTGGTAATTTTGTGTCTCTTTGTGGTCATTTTGTGTCTCTGTGGTCGTTTTGTGTCTCTTCGTGGTTGTTTTGTGTCTCTGGATGTTTTGTGTCTCTTTGTGGTTGTTTTGTGTCTCTGGATGTTTTGTGTCTCTTTGTGGTAGTTTTGTGTCTCTTTGTGGTTGTTTTGTGTCTCTGTGATCGTTTTGTGTCTCTCTGTGGTTGTTTTGTGTCTTTTTGTGGTAGTTTTGTCTCTTGTGGTCATTTTATGTCTCTTTGTGGTCGTTTTGTGTATCTCAATGTTTTGTGTCTTTCATCATTTTTATGACTTATGTGGTGCTGTGGCTTAGTTGGTCAAAGTGCCTGTCTAGTAAACAGGAGATCCTGGGTTCAAATCCCAGCAGTGCCTTTGGTCCTTTTAAGCTAACTATGACTTAGCATATAAAACAGGTCATTATCAGGGTTCTACTTTACATTGGTTCTCTTAATTAAATGATGATTATTATGAGTCTGTTCTTTGGTCAGACTTGATAAAAATGTTTTTAGAAATCAGAATTAGTTTTGGGATGTTTTGTGTCTCTTTGTGGTCGTTTTGTCTCTCTTTGTGGTAATTTTGTGTCTCTTTGTGGTAATTTTGTGTCTCTGTGGTCATTTTGTGTCTCTTTGTGGTTGTTTTGTGTCTCTGGATGTTTTGTGTCTCTTTGTGGTCGTTTTGTCTCTTGTGGTCATTTTGTGTCTCTTTGTGGTTGTTTTGTGTCTCTGGATGTTTTGTGTCTCTTTCTGGTAATTTTGTGTTTCTCTGTGGTTGTTTTGTCTCTCTTTGTAGTCTTTTTGTGTCTCTCTGTGGTTGTTTTGTGTCTCTGTGGTCATTTTATGTGTCTCTGTGGTCGTTTTGTGTCTTTTTGTGGTCGTTTTGTCTCTTGTGGTCGTTTTGTGTCTCTTTGTGGTTGTTGTGTCTCTTTGTGGTAGTTTTGTGTCTCTTTGTGGTCGTTTTGTGTCTCTGTGGTCGGTTTGTGTCTCTTTGTGGTTGTTTTGTGTCTCTGGATGTTTTGTGTCTCTTTGTGGTTGTTTTGTGTTTCTGGTCGTTTTGTGTCTCTTTGTGGTTGTTTTGTGTCTCTGGATGTTTTGTGTCTCTTTGTGGTTGTTTTGTGTCTCTGGATGTTTTGTGTCTCTTTGTGGTAGCTTTGTGTCTCTTTGTGGTAGTTTTGTGTCTCTTTGAGGTTGTTTTGTGTCTCTTTGTGATCGTTTTGTGTCTCTTTGTAGTTGTTGTGTCTCTGTGGTTGTTTTGTCTCTCTTTGTGGTTGTTTTGTGTCTCTGTGATCGTTTTGTGTCTCTCTGTGGTTGTTTTGTGTCTCTTTGTGATCGTTTTGTGTCTCTTTGTAGTTGTTGTGTCTCTGTGGTTGTTTTGTCTCTCTTTGTGGTTGTTTTGTGTCTCTCTGTGGTTGTTTTGTGTCTTTTTGTGGTCGTTTTGTCTCTTGTGGTCATTTTATGTCTCTTTGTGGTCATTTTATGTCTCTTTGTGGTCATTTTGTGTCTCTTTGTGGTCGTTTTGTGTATCTCAATGTTTTGTGTCTTTCATCATTTTTATGACTTATGTGGTGCTGTGGCTTAGTTGGTCAAAGTGCCTGTCTAGTAAACAGGAGATCCTGGGTTCAAATCCCAGCAGTGCCTGTGGTCTTGTTAAGCTAACTATGACTTAGCATATGAAACAGCTCATTATCAGAGTTCTACTGAATGTTTTTCATTGGTCCTCTAAATTAAATGATGAACCTTTAAATCATGAACATCATGATTATTATGAGTCTGTTCTTTGGTCAGACTTGATAAAAATGTTTTTAGAAATCAGAGTTAGCTTTGGGAGAGGCTGTGGAGCTACTTCCTCAAGTGGATCCAGTTCAGGACAAAGTGGATCCAGTTCCTGATCTTTATTCTTTCATAATTTTTATGACTTATCGCTGTGGCTTAGTTGGTCAAAGTGCCTGTCTAGTAAACAGGAGATCCTGGGTTCAAATCCCAGCAGTGCCTTTGATCCTTTTAAGCTAACTATGACTTAGCATATAAAACAGGTCATTATCAGGGTTCTACTTTACATTGGTTCTCTTACTTAAATGATGATTATTATGAGTATGATCTTTGGTCAGACTTGATAAAAATGTTTTTAGAAATCAGAATTAGTTTTGGGATGTTTTGTGTCTCTTTGTGGTCGTTTTGTCTCTCTTTGTGGTAATTTTGTGTCTCTTTGTGGTCATTTTGTGTCTCTGTGGTCGTTTTGTGTCTCTTCGTGGTTGTTTTGTGTCTCTGGATGTTTTGTGTCTCTTTGTGGTTGTTTTGTGTCTCTGGATGTTTTGTGTCTCTTTGTGGTAGTTTTGTGTCTCTTTGTGGTTGTTTTGTGTCTCTGTGATCGTTTTGTGTCTCTCTGTGGTTGTTTTGTGTCTTTTTGTGGTAGTTTTGTCTCTTCTGGTCATTTTATGTCTCTTTGTGGTCGTTTTGTGTATCTCAATGTTTTGTGTCTTTCATCATTTTTATGACTTATGTGGTGCTGTGGCTTAGTTGGTCAAAGTGCCTGTCTTGTAAACAGGAGATCCTGGGTTCAAATCCCAGCAGTGCCTTTGGTCCTTTTAAGCTAACTATGACTTAGCATATAAAACAGGTCATTATCAGGGTTCTACTTTACATTGGTTCTCTTACTTAAATGATGATTATTATGAGTCTGTTCTTTGGTCAGACTTGATAAAAATGTTTTTAGAAATCAGAATTAGTTTTGGGATGTTTTGTGTCTCTTTGTGGTCGTTTTGTCTCTCTTTGTGGTAATTTTGTGTCTCTTTGTGGTAATTTTGTGTCTCTGTGGTCATTTTGTGTCTCTTTGTGGTTGTTTTGTGTCTCTGGATGTTTTGTGTCTCTTTGTGGTCGTTTTGTCTCTTGTGGTCATTTTGTGTCTCTTTGTGGTTGTTTTGTGTCTCTGGATGTTTTGTGTCTCTTTCTGGTAATTTTGTGTTTCTCTGTGGTTGTTTTGTCTCTCTTTGTAGTCTTTTTGTGTCTCTCTGTGGTTGTTTTGTGTCTCTGTGGTCATTTTATGTGTCTCTGTGGTCGTTTTGTGTCTTTTTGTGGTCGTTTTGTCTCTTGTGGTCGTTTTGTGTCTCTTTGTGGTTGTTGTGTCTCTTTGTGGTAGTTTTGTGTCTCTTTGTGGTCGTTTTGTGTCTCTGTGGTCGGTTTGTGTCTCTTTGTGGTTGTTTTGTGTCTCTGGATGTTTTGTGTCTCTTTGTGGTTGTTTTGTGTTTCTGGTCGTTTTGTGTCTCTTTGTGGTTGTTTTGTGTCTCTGGATGTTTTGTGTCTCTTTGTGGTTGTTTTGTGTCTCTGGATGTTTTGTGTCTCTTTGTGGTAGCTTTGTGTCTCTTTGTGGTAGTTTTGTGTCTCTTTGAGGTTGTTTTGTGTCTCTTTGTGATCGTTTTGTGTCTCTTTGTAGTTGTTGTGTCTCTGTGGTTGTTTTGTCTCTCTTTGTGGTTGTTTTGTGTCTCTGTGATCGTTTTGTGTCTCTCTGTGGTTGTTTTGTGTCTCTTTGTGATCGTTTTGTGTCTCTTTGTAGTTGTTGTGTCTCTGTGGTTGTTTTGTCTCTCTTTGTGGTTGTTTTGTGTCTCTCTGTGGTTGTTTTGTGTCTTTTTGTGGTCGTTTTGTCTCTTGTGGTCATTTTATGTCTCTTTGTGGTCATTTTATGTCTCTTTGTGGTCATTTTGTGTCTCTTTGTGGTCGTTTTGTGTATCTCAATGTTTTGTGTCTTTCATCATTTTTATGACTTATGTGGTGCTGTGGCTTAGTTGGTCAAAGTGCCTGTCTAGTAAACAGGAGATCCTGGGTTCAAATCCCAGCAGTGCCTGTGGTCCTTTTAAGCTAACTATGACTTAGCATATGAAACAGCTCATTATCAGAGTTCTACTGAATGTTTTTCATTGGTCCTCTAAATTAAATGATGAACCTTTAAATCATGAACATCATGATTATTATGAGTCTGTTCTTTGGTCAGACTTGATAAAAATGTTTTTAGAAATCAGAGTTAGCTTTGGGAGAGGCTGTGGAGCTACTTCCTCAAGTGGATCCAGTTCAGGACAAAGTGGATCCAGCTCCTGATCTTTATTCTTTCATAATTTTTATGACTTATGTGGCGCTGTGGCTTAGTTGGTCAAAGTGCCTGTCTAGTAAACAGGAGATCCTGGGTTCAAATCCCAGCAGTGCCTTTGATCCTTTTAAGCTAACTATGACTTAGCATATAAAACAGGTCATTATCAGGGTTCTACTTTACATTGGTTCTCTTACTTAAATGATGATTATTATGAGTCTGTACTTTGGTCAGACTTGATAAAAATGTTTTTAGAAATCAGAATTAGTTTTGGGATGTTTTGTGTCTCTTTGTGGTCGTTTTGTCTCTCTTTGTGGTAATTTTGTGTCTCTTTGTGGTAATTTTGTGTCTCTGTGGTCGTTTTGTGTCTCTTTGTGGTTGTTTTGTGTCTCTGGATGTTTTGTGTCTCTTTGTGGTCGTTTTGTCTCTTGTGGTCATTTTGTGTCTCTTTGTGGTTGTTTTGTGTCTCTGGATGTTTTGTGTCTCTTTCTGGTAATTTTGTGTTTCTCTGTGGTTGTTTTGTCTCTCTTTGTAGTCTTTTTGTGTCTCTCTGTGGTTGTTTTGTGTCTCTGTGGTCATTTTATGTGTCTCTGTGGTCGTTTTGTGTCTTTTTGTGGTCGTTTTGTCTCTTGTGGTCGTTTTGTGTCTCTTTGTGGTAGTTTTGTGTCTCTTTGAGGTAGTTTTGTGTCTCTTTGTGATCGTTTTGTGTCTCTTTGTAGTTGTTGTGTCTCTGTGGTTGTTTTGTCTCTCTTTGTGGTTGTTTTGTGTCTCTGTGATCGTTTTGTGTCTCTCTGTGGTTGTTTTGTGTCTCTTTGTGATCGTTTTGTGTCTCTTTGTAGTTGTTGTGTCTCTGTGGTTGTTTTGTCTGTCTTTGTGGTTGTTTTGTGTCTCTCTGTGGTTGTTTTGTGTCTTTTTGTGGTCGTTTTGTCTCTTGTGGTCATTTTATGTCTCTTTGTGGTCGTTTTGTGTATCTCAATGTTTTGTGTCTTTCATCATTTTTATGACTTATGTGGTGCTGTGGCTTAGTTGGTCAAAGTGCCTGTCTAGTAAACAGGAGATCCTGGGTTCAAATCCCAGCAGTGCCTTTAGTCCTTTTAAGCTAACTATGACTTAGCATATAAAACAGCTCATTATCAGAGTTCTACTGAATGTTTTTCATTGGTCCTCTAAATTAAATGATGAACCTTTAAATGATGAACATCATGATTATTATGAGTCTGTTCTTTGGTCAGACTTGATAAAAATGTTTTTAGAAATCAGAGTTAGTTTTGAGAGAGGCTCTGGAGCTACTTCCTCAAGTGGATCCAGTTCAGGACAAAGTGGATCCCGCTCCTGATCTTTATTCTTTCATAATTTTCATGACTTATGTGGCGCTGTGGCTTAGTTGGTCAAAGTGCCTGTCTAGTAAACAGGAGATCCTGGGTTCAAATCCCAGCAGTGCCTTTGGTCCTTTTAAGCTAACTATGACTTAGCATATAAAACAGGTCATCATAAGGTTTCTACTTTACATTGGTTCTCTTACTTAAATGATGATTATTATGAGTCTGTTCTTTGGTCAGACTTGATAAAAATGTTTTTAGAAATCAGAATTAGTTTTGGGATGTTTTGTGTCTCTTTGTGGTCGTTTTGTCTCTCTTTGTGGTAATTTTGTGTCTCTTTGTGGTAATTTTGTGTCTCTGTGGTCATTTTGTGTCTCTTTGTGGTTGTTTTGTGTCTCTGGATGTTTTGTGTCTCTTTGTGGTCGTTTTGTCTCTTGTGGTCATTTTGTGTCTCTTTGTGGTTGTTTTGTGTCTCTGGATGTTTTGTGTCTCTTTCTGGTAATTTTGTGTTTCTCTGTGGTTGTTTTGTCTCTCTTTGTAGTCTTTTTGTGTCTCTCTGTGGTTGTTTTGTGTCTCTGTGGTCATTTTATGTGTCTCTGTGGTCGTTTTGTGTCTTTTTGTGGTCGTTTTGTCTCTTGTGGTCGTTTTGTGTCTCTTTGTGGTTGTTGTGTCTCTTTGTGGTCGTTTTGTGTCTTTTTGTGGTCGTTTTGTCTCTTGTGGTCATTTTGTGTCTCTTTGTTATCGTTATGTGTGTCTTTGTAGTTGTTGTGTCTCTTTGTGGTCGTTTTGTGTCTCTGTGGTCGGTTTGTGTCTCTTTGTGGTTGTTTTGTGTCTCTGGATGTTTTGTGTCTCTTTGTGGTTGTTTTGTGTCTCTGGTCGTTTTGTGTCTCTTTGTGGTTTTTTGCGTCTCTTTGTGATTGTTTTGGGCCTCTCTGTGGTTGTTTTGTGTCTCTGGATGTTTTGTGTCTCTTTGTGGTAGCTTTGTGTCTCTTTGTGGTAGTTTTGTGTCTCTTTGAGGTTGTTTTGTGTCTCTTTGTGATCGTTTTGTGTCTCTTTGTAGTTGTTGTGTCTCTGTGGTTGTTTTGTCTCTCTTTGTGGTTGTTTTGTGTCTCTGTGATCGTTTTGTGTCTCTCTGTGGTTGTTTTGTGTCTCTTTGTGATCGTTTTGTGTCTCTTTGTAGTTGTTGTGTCTCTGTGGTTGTTTTGTCTCTCTTTGTGGTTGTTTTGTGTCTCTCTGTGGTTGTTTTGTGTCTTTTTGTGGTCGTTTTGTCTCTTGTGGTCATTTTATGTCTCTTTGTGGTCGTTTTGTGTATCTCAATGTTTTGTGTCTTTCATCATTTTTATGACTTATGTGGTGCTGTGGCTTAGTTGGTCAAAGTGCCTGTCTAGTAAACAGGAGATCCTGGGTTCAAATCCCAGCAGTGCCTGTGGTCATGTTAAGCTAACTATGACTTAGCATATGAAACAGCTCATTATCAGGGTTCTACTGAATGTTTTTCATTGGTCCTCTAAATTAAATGATGAACCTTTAAATCATGAACATCATGATTATTATGAGTCTGTTCTTTGGTCAGACTTGATAAAAATGTTTTTAGAAATCAGAGTTAGTTTTGGGAGAGGCTGTGGAGCTACTTCCTCAAGTGGATCCAGTTCAGGACGAAGTGAATCCAGTTCAGAATGAAGAGGATCCAGTTCCTGATCTTTATTCTTTCATCATTTTTATGGCTTATGTGGCGCTGTGGCTTAGCTGGTCAAAGTGCCTGTCTAGTAAACAGGAGATCCTGGGTTCAAATCCCAGCAGTGCCTTTGGTCCTTTTAAGCTAACTATGACTTAGCATATAAAACAGGTCATTATCAGGGTTCTACTTTACATTGGTTCTCTTAATTAAATAATGAACATCATGATTATTATCAGTCTTTTCTTTGGTCAGACTTGATAAAAATGTTTTTAGAAATCAGAATTAGTTTTGGGATATTTGTGTCTCTTTGTGGTTGTTATGTGTCTCTCTGTGGTTGTTTTGTGTCTCTTTGTGGTTGTTATGTGTCTCTTTGTGGTTGTTTTGTGTCTCTTTGTGGTCGTTTTGTGTCTCTGGATGTTTTGTGTCTCTGTGGTCGTTTTGTGTCTCTTTGTGGTTGTTTTGTGTCTCTTTGTGGTCATTTTGTCTCTCTTTGTGGTCATTTTGTGTCTGTGTGGTCGTTTTGTGTCTCTTTGTGGTTGTTTTTTATCTCTGGATGTTTTGTGTGTCTTTGTGGTCGTTATGTGTCTCTGGATGTTTTGTGTCTCTTTGTGGTCGTTTTGTCTCTTGTGGTCATTTTGTGTCTCTTTGTGGTAGTTTTGTGTATCTGGAATTTTTTTGTCCCTTTGTGCTTGTTTTGTCTCTCTTTGTAGTCTTTTTGTGTCTCTCTGTGGTTGTTTTGTGTCTCTGTGGTCATTTTATGTGTCTCTGTGGTCGTTTTGTGTCTTTTTGTGGTCGTTTTGTCTCTTGTGGTCGTTTTGTGTCTCTTTGTTATCGTTTTGTGTGTCTTTGTAGTTGTGTCTCTTTGTGGTAGTTTTGTGTCTCTTTGTGGTTGTTATATGTCTCTCTGTGGTCGTTTTGTGTCTTGTTGTGGTCGTTTTGTCTCTTGTGGTCATTTTGTGTCTCTTTGTTATCGTTATGTGTGTCTTTGTAGTTGTTGTGTCTCTTTGTGGTCGTTTTGTGTCTCTGTGGTCCGTTTGTGTCTCTTTGTGGTTGTTTTGTGTCTCTTTGTGGTTGTTTTGTGTCTCTGGTCGTTTTGTGTCTCTTTGTGGTATTTTGCGTCTCTTTGTGATTGTTTTGGGCCTCACTGTGGTTGTTTTGTGTCTCTGGATGTTTTGTGTCTCTTTGTGGTAGCTTTGTGTCTCTTTGTGGTAGTTTTGTGTCTCTTTGAGGTTGTTTTGTGTCTCTTTGTGATCGTTTTGTGTCTCTTTGTAGTTGTTGTGTCTCTGTGGTTGTTTTGGGCCTCACTGTGGTTGTTTTGTGTCTCTGGATGTTTTGTGTCTCTTTGTGGTAGTTTTGTGTCTCTTTGAGGTCGTTTTGTCTCTCTTTGTGGTCATTTTATGTCTGTTTGTAGTAGTTTTGTCTCTCTTTGTTGTCATTTTTGTGTCTCTGTGGTCGTTTTGTGTCTCTTCGTGGTTGTTTTGTGTCTCTGGATGTTTTGTGTCTCTTTGTGGTTGTTTTGTGTCTCTGGATGTTTTGTGTCTCTTTGTGGTAGCTTTGTGTCTCTTTGTGGTAGTTTTGTGTCTCTTTGAGGTTGTTTTGTGTCTCTTTGTGATCGTTTTGTGTCTCTCTGTGGTTGTTTTGTGTCTCTTTGTGATCGTTTTGTGTCTCTTTGTAGTTGTTGTGTCTCTGTGGTCGTTTTGTCTCTCTTTGTGGTTGTTTTGTGTCTCTGTGGTCGGTTTGTGTCTCTTTGTGGTTGTTTTGTGTCTCTGGATGTTTTGTGTCTCTTTGTGGTAGCTTTGTGTCTCTTTGTGGTAGTTTTGTGTCTCTTTGAGGTTGTTTTGTGTCTCTTTGTGATCGTTTTGTGTCTCTCTGTGGTTGTTTTGTGTCTCTTTGTGATCGTTTTGTGTCTCTTTGTAGTTGTTGTGTCTCTGTGGTTGTTTTGTCTCTCTTTGTGGTTGTTTTGTGTCTCTGTGATCGTTTTGTGTCTCTCTGTGGTTGTTTTGTGTCTTTTTGTGGTCGTTTAGTCTCTTCTGGTCATTTTATGTCTCTTTGTGGTCGTTTTGTGTATCTGAATGTTTTGTGTCTTTCATCATTTTTATGACTTATGTGGTGCTCTGGCTTAGTTGGTCAAAGTGCCTGTCTAGTAAACAGGAGATCCTGGGTTCAAATCCCAGCAGTGCCTTTGGTCCTTTTAAGCTAACTATGACTTAGCATATAAAACAGGTCATTATCAGGGTTCTACTTTACATTGGTTCTCTTACTTAAATGATGATTATTATGAGTCTGTTCTTTGGTCAGACTTGATAAAAATGTTTTTAGAAATCAGAATTAGTTTTGGGATGTTTTGTGTCTCTTTGTGGTCGTTTTGTCTCTCTTTGTGGTAATTTTGTGTCTCTTTGTGGTAATTTTGTGTCTCTGTGGTCATTTTGTGTCTCTTTGTGGTTGTTTTGTGTCTCTGGATGTTTTGTGTCTCTTTGTGGTCGTTTTGTCTCTTGTGGTCATTTTGTGTCTCTTTGTGGTTGTTTTGTGTCTCTGGATGTTTTGTGTCTCTTTCTGGTAATTTTGTGTTTCTCTGTGGTTGTTTTGTCTCTCTTTGTAGTCTTTTTGTGTCTCTCTGTGGTTGTTTTGTGTCTCTGTGGTCATTTTATGTGTCTCTGTGGTCGTTTTGTGTCTTTTTGTGGTCGTTTTGTCTCTTGTGGTCGTTTTGTGTCTCTTTGTGGTTGTTGTGTCTCTTTGTGGTAGTTTTGTGTCTCTTTGTGGTTGTTATGTGTCTCTCTGTGGTCGTTTTGTGTCTTTTTGTGGTCGTTTTGTCTCTTGTGGTCATTTTGTGTCTCTTTGTTATCGTTATGTGTGTCTTTGTAGTTGTTGTGTCTCTTTGTGGTCGTTTTGTGTCTCTCTGGTCCGTTTGTGTCTCTTTGTGGTTGTTTTGTGTCTCTTTGTGGTTGTTTTGTGTCTCTGGATGTTTTGTGTCTCTTTGTGGTAGCTTTGTGTCTCTTTGTGGTAGTTTTGTGTCTCTTTGAGGTTGTTTTGTGTCTCTTTGTGATCGTTTTGTGTCTCTTTGTAGTTGTTGTGTCTCTGTGGTTGTTTTGGGCCTCACTGTGGTTGTTTTGTGTCTCTGGATGTTTTGTGTCTCTTTGTGGTAGCTTTGTGTCTCTTTGTGGTAGTTTTGTGTCTCTTTGAGGTCGTTTTGTCTCTCTTTGTGGTCATTTTATGTCTGTTTGTAGTAGTTTTGTCTCTCTTTGTTGTCATTTTGTGTCTCTGTGGTCGTTTTGTGTCTCTTCGTGGTTGTTTTGTGTCTCTGGATGTTTTGTGTCTCTTTGTGGTTGTTTTGTGTCTCTTTGTGGTAGTTTTGTGTCTCTTTGAGGTTGTTTTGTGTCTCTTTGTGATCGTTTTGTGTCTCTCTGTGGTTGTTTTGTGTCTCTTTGTTATCGTTATGTGTGTCTTTGTAGTTGTTGTGTCTCTTTGTGGTCGTTTTGTGTCTCTGTGGTCGGTTTGTGTCTCTTTGTGGTTGTTTTGTGTCTCTGGATGTTTTGTGTCTCTTTGTGGTTGTTTTGTGTCTCTGGTCGTTTTGTGTCTCTTTGTGGTTTTTTGCGTCTCTTTGTGATTGTTTTGGGCCTCTCTGTGGTTGTTTTGTGTCTCTGGATGTTTTGTGTCTCTTTGTGGTAGCTTTGTGTCTCTTTGTGGTAGTTTTGTGTCTCTTTGAGGTTGTTTTGTGTCTCTTTGTGATCGTTTTGTGTCTCTTTGTAGTTGTTGTGTCTCTGTGGTTGTTTTGTCTCTCTTTGTGGTTGTTTTGTGTCTCTGTGATCGTTTTGTGTCTCTCTGTGGTTGTTTTGTGTCTCTTTGTGATCGTTTTGTGTCTCTTTGTAGTTGTTGTGTCTCTGTGGTTGTTTTGTCTCTCTTTGTGGTTGTTTTGTGTCTCTCTGTGGTTGTTTTGTGTCTTTTTGTGGTCGTTTTGTCTCTTGTGGTCATTTTATGTCTCTTTGTGGTCGTTTTGTGTCTCTTTGTTATCGTTATGTGTGTCTTTGTAGTTGTTGTGTCTCTTTGTGGTCGTTTTGTGTCTCTGTGGTCGGTTTGTGTCTCTTTGTGGTTGTTTTGTGTCTCTGGATGTTTTGTGTCTCTTTGTGGTTGTTTTGTGTCTCTGGTCGTTTTGTGTCTCTTTGTGGTTTTTTGCGTCTCTTTGTGATTGTTTTGGGCCTCTCTGTGGTTGTTTTGTGTCTCTGGATGTTTTGTGTCTCTTTGTGGTAGCTTTGTGTCTCTTTGTGGTAGTTTTGTGTCTCTTTGAGGTTGTTTTGTGTCTCTTTGTGATCGTTTTGTGTCTCTTTGTAGTTGTTGTGTCTCTGTGGTTGTTTTGTCTCTCTTTGTGGTTGTTTTGTGTCTCTGTGATCGTTTTGTGTCTCTCTGTGGTTGTTTTGTGTCTCTTTGTGATCGTTTTGTGTCTCTTTGTAGTTGTTGTGTCTCTGTGGTTGTTTTGTCTCTCTTTGTGGTTGTTTTGTGTCTCTCTGTGGTTGTTTTGTGTCTTTTTGTGGTCGTTTTGTCTCTTGTGGTCACTTTATGTCTCTTTGTGGTCGTTTTGTGTATCTCAATGTTTTGTGTCTTTCATCATTTTTATGACTTATGTGGTGCTGTGGCTTAGTTGGTCAAAGTGCCTGTCTAGTAAACAGGAGATCCTGGGTTCAAATCCCAGCAGTGCCTGTGGTCATGTTAAGCTAACTATGACTTAGTATATGAAACAGCTCATTATCAGGGTTCTACTGAATGTTTTTCATTGGTCCTCTAAATTAAATGATGAACCTTTAAATCATGAACATCATGATTATTATGAGTCTGTTCTTTGGTCAGACTTGATAAAAATGTTTTTAGAAATCAGAGTTAGTTTTGGGAGAGGCTGTGGAGCTACTTCCTCAAGTGGATCCAGTTCAGGACGAAGTGAATCCAGTTCAGAATGAAGAGGATCCAGTTCCTGATCTTTATTCTTTCATCATTTTTATGGCTTATGTGGCGCTGTGGCTTAGCTGGTCAAAGTGCCTGTCTAGTAAACAGGAGATCCTGGGTTCAAATCCCAGCAGTGCCTTTGGTCCTTTTAAGCTAACTATGACTTAGCATATAAAACAGGTCATTATCAGGGTTCTACTTTACATTGGTTCTCTTAATTAAATAATGAACATCATGATTATTATCAGTCTTTTCTTTGGTCAGACTTGATAAAAATGTTTTTAGAAATCAGAATTAGTTTTGGGATATTTGTGTCTCTTTGTGGTTGTTATGTGTCTCTCTGTGGTTGTTTTGTGTCTCTTTGTGGTTGTTATGTGTCTCTTTGTGGTTGTTTTGTGTCTCTTTGTGGTCGTTTTGTGTCTCTGGATGTTTTGTGTCTCTGTGGTCGTTTTGTGTCTCTTTGTGGTTGTTTTGTGTCTCTTTGTGGTCATTTTGTCTCTCTTTGTGGTCATTTTGTGTCTGTGTGGTCGTTTTGTGTCTCTTTGTGGTTGTTTTTTTATCTCTGGATGTTTTGTGTGTCTTTGTGGTCGTTATGTGTCTCTGGATGTTTTGTGTCTCTTTGTGGTCGTTTTGTCTCTTGTGGTCATTTTGTGTCTCTTTGTGGTAGTTTTGTGTATCTGGAAATTTTTTGTCCCTTTGTGCTTGTTTTGTCTCTCTTTGTAGTCTTTTTGTGTCTCTCTGTGGTTGTTTTGTGTCTCTGTGGTCATTTTATGTGTCTCTGTGGTCGTTTTGTGTCTTTTTGTGGTCGTTTTGTCTCTTGTGGTCGTTTTGTGTCTCTTTGTTATCGTTTTGTGTGTCTTTGTAGTTGTGTCTCTTTGTGGTAGTTTTGTGTCTCTTTGTGGTTGTTATGTGTCTCTCTGTGGTCGTTTTGTGTCTTTTTGTGGTCGTTTTGTCTCTTGTGGTCATTTTGTGTCTCTTTGTTATCGTTATGTGTGTCTTTGTAGTTGTTGTGTCTCTTTGTGGTCGTTTTGTGTCTCTGTGGTCCGTTTGTGTCTCTTTGTGGTTGTTTTGTGTCTCTTTGTGGTTGTTTTGTGTCTCTGGTCGTTTTGTGTCTTTTTGTGGTATTTTGCGTCTCTTTGTGATTGTTTTGGGCCTCACTGTGGTTGTTTTGTGTCTCTGGATGTTTTGTGTCTCTTTGTGGTAGCTTTGTGTCTCTTTGTGGTAGTTTTGTGTCTCTTTGAGGTTGTTTTGTGTCTCTTTGTGATCGTTTTGTGTCTCTTTGTAGTTGTTGTGTCTCTGTGGTTGTTTTGGGCCTCACTGTGGTTGTTTTGTGTCTCTGGATGTTTTGTGTCTCTTTGTGGTAGTTTTGTGTCTCTTTGAGGTCGTTTTGTCTCTCTTTGTGGTCATTTTATGTCTGTTTGTAGTAGTTTTGTCTCTCTTTGTTGTCATTTTTGTGTCTCTGTGGTCGTTTTGTGTCTCTTCGTGGTTGTTTTGTGTCTCTGGATGTTTTGTGTCTCTTTGTGGTTGTTTTGTGTCTCTGGATGTTTTGTGTCTCTTTGTGGTAGTTTTGTGTCTCTTTGAGGTTGTTTTGTGTCTCTTTGTGATCGTTTTGTGTCTCTCTGTGGTTGTTTTGTGTCTCTTTGTGATCGTTTTGTGTCTCTTTGTAGTTGTTGTGTCTCTGTGGTTGTTTTGTCTCTCTTTGTGGTTGTTTTGTGTCTCTGTGATCGTTTTGTGTCTCTCTGTGGTTGTTTTGTGTCTTTTTGTGGTCGTTTAGTCTCTTCTGGTCATTTTATGTCTCTTTGTGGTCGTTTTGTGTATCTGAATGTTTTGTGTCTTTCATCATTTTTATGACTTATGTGGTGCTGTGGCTTAGTTGGTCAAAGTTCCTGACTAGTAAACAGGAGATCCTGGGTTCAAATCCCAGCAGTGCCTTTGGTCCTTTTAAGCTAACTATGACTTAGCATATAAAACAGGTCATTATCAGGGTTCTACTTTACATTGGTTCTCTTACTTAAATGATGATTATTATGAGTCTGTTCTTTGGTCAGACTTGATAAAAATGTTTTTAGAAATCAAAATTAGTTTTGGGATGTTTTGTGTCTCTTTGTGGTCGTTTTGTCTCTCTTTGTGGTAATTTTGTGTCTCTTTGTGGTAATTTTGTGTCTCTGTGGTCATTTTGTGTCTCTTTGTGGTTGTTTTGTGTCTCTGGATGTTTTGTGTCTCTTTGTGGTCGTTTTGTCTCTTGTGGTCATTTTGTGTCTCTTTGTGGTTGTTTTGTGTCTCTGGATGTTTTGTGTCTCTTTCTGGTAATTTTGTGTTTCTCTGTGGTTGTTTTGTCTCTCTTTGTAGTCTTTTTGTGTCTCTCTGTGGTTGTTTTGTGTCTCTGTGGTCATTTTATGTGTCTCTGTGGTCGTTTTGTGTCTTTTTGTGGTCGTTTTGTCTCTTGTGGTCGTTTTGTGTCTCTTTGTGGTTGTTGTGTCTCTTTGTGGTAGTTTTGTGTCTCTTTGTGGTTGTTATGTGTCTCTCTGTGGTCGTTTTGTGTCTTTTTGTGGTCGTTTTGTCTCTTGTGGTCATTTTGTGTCTCTTTGTTATCGTTATGTGTGTCTTTGTAGTTGCTGTGTCTCTTTGTGGTCGTTTTGTGTCTCTGGATGTTTTGTGTCTCTTTGTGGTTGTTTTGTGTCTCTGGTCGTTTTGTGTCTCTTTGTGGTTTTTTGCGTCTCTTTGTGATTGTTTTGGGCCTCTCTTTGGTTGTTTTGTGTCTCTGGATGTTTTGTGTCTCTTTGTGGTAGCTTTGTGTCTCTTTGTGGTAGTTTTGTGTCTCTTTGAGGTTGTTTTGTGTCTCTTTGTGATCGTTTTGTGTCTCTTTGTAGTTGTTGTGTCTCTGTGGTTGTTTTGTCTCTCTTTGTGGTTGTTTTGTGTCTCTGTGATCGTTTTGTGTCTCTCTGTGGTTGTTTTGTGTCTCTTTGTGATCGTTTTGTGTCTCTTTGTAGTTGTTGTGTCTCTGTGGTTGTTTTGTGTCTCTTTGTGGTTGTTTTGTGTCTTTTTGTGGTCGTTTTGTCTCTTGTGGTCATTTTATGTCTCTTTGTGGTCGTTTTGTGTATCTCAATGTTTTGTGTCTTTCATCATTTTTATGACTTATGTGGTGCTGTGGCTTAGTTGGTCAAAGTGCCTGTCTAGTAAACAGGAGATCCTGGGTTCAAATCCCAGCAGTACCTGTGGTCATGTTAAGCTAACTATGACTTAGCATATGAAACAGCTCATTATCAGGGTTCTACTGAATGTTTTTCATTGGTCCTCTAAATTAAATGATGAACCTTTAAATCATGAACATCATGATTATTATGAGTCTGTTCTTTGGTCAGACTTGATAAAAATGTTTTTAGAAATCAGAGTTAGTTTTGGGAGAGGCTGTGGAGCTACTTCCTCAAGTGGATCCAGTTCAGGACAAAGTGGATCCAGCTCCTGATCTTTATTCTTTCAGAATTAGTTTTGGGATATTTGTGTCTCTTTGTGGTTGTTATATGTCTCTCTGTGGTTGTTTTGTGTCTCTTTGTGGTTGTTATGTGTCTCTTTGTGGTTGTTTTGTGTCTCTTTGTGGTCGTTTTGTGTCTCTGGATGTTTTGTGTCTCTGTGGTCGTTTTGTGTCTCTTTGTGGTTGTTTTGTGTCTCTTTGTGGTCATTTTGTCTCTCTTTGTGGTCATTTTGTGTCTGTGTGGTCGTTTTGTGTCTCTTTGTGGTTGTTTTTTATCTCTGGATGTTTTGTGTGTCTTTGTGGTCGTTATGTGTCTCTGGATGTTTTGTGTCTCTTTGTGGTCGTTTTGTCTCTTGTGGTCATTTTGTGTCTCTTTGTGGTAGTTTTGTGTATCTGGAAATTTTTTGTCCCTTTGTGCTTGTTTTGTCTCTCTTTGTAGTCTTTTTGTGTCTCTCTGTGGTTGTTTTGTGTCTCTGTGGTCATTTTATGTGTCTCTGTGGTCGTCTTGTGTCTTTTTGTGGTCGTTTTGTCTCTTGTGGTCGTTTTGTGTCTCTTTGTTATCGTTTTGTGTGTCTTTGTAGTTGTTGTGTCTCTTTGTGGTAGTTTTGTGTCTCTTTGTGGTTGTTATGTGTCTCTCTGTGGTCGTTTTGTGTCTTTTTGTGGTCGTTTTGTCTCTTGTGGTCATTTTGTGTCTCTTTGTTATCGTTATGTGTGTCTTTGTAGTTGTTGTGTCTCTTTGTGGTCGTTTTGTGTCTCTGTGGTCCGTTTGTGTCTCTTTGTGGTTGTTTTGTGTCTCTTTGTGGTTGTTTTGTGTCTCTGGATGTTTTGTGTCTCTTTGTGGTAGCTTTGTGTCTCTTTGTGGTAGTTTTGTGTCTCTTTGAGGTTGTTTTGTGTCTCTTTGTGATCGTTTTGTGTCTCTTTGTAGTTGTTGTGTCTCTGTGGTTGTTTTGGGCCTCACTGTGGTTGTTTTGTGTCTCTGGATGTTTTGTGTCTCTTTGTGGTAGCTTTGTGTCTCTTTGTGGTAGTTTTGTGTCTCTTTGAGGTCGTTTTGTCTCTCTTTGTGGTCATTTTATGTCTGTTTGTAGTAGTTTTGTCTCTCTTTGTTGTCATTTTGTGTCTCTGTGGTCGTTTTGTGTCTCTTCGTGGTTGTTTTGTGTCTCTGGATGTTTTGTGTCTCTTTGTGGTTGTTTTGTGTCTCTGGATGTTTTGTGTCTCTTTGTGGTAGCTTTGTGTCTCTTTGTGGTAGTTTTGTGTCTCTTTGAGGTTGTTTTGTGTCTCTTTGTGATCGTTTTGTGTCTCTCTGTGGTTGTTTTGTGTCTCTTTGTGATCGTTTTGTGTCTCTTTGTAGTTGTTGTGTCTCTGTGGTTGTTTTGTCTCTCTTTGTGGTTGTTTTGTGTCTCTGTGATCGTTTTGTGTCTCTCTGTGGTTGTTTTGTGTCTTTTTGTGGTCGTTTTGTCTCTTCTGGTCATTTTATGTCTCTTTGTGGTCGTTTTGTGTATCTGAATGTTTTGTGTCTTTCATCATTTTTATGACTTATGTGGTGCTGTGGCTTAGTTGGTCAAAGTGCCTGTCTTGTAAACAGGAGATCCTGGGTTCAAATCCCAGCAGTGCCTGTGGTCATTTTAAGCTAACTATGACTTAGCATATAAAACAGGTCATTATCAGGGTTCTACTTTACATTGGTTCTCTTACTTAAATGATGATTATTATGAGTCTGTTCTTTGGTCAGACTTGATAAAAATGTTTTTAGAAATCAGAATTAGTTTTGGGATGTTTTGTGTCTCTTTGTGGTCGTTTTGTCTCTCTTTGTGGTAATTTTGTGTCTCTTTGTGGTAATTTTGTGTCTCTGTGGTCATTTTGTGTCTCTTTGTGGTTGTTTTGTGTCTCTGGATGTTTTGTGTCTCTTTGTGGTCGTTTTGTCTCTTGTGGTCATTTTGTGTCTCTTTGTGGTTGTTTTGTGTCTCTGGATGTTTTGTGTCTCTTTCTGGTAATTTTTTGTTTCTCTGTGGTTGTTTTGTCTCTCTTTGTAGTCTTTTTGTGTCTCTCTGTGGTTGTTTTGTGTCTCTGTGGTCATTTTATGTGTCTCTGTGGTCGTTTTGTGTCTTTTTGTGGTCGTTTTGTCTCTTGTGGTCGTTTTGTGTCTCTTTGTGGTTGTTGTGTCTCTTTGTGGTAGTTTTGTGTCTCTTTGTGGTTGTTATGTGTCTCTCTGTGGTCGTTTTGTGTCTTTTTGTGGTCGTTTTGTCTCTTGTGGTCATTTTGTGTCTCTTTGTTATCGTTATGTGTGTCTTTGTAGTTGTTGTGTCTCTTTGTGGTCGTTTTGTGTCTCTGTGGTCGGTTTGTGTCTCTTTGTGGTTGTTTTGTGTCTCTGGATGTTTTGTGTCTCTTTGTGGTTGTTTTGTGTCTCTGGTCGTTTTGTGTCTCTTTGTGGTTTTTTGCGTCTCTTTGTGATTGTTTTGGGCCTCTCTGTGGTTGTTTTGTGTCTCTGGATGTTTTGTGTCTCTTTGTGGTAGCTTTGTGTCTCTTTGTGGTAGTTTTGTGTCTCTTTGAGGTTGTTTTGTGTCTCTTTGTGATCGTTTTGTGTCTCTTTGTAGTTGTTGTGTCTCTGTGGTTGTTTTGTGTCTTTTTGTGGTTGTTTTGTGTCTCTGTGATCGTTTTGTGTCTCTCTGTGGTTGTTTTGTGTCTTTTTGTGATCGTTTTGTGTCTTCTGGTCATTTTATGTCTCTTTGTGGTCGTTTTGTGTATCTGAATGTTTTGTGTCTTTCATCATTTTTATGACTTATGTGGTGCTGTGGCTTAGTTGGTCAAAGTGCCTGTCTTGTAAACAGGAGATCCTGGGTTCAAATCCCAGCAGTGCCTGTGGTCATTTTAAGCTAACTATGACTTAGCATATAAAACAGGTCATTATCAGGGTTCTACTTTACATTGGTTCTCTTACTTAAATGATGATTATTATGAGTCTGTTCTTTGGTCAGACTTGATAAAAATGTTTTTAGAAATCAGAATTAGTTTTGGGATGTTTTGTGTCTCTTTGTGGTCGTTTTGTCTCTCTTTGTGGTAATTTTGTGTCTCTTTGTGGTAATTTTGTGTCTCTGTGGTCATTTTGTGTCTCTTTGTGGTTGTTTTGTGTCTCTGGATGTTTTGTGTCTCTTTGTGGTCGTTTTGTCTCTTGTGGTCATTTTGTGTCTCTTTGTGGTTGTTTTGTGTCTCTGGATGTTTTGTGTCTCTTTCTGGTAATTTTGTGTTTCTCTGTGGTTGTTTTGTCTCTCTTTGTAGTCTTTTTGTGTCTCTCTGTGGTTGTTTTGTGTCTCTGTGGTCATTTTATGTGTCTCTGTGGTCGTTTTGTGTCTTTTTGTGGTCGTTTTGTCTCTTGTGGTCGTTTTGTGTCTCTTTGTGGTTGTTGTGTCTCTTTGTGGTAGTTTTGTGTCTCTTTGTGGTTGTTATGTGTCTCTCTGTGGTCGTTTTGTGTCTTTTTGTGGTCGTTTTGTCTCTTGTGGTCATTTTGTGTCTCTTTGTTATCGTTATGTGTGTCTTTGTAGTTGTTGTGTCTCTTTGTGGTCGTTTTGTGTCTCTGTGGTCGGTTTGTGTCTCTTTGTGGTTGTTTTGTGTCTCTGGATGTTTTGTGTCTCTTTGTGGTTGTTTTGTGTCTCTGGTCGTTTTGTGTCTCTTTGTGGTTTTTTGCGTCTCTTTGTGATTGTTTTGGGCCTCTCTGTGGTTGTTTTGTGTCTCTGGATGTTTTGTGTCTCTTTGTGGTAGCTTTGTGTCTCTTTGTGGTAGTTTTGTGTCTCTTTGAGGTTGTTTTGTGTCTCTTTGTGATCGTTTTGTGTCTCTTTGTAGTTGTTGTGTCTCTGTGGTTGCTTTGTGTCTTTTTGTGGTTGTTTTGTGTCTCTGTGATCGTTTTGTGTCTCTCTGTGGTTGTTTTGTGTCTCTTTGTGATCGTTTTGTGTCTCTTTGTAGTTGTTGTGTCTCTGTGGTTGTTTTGTGTCTCTTTGTGGTTGTTTTGTGTCTTTTTGTGGTCGTTTTGTCTCTTGTGGTCATTTTATGTCTCTTTGTGGTCGTTTTGTGTATCTCAATGTTTTGTGTCTTTCATCATTTTTATGACTTATGTGGTGCTGTGGCTTAGTTGGTCAAAGTGCCTGTCTAGTAAACAGGAGATCCTGGGTTCAAATCCCAGCAGTGCCTGTGGTCATGTTAAGCTAACTATGACTTAGCATATGAAACAGCTCATTATCAGGGTTCTACTGAATGTTTTTCATTGGTCCTCTAAATTAAATGATGAACCTTTAAATCATGAACATCATGATTATTATGAGTCTGTTCTTTGGTCAGACTTGATAAAAATGTTTTTAGAAATCAGAGTTAGTTTTGGGAGAGGCTGTGGAGCTACTTCCTCAAGTGGATCCAGTTCAGGACAAAGTGGATCCAGTTCCTGATCTTTATTCTTTCATAATTTTTATGACTTATGTGGCGCTGTGGCTTAGTTGGTCAAAGTGCCTGTCTAGCAAACAGGAGATCCTGGGTTCAAATCCCAGCAGTGCCTGTGGTCCTTTTAAGCTAACTATGACTTAGCATATAAAACAGGTCATTATCAGGGTTCCACTGAATGCTTTACGTTGGTCCTCTAAATTAAAGTGCATATAAATAGCAAACAGCTATTAGCATATCATTTATACCCATTTCATGCTTGTGGTGTGTAATTTTAAGCCATTCACATGACATGTGTTTAGGGTACAGTATGGTGGAGGGTCTCCTCTCGTCACACTACACACCATCAAAATTTATGTATAAACCCTGAAATAGTCAGAGTTAGAGTAAAAGCAGAGGGCGGGACGTCATTTCCTCGAAATACGTAGCGTAAAATGACACTTAAAAGTCCAAAAAAGTCTTGCAAAAACACGGTAAATGACTTGGCGTGTAATAAGTACACAGCTTCATCAGATCAGGCTGTAACTGCTGAAAATGCCTTCCTCATGAACAGGAGGATCTGAGTTCAAAACCCAAAAGAATCTGCAAGATATGAGGAAGTTTTGCACCAATTGGAGGCACTTCTACTCATGGCTTTAACTATTCTTGAGCTACAGAGTTAGTTTTGGGAGAGTCTCTGGAGCTCGCTTCCTGGAGTGCATCCAGTTCAGGACGAAGTGAATCCAGTTCCTGATCTTTATTCTTTCATCATTCTTCTGACTTATGTGGTGCTGTGGCTTAGTTGGTCAAAGTTCCTGTCTAGTAAACAGGAGATCCTGGGTTCAAATCCCAGCAGTGCCTGTGGTCCTCTTAAGCTAACTAGGACTTAGCATATAAAACAGGTCATTATCAGGGTTCTACTTTACATTGGTTCTCTTAATTAAATGATGATTATTATGAGTCTCTTCTTTGGTCAGACTTGATAAAAATGTTTTCAGAAAAAGGAATTAGTTTTGGGATGTTTTGTGTCTCTTTGTGGTCGTTTTGTGTCTCTGGATGTTTTGTGTCTCTCTGTGGTTGTTTTGTGTCTCTTTGTGGTAATTTTGTCTCTCTTTGTGGTCATTTTGTGTCTCTGTGGTCGTTTTGTGTCTCTTTGTGGTTGTTTTGTGTCTTTGGTTGTTTTATCTCTCTTTGTGGTCATTTTGTGTCTCTTTGTGGTAGTTTTGTGTCTCTTTGAGGTTGTTTTGTGTCTCTTTGTGATCGTTTTGTGTCTCTTTGTAGTTGTTGTGTCTCTGTGGTTGTTTTGTCTCTCTTTGTGGTTGTTTTGTGTCTCTGTGATCGTTTTGTGTCTCTCTGTGGTTGTTTTGTGTCTCTTTGTGATCGTTTTGTGTCTCTTTGTAGTTGTTGTGTCTCTGTGGTTGTTTTGTCTCTCTTTGTGGTTGTTTTGTGTCTCTGTGATCGTTTTGTGTCTCTGTGGTTGTTTTGTCTCTCTTTGTGGTTGTTTTGTATCTTTTTGTGGTCGTTTTGTCTCTTGTGGTCATTTTATGTCTCTTTGTGGTCGTTTTGTGTATCTCAATGTTTTGTGTCTTTCATCATTTTTATGACTTATGTGGTGCTGTGGCTTAGTTGGTCAAAGTGCCTGTCTAGTAAACAGGAGATCCTGGGTTCAAATCCCAGCAGTGCCTGTGGTCCTTTTAAGCTAACTATGACTTAGCATATGAAACAGCTCATTATCAGGGTTCTACTGAATGTTTTTCATTGGTCCTCTAAATTAAATGATGAACCTTTAAATGATGAACATCATGATTATTATGAGTCTGTTCTTTGGTCAGACTTGATAAAAATGTTTTTAGAAATCAGAGTTAGTTTTGGGAGAGGCTGTGGAGCTACTTCCTCAAGTGGATCCAGTTCAGGACAAAGTGGATCCAGTTCCTGATCTTTATTCTTTCATAATTTTTGTGACTTATGTGGCGCTGTGGCTTAGTTGGTCAAAGTGCCTGTCTAGCAAACAGGAGATCCTGGGTTCAAATCCCAGCAGTGCCTTTGGTCCTTTTAAGCTAACTATGACTTAGCATATAAAACAGGTCATTATCAGGGTTCCACTGAATGCTTTACGTTGGTCCTCTAAATTAAAGTGCATATAAATAGCAAACAGCTATTAGCATATCATTTATACCCATTTCATGCTTGTGGTGTGTAATTGTAAGCCATTCACATGACATGTGTTTAGGGTACAGTATGGTGGAGGGTCTCCTCTCGTCACACTACACACCATCAAAATTTATGTATAAACCCTGAAATAGTCAGAGTTAGAGTAAAAGCAGAGGGCGGGACGTCATTTCCTCGAAATACGTAGCGTAAAAAGACACTTAAAAGTCCAAAAAAGTCTTGTAAAAATACGGTAAATGACTCGGCGTGTAATAAGTACACAGCTTCATCAGATCAGGCTGTAACTGCTGAAAATGCCTTCCTCATGAACAGGAGGATCTGAGTTCAAAACCCAAAAGAATCTGCAAGATATGTGGAAGTTTTGCACCAATTGGAGGCACTTCTAGTCATGGCTTTAACTATTCTTGAGCTACAGAGTTAGTTTTGGGAGAGTCTCTGGAGCTCGCTTCCTGGAGTGCATCCAGTTCAGGACAAAGTGGATCCAGTTCAGGACAAAGTGGATCCAGTTCCTGATCTTTTTTCTTTCATCATTTTTATGACTTATGTGGCGCTGTGGCTTAGTTGGTCAAAGTGCCTGTCTAGTAAACAGAAGATCCTGGGTTCAAATCCCAGCAGTGCCTGTGGTCTTGTTAAGCTAACGATGACTTAGCATATAAAACAGGTCATTATCAGGGTTCTACTTTACATTGGTTCTCTTAATTAAATGATGAACATCATGATTATTATGAGTCTGTTCTTTAGTCAGACTTGATAAAAATGTTTTTAGAAATCAGAATTAGTTTTGGGATGTTTTGTGTCTCTTTGTGGTCGTTTTGTCTCTCTTTGTGGTAATTTTGTGTCTCTTTGTGGTTGTTTTGTGTCTCTGGATGTTTTGTGTCTCTTTCTGGTAATTTTGTGTCTCTCTGTGGTTGTTTTGTGTCTCTGTGGTCGTTTTGTGTCTCTGTCGTCATTTTGTGTCTCTTTATGGTCGTTTTGTGTATCTGAATGTTTTGTGTCTCTTTGTGGTAGTTTTGTCTCTCTTTGTGGTCATTTTGTGTCTGTCTGTGGTTGTTCTGTGTCTCTGTGGTCATTTTGTGTCTCTGTGGTCATTTTATGTCTCTCTGTGGTCGTTTTGTGTCTCTGTGGTCATTTTATGTCTCTCTGTGGTCGTTTTGTGTCTCTGTGGTCATTTTATGTGTCTCTGTGGTCGTTTTGTGTCTTTTTGTGGTCGTTTTGTCTCTTGTGGTAGCTTTGTGTCTCTTTGTTATCTTTTTGTGTGTCTTTGTAGTTGTTGTGTCTCTTTGTGGTAGTTTTCTGTCTCTTTGTGGTTGCTATGTGTCTCTTTGTGGTCGTTTTGTGTCTCTTTGTGGTCGTTTTGTGTCTCTGGATGTTCTGTGCCTCTCTGTGGTTGTTTTGTGTCTCTGTGGTCATTTTATGTGTCTCTGTGGTCGTTTTGAGTCTTTTTGTGGTCGTTTTGTCTCTTGTGGTCATTTTGTGTCTCTTTGTGGTTTTTTTGTGTCTCTTTGTAGTTGTTTTGTGTCTCTCTTGTTGTTTTGTTTCTCTTTCTGGTAATTTTTTGTCTCTTTGTGGTCGTTTTGTGTCTCTTTGTGGTTGTTTTGTGTGTCTTTGTGATCGTTTTGTGTCTCTTTGTTATCGTTTTGTGTGTATTTGTAGTTGTTGTGTCTCTTTGTGGTAGTTTTGTGTCTCTTTGTAGTTGTTATGTGTCTCTTTTTGGTCGTTTTGTGTCTCTTTGTGGTTGTTTTGTGTCTATGGATGTTTTGTGTCTCTCTGTGGTCGTTTTGTGTCTCTTTGTGGTTGTTTTGTGTCTCTGGATGTTTTGTATCTCTTTGTGGTCGTTTTGTGTCTCTGGATGTTTTGTGTCTCTCTGTGGTCGTTTTGTGTCTCTTTGTGGTTGTTTTGTGTCTCTGGATGTTTTGTGTCTCTTTGTGGTCGTTTTGTCTCTTGTGGTCATTTTGTGTCTCTTTGTGGTTGTTTTGTGTCTCTTGATGTTTTGTCTCTCTTTCTGGTCATTTTGTGTCTCTCTGTGGTTGTTTTGTGTCTTTTTGTGATCGTTTTTTCTCTTGTGGTCATTTTGTGTCTCTTTGTAGTTGTTTTGCGTCTCTGTGGTCGTTTTGTGTCTCTTTCTGGTAATTTATTTCTCTTTGTTGTAGCTATGTGTCTCTTTGTGGTAGCTTTGTGTCTCTTTGTGGTAGTTTTGTGTCTCTTTGTGTTTATTTTGTGTCTCTTTGTGATCGTTTTGTGTCTCTTTGTAGTTGTTGTGTGTCTGTGGTTGTTTTGTCTCTCTTTGTGGTCATTTTATGTCTGTTTGTGGTAGGTTTGTCTCTCTTTGCGGTCATTTTGTGTCTCTGTGGTCGTTTTGTGTCTCTGTGGTTGTTTTGTCTCTCTTTGTGGTCATTTTATGTCTGTTTGTGGTAGGTTTGTCTCTCTTTGTGGTCATTTTGTGTCTCTGTGGTCGTTTTGTGTCTCTTTGTGGCTGTTTTGTGTCTCTGGATGTTTTGTGTCTCTTTGTGGTCGTTATGTGTCTCTGGATGTTTTGTGTCTCTTTGTGGTCGTTTTGTCTCTTGTGGTCATTTTGTGTCTCTCTGTGGTTGTTTTGTGTCTCTTTGTAGTTTTTTTTGTGTCTCTCTGGTTGTTTTGTTTCTCTTTCTGGTAATTTTTTGTCTCTTTGTGGTCGTTTTGTGTCTCTTTGTGGTTGTTTTGTGTGTCTTTGTGATCGTTTTGTGTCTCTTTGTTATCGTTTTGTGTGTATTTGTAGTTGTTGTGTCTCTTTGTGGTAGTTTTGTGTCTCTTTGTGGTTGTTATGTGTCTCTTTTTGGTCGTTTTGTGTCTCTTTGTGGTCGTTTTGTGTCTCTGGATGTTTTGTTCCTCTCTGTGGTTGTTTTTTGTCTCTTTCTGGTAATTTTGTGTCTCTTTGTGGTAGTTTTGTCTCTCTTTGTGGTTGTTTTGTGTCTCTGGATGTTTTGTGTCTCTCTGTGGTCGTTTTGTGTCTCTTTGTGGTTGTTTTGTGTCTCTTTTTGGTCGTTTTGTGTCTCTTTGTGGTCGTTTTGTGTCTCTGGATGTTTTGTTCCTCTCTGTGGTTGTTTTTTGTCTCTTTCTGGTAATTTTGTGTCTCTGTGGTCGTTTTGTGTCTCTCTGCGGTTGTTTTGTGTCTCTGGATGTTTTGTGTCTCTCTGTGGTCGTTTTGTGTCTCTTTGTGGTTGTTTTGCGTCTCTGTGGTTGTTTTGTGTCTTTTTGTGATCGTTATGTCTCTTGTGGTCATTTTGTGTCTCTTTGTAGTTGTTTTGCGTCTCTGTGGTCGTTTTGTGTCTCTTTCTGGTCATTTTTTTTCTCTTTGTTGTAGCTATGTGTCTCTTTGTGGTAGCTTTGTGTCTCTTTGTGGTAGTTTTGTGTCTCTTTGTGTTTATTTTGTGTCTCTTTGTGATCGTTTTGTGTCTCTTTGTAGTTGTTGTGTCTCTGTGGTTGTTTTGTCTCTCTTTGTGGTTATTTTATGTCTGTTTGTGGTAGTTTTGTATCTCTTTGTGGTCATTTTGTGTCTCTGTGGTCGTTTTGTGTCTCTTTGTGGTTGTTTTGTGTCTCTGGATGTTTTGTGTCTCTTTGTGGTCGTTATGTGTCTCTGGTTGTTTTGTGTCTCTTTATGGTTGTTTTGTGTCTTTTTGTGGTCGTTTTGTTTCTTGTGGTCATTTTGTGTATCTGGATGTTTTGTGTCTCTTTCTGGTAATTTTGTTTCTCTGTATTCATCTTGTGTCTCTTTGTGGTCGTTTTGTGTATCTGAATGTTTTGTGTCTTTCATAATTTTCATGGCTTATGTGGTGCTGTGGCTTAGTTGGTCAAAGTGCCTGTCTTGTAAACAGGAGATCCTGGGTTCAAATCCCAGCAGTGCCTGTGGTCCTGTTAAGGTAACTATGACTTAGCATATAAAACAGGTCATTATCAGGGTTCTACTTTACATTGGTTCTCTTAATTAGATGATGAACCTTTAAATGATGAACATCATGATTATTATGAGTCTGTTCTTTGGTCAGACTTGATAAAAATGTTTTTAGAAATCAGAATTAGTTTTGGGATGTTTTGTGTCTCTTTGTGGTCGTTTTGTGTCTCTGGATATTTTGTGTCTCTTTGTGGTTGTTTTGTGTCTCTTTGTGGTTGTTTTGTGTTTCTGGATGTTTTGTGTCTCTTTGTGGTAGTTTTGTCTCTCTTTGTGGTCATTTTGTGTCTCTTTGTGGTGGTTTTGTGTCTCTATGTGGTCATTTTGTGTCTCTTTATGGTCGTTTTGTCTCTCTTTGTGGTAATTTTGTGTCTCTTTGTGGTTGTTTTGTGTCTCTGGATGTTTTGTGTCTCTTTCTGGTAATTTTGTGTCTCTCTGTGGTTGTTTTGTGTCTCTGTGGTCGTTTTGTGTCTCTCTGTCGTCATTTTGTGTCTCTTTATGGTCGTTTTGTGTATCTGAATGTTTTGTGTCTCTTTGTGGTCATTTTGTGTCTGTCTGTGGTTGTTCTGTGTCTCTGTGGTCATTTTGTGTCTCTGTGGTCATTTTATGTCTCTCTGTGGTCGTTTTGTGTCTCTGTGGTCATTTTATGTCTCTCTGTGGTCGTTTTGTGTCTCTGTGGTCATTTTATGTGTCTCTGTGGTCGTTTTGTGTCTTTTTGTGGTCGTTTTGTCTCTTGTGGTCATTTTGTGTCTCTTTGTTATCTTTTTGTGTGTCTTTGTAGTTGTTGTGTCTCTTTGTGGTAGTTTTCTGTCTCTTTGTGGTTGCTATGTGTCTCTTTGTGGTCGTTTTGTGTCTCTTTGTGGTCGTTTTGTATCTCTGGATGTTCTGTGCCTCTCTGTGGTCATTTTATGTGTCTATGTGGTCGTTTTGAGTCTTTTTGTGGTCGTTTTGTCTCTTGTGGTCATTTTGTGTCTCTTTGTGGTTTTTTTGTGTCTCTTTGTAGTTGTTTTGTGTCTCTCTTGTTGTTTTGTTTCTCTTTCTGGTAATTTTTTGTCTCTTTGTGGTCGTTTTGTGTCTCTTTGTGGTTGTTTTGTGTGTCTTTGTGATCGTTTTGTGTCTCTTTGTTATCGTTTTGTGTGTATTTGTAGTTGTTGTGTCTCTTTGTGGTAGTTTTGTGTCTCTTTGTAGTTGTTATGTGTCTCTTTGTGGTCGTTTTGTGTCTCTTTGTGGTCGTTTTGTGTCTCTGGATGTTTTTTTCCTCTCTTTGGTTGTTTTGTGTCTCTTTCTGGTAATTTTGTGTCTCTTTGTGGTAGTTTTTTCTCTCTTTGTGGTAATTGTGTGTCTCTGTGGTCGTTTTGTGTCTCTTTGTGGTTGTTTTGTGTCTCTGGATTTTTTGTGTCTCTTTGTGGTCGTTTTGTCTCTTGTGGTCATTTTGTGTCTCTTTGTGGTTGTTTTTTGTGTCTTGATGTTTTGTGTCTCTTTCTGGTCATTTTGTGTCTCTCTGTGGTTGTTTTGTGTCTCTTTCTGGTCATTTTGTGTCTCTCTGTGCTTGTTCTGTCTCTCTTTGTGGTTGTTTTGCGTCTCTCTGTGGTTGTTTTGTGTCTCTGTGGTTGTTTTGTGTCTCTTTGTGGTTGTTTTGTGTCTCTGGATGTTTTGTGTCTCTTTGTGGTCGTTATGTGTCTCTGGATGTTTTGTGTGTCTTTGTGGTCGTTTTGTCTCTTGTGGTCATTTTGTGTCTCTCTGTGGTTGTTTTGTGTCTCTTTGTAGTTTTTTTTGTGTCTCTCTGGTTGTTTTGTTTCTCTTTCTGGTAATTTTTTGTCTCTTTGTGGTCGTTTTGTGTCTCTTTGTGGTTGTTTTGTGTGTCTTTGTGATCGTTTTGTGTCTCTTTGTTATCGTTTTGTGTGTATTTGTAGTTGTTGTGTCTCTTTGTGGTAGTTTTGTGTCTCTTTGTGGTTGTTATGTGTCTCTTTTTGGTCGTTTTGTGTCTCTTTGTGGTCGTTTTGTGTCTCTGGATGTTTTGTTCCTCTCTGTGGTTGTTTTTTGTCTCTTTCTGGTAATTTTGTGTCTCTTTGTGGTAGTTTTGTCTCTCTTTGTGGTTGTTTTGTGTCTCTGGATGTTTTGTGTCTCTCTGTGGTCGTTTTGTGTCTCTTTGTGGTTGTTTTGTGTCTCTTTTTGGTCGTTTTGTGTCTCTTTGTGGTCGTTTTGTGTCTCTGGATGTTTTGTTCCTCTCTGTGGTTGTTTTTTGTCTCTTTCTGGTAATTTTGTGTCTCTGTGGTCGTTTTGTGTCTCTCTGCGGTTGTTTTGTGTCTCTGGATGTTTTGTGTCTCTCTGTGGTCGTTTTGTGTCTCTTTGTGGTTGTTTTGCGTCTCTGTGGTTGTTTTGTGTCTTTTTGTGATCGTTATGTCTCTTGTGGTCATTTTGTGTCTCTTTGTAGTTGTTTTGCGTCTCTGTGGTCGTTTTGTGTCTCTTTCTGGTAATTTTTTTTCTCTTTGTTGTAGCTATGTGTCTCTTTGTGGTAGCTTTGTGTCTCTTTGTGGTAGTTTTGTGTCTCTTTGTGTTTATTTTGTGTCTCTTTGTGATCGTTTTGTGTCTCTTTGTAGTTGTTGTGTCTCTGTGGTTGTTTTGTCTCTCTTTGTGGTTATTTTATGTCTGTTTGTGGTAGTTTTGTATCTCTTTGTGGTCATTTTGTGTCTCTGTGGTCGTTTTGTGTCTCTTTGTGGTTGTTTTGTGTCTCTGGATGTTTTGTGTCTCTTTGTGGTCGTTATGTGTCTCTGGATGTTTTGTGTCTCTTTGTGGTCGTTTTGTCTCTTGTGGTCATTTTGTGTCTCTTTATGGTTGTTTTGTGTCTTTTTGTGGTCGTTTTGTTTCTTGTGGTCATTTTGTGTCTCTGGATGTTTTGTGTCTCTTTGTGGTCGTTATGTGTCTCTGGATGTTTTGTGTCTCTTTGTAGTCGTTTTGTCTCTTGTGGTCATTTTGTGTCTCTTTATGGTTGTTTTATGTCTGTTTGTGGTAGTTTTGTCTCTCTTCGTGGTCATTTTGTGTCTCTTTGTGATCGTTTTGTGTCTCTTTGTAGTTGTTGTGTCTCTTTGGTTGTTTAGTCTCTCTTTGTGGTCATTTTGTGTCTCTCTGTGGTCATCTTGTGTCTCTTTGTGGTCGTTTTGTGTATCTGAATGTTTTGTGTCTTTCATAATTTTCATGGCTTATGTGGTGCTGTGGCTTAGTTGGTCAAAGTGCCTGTCTTGTAAACAGGAGATCCTGGGTTCAAATCCCAGCAGTGCCTGTGGTCCTTTTAAGCTAACTATGACTTAGCATATAAAACAGGTCATTATCAGAGTTCTACTGAATGTTTTTCATTGGTCCTCTAAATTAAATGATGAACCTTTAAATGATGAACATCATGATTATTATGAGTCTGTTCTTTGGTCAGACTTGATAAAAATGTTTTTAGAAATCAGTTAGTTTTGGGAGAGGCTGTGGAGCTACTTCCTCAAGTGGATCCAGTTCAGGACGAAGTGGATCCAGCTCCTGATCTTTATTCTTTCATCATTTTTATGACTTATGTGGTGCTGTGGCTTAGTTGGTCAAAGTGCCTGTCTAGTAAACAGGAGATCCTGGGTTCAAATCCCAGCAGTGCCTGTGGTCCTGTTAAGCTAACTATGACTTAGCATATAAAACAGGTCATTATCAGGGTTCCACTGAATGCTTTACGTTGGTCCTCTAAATTAAAGTGCATATAAATAGCAAACAG
This sequence comes from Leuresthes tenuis, assembly GCF_036924035.1. Taxonomy (NCBI): domain Eukaryota; kingdom Metazoa; phylum Chordata; class Actinopteri; order Atheriniformes; family Atherinopsidae; genus Leuresthes; species Leuresthes tenuis. The sequence continues at coordinate 2,227,014 of NW_027325377.1, read as the reverse complement.
CTATTAGCATATCATTTATACCCATTTCATGCTTGTGGTGTGTAATTTTAAGCCATTCACATGACATGTGTTTTGTGTCTCTTTTTGTTCGTTTTGTGTCTCTGGATGTTTTGTGCCTCTTTGTGGTTGTTTTGTCTCTCTTTGTTGTCATTTTGTGTCTCTGTGGTCGTTTTGTGTCTCTTTGTGGTTTTTTTGTGTCTCTGGATGTTTTGTGTCTCTCTGTGGTCGTTTTGTGTCTCTTTGTGGTAGTTTTATGTCTCTTTGTGGTTGTTTTGTTTCTTTGTGGTAGTTTTGTGTCTCTTTGTGGTTGTTATGTGTTTCTATGTCGCCGTTTTGTGTATCTTTTTGGTCGTTTTGTGTCTCTGGATGTTTTGTGCCTCTCTGTGGTTGTTTTGTGTCTCTTTGTGGTTGTTTTGTCTCTCTTTGTAGTCGTTTTGTGTCTCTCTGTGGTAATTTTGTGTCTCTTTGTGGTCGTTTTGTGTATCTGAATGTTTTGTGTCTTTCATCATTTTTATGACTTATGGCTGTGGAGCTACTTCTTCAAGTGGATCCTGTTAAGCTAACTATGACTTAGCATATAAAACAGCTCATTATCAGGGTTCTACTGAATGTTTTTCATTGGTCCTCTAAATTAAATGATGAACCTTTAAATGATGAACATCATGATTATTATGAGTCTGTTCTTTGGTCAGACTTGATAAAAATGTTTTTAGAAATCAGAATTAGTTTTGGGATGTTTTGTGTCTCTTTGTGGTCGTTTTGTGTCTCTGGATATTTTGTGTCTCTTTCTGTTTGTTATGTGTCTCTCTGTGGTTATTTTTTGTCTCTTTGTGGTTGTTATGTGTCTCTTTGTGGTCGTTTTGTGTCTCTGGATGTTTGGTGTCTCTCTGTGGTTGTTTTGTGTCTCTTTGTGGTAATTTTGTCTCTCTTTGTGGTCATTTTGTGTCTCTGTGGTCGTTTTGTGTCTCTTTGTGGTTGTTTTGTGTCTCTCTGTGGTTGTTTTGTGTTTCTTTGTGGTCGTTTTGTCTCTTGTGGTCATTTTGTGTCTCTTTGTGGTTGTTTTGTGTATCTGGATGTTTTGTCTCTCTTTGTGGTCGTTTTGTCTCTGGTGGTCATTTTGTGTCTCTCTGGTTGTTTTATGTCTCTGTGGTCGTTTTGTGTCTCTCTGTGGTTGTTTTGTGTTTCTTTGTGGTCGTTTTGTCTCTTGTGGTCATTCTGTGTCTCTTTGTGGTTGTTTTGTGTATCTGGATGTTTTGTGTCTCTTTGTGGTAGTTTTGTCTCTCTTTGTGGTCATTTTATGTCTCTTTGTGGTTGTTTTGTGTCTCTGTGGTCGTTTTATGTCTCTCTGTGGTCGTTTTGTGTCTCTTTGTTGTTGTTATGTGTCTCTTTGTGGTCGTTTCGTGTCTCTTTTTGGTCGTTTTGTCTCTCTGGATGTTTTGTGCCTCTTTGTGGTTGTTTTGTGTCTCTTTCTGGTAATTTTGTGTCTCTTTGTTGTAGTTTTGTCTCTCTTTGTGGTCATTTTGTGTCTCTGTGGTCGTTTTGTGTCTCTTTGTGGTTGTTTTGTGTCCCTGGATGTTTTGTGTCTCTTTGTGGTCGTTTTGTCTCTTGTGGTCATTTTGTCACTCTTTGTGGTTGTTTTGTTTCTCTCTGTGGTTGTTTTGTGTCTCTGTGGTCGTTTTGTGTCTCTCTGTGGTTGTATTGTGTCTCTGTGGTCGTTTTGTGTCTCTCTGTGGTTGCTTTGTGTCTCTGTGGTCGTTTTGTGTCTCTCTGTGGTTGTCTTGTGTCTTTTTGTGGTCATTTTGTCTCTTGTGGTCATTTTGTGTCTCTTTGTGGTTGTTTTGTGTCTCTTTGTAGTTGTTTTGTGTCTCTGTGGTCGTTTTGTGTCTCTTTGTGGTTGTTTTATGTCTCTGGATGTTTTGTGTGTATTTGTGGTCGTTATGTGTCTCTGGATGTTTTATGTCTCTTTGTGGTCGTTTTGTCTCTTTGTGGTAGTTTTATCTCTCTTTGTGGTCATGTTGTGTCTCCTTGTGGTTGTTTTGTGTCTCTGTGGTCGTTTTATGTCTCTCTGTGGTTGTTTTGTGTCTCTGTGGTTGTTTTGTGTCTCTTTCTGGAATTTATTTGTCTCTTTGTGGTCGTTTTGTGTCTCTTTGTGGTAGTTTTATGTCTCTTTGTGGTTGTTTTGTGTCTCTTTGTGATCGTTTTGTGTCTCTTTGTAGTTGTTGTGTCTCTTTGTGGTAGTTTTGTGTCTCTTTGTGGTTGTTATGTGTCTCTTTGTGGTCGTTTTTTGTTTCTGGATGTTTTGTGCCTCTCTGTGGTAGTTTTGTCTCTCTTTGTGGTCATTTTGTGTCTCTGTGGTAGTTTTGTGTCTCTTTGTGGTTGTTTTGTGTCTCTTGATGTTTTGTGTCTCTTTGTGGTCGTTTTGTCTCTTGTGGTCATTTTGTGTCTCTTTGTGGTTGTTTCGTGTCTCTGGATGTTTTGTGTCTCTTTCTGGTAATTTTGTGTCTCTCTCTGCTTGTTTTGTCACTCTTTGTGGTTGTTTTGTTACTCTCTGTGGTTGTTTTGTGTCTCTGTGGTCGTTATGTGTCTCTCTGTGGTTGTTTTGTGTCTTTATGTTGTCGTTTTGTCTCTTGTGGTAATTTTGTGTCTCTTTGTGGTCGTTTTGTGTCTCTTTGTAGTTATTTTGTGTCTCTGTGGTTGTTTTGTGTCTCTTTCTGGTAATTTTTTGACTCTTTGTGGTAGCTTTGTGTCTCTTTGTGGTTGTTTTGTGTCTCTTTGTGGTAGCGTTGTGTCTCTTTGTGGTAGTTTTATGTCTCTTTGTGGTTGTTTTGTGTCTCTTTGTGATCGTTTTGTGTCTCTTTGTAGTTGTTGTGTCTCTGTGGTTGTTTTGTCTCTCTTTGTGGTCATTTTATGTCTGTTTGTGATAGTTTTGTCTCTCTTTGTGGTCATTTTGTGTCTCTGTGGTCGTTTTGTGTCTCTTTGTGGTTGTTTTGTGTCTCTGGATGTTTTGTGTCTCTTTGTGGTCATCTTTTGTCTCTTTTTGGTCGTTTTGTGTATCTGAATGTTTAGTGTCTTTCATCTTTTTTATGACTTATGTGGCGCTGTGGCTTAGTTGGTCAAAGTGCCTGTCTAGTAAACAGGAGATCCTGGGTTCAAATCCCAGCAGTGCCTGTAATCCTGTTAAGCTAACTATGACTTAGCATATAAAACAGTTCATTATCAGGGTTCTACTGAATGTTTTTCATTGGTCCTCTAAATTAAAGTGCATATAAATAGAAAACAGCTATTAGCATATCATTTATACCCATTTCATGCTTCTGGTGTGTAATTTTAAGCCATTCACATGACATGTGTTTTGTGTCTCTTTGTGGTCGTTATGTGTCTCTGGATGTTTTGTGTCTCTTTGTGGTCGTTTTGTCTCTTGTGGTCATTTTGTGTCTCTTTGAGGTAGTTTTGTGTATCTGGATTTTTTGTCTCTCTTTGTGGTAGTTTTGTCTCTCTTTGTGGTCATTTTGTGTCTCTTTGTGGTTGTTTTGTGTCTCTGTGGTCGTTTTATGTCTCTCTGTGGTTGTTTTGTGTCTCTGTGGTCGTTTTATGTCTCTCTGTGGTTGTTTTGTGTCTTTTTGTGGTTGTTATGTCTCTTGTGGTCATTTTGTGTCTCTTTGTGGTTGTTTTGTGTCTCTTTGTAGTTGTTTTGTGTCTCTGTGGTAGTTTTGTGTCTCTTTCTGGTAATTTTTTGTCTCTTTGCGGTCGTTTTGTGTCTCTTTGTGGTAGTTTTATGTCTCTTTGTGGTTGTTTTGTTTCTTTGTGGTAGTTTTGTGTCTCTTTGTGGTTGTTATGTGTTTCTATGTCGTCGTTTTGTGTCTCTTTTTGGTCGTTTTGTGTCTCTGGATGTTTTTTGCCTCTCTGTGGTTGTTTTGTGTCTCTTTGTGGTTGTTTTGTCTCTCTTTGTTGTCATTTTGTGTCTCTGTGGTCGTTTTGTGTCTCTTTGTGGTTTTTTTGTGTCTCTGGATGTTTTGTGTCTCTCTGTGGTTGTTTTGTCTCTCTTTGTAGTCGTTTTGTGTCTCTCTGTGGTCGTTTTGTGTCTCTTTGTGGTCGTTTTGTGTATCTGAATGTTTTGTGTCTTTCATCATTTTTATGACTTATGGCTGTGGAGCTACTTCTTCAAGTGGATCCAGTTCAGGACAAAGTGGATCCAGCTCCTGATCTTTATTCTTTCATCATTTTTATGACTTATGTGGTGCTGTGGCTTAGTTGGTCAAAGTGCCTGTCTTGTAAACAGGAGATCCTGGGTTCAAATCCCAGCAGTGCCTGTGGTCATGTTAAGCTAACTATGACTTAGCATATAAAACAGGTCATCAGGGTTCCACTGAATGTTTTTCATTGGTCCTCTAAATTAAATGATGAACCTTTAAATGATGAACATCATGATTATTATGAGTCTGTTCTTTGGTCAGACTTGATAAAAATGTTTTTAGAAATCAGAATTAGTTTTGGGATGTTTTGTGTCTCTTTGTGGTCGTTTGGTGTCTCTGGATATTTTTTGTCTCTTTCTGTTTGTTATGTGTCTCTCTGTGGTTATTTTGTGTCTCTTTGTGGTTGTTATGTGTCTCTTTGTGGTCGTTTTGTGTCTCTGGATGTTTTGTGTCTCTCTGTGGTTGTTTTGTGTCTCTTTGTGGTAATTTTGTCTCTCTTTGTGGTCATTTTGTGTCTCTGTGGTCGTTTTGTTTCTCTTTGTGGTAGTTTTGTGTCTCTATGCTCATTTTGTGTCTCTTTGTGGTTGTTTTGTGTATCTGGATGTTTTGTCTCTCTTTGTGGTCGTTTTGTCTCTGGTGGTCATTTTGTGTCTCTCTGGTTGTTTTGTGTCTCTGTGGTCGTTTTGTGTCTCTCTGTGGTTGTTTTGTGTTTCTTTGTGGTCGTTTTGTCTCTTGTGGTCATTTTGTGTCTCTTTGTGGTTGTTTTGTGTATCTGGATGTTTTGTGTCTCTTTGTGGTAGTTTTGTCTCTCTTTGTGGTCATTTTGTGTCTCTTTGTGGTTGTTTTGTGTCTCTGTGGTCGTTTTATGTCTCTCTGTGGTCGTTTTGTGTCTCTTTGTTGTTGTTATGTGTCTCTTTGTGGTCGTTTCATGTCTCTTTTTGGTCGTTTTGTCTCTCTGGATGTTTTGTGCCTCTTTGTGGTTGTTTTGTGTCTCTTTCTGGTAATTTTGTGTCTCTTTGTGGTAATTTTGTCTCTCTTTGTGGTCATTTTGTGTCTCTGTGGTCGTTTTGTGTCTCTTTGTGGTTGTTTTGTGTCTCTCTGTGGTTGTTTTGTGTTTCTTTGTGGTCGTTTTGTCTCTTGTGGTCATTTTGTGTCTCTTTGTGGTTGTTTTGTGTATCTGGATGTTTTGTCTCTCTTTGTGGTCGTTTTGTCTCTGGTGGTCATTTTGTGTCTCTCTTGTTGTTTTGTGTCTCTGTGGTCGTTTTGTGTCTCTCTGTGGTTGTTTTGTGTTTCTTTGTGGTCGTTTTGTCTCTTGTGGTCATTTTGTGTCTCTTTGTGATTGTTTTGTGTATCTGGATGTTTTGTGTCTCTTTGTGGTAGTTTTGTCTCTCTTTGTGGTCATTTTGTGTCTCTTTGTGGTTGTTTTGTGTCTCTGTGGTCGTTTTATGTCTCTCTGTGGTCGTTTTGTGTCTCTTTGTTGTTGTTATGTGTCTCTTTGTGGTCGTTTCGTGTCTCTTTTTGGTCGTTTTGTCTCTCTGGATGTTTTGTGCCTCTTTGTGGTTGTTTTGTGTCTCTTTCTGGTAATTTTGTTTCTCTTTGTGGTAGTTTTGTCTCTCTTTGTGGTCATTTTGTGTCTCTGTGGTCGTTTTGTGTCTCTTTGTGGTTGTTTTGTGTCCCTGGATGTTTTGTGTCTCTTTGTGGTCGTTTTGTCTCTTGTGGTCATTTTGTGTCTCTTTGTGGTTGTTTTGTGTCTCTGGATGTTTTGTGTCTCTTTCTGGTAATTTTTTGTCTCTCTGTGCTTGTTTTGTCACTCTTTGTGGTTGTTTTGTTTCTCTCTGTGGTAGTTTTGTGTCTCTGTGGTCGTTTTGTGTCTCTCTGTGGTTGTATTGTGTCTCTGTGGTCGTTTTGTGTCTCTCTGTGGTTGCTTTGTGTCTCTGTGGTCGTTTTGTGTCTCTCTGTGGTTGTCTTGTGTCTTTTTGTGGTCATTTTGTCTCTTGTGGTCATTTTGTGTCTCTTTGTGGTTGTTTTGTGTCTCTTTGTAGTTGTTTTGTGTCTCTGTGGTCGTTTTGTTTCTCTTTGTGGTTGTTTTATGTCTCTCGATGTTTTGTGTGTATTTGTGGTCGTTATGTGTCTCTGGATGTTTTATGTCTCTTTGTGGTCGTTTTGTCTTTTTGTGGTAGTTTTATCTCTCTTTGTGGTCATGTTGTGTCTCCTTGTGGTTGTTTTGTGTCTCTGTGGTCGTTTTATGTCTCTCTGTGGTTGTTTTGTGTCTCTTTGTAGTTGTTTTGTGTCTCTGTGCTTGTTTTGTGTCTCTTTCTGGAATTTATTTGTCTCTTTGTGGTCGTTTTGTGTCTCTTTGTGGTAGTTTTATGTCTCTTTGTGGTTGTTTTGTGTCTCTTTGTGATCGTTTTGTGTCTCTTTGTAGTTGTTGTGTCTCTTTGTGGTAGTTTTGTGTCTCTTTGTGGTTGTTATGTGTCTCTTCGTGGTCGTTTTTTGTTTCTGGATGTTTTGTGCCTCTCTGTGGTAGTTTTGTCTCTCTTTGTGGTCATTTTGTGTCTCTGTGGTTGTTTTGTGTCTCTGGATGTTTTGTGTCTCTTTGTGGTCGTTTCGTGTCTCTCTCTGCTTGTTTTGTCACTCTTTGTGGTTGTTTTGTTACTCTCTGTGGTTGTTTTGTGTCTCTGTAGTCGTTATGTGTCTCTCTGTGGTGGTTTTGTGTCTTTATGTTGTCGTTTTGTCTCTTGTGGTAATTTTGTGTCTCTTTGTGGTTGTTTTGTGTCTCTGGATATTTTGTGTCTCTCTCTGCTTGTTTTGTCACTCTTTGTGGTTGTTTTGTTACTCTCTGTGGTTGTTTTGTGTCTCTGTGGTCGTTATGTGTCTCTCTGTGGTTGTTTTGTGTCTTTATGTTGTCGTTTTGTCTCTTGTGGTAATTTTGTGTCTCTTTGTGGTTGTTTTGTGTCTCTTTGTAGTTATTTTGTGTCTCTGTGGTTGTTTTGTGTCTCTTTCTGGTAATTTTTTGACTCTTTGTGGTAGCTTTGTGTCTCTTTGTGGTTGTTTTGTGTCTCTTTGTGGTAGCTTTGTGTCTCTTTGTGGTAGTTTTATGTCTCTTTGTGGTTGTTTTGTGTCTCTTTGTGATCGTTTTGTGTCTCTTTGTAGTTGTTGTGTCTCCGTGGTTGTTTTGTCTCTCTTTGTGGTCATTTTATGTCTGTTTGTGATAGTTTTGTCTCTCTTTGTGGTCATTTTGTGTCTCTGTGGTCGTTTTGTGTCTCTTTATGGTTGTTTTGTGTCTCTGGATGTTTTGTGTCTCTTTGTGGTCATCTTTTGTCTCTCTGTGGTCGTTTTGTGTATCTGAATGTTTTGTGTCTTTCATCTTTTTTATGACTTATGTGGTGCTGTGGCTTAGTTGGTCAAAATGCCTGTCTAGTAAACAGGAGATCCTGGGTTCAAATCCCACCAGTGCCTGTGGTCCTGTTAAGCTAACTATGACTTAGCATATAAAACAGTTCATTATCAGGGTTCTACTGAATATTTTTCATTGGTCCTCTAAATTAAAGTGCACATAAATAGCAAACAGCTATTAGCATATCATTTATACCCATTTCATGCTTCTGGTGTGTAATTTTAAGCCATTCACATGACATGTGTTTTGTTTCTCTCTGTGGTAGTTTTGTGTCTCTGTGGTCGTTTTGTGTCTCTCTGTGGTTGTATTGTGTCTCTGTGGTCGTTTTGTGTCTCTCTTTGGTTGCTTTGTGTCTCTGTGGTCGTTTTGTGTCTCTCTGTGGTTGTCTTGTGTCTTTTTGTGGTCATTTTGTCTCTTGTGGTCATTTTGTGTCTCTTTGTGGTTGTTTTGTGTCTCTTTGTAGTTGTTTTGTGTCTCTGTGGTCGTTTTGTTTCTCTTTGTGGTTGTTTTATGTCTCTCGATGTTTTATGTCTCTTTGTGGTCGTTTTGTCTTTTTGTGGTAGTTTTATCTCTCTTTGTGGTCATGTTGTGTCTCCTTGTGGTTGTTTTGTGTCTCTGTGGTCGTTTTATGTCTCTCTGTGGTTGTTTTGTGTCTCTTTGTAGTTGTTTTGTGTCTCTGTGCTTGTTTTGTGTCTCTTTCTGGAATTTATTTGTCTCTTTGTGGTCGTTTTGTGTCTCTTTGTGGTAGTTTTATGTCTCTTTGTGGTTGTTTTGTGTCTCTTTGTGATCGTTTTGTGTCTCTTTGTAGTTGTTGTGTCTCTTTGTGGTAGTTTTGTGTCTCTTTGTGGTTGTTATGTGTCTCTTCGTGGTCGTTTTTTGTTTCTGGATGTTTTGTGCCTCTCTGTGGTAGTTTTGTCTCTCTTTGTGGTCATTTTGTGTCTCTGTGGTAGTTTTGTGTCTCTTTGTGGTTGTTTTGTGTCTCTGGATGTTTTGTGTCTCTTTGTGGTCGTTTCGTGTCTCTCTCTGCTTGTTTTGTCACTCTTTGTGGTTGTTTTGTTACTCTCTGTGGTTGTTTTGTGTCTCTGTGGTCGTTATGTGTCTCTCTGTGGTTGTTTTGTGTCTTTATGTTGTCGTTTTGTCTCTTGTGGTAATTTTGTGTCTCTTTGTGGTTGTTTTGTGTCTCTGGATGTTTTGTGTCTCTCTCTGCTTGTTTTGTCACTCTTTGTGGTTGTTTTGTTACTCTCTGTGGTTGTTTTGTGTCTCTGTGGTCGTTATGTGTCTCTCTGTGGTTGTTTTGTGTCTTTATGTTGTCGTTTTGTCTCTTGTGGTAATTTTGTGTCTCTTTGTGGTTGTTTTGTGTCTCTTTGTAGTTATTTTGTGTCTCTGTGGTTGTTTTGTGTCTCTTTCTGGTAATTTTTTGACTCTTTGTGGTAGCTTTGTGTCTCTTTGTGGTTGTTTTGTGTCTCTTTGTGGTAGCTTTGTGTCTCTTTGTGGTAGTTTTATGTCTCTTTGTGGTTGTTTTGTGTCTCTTTGTGATCGTTTTGTGTCTCTTTGTAGTTGTTGTGTCTCCGTGGTTGTTTTGTCTCTCTTTGTGGTCATTTTATGTCTGTTTGTGATAGTTTTGTCTCTCTTTGTGGTCATTTTGTGTCTCTGTGGTCGTTTTGTGTCTCTTTGTGGTTGTTTTGTGTCTCTGGATGTTTTGTGTCTCTTTGTGGTCATCTTTTGTCTCTCTGTGGTCGTTTTGTGTATCTGAATGTTTTGTGTCTTTCATCTTTTTTATGACTTATGTGGTGCTGTGGCTTAGTTGGTCAAAGTGCCTGTCTAGTAAACAGGAGATCCTGGGTTCAAATCCCAGCAGTGCCTGTGGTCCTGTTAAGCTAACTATGACTTAGCATATAAAACAGTTCATTATCAGGGTTCTACTGAATATTTTTCATTGGTCCTCTAAATTAAAGTGCACATAAATAGCAAACAGCTATTAGCATATCATTTATACCCATTTCATGCTTCTGGTGTGTAATTTTAAGCCATTCACATGACATGTGTTTTGTGTCTCTTTGTGGTCGTTATGTGTCTCTGGATGTTTTGTGTCTCTTTGTGGTCGTTTTGTCTCTTGTGGTCATTTTGTGTCTCTTTGAGGTAGTTTTGTGTATCTGGATTTTTTGTGTCTCTTTGTGGTAGTTTTGTCTCTCTTTGTGGTCATTTTGTGTCTCTTTGAGGTAGTTTTGTGTATCTGGATTTTTTGTGTCTCTTTGTGGTAGTTCTGTCTCTCTTTGTGGTCATTCTGTGTCTCTTTGTGGTTGTTTTGTGTCTCTGTGGTCATTTTATGTCTCTCTGTGGTTGTTTTGTGTCTCTGTGGTCGTTTTATGTCTCTCTGTGGTTGTTTTGTGTCTTTTTGTGGTTGTTATGTCTCTTGTGGTCATTTTGTGTCTCTTTGTGGTTGTTTTGTGTCTCTTTGTAGTTGTTTTGTGTCTCTGTGGTAGTTTTGTGTCTTTTTCTTGTAATTTTTTGTCTCTTTGCGGTCGTTTTGTGTCTCTTTGTGGTAGTTTTATGTCTCTTTGTGGTTGTTTTGTTTCTTTGTGGTAGTTTTGTGTCTCTTTGTGGTTGTTATGTGTTTCTATGTCGTCGTTTTGTGTCTCTTTTTGGTCGTTTTGTGTCTCTGGATGTTTTGTGCCTCTCTGTGGTTGTTTTGTGTCTCTTTGTGGTTGTTCTGTCTCTCTTTGTTGTCATTTTGTGTCACTGTGGTCGTTTTGTGTCTCTTTGTGGTTTTTTTGTGTCTCTTTGTAGTCGTTTTGTGTCTCTCTGTGGTCATTTTGTCTCTCTTTGTGGTCGTTTTGTGTATCTGAATGTTTTGTGTCTTTCATCATTTTTATGACTTATGGCTGTGGAGCTACTTCTTCAAGTGGATCCAGTTCAGGACAAAGGGGATCCAGATCCTGATCTTTATTCTTTCATCTATTTTATGACTTACGTGGTGCTGTGGCTTAGTTGGTCAAAGTGCCTGTCTAGTAAACAGGAGATCCTGGGTTCAAATCCCAGCAGTACCTGTGGTCCTTTTAAGCTAACTATGACTTAGCATATAAAACAGCTCATTATCAGGGTTGCACTGAATGTTTTTCATTGGTCCTCTAAATTAAATGATGAACCTTTAAATGATGAACATCATGATTATTATGAGTCTGTTCTTTGGTCAGACTTGATAAAAATGTTTTTAGAAATCAGAATTAGTTTTGGGATGTTTTGTGTCTCTTTGTGGTCGTTTTGTGTCTCTGGATATTTTGTGTCTCTTTCTGTTTGTTATGTGTCTCTCTGTGGTTATTTTGTGTATCTTTGTGGTTGTTATGTGTCTCTTTGAGGTCGTTTTGTGTCTCTGGATGTTTTGTCTCTCTCTGTGGTTGTTTTGTGTCTCTTTGTGGTAATTTTGTCTCTCTTTGTGGTCATTTTGTGTCTCTGTGGTCGTTTTGTGTCTCTTTGTGGTTGTTTTGTGTCTCTCTGTGGTTGTTTTGTGTTTCTTTGTGGTCGTTTTGTCTCTTGTGGTCATTTTGTGTCTCTTTGTGGTTGCTTTGTGTATCTGGATGTTTTGTGTCTCTTTGTGGTAGTTTTGTCTCTCTTTGTGGTCATTTTGTGTCTCTTTGTGGTTGTTTTGTGTCTCTTTGTGGTAATTTTGTGTCTCTCTGTGGTCGTTTTATGTCTCTCTGTGGTTGTTTTGTGTCTTTATGTGGTCGTTTTGTCTCTTGTGGTCATTTTGTGTCTCTTTTTGGTTGTTTTGTGTCTCTTTCTGGTAATTTTTTTTTCTCTTTGTGGTCGTTTTGTGTCTCTTTGTGGTAGTTTTATGTCTCTTTGTGGTTGTTTTTTGTCTCTTTGTTATCGTTTTGTGTCTCTTTGTTATCATTTTGTGTTTCTTTGTAGTTGTTGTGTCTCTTTGTGGTTGTTATGTGTCTCTTTCTGGTAATTTTGTTTCTCTTTGTGGTCGTTTTGTCTCTCTGTGTGGTCATTTTGTGTCTCTGTGGTCGTTTTGTGTCTCTTTTTGGTAGTTTTGTGTCTCTGGATGTTTTGAGTCTCTTTGTGGTCGTTTTGTCTCTTGTGGTCATTTTGTGTCTCTTTGTGGTTGTTTTGTGTCTCTGGATTTTTTGTCTCTCTTTGTGGTCGTTTTGTGTATCTGGATGTTTTGTGTCTCTTTGTGGTAGTTTTGTCTCTCTTTGTGGTCATTTTGTGTCTCTTTGTGGTCGTTTTGTGTCTGTCTGTGGTTGTTTTGTGTCTCTTTGGTCGTTTTGTGTCTCTCTGTTGTTTTGTGTCTCTGTGGTCGTTTTATGTCTCTCTGTGGTTGTTTTGTGACTTTTTGTGGTCTTTTTGTCTCTTGTGGTCATTTTGTGTCTCTTTTTGGTTGTTTTGTGTCTCTTTCTGGTAATTTTGTTTCTCTTTGTGGTCGTTTTGTCTCTCTGTGTGGTCTTTTTGTCTCTTGTGGTCATTTTGTGTCTCTTTTTGGTTGTTTTGTGTCTCTTTCTGGTAATTTTTTTTTCTCTTTGTGGTCGTTTTGTGTCTCTTTGTGGTAGTTTTATGTCTCTTTGTGGTTGTTTTTTGTCTCTTTGTTATCGTTTTGTGTCTCTTTGTTATCATTTTGTGTTTCTTTGTAGTTGTTGTGTCTCTTTGTGGTTGTTATGTGTCTCTTTCTGGTAATTTTGTTTCTCTTTGTGGTCGTTTTGTCTCTCTGTGTGGTCATTTTGTGTCTCTGTGGTCGTTTTGTGTCTCTTTTTGGTAGTTTTGTGTCTCTGGATGTTTTGAGTCTCTTTGTGGTCGTTTTGTCTCTTGTGGTCATTTTGTGTCTCTTTGTGGTTGTTTTGTGTCTCTGGATTTTTTGTCTCTCTTTGTGGTCGTTTTGTGTATCTGGATGTTTTGTGTCTCTTTGTGGTAGTTTTGTCTCTCTTTGTGGTCATTTTGTGTCTCTTTGTGGTCGTTTTGTGTCTGTCTGTGGTTGTTTTGTGTCTCTTTGGTCGTTTTGTGTCTCTCTGTTGTTTTGTGTCTCTGTGGTCGTTTTATGTCTCTCTGTGGTTGTTTTGTGTCTTTTTGTGGTCTTTTTGTCTCTTGTGGTCATTTTGTGTCTCTTTTTGGTTGTTTTGTGTCTCTTTCTGGTAATTTTGTTTCTCTTTGTGGTCGTTTTGTCTCTCTGTGTGGTCATTTTGTGTCTCTGTGGTCGTTTTGTGTCTCTTTTTGGTAGTTTTGTGTCTCTGGATGTTTTGAGTCTCTTTGTGGTCGTTTTGTCTCTTGTGGTCATTTTGTGTCTCTTTGTGGTAGTTTTGTGTCTCTGGATTTTTTGTCTCTCTTTGTGGTCGTTTTGTGTATCTGGATGTTTTGTGTCTCTTTGTGGTAGTTTTGTCTCTCTTTGTGGTCATTTTGTGTCTCTTTGTGGTCGTTTTGTGTCTGTCTGTGGTCGTTTTGTGTCTCTTTGTGGTTGTTTTGTGTCTCTCTGTGGTTGTTTTGTGTTTCTTTGTGGTCGTTTTGTCTCTTGTGGTCATTTTGTGTCTCTTTGTGGTTGCTTTGTGTATCTGGATGTTTTGTGTCTCTTTGTGGTAGTTTTGTCTCTCTTTGTGGTCATTTTGTGTCTCTTTGTGGTTGTTTTGTGTCTCTTTGTGGTAATTTTGTGTCTCTCTGGTCGTTTTATGTCTCTCTGTGGTTGTTTTGTGTCTTTATGTGGTCGTTTTGTCTCTTGTGGTCATTTTGTGTCTCTTTGTGGTTGTTTTGTGTCTCTTTGTGGTCGTTTTGTCTCTTGTGGTCATTTAGTGTCTCTTTGTGGTTGTTTTGTGTCTCTTTGTAGTTGTTTTGTGTCTCTGTGGTTGTTTTCTGTCTCTTTCTGGTTGATTTGTGTCTCTTTGTTATCGTTTTGTGTCTCTTTGTAGTTGTTTTGTCTCTTTGTGGTAGTTTTGTGTGTCTTTGTGGTTGTTATGTGTCTCTTTCTGGTAATTTTGTGTCTCTTTGTGGTCGTTTTGTCTCTCTGTGTGGTCATTTTGTGTCTCTGTGGTTGCTCTGTGTCTCTTTGTGGTAGTTTTGTGTCTCTGGATGTTTTGTGTCTCTTTGTGGTCGTTTTGTCTCTTGTGGTCATTTTGTGTGTCTTTGTGGTTGTTTCGTGTCTCTGGATGTTTTGTGTCTCTTTCTGGTAATTTTGTGTCTCTCTCTGCTTGTTTTGTCACTCTTTGTGGTTGTTTTGTGTCTCTGTGGTCGTTATGTGTCTCTTTGTGGTTGTTTTGTGTCTCTTTGTGGTAGCTTTGTGTTTCTTTGTGATCGTTTTGTGTCTCTTTGTAGTTGTTGTGTCTCTGTGGTTGTTTTGTCTCTCTTTGTGGTCATTTTATGTCTGTTTGTGATAGTTTTGTCTCTCTTTGTGGTCATTTTGTGTCTCTGTGGTCGTTTTGTGTCTCTTTGTGGTTGTTTTGTGTCTCTGGATGTTTTGTGTCTCTTTGTGGTCATCTTTTGTCTCTTTTTGGTCGTTTTGTGTATCTGAATGTTTTGTGTCTTTCATCTTTTTCATGACTTATGTGGTGCTGTGGCTTAGTTGGTCAAAGTGCCTGTCTAGTAAACAGGAGATCCTGGGTTCAAATCCCAGCAGTGCCTGTGGTCCTGTTAAGCTAACTATGACTTAGCATATAAAACAGTTCATTATCAGGGTTCTACTGAATGTTTTTCATTGGTCCTCTAAATTAAATGATGAACCTTTAAATGATGAACATCATGATTATTATGAGTCTGTTCTTTGGTCAGACTTGATAAAAATGTTTTTAGAAATCAGAGTTAGTTTTGGGAGAGATTGTGGAGCTACTTCCTCAAGTGGATCCAGTTCAGGACAAAGTGGATCCAGTTCCTGATCTTTTTTCTTTCATCAATTTTATGGCTTATGTGGCGCTGTGGCTTAGTTGGTCAAAGTGCCTGTTTAGTAAACAGGAGATCCTGGGTTCAAATCCCAGCAGTGCCTGTGGTCCTGTTAAGCTAACTATGACTTAGCATATAAAACAGGTCATTATCAGGGTTCCACTGAATGCTTTACGTTGGTCAGAATTAGTTTTGGGATGTTTTGTGTCTCTTTGTGGTCGTTTTGTGTCTCTGGATGTTTTGTGTCTCTTTCTGCTTGTTATGTGTCTCTCTGTGGTCGTTTTGTGTCTCTTTGTGGTTGTTATGTGTCTCTTTGTGGTCGTTTTGCGTCTCTTTGTGGTCATTTTGTGTCTCTGGATGTTTTGTGTCTCTCTGTGGTTGTTTTGTGTCTCTTTGTGGTAATTTTGTGTCTCTTTGTGGTAGTTTCGTCTCTCTTTGTGGTAATTCTGTATCTCTGTGGTCGTTTTGTGTCTCTTTGTGGTTGTTTTGTGTCTCTGGATGTTTTGTGTCTCTTTGTGGTCGTTATGTGTCTCTGGATGTTTTGTGTCTCTTTGTGGTAATTTTGTGTCTCTTTGTGGTAGTTTTGTCTCTCTTTGTGGCAATTTTGTATCTCTGTGGTCGTTTTGTGTCTCTTTGTGGTCGTTTTGTCTTTTGTGGTTATTTTGTGTCTCTTTGTGGTAATTTTGTGTCTCTCTGTGTTTGTTTTGTCTCTCTTTGTAGTCGTTTTGTTTTTCTTTGTGGTTGTTTTGTGTCTCTGTGGTCGTTTTGTGTCTCTCTCTGGTCATCTTGTGTCTCTTTGTGGTCGTTTTGTGTATCTGAATGTTTTGTGTCTTTCATCATTTTCATGACTTATGTGGCGCTGTGGCTTAGTTGGTCAAAGTGCCTGTCTTGTAAACAGGAGATCCTGGGTTCAAATCCCAGCAGTGCCTGTTGACCTTTTAAGCTAACTATGGTGGTTGTTTTGTGTCTCTGTGGTTGTTTTGTGTCTCTTTCTGGTAATTTTTTGTCTCTTTGTGGTCGTTTTGTGTCTCTTTGTGGTAGTATAATGTCTCTCTGTGGTTTTTTTGTGTCTCTTTGTTATCGTTTTGTGTCTCTTTGTAGTTGTTGTGTCTCTTTGTGGTTGTTTTGTGTCTCTGGATGTTTTGTGTCTCTTTGTGGTCGTTTTGTCTCTTGTGGTCATTTTGTGTCTCTCTGTCGTCATTTTGTGTCTCTTTGTGGTCGTTTTGTGTATCTGGATGTTTTGTGTTTCTTTGTGGTAGTTTTGTCTCTCTTTGTGGTCATTTTGTGTCTCTCTGTGGTTGTTTTGTGTCTGTCTGTGGTTGTTTTGTGTCTCTGTGGTCGTTTTGTGTCTCTGTGGTCGTTTTATGTCTCTTTGTAGTTGTTGTGTCTTTTTGTGGTAATTTTGTCTCTTTGTGGTAGTTTTGTCTCTCTTTGTGGTAATTTTTTGTCTCTTTGTGGTCGTTTTGTGTATCTTTGTGGTAGTTTTATGTCTCTTTGTCGTTGTTTTGTGTCTCTTTGTTATCGTTTTGTGTCTCTTTGTAGTTGTTGTGTCTCTTTGTGGTAATTTTGTGTCTCTTTGTGGTAGTTTTGTCTCTCTTTGTGGTAATTTTGTATCTCTGTGGTCGTTTTGTGTCTCTTTGTGGTCGTTTTATGTCTCTTTCTGGTAATTTTTTGTCTCTTTGTGGTCGTTTTGTGTCTCTTTGTGGTAGTTTTATGTCTCTTTGTCGTTGTTTTGTGTCTCTTTGTTATCGTTTTGTGTCTCTTTGTAGTTGTTGTGTCTCTTTGTGGTAATTTTGTGTCTCTTTGTGGTAGTTTTGTCTCTCTTTGTGGTAATTTTGTATCTCTGTGGTCGTTTTGTGTCTCTTTGTGGTCGTTTTGTCTCTTGTGGTCATTTTGTGTCTCTTTGTGGTAATTTTGTGTCTCTCTGTGTTTGTTTTGTCTCTCTTTGTAGTCGTTTTGTTTTTCTTTGTGGTTGTTTTGTGTCTCTGTGGTCGTTCTGTGTCTCTTTCTGGTAATGTTTTGCCTCTTTGTGGTCGTTTTGTGTCTCTTTGTGGTAGTTTTATGTCTCTTTGTGGTTGTTTTGTGTCTCTTTGTGATCGTTTTGTGTCTCTTTGTAGTTGTTGTGTCTCTTTGTGGTAGTTTTGTGTCTCTTTGAGGTTGTTATGTGTCTCTTTGTGGTCGTTTTGTGTCTCTTTGTAGTTGTTTTGTGTCTCTGGATGTTTTGTGCCTCTCTGTGGTTGTTTTGTGTCTCTTTCTGGTAATTTTGTGTCTCTTTGTGGTAGTTTTGTCTCTGTTTGTGGTCATTTTGTGTCTCTGTGGTCGTTTTGTGTCTCTTTGTGGTTGTTTTGTGTCTCTGGATGTTTTGTCTCTCTTTGTGGTCATTTTGTGTCTCTGTGGTCGTTTTGTGTCTCTTTGTGGTTGTTTTGTGTCTCTTTTTGGTAATTTTTTGTCTCTTTGTGGTCGTTTTGTGTCTCTTTGTGGTAGTTTTATGTCTCTTTGTGGTTGTTTTGTGTCTCTTTGTGGTTGTTATGTGTCTCTCTGTGGTTGTTTTGTGTCTTTTTGAGGTCATTTTGTGTCTCTTTGTGGTTGTTTTGTGTCTCTTTGTGGTTGTTTCGTGTCTCTGGATGTTTTGTGTCTCTTTCTGGTAATTTTGTGTCTCTCTCTGCTTGTTTTGTCACTCTTTGTGGTTGTTTTGTGTCTCTGTGGTCGTTATGTGTCTCTCTCTGCTTGTTTTGTCACTCTTTGTGGTTGTTTTGTGTCTCTGTGGTCGTTATGTGTCTCTCTGTGGTTGTTTTGTGTCTTTATGTTGTCGTTTTGTCTCTTGTGGTAATTTTGTGTCTCTTTGTGGTTGTTTTGTGTCTCTTTGTAGTTATTTTGTGTCTCTGTGGTTGTTTTGTCTCTCTTTGTGGTCATTTTATGTCTGTTTGTGATAGTTTTGTCTCTCTTTGTGGTCATTTTGTGTCTCTGTGGTCGTTTTGTGTCTCTTTGTGGTTGTTTTGTGTCTCTGGATGTTTTGTTTCTCTTTGTGGTGGTTATGTCTCTCTCTGTGGTTGTTTTATGTCTCTGTGGTCGTTTTGTGTCTCTCTGTGGTCATCTTTTGTCTCTTTGTGGTCGTTTTGTGTATCTGAATGTTTTGTGTCTTTCATCTTTTTCATGACTTATGTGGTGCTGTGGCTTAGTTGGTCAAAGTGCCTGTCTAGTAAACAGGAGATCCTGGGTTCAAATCCCAGCAGTACCTGTGGTCCTTTTAAGCTAACTATGACTTAGCATATAAAACAGCTCATTATCAGGGTTCTACTGAATGTTTTTCATTGGTCCTCTAAATTAAATGATGAACCTTTAAATGATGAACATCATGATTATTATGAGTCTGTTCTTTGGTCAGACTTGATAAAAATGTTTTTAGAAATCAGAGTTAGTTTTGGGAGAGATTGTGGAGCTACTTCCTCAAGTGGATCCAGTTCAGGACAAAGTGGATCCAGTTCCTGATCTTTTTTCTTTCATCAATTTTGTGGCTTATGTGGCGCTGTGGCTTAGTTGGTCAAAGTGCCTGTTTAGTAAACAGGAGATCCTGGGTTCAAATCCCAGCAGTGCCTGTGGTCCTGTTAAGCTAACTATGACTTAGCATATAAAACAGGTCATTATCAGGGTTCCACTGAATGCTTTACGTTGGTCAGAATTAGTTTTGGGATGTTTTGTGTCTCTTTGTGGTCGTTTTGTGTCTCTGGATGTTTTGTGTCTCTTTCTGCTTGTTATGTGTCTCTCTGTGGTCGTTTTGTGTCTCTTTGTGGTTGTTATGTGTCTCTTTGTGGTCGTTTTGCGTCTCTTTGTGGTCATTTTGTGTCTCTGGATGTTTTGTGTCTCTCTGTGGTTGTTTTGTGTCTCTTTGTGGTAATTTTGTGTCTCTTTGTGGTAGTTTCGTCTCTCTTTATGGTAATTCTGTATCTCTGTGGTCGTTTTGTGTCTCTTTGTGGTTGTTTTGTGTCTCTGGATGTTTTGTGTCTCTTTGTGGTCGTTATGTGTCTCTGGATGTTTTGTGTCTCTTTGTGGTAATTTTGTGTCTCTTTGTGGTAGTTTTGTCTCTCTTTGTGGCAATTTTGTATCTCTGTGGTCGTTTTGTGTCTCTTTGTGGTCGTTTTGTCTTTTGTGGTTATTTTGTGTCTCTTTGTGGTAATTTTGTGTCTCTCTGTGTTTGTTTTGTCTCTCTTTGTAGTCGTTTTGTTTTTCTTTGTGGTTGTTTTGTGTCTCTGTGGTCGTTTTGTGTCTCTCTCTGGTCATCTTGTGTCTCTTTGTGGTCGTTTTGTGTATCTGAATGTTTTGTGTCTTTCATCATTTTCATGACTTATGTGGCGCTGTGGCTTAGTTGGTCAAAGTGCCTGTCTTGTAAACAGGAGATCCTGGGTTCAAATCCCAGCAGTGCCTGTGGTCCTTTTAAGCTAACTATGGTGGTTGTTTTGTGTCTCTGTGGTTGTTTTGTGTCTCTTTCTGGTAATTTTTTGTCTCTTTGTGGTCGTTTTGTGTCTCTTTGTGGTAGTATAATGTCTCTCTGTGGTTTTTTTGTGTCTCTTTGTTATCGTTTTGTGTCTCTTTGTAGTTGTTGTGTCTCTTTGTGGTTGTTTTGTGTCTCTGGATGTTTTGTGTCTCTTTGTGGTCGTTTTGTCTCTTGTGGTCATTTTGTGTCTCTCTGTCGTCATTTTTTGTCTCTTTGTGGTCGTTTTGTGTATCTGGATGTTTTGTGTCTCTTTGTGGTAGTTTTGTCTCTCTTTGTGGTCATTTTGTGTCTCTCTGTGGTTGTTTTGTGTCTGTCTGTGGTTGTTTTGTGTCTCTGTGGTCGTTTTGTGTCTCTGTGGTCGTTTTATGTCTCTTTGTAGTTGTTGTGTCTTTTTGTGGTAATTTTGTGTCTCTTTGTGGTAGTTTTGTCTCTCTTTGTGGTAATTTTTTGTCTCTTTGTGGTCGTTTTGTGTCTCTTTGTGGTAGTTTTATGTCTCTTTGTCGTTGTTTTGTGTCTCTTTGTTATCGTTTTGTGTCTCTTTGTAGTTGTTGTGTCTCTTTGTGGTAATTTTGTGTCTCTTTGTGGTAGTTTTGTCTCTCTTTGTGGTAATTTTGTATCTCTGTGGTCGTTTTGTGTCTCTTTGTGGTCGTTTTATGTCTCTTTCTGGTAATTTTTTGTCTCTTTGTGGTCGTTTTGTGTCTCTTTGTGGTAGTTTTATGTCTCTTTGTCGTTGTTTTGTGTCTCTTTGTTATCGTTTTGTGTCTCTTTGTAGTTGTTGTGTCTCTTTGTGGTAATTTTGTGTCTCTTTGTGGTAGTTTGTCTCTCTTTGTGGTAATTTTGTATCTCTGTGGTCGTTTTGTGTCTCTTTGTGGTCGTTTTGTCTCTTGTGGTCATTTTGTGTCTCTTTGTGGTAATTTTGTGTCTCTCTGTGTTTGTTTTGTCTCTCTTTGTAGTCGTTTTGTTTTTCTTTGTGGTTGTTTTGTGTCTCTGTGGTCGTTCTGTGTCTCTTTCTGGTAATGTTTTGCCTCTTTGTGGTCGTTTTGTGTCTCTTTGTGGTAGTTTTATGTCTCTTTGTGGTTGTTTTGTGTCTCTTTGTGATCGTTTTGTGTCTCTTTGTAGTTGTTGTGTCTCTTTGTGGTAGTTTTGTGTCTCTTTGAGGTTGTTATGTGTCTCTTTGTGGTCGTTTTGTGTCTCTTTGTAGTTGTTTTGTGTCTCTGGATGTTTTGTGCCTCTCTGTGGTTGTTTTGTGTCTCTTTCTGGTAATTTTGTGTCTCTTTGTGGTAGTTTTGTCTCTGTTTGTGGTCATTTTGTGTCTCTGTGGTCGTTTTGTGTCTCTTTGTGGTTGTTTTGTGTCTCTGGATGTTTTGTCTCTCTTTGTGGTCATTTTGTGTCTCTGTGGTCGTTTTGTGTCTCTTTGTGGTTGTTTTGTGTCTCTGGATGTTTTATGTCTCTCTGTGGTTGTTTTGTCTCTCTTTGTGGTTGTTTTGTGTCTCTCTGTGCTTGTTTTGTGTCTCTGTGGTCGTTTTGTGTCTCTCTGTGGTTGTTTTGTGTATCTGTGGTCGTTTTGTGTCTCTCTGTGGTTGTTTTGTGTCTTTTTGTGGTCATTTTGTGTCTCTTTGTGGTCGTTTTGTTTATCTGAATGTTTTGTGTCTTTCACCATTTTTATGACTTATGTGGCGCTGTGGCTTAGTTGGTCAAAGTGCCTGTCTAGTAAACAGGAGATCCTGGGTTCAAATCCCAGCAGTGCCTGTGGTCCTGTTAAGTTAACTATGACTTAGCATATAATTATTAGGTTTCTACTTTACATGGGTTCTCTTAATTAAATGATGAACATCATGATTATTATCAGTCTGTTCTTTGGTCAGACTTGATAAAAATGTTTTTAGAAATCAGAATTAGTTTTGGGATGTTTTGTGTCTCTTTGTGGTCGTTTTGTGTCTCTGGATGTTTTATGTCTCTTTCTGCTTGTTATGTGTCTCTCTGTGGTCGTTTTGCGTCTCTTTGTGGTCATTTTGTGTCTCTGGATGTTTTGTGTCTCTCTGTGGTTGTTTTGTGTCTCTTTGTGGTAATTTTGTGTCTCTTTGTGGTAGTTTAGTCTCTCTTTGTGGTAATTCTGTATCTCTGTGGTCGTTTTGTGTCTCTTTGTGGTTGTTTTGTGTCTCTGGATGTTTTGTGTCTCTTTGTGGTTGTTTTGTGTCTCTGGATGTTTTGTCTCTCTCTGTGGTTGTTTTATGTCTCTGTGGTCGTTTTGTGTCTCTCTGTGGTCATCTTTTGTCTCTTTGTGGTCGTTTTGTGTATCTGAATGTTTTGTGTCTTTCATCTTTTTCATGACTTATGTGGTGCTGTGGCTTAGTTGGTCAAAGTGCCTGTCTAGTAAACAGGAGATCCTGGGTTCAAATCCCAGCAGTGCCTGTGGTCCTGTTAAGCTAACTATGACTTAGCATATAAAACAGTTCATTATCAGGGTTCTACTGAATGTTTTTCATTGGTCCTCTAAATTAAATGATGAACCTTTAAATGATGAACATCATGATTATTATGAGTCTGTTCTTTGGTCAGACTTGATAAAAATGTTTTTAGAAATCAGAGTTAGTTTTGGGAGAGATTGTGGAGCTACTTCCTCAAGTGGATCCAGTTCAGGACAAAGTGGATCCAGTTCCTGATCTTTTTTCTTTCATCAATTTTATGGCTTATGTGGCGCTGTGGCTTAGTTGGTCAAAGTGCCTGTTTAGTAAACAGGAGATCCTGGGTTCAAATCCCAGCAGTGCCTGTGGTCCTGTTAAGCTAACTATGACTTAGCATATAAAACAGGTCATTATCAGGGTTCCACTGAATGCTTTACGTTGGTCAGAATTAGTTTTGGGATGTTTTGTGTCTCTTTGTGGTCGTTTTGTGTCTCTGGATGTTTTGTGTCTCTTTCTGCTTGTTATGTGTCTCTCTGTGGTCGTTTTGTGTCTCTTTGTGGTTGTTATGTGTCTCTTTGTGGTCGTTTTGCGTCTCTTTGTGGTCATTTTGTGTCTCTGGATGTTTTGTGTCTCTCTGTGGTTGTTTTGTGTCTCTTTGTGGTAATTTTGTGTCTCTTTGTGGTAGTTTCGTCTCTCTTTGTGGTAATTCTGTATCTCTGTGGTCGTTTTGTGTCTCTTTGTGGTTGTTTTGTGTCTCTGGATGTTTTGTGTCTCTTTGTGGTCGTTATGTGTCTCTGGATGTTTTGTGTCTCTTTGTGGTAATTTTGTGTCTCTTTGTGGTAGTTTTGTCTCTCTTTGTGGCAATTTTGTATCTCTGTGGTCGTTTTGTGTCTCTTTGTGGTCGTTTTGTCTTTTGTGGTTATTTTGTGTCTCTTTGTGGTAATTTTGTGTCTCTCTGTGTTTGTTTTGTCTCTCTTTGTAGTCGTTTTGTTTTTCTTTGTGGTTGTTTTGTGTCTCTGTGGTCGTTTTGTGTCTCTCTCTGGTCATCTTGTGTCTCTTTGTGGTCGTTTTGTGTATCTGAATGTTTTGTGTCTTTCATCATTTTCATGACTTATGTGGCGCTGTGGCTTAGTTGGTCAAAGTGCCTGTCTTGTAAACAGGAGATCCTGGGTTCAAATCCCAGCAGTGCCTGTTGACCTTTTAAGCTAACTATGGTGGTTGTTTTGTGTCTCTGTGGTTGTTTTGTGTCTCTTTCTGGTAATTTTTTGTCTCTTTGTGGTCGTTTTGTGTCTCTTTGTGGTAGTATAATGTCTCTCTGTGGTTTTTTTGTGTCTCTTTGTTATCGTTTTGTGTCTCTTTGTAGTTGTTGTGTCTCTTTGTGGTTGTTTTGTGTCTCTGGATGTTTTGTGTCTCTTTGTGGTCGTTTTGTCTCTTGTGGTCATTTTGTGTCTCTCTGTCGTCATTTTGTGTCTCTTTGTGGTCGTTTTGTGTATCTGGATGTTTTGTGTTTCTTTGTGGTAGTTTTGTCTCTCTTTGTGGTCATTTTGTGTCTCTCTGTGGTTGTTTTGTGTCTGTCTGTGGTTGTTTTGTGTCTCTGTGGTCGTTTTGTGTCTCTGTGGTCGTTTTATGTCTCTTTGTAGTTGTTGTGTCTTTTTGTGGTAATTTTGTGTCTCTTTGTGGTAGTTTTGTCTCTCTTTGTGGTAATTTTTTGTCTCTTTGTGGTCGTTTTGTGTATCTTTGTGGTAGTTTTATGTCTCTTTGTCGTTGTTTTGTGTCTCTTTGTTATCGTTTTGTGTCTCTTTGTAGTTGTTGTGTCTCTTTGTGGTAATTTTGTGTCTCTTTGTGGTAGTTTTGTCTCTCTTTGTGGTAATTTTGTATCTCTGTGGTCGTTTTGTGTCTCTTTGTGGTCGTTTTATGTCTCTTTCTGGTAATTTTTTGTCTCTTTGTGGTCGTTTTGTGTCTCTTTGTGGTAGTTTTATGTCTCTTTGTCGTTGTTTTGTGTCTCTTTGTTATCGTTTTGTGTCTCTTTGTAGTTGTTGTGTCTCTTTGTGGTAATTTTGTGTCTCTTTGTGGTAGTTTTGTCTCTCTTTGTGGTAATTTTGTATCTCTGTGGTCGTTTTGTGTCTCTTTGTGGTCGTTTTGTCTCTTGTGGTCATTTTGTGTCTCTTTGTGGTAATTTTGTGTCTCTCTGTGTTTGTTTTGTCTCTCTTTGTAGTCGTTTTGTTTTTCTTTGTGGTTGTTTTGTGTCTCTGTGGTCGTTCTGTGTCTCTTTCTGGTAATGTTTTGCCTCTTTGTGGTCGTTTTGTGTCTCTTTGTGGTAGTTTTATGTCTCTTTGTGGTTGTTTTGTGTCTCTTTGTGATCGTTTTGTGTCTCTTTGTAGTTGTTGTGTCTCTTTGTGGTAGTTTTGTGTCTCTTTGAGGTTGTTATGTGTCTCTTTGTGGTCGTTTTGTGTCTCTTTGTAGTTGTTTTGTGTCTCTGGATGTTTTGTGCCTCTCTGTGGTTGTTTTGTGTCTCTTTCTGGTAATTTTGTGTCTCTTTGTGGTAGTTTTGTCTCTGTTTGTGGTCATTTTGTGTCTCTGTGGTCGTTTTGTGTCTCTTTGTGGTTGTTTTGTGTCTCTGGATGTTTTGTCTCTCTTTGTGGTCATTTTGTGTCTCTGTGGTCGTTTTGTGTCTCTTTGTGGTTGTTTTGTGTCTCTTTTTGGTAATTTTTTGTCTCTTTGTGGTCGTTTTGTGTCTCTTTGTGGTAGTTTTATGTCTCTTTGTGGTTGTTTTGTGTCTCTTTGTGGTTGTTATGTGTCTCTCTGTGGTTGTTTTGTGTCTTTTTGAGGTCATTTTGTGTCTCTTTGTGGTTGTTTTGTGTCTCTTTGTGGTTGTTTCGTGTCTCTGGATGTTTTGTGTCTCTTTCTGGTAATTTTGTGTCTCTCTCTGCTTGTTTTGTCACTCTTTGTGGTTGTTTTGTGTCTCTGTGGTCGTTATGTGTCTCTCTGTGGTTGTTTTGTGTCTTTATGTTGTCGTTTTGTCTCTTGTGGTAATTTTGTGTCTCTTTGTGGTTGTTTTGTGTCTCTTTGTAGTTATTTTGTGTCTCTGTGGTTGTTTTGTGTCTCTTTCTGGTATTTTTTTGACTCTTTGTGGTAGCTTTGTGTCTCTTTGTGGTTGTTTTGTGTCTCTTTGTGGTAGCTTTGTGTCTATTTGTGGTAGTTTTATGTCTCTTTGTGGTTGTTTTGTGTCTCTTTGTGATCGTTTTGTGTCTCTTTGTAGTTGTTGTGTCTCTGTGGTTGTTTTGTCTCTCTTTGTGGTCATTTTATGTCTGTTTGTGATAGTTTTGTCTCTCTTTGTGGTCATTTTGTGTCTCTGTGGTCGTTTTGTGTCTCTTTGTGGTTGTTTTGTGTCTCTGGATGTTTTGTTTCTCTTTGTGGTGGTTATGTCTCTCTCTGTGGTTGTTTTATGTCTCTGTGGTCGTTTTGTGTCTCTCTGTGGTCATCTTTTGTCTCTTTGTGGTCGTTTTGTGTATCTGAATGTTTTGTGTCTTTCATCTTTTTCATGACTTATGTGGTGCTGTGGCTTAGTTGGTCAAAGTGCCTGTCTAGTAAACAGGAGATCCTGGGTTCAAATCCCAGCAGTACCTGTGGTCCTTTTAAGCTAACTATGACTTAGCATATAAAACAGCTCATTATCAGGGTTCTACTGAATGTTTTTCATTGGTCCTCTAAATTAAATGATGAACCTTTAAATGATGAACATCATGATTATTATGAGTCTGTTCTTTGGTCAGACTTGATAAAAATGTTTTTAGAAATCAGAGTTAGTTTTGGGAGAGATTGTGGAGCTACTTCCTCAAGTGGATCCAGTTCAGGACAAAGTGGATCCAGTTCCTGATCTTTTTTCTTTCATCAATTTTGTGGCTTATGTGGCGCTGTGGCTTAGTTGGTCAAAGTGCCTGTTTAGTAAACAGGAGATCCTGGGTTCAAATCCCAGCAGTGCCTGTGGTCCTGTTAAGCTAACTATGACTTAGCATATAAAACAGGTCATTATCAGGGTTCCACTGAATGCTTTACGTTGGTCAGAATTAGTTTTGGGATGTTTTGTGTCTCTTTGTGGTCGTTTTGTGTCTCTGGATGTTTTGTGTCTCTTTCTGCTTGTTATGTGTCTCTCTGTGGTCGTTTTGTGTCTCTTTGTGGTTGTTATGTGTCTCTTTGTGGTCGTTTTGCGTCTCTTTGTGGTCATTTTGTGTCTCTGGATGTTTTGTGTCTCTCTGTGGTTGTTTTGTGTCTCTTTTTGGTAATTTTGTGTCTCTTTGTGGTAGTTTCGTCTCTCTTTATGGTAATTCTGTATCTCTGTGGTCGTTTTGTGTCTCTTTGTGGTTGTTTTGTGTCTCTGGATGTTTTGTGTCTCTTTGTGGTCGTTATGTGTCTCTGGATGTTTTGTGTCTCTTTGTGGTAATTTTGTGTCTCTTTGTGGTAGTTTTGTCTCTCTTTGTGGCAATTTTGTATCTCTGTGGTCGTTTTGTGTCTCTTTGTGGTCGTTTTGTCTTTTGTGGTTATTTTGTGTCTCTTTGTGGTAATTTTGTGTCTCTCTGTGTTTGTTTTGTCTCTCTTTGTAGTCGTTTTGTTTTTCTTTGTGGTTGTTTTGTGTCTCTGTGGTCGTTTTGTGTCTCTCTCTGGTCATCTTGTGTCTCTTTGTGGTCGTTTTGTGTATCTGAATGTTTTGTGTCTTTCATCATTTTCATGACTTATGTGGCGCTGTGGCTTAGTTGGTCAAAGTGCCTGTCTTGTAAACAGGAGATCCTGGGTTCAAATCCCAGCAGTGCCTGTGGTCCTTTTAAGCTAACTATGGTGGTTGTTTTGTGTCTCTGTGGTTGTTTTGTGTCTCTTTCTGGTAATTTTTTGTCTCTTTGTGGTCGTTTTGTGTCTCTTTGTGGTAGTATAATGTCTCTCTGTGGTTTTTTTGTGTCTCTTTGTTATCGTTTTGTGTCTCTTTGTAGTTGTTGTGTCTCTTTGTGGTTGTTTTGTGTCTCTGGATGTTTTGTGTCTCTTTGTGGTCGTTTTGTCTCTTGTGGTCATTTTGTGTCTCTCTGTCGTCATTTTTTGTCTCTTTGTGGTCGTTTTGTGTATCTGGATGTTTTGTGTCTCTTTGTGGTAGTTTTGTCTCTCTTTGTGGTCATTTTGTGTCTCTCTGTGGTTGTTTTGTGTCTGTCTGTGGTTGTTTTGTGTCTCTGTGGTCGTTTTGTGTCTCTGTGGTCGTTTTATGTCTCTTTGTAGTTGTTGTGTCTTTTTGTGGTAATTTTGTGTCTCTTTGTGGTAGTTTTGTCTCTCTTTGTGGTAATTTTTTGTCTCTTTGTGGTCGTTTTGTGTCTCTTTGTGGTAGTTTTATGTCTCTTTGTCGTTGTTTTGTGTCTCTTTGTTATCGTTTTGTGTCTCTTTGTAGTTGTTGTGTCTCTTTGTGGTAATTTTGTGTCTCTTTGTGGTAGTTTTGTCTCTCTTTGTGGTAATTTTGTATCTCTGTGGTCGTTTTGTGTCTCTTTGTGGTCGTTTTATGTCTCTTTCTGGTAATTTTTTGTCTCTTTGTGGTCGTTTTGTGTCTCTTTGTGGTAGTTTTATGTCTCTTTGTCGTTGTTTTGTGTCTCTTTGTTATCGTTTTGTGTCTCTTTGTAGTTGTTGTGTCTCTTTGTGGTAATTTTGTGTCTCTGGATGTTTTGTGTCTCTCTGTGGTTGTTTTGTGTCTCTTTGTGGTAATTTTGTGTCTCTTTGTGGTAGTTTCGTCTCTCTTTGTGGTAATTCTGTATCTCTGTGGTCGTTTTGTGTCTCTTTGTGGTTGTTTTGTGTCTCTGGATGTTTTGTGTCTCTTTGTGGTCGTTATGTGTCTCTGGATGTTTTGTGTCTCTTTGTGGTAATTTTGTGTCTCTTTGTGGTAGTTTTGTCTCTCTTTGTGGCAATTTTGTATCTCTGTGGTCGTTTTGTGTCTCTTTGTGGTCGTTTTGTCTTTTGTGGTTATTTTGTGTCTCTTTGTGGTAATTTTGTGTCTCTCTGTGTTTGTTTTGTCTCTCTTTGTAGTCGTTTTGTTTTTCTTTGTGGTTGTTTTGTGTCTCTGTGGTCGTTTTGTGTCTCTCTCTGGTCATCTTGTGTCTCTTTGTGGTCGTTTTGTGTATCTGAATGTTTTGTGTCTTTCATCATTTTCATGACTTATGTGGCGCTGTGGCTTAGTTGGTCAAAGTGCCTGTCTTGTAAACAGGAGATCCTGGGTTCAAATCCCAGCAGTGCCTGTTGACCTTTTAAGCTAACTATGGTGGTTGTTTTGTGTCTCTGTGGTTGTTTTGTGTCTCTTTCTGGTAATTTTTTGTCTCTTTGTGGTCGTTTTGTGTCTCTTTGTGGTAGTATAATGTCTCTCTGTGGTTTTTTTGTGTCTCTTTGTTATCGTTTTGTGTCTCTTTGTAGTTGTTGTGTCTCTTTGTGGTTGTTTTGTGTCTCTGGATGTTTTGTGTCTCTTTGTGGTCGTTTTGTCTCTTGTGGTCATTTTGTGTCTCTCTGTCGTCATTTTGTGTCTCTTTGTGGTCGTTTTGTGTATCTGGATGTTTTGTGTTTCTTTGTGGTAGTTTTGTCTCTCTTTGTGGTCATTTTGTGTCTCTCTGTGGTTGTTTTGTGTCTGTCTGTGGTTGTTTTGTGTCTCTGTGGTCGTTTTGTGTCTCTGTGGTCGTTTTATGTCTCTTTGTAGTTGTTGTGTCTTTTTGTGGTAATTTTGTGTCTCTTTGTGGTAGTTTTGTCTCTCTTTGTGGTAATTTTTTGTCTCTTTGTGGTCGTTTTGTGTATCTTTGTGGTAGTTTTATGTCTCTTTGTCGTTGTTTTGTGTCTCTTTGTTATCGTTTTGTGTCTCT
Organism: Leuresthes tenuis; assembly: GCF_036924035.1. Lineage (NCBI taxonomy): Eukaryota > Metazoa > Chordata > Actinopteri > Atheriniformes > Atherinopsidae > Leuresthes > Leuresthes tenuis. The sequence continues at coordinate 2,198,800 of NW_027325377.1, read as the reverse complement.
TTGTAGTTGTTGTGTCTCTTTGTGGTAATTTTGTGTCTCTTTGTGGTAGTTTTGTCTCTCTTTGTGGTAATTTTGTATCTCTGTGGTCGTTTTGTGTCTCTTTGTGGTCGTTTTATGTCTCTTTCTGGTAATTTTTTGTCTCTTTGTGGTCGTTTTGTGTCTCTTTGTGGTAGTTTTATGTCTCTTTGTCGTTGTTTTGTGTCTCTTTGTTATCGTTTTGTGTCTCTTTGTAGTTGTTGTGTCTCTTTGTGGTAATTTTGTGTCTCTTTGTGGTAGTTTTGTCTCTCTTTGTGGTAATTTTGTATCTCTGTGGTCGTTTTGTGTCTCTTTGTGGTCGTTTTGTCTCTTGTGGTCATTTTGTGTCTCTTTGTGGTAATTTTGTGTCTCTCTGTGTTTGTTTTGTCTCTCTTTGTAGTCGTTTTGTTTTTCTTTGTGGTTGTTTTGTGTCTCTGTGGTCGTTCTGTGTCTCTTTCTGGTAATGTTTTGCCTCTTTGTGGTCGTTTTGTGTCTCTTTGTGGTAGTTTTATGTCTCTTTGTGGTTGTTTTGTGTCTCTTTGTGATCGTTTTGTGTCTCTTTGTAGTTGTTGTGTCTCTTTGTGGTAGTTTTGTGTCTCTTTGAGGTTGTTATGTGTCTCTTTGTGGTCGTTTTGTGTCTCTTTGTAGTTGTTTTGTGTCTCTGGATGTTTTGTGCCTCTCTGTGGTTGTTTTGTGTCTCTTTCTGGTAATTTTGTGTCTCTTTGTGGTAGTTTTGTCTCTGTTTGTGGTCATTTTGTGTCTCTGTGGTCGTTTTGTGTCTCTTTGTGGTTGTTTTGTGTCTCTGGATGTTTTGTCTCTCTTTGTGGTCATTTTGTGTCTCTGTGGTCGTTTTGTGTCTCTTTGTGGTTGTTTTGTGTCTCTTTTTGGTAATTTTTTGTCTCTTTGTGGTCGTTTTGTGTCTCTTTGTGGTAGTTTTATGTCTCTTTGTGGTTGTTTTGTGTCTCTTTGTGGTTGTTATGTGTCTCTCTGTGGTTGTTTTGTGTCTTTTTGAGGTCATTTTGTGTCTCTTTGTGGTTGTTTTGTGTCTCTTTGTGGTTGTTTCGTGTCTCTGGATGTTTTGTGTCTCTTTCTGGTAATTTTGTGTCTCTCTCTGCTTGTTTTGTCACTCTTTGTGGTTGTTTTGTGTCTCTGTGGTCGTTATGTGTCTCTCTGTGGTTGTTTTGTGTCTTTATGTTGTCGTTTTGTCTCTTGTGGTAATTTTGTGTCTCTTTGTGGTTGTTTTGTGTCTCTTTGTAGTTATTTTGTGTCTCTGTGGTTGTTTTGTGTCTCTTTCTGGTATTTTTTTGACTCTTTGTGGTAGCTTTGTGTCTCTTTGTGGTTGTTTTGTGTCTCTTTGTGGTAGCTTTGTGTCTATTTGTGGTAGTTTTATGTCTCTTTGTGGTTGTTTTGTGTCTCTTTGTGATCGTTTTGTGTCTCTTTGTAGTTGTTGTGTCTCTGTGGTTGTTTTGTCTCTCTTTGTGGTCATTTTATGTCTGTTTGTGATAGTTTTGTCTCTCTTTGTGGTCATTTTGTGTCTCTGTGGTCGTTTTGTGTCTCTTTGTGGTTGTTTTGTGTCTCTGGATGTTTTGTTTCTCTTTGTGGTGGTTATGTCTCTCTCTGTGGTTGTTTTATGTCTCTGTGGTCGTTTTGTGTCTCTCTGTGGTCATCTTTTGTCTCTTTGTGGTCGTTTTGTGTATCTGAATGTTTTGTGTCTTTCATCTTTTTCATGACTTATGTGGTGCTGTGGCTTAGTTGGTCAAAGTGCCTGTCTAGTAAACAGGAGATCCTGGGTTCAAATCCCAGCAGTACCTGTGGTCCTTTTAAGCTAACTATGACTTAGCATATAAAACAGCTCATTATCAGGGTTCTACTGAATGTTTTTCATTGGTCCTCTAAATTAAATGATGAACCTTTAAATGATGAACATCATGATTATTATGAGTCTGTTCTTTGGTCAGACTTGATAAAAATGTTTTTAGAAATCAGAGTTAGTTTTGGGAGAGATTGTGGAGCTACTTCCTCAAGTGGATCCAGTTCAGGACAAAGTGGATCCAGTTCCTGATCTTTTTTCTTTCATCAATTTTGTGGCTTATGTGGCGCTGTGGCTTAGTTGGTCAAAGTGCCTGTTTAGTAAACAGGAGATCCTGGGTTCAAATCCCAGCAGTGCCTGTGGTCCTGTTAAGCTAACTATGACTTAGCATATAAAACAGGTCATTATCAGGGTTCCACTGAATGCTTTACGTTGGTCAGAATTAGTTTTGGGATGTTTTGTGTCTCTTTGTGGTCGTTTTGTGTCTCTGGATGTTTTGTGTCTCTTTCTGCTTGTTATGTGTCTCTCTGTGGTCGTTTTGTGTCTCTTTGTGGTTGTTATGTGTCTCTTTGTGGTCGTTTTGCGTCTCTTTGTGGTCATTTTGTGTCTCTGGATGTTTTGTGTCTCTCTGTGGTTGTTTTGTGTCTCTTTGTGGTAATTTTGTGTCTCTTTGTGGTAGTTTCGTCTCTCTTTATGGTAATTCTGTATCTCTGTGGTCGTTTTGTGTCTCTTTGTGGTTGTTTTGTGTCTCTGGATGTTTTGTGTCTCTTTGTGGTCGTTATGTGTCTCTGGATGTTTTGTGTCTCTTTGTGGTAATTTTGTGTCTCTTTGTGGTAGTTTTGTCTCTCTTTGTGGCAATTTTGTATCTCTGTGGTCGTTTTGTGTCTCTTTGTGGTCGTTTTGTCTTTTGTGGTTATTTTGTGTCTCTTTGTGGTAATTTTGTGTCTCTCTGTGTTTGTTTTGTCTCTCTTTGTAGTCGTTTTGTTTTTCTTTGTGGTTGTTTTGTGTCTCTGTGGTCGTTTTGTGTCTCTCTCTGGTCATCTTGTGTCTCTTTGTGGTCGTTTTGTGTATCTGAATGTTTTGTGTCTTTCATCATTTTCATGACTTATGTGGCGCTGTGGCTTAGTTGGTCAAAGTGCCTGTCTTGTAAACAGGAGATCCTGGGTTCAAATCCCAGCAGTGCCTGTGGTCCTTTTAAGCTAACTATGGTGGTTGTTTTGTGTCTCTGTGGTTGTTTTGTGTCTCTTTCTGGTAATTTTTTGTCTCTTTGTGGTCGTTTTGTGTCTCTTTGTGGTAGTATAATGTCTCTCTGTGGTTTTTTTGTGTCTCTTTGTTATCGTTTTGTGTCTCTTTGTAGTTGTTGTGTCTCTTTGTGGTTGTTTTGTGTCTCTGGATGTTTTGTGTCTCTTTGTGGTCGTTTTGTCTCTTGTGGTCATTTTGTGTCTCTCTGTCGTCATTTTTTGTCTCTTTGTGGTCGTTTTGTGTATCTGGATGTTTTGTGTCTCTTTGTGGTAGTTTTGTCTCTCTTTGTGGTCATTTTGTGTCTCTCTGTGGTTGTTTTGTGTCTGTCTGTGGTTGTTTTGTGTCTCTGTGGTCGTTTTGTGTCTCTGTGGTCGTTTTATGTCTCTTTGTAGTTGTTGTGTCTTTTTGTGGTAATTTTGTGTCTCTTTGTGGTAGTTTTGTCTCTCTTTGTGGTAATTTTTTGTCTCTTTGTGGTCGTTTTGTGTCTCTTTGTGGTAGTTTTATGTCTCTTTGTCGTTGTTTTGTGTCTCTTTGTTATCGTTTTGTGTCTCTTTGTAGTTGTTGTGTCTCTTTGTGGTAATTTTGTGTCTCTTTGTGGTAGTTTTGTCTCTCTTTGTGGTAATTTTGTATCTCTGTGGTCGTTTTGTGTCTCTTTGTGGTCGTTTTATGTCTCTTTCTGGTAATTTTTTGTCTCTTTGTGGTCGTTTTGTGTCTCTTTGTGGTAGTTTTATGTCTCTTTGTCGTTGTTTTGTGTCTCTTTGTTATCGTTTTGTGTCTCTTTGTAGTTGTTGTGTCTCTTTGTGGTAATTTTGTGTCTCTGGATGTTTTGTGTCTCTCTGTGGTTGTTTTGTGTCTCTTTGTGGTAATTTTGTGTCTCTTTGTGGTAGTTTCGTCTCTCTTTGTGGTAATTCTGTATCTCTGTGGTCGTTTTGTGTCTCTTTGTGGTTGTTTTGTGTCTCTGGATGTTTTGTGTCTCTTTGTGGTCGTTATGTGTCTCTGGATGTTTTGTGTCTCTTTGTGGTAATTTTGTGTCTCTTTGTGGTAGTTTTGTCTCTCTTTGTGGCAATTTTGTATCTCTGTGGTCGTTTTGTGTCTCTTTGTGGTCGTTTTGTCTTTTGTGGTTATTTTGTGTCTCTTTGTGGTAATTTTGTGTCTCTCTGTGTTTGTTTTGTCTCTCTTTGTAGTCGTTTTGTTTTTCTTTGTGGTTGTTTTGTGTCTCTGTGGTCGTTTTGTGTCTCTCTCTGGTCATCTTGTGTCTCTTTGTGGTCGTTTTGTGTATCTGAATGTTTTGTGTCTTTCATCATTTTCATGACTTATGTGGCGCTGTGGCTTAGTTGGTCAAAGTGCCTGTCTTGTAAACAGGAGATCCTGGGTTCAAATCCCAGCAGTGCCTGTTGACCTTTTAAGCTAACTATGGTGGTTGTTTTGTGTCTCTGTGGTTGTTTTGTGTCTCTTTCTGGTAATTTTTTGTCTCTTTGTGGTCGTTTTGTGTCTCTTTGTGGTAGTATAATGTCTCTCTGTGGTTTTTTTGTGTCTCTTTGTTATCGTTTTGTGTCTCTTTGTAGTTGTTGTGTCTCTTTGTGGTTGTTTTGTGTCTCTGGATGTTTTGTGTCTCTTTGTGGTCGTTTTGTCTCTTGTGGTCATTTTGTGTCTCTCTGTCGTCATTTTTTGTCTCTTTGTGGTCGTTTTGTGTATCTGGATGTTTTGTGTCTCTTTGTGGTAGTTTTGTCTCTCTTTGTGGTCATTTTGTGTCTCTCTGTGGTTGTTTTGTGTCTGTCTGTGGTTGTTTTGTGTCTCTGTGGTCGTTTTGTTTATCTGAATGTTTTGTGTCTTTCACCATTTTTATGACTTATGTGGCGCTGTGGCTTAGTTGGTCAAAGTGCCTGTCTAGTAAACAGGAGATCCTGGGTTCAAATCCCAGCAGTGCCTGTGGTCCTTTTAAGCTAACTATGGTGGTTGTTTTGTGTCTCTTAGTAGTTGTTTTGTGTCTCTGTGGTTGTTTTGTGTCTCTTTCTGGTAATTTTTTGTCTCTTTGTGGTCGTTTTGTGTCTCTTTGTGGTAGTTTAATGTCTCTCTGTGGTTTTTTTGTGTCTCTTTGTTATCGTTTTGTGTTTCTTTGTAGTTGTTGTGTCTCTTTGTGGTTGTTTTGTGTCTCTGGATGTTTTGTGTCTCTTTGTGGTCGTTTTGTCTCTTGTGGTCATTTTGTGTCTCTTTGTGGTTGTTTTGTGTCTCTGGATATTTTGTTTCTCTTTCTGGTAATTTTGTGTCTCTCTGTGGTTGTTTTGTGTCTCTGTGGTCGTTTAGTGTCTCTCTGTCGTCATTTTGTGTCTCTTTGTGGTCGTTTTGTGTATCTGGATGTTTTGTGTCTCTTTGTGGTAGTTTTGTCTCTCTTTGTGGTCATTTTGTGTCTCTCTGTGGTTGTTTTGTGTCTGTCTGTGGTTGTTTTGTGTCTCTGTGGTTGTTTTGTGTCTCTGTGGTCGTTTTATGTCTCTTTCTGGTAATTTTTTGTCTCTTTGTGGTCGTTTTGTGTCTCTTTGTGGTAGTTTTATGTCTCTTTGTCGTTGTTTTGTGTCTCTTTGTTATCGTTTTGTGTCTCTTTGTAGTTGTTGTGTCTCTTTGTGGTAATTTTGTGTCTCTTTGTGGTAGTTTTGTCTCTCTTTGTGGTAATTTTGTATCTCTGTGGTCGTTTTGTGTCTCTTTGTGGTCGTTTTATGTCTCTTTCTGGTAATTTTTTGTCTCTTTGTGGTCGTTTTGTGTCTCTTTGTGGTAGTTTTATGTCTCTTTGTGGTTGTTTTGTGTCTCTTTGTTATCGTTTTGTGTCTCTTTGTAGTTGTTGTGTCTCTTTCTGGTAATTTTGTGTCTCTTTGTGGTAGTTTTGTCTCTCTTTGTGGTAATTTTGTATCTCTGTGGTCGTTTTGTGTCTCTTTGTGGTCGTTTTGTCTCTTGTGGTTATTTTTTGTCTCTTTGTGGTAATTTTGTGTCTCTCTGTGTTTGTTTTGTCTCTCTTTGTAGTCGTTTTGTTTTTCTTTGTGGTTGTTTTGTGTCTCTGTGGTCGTTCTGTGTCTCTTTCTGGTAATGTTTTGCCTCTTTGTGGTCGTTTTGTGTCTCTTTGTGGTAGTTTTATGTGTCTTTGTGGTTGTTTTGTGTCTCTTTGTGATCGTTTTGTGTCTCTTTGTAGTTGTTGTGTCTCTTTGTGGTAGTTTTGTGTCTCTTTGAGGTTGTTATGTGTCTCTTTGTGGTCGTTTTGTGTCTCTTTGTAGTTGTTTTGTGTCTCTGGATGTTTTGTGCCTCTCTGTGGTTGTTTTGTGTCTCTTTCTGATAATTTTGTGTCTCTTTGTGGTAGTTTTGTCTCGGTTTGTGGTCATTTTGTGTCTCTGTGGTTGTTTTGTGTCTCTTTGTGGTTGTTTTGTGTCTCTGGATGTTTTATGTCTCTCTGTGCTTGTTTTGTCTCTCTTTGTGGTTGTTTTGTGTCTCTCTGTGGTTGTTTTGTGTCTCTGTGGTCATTTTGTGTCTCTTTGTGGTCGTTTTGTGTATCTGAATGTTTTGTGTCTTTCATCATTTCTCTGACTTATGTGGTGCTGTGGCTTAGTTGGTCAAAGTGCCTGTCTAGTAAACAGGAGATCCTGGGTTCAAATCCCAGCAGTGCCTGTGGTCCTGTTAAGCTAACGATGACTTAGCATTTAAAACAGCTAATTATCAGGGTTCTACTGAACTGCTGAAAATGCCTTCCTCATGAACAGGAGGATCTGAGTTCAAAACCCAAAAGAATCTGCAAGATATGAGGAAGTTTTGCACCAATTGGAGGCACTTCTACTCATGGCTTTAACTATTCTTGAGCTACAGAGTTAGTTTTGGGAGAGTCTCTGGAGCTCGCTTCTTGGAGTGCATCCAGTTCAGGACGAAGTGAGTCCAGTTCCTGATCTTTATTCTTTCATCATTCTTCTGACTTATGTGGTGCTGTGGCTTAGTTGGTCAAAGTGCCTGTCTAGTAAACAGGAGATCCTGGGTTCAAATCCCAGCAGTGCCTGTGGTCCTGTTAAGTGAACTATGACTTAGCATATAATTATTAGGTTTCTACTTTACATGGGTTCTCTTAATTAAATGATGAACATCATGATTATTATCAGTCTGTTCTTTGGTCAGACTTGATAAAAATGTTTTTAGAAATCAGAATTAGTTTTGGGATGTTTTGTGTCTCTTTGTGGTCGTTTTGTGTCTCTGGATGTTTTGTGTCTCTTTCTGCTTGTTATGTGTCTCTCTGTGGTCGTTTTGCGTCTCTTTGTGGTCATTTTGTGTCTCTGGATGTTTTGTGTCTCTCTGTGGTTGTTTTGTGTCTCTTTGTGGTAATTTTGTGTCTCTTTGTGGTAGTTTCGTCTCTCTTTGTGGTAATTCTGTATCTCTGTGGTCGTTTTGTGTCTCTTTGTGGTTGTTTTGTGTCTCTTTGTGGTCGTTATGTGTCTCTGGATGTTTTGTGTCTCTTTGTGGTAATTTTGTGTCTCTTTGTGGTAGTTTTGTCTCTCTTTGTGGTAATTTTGTATCTCTGTGGTCGTTTTGTGTCTCTTTGTGGTCGTTTTGTCTCTTTTGGTTATTTTGTGTCTCTTTGTGGTAATTTTGTGTCTCTCTGTGTTTGTTTTGTCTCTCTTTGTAGTCGTTTTGTTTTTCTTTGTGGTTGTTTTGTGTCTCTGTGGTCGTTTTGTGTCTCTCTCTGGTCATCTTGTGTCTCTTTGTGGTCGTTTTGTGTATCTGAATGTTTTGTGTCTTTCATCATTTTCATGACTTATGTGGCGCTGTGGCTTAGTTGGTCAAAGTGCCTGTCTTGTAAACAGGAGATCCTGGGTTCAAATCCCAGCAGTGCCTGTGGTCCTTTTAAGCTAACTATGGTGGTTGTTTTGTGTCTCTTAGTAGTTGTTTTGTGTCTCTGTGGTTGTTTTGTGTCTCTTTCTGGTAATTTTTTGTCTCTTTGTGGTCGTTTTGTGTCTCTTTGTTATCGTTTTGTGTCTCTTTGTGGTTGTTTTGTGTCTTCTACTCATGGCTTTAACTATTCTTGAGCTACAGAGTTAGTTTTGGGAGAGTCTCTGGAGCTCGCTTCCTGGAGTGCATCCAGTTCAGGACGAAGTGAATCCAGTTCCTGATCTTTATTCTTTCATCATTCTTCTGACTTATGTGGTGCTGTGGCTTAGTTGGTCAAAGTGCCTGTCTAGTAAACAGGAGATCCTGGGTTCAAATCCCAGCAGTGCCTGTGGTCCTGTTAAGTTAACTATGACTTAGCATATAATTATTAGGTTTCTACTTTACATGGGTTCTCTTAATTAAATGATGAACATCATGATTATTATCAGTCTGTTCTTTGGTCAGACTTGATAAAAATGTTTTTAGAAATCAGAATTAGTTTTGGGATGTTTTGTGTCTCTGGATGTTTTGTGTCTCTTTCTGCTTGTTATGTGTCTCTCTGTGGTCGTTTTGCGTCTCTTTGTGGTCATTTTGTGTCTCTGGATGTTTTGTGTCTCTCTGTGGTTGTTTTGTGTCTCTTTGTGGTAATTTTGTGTCTCTTTGTGGTAGTTTTGTCTCTCTTTGTGGTAATTTTGTATCTCTGTGGTCGTTTTGTGTCTCTTTGTGGTCGTTTTGTCTCTTGTGGTTATTTTGTGTCTCTTTGTGGTAATTTTGTGTCTCTCTGTGTTTGTTTTGTCTCTCTTTGTAGTCGTTTTGTTTTTCTTTGTGGTTGTTTTGTGTCTCTGTGGTCGTTTTGTGTCTCTCTCTGGTCATCTTGTGTCTCTTTGTGGTCGTTTTGTGTATCTGAATGTTTTGTGTCTTTCATCATTTTCATGACTTATGTGGCGCTGTGGCTTAGTTGGTCAAAGTGCCTGTCTTGTAAACAGGAGATCCTGGGTTCAAATCCCAGCAGTGCCTGTGGTCCTTTTAAGCTAACTATGGTGGTTGTTTTGTGTCTCTTAGTAGTTGTTTTGTGTCTCTGTGGTTGTTTTGTGTCTCTTTCTGGTAATTTTGTGTCTCTTTGTGGTAGTTTAATGTCTCTCTGTGGTTTTTTTGTGTCTCTTTGTTATCGTTTTGTGTCTCTTTGTAGTTGTTGTGTCTCTTTGTGGTTGTTTTGTGTCTCTGGATGTTTTGTGTCTCTTTGTGGTCGTTTTGTCGCTTGTGGTCATTTTGTGTCTCTTTGTGGTTGTTTTGTGTCTCTGGATATTTTGTTTCTCTTTCTGGTAATTTTGTGTCTCTCTGTGGTTGTTTTGTGTCTCTGTGGTCGTTTAGTGTCTCTCTGTCGTCATTTTGTGTCTCTTTGTGGTCGTTTTGTGTATCTGGATGTTTTGTGTCTCTTTGTGGTAGTTTTGTCTCTCTTTGTGGTCATTTTGTGTCTCTCTGTGGTTGTTTTGTGTCTGTCTGTGGTTGTTTTGTGTCTCTGTGGTTGTTTTGTGTCTCTGTGGTCGTTTTATGTCTCTTTCTGGTAATTTTTTGTCTCTTTGTGGTTGTTTTGTGTCTCTTTGTGGTAGTTTTATGTCTCTTTGTCGTTGTTTTGTGTCTCTTTGTTATCGTTTTGTGTCTCTTTGTAGTTGTTGTGTCTCTTTGTGGTAATTTTGTGTCTCTTTGTGGTAGTTTTGTCTCTCTTTGTGGTAATTTTGTATCTCTGTGGTCGTTTTGTGTCTCTTTGTGGTCGTTTTATGTCTCTTTCTGGTAATTTTTTGTCTCTTTGTGGTCGTTTTGTGTCTCTTTGTGGTAGTTTTATGTCTCTTTGTCGTTGTTTTGTGTCTCTTTGTTATCGTTTTGTGTCTCTTTGTAGTTGTTGTGTCTCTTTCTGGTAATTTTGTGTCTCTTTGTGGTAGTTTTGTCTCTCTTTGTGGTCATTTTGTGTCTTACTGTGGTTGTTTTGTGTCTGTCTGTGGTTGTTTTGTGTCTCTGTGGTTGTTTTGTGTCTCTGTGGTCGTTTTATGTCTCTTTCTGGTAATTTTTTGTCTCTTTGTGGTCGTTTTGTGTCTCTTTGTGGTAGTTTTATGTCTCTTTGTCGTTGTTTTGTGTCTCTTTGTTATCGTTTTGTGTCTCTTTGTAGTTGTTGTGTCTCTTTGTGGTAATTTTGTGTCTCTTTGTGGTAGTTTTGTCTCTCTTTGTGGTAATTTTGTATCTCTGTGGTCGTTTTGTGTCTCTTTGTGGTCGTTTTATGTCTCTTTCTGGTAATTTTTTGTATCTTTGTGGTCGTTTTGTGTCTCTTTGTGGTAGTTTTATGTCTCTTTGTCGTTGTTTTGTGTCTCTTTGTTATCGTTTTGTGTCTCTTTGTAGTTGTTGTGTCTCTTTGTGGTAATTTTGTGTCTCTTTGTGGTAGTTTTGTCTCTCTTTGTGGTCATTTTGTGTCTCTCTGTGGTTGTTTTGTGTCTGTCTGTGGTTGTTTTGTGTCTCTGTGGTTGTTTTGTGTCTCTGTGGTCGTTTTATGTCTCTTTCTGGTAATTTTTTGTCTCTTTGTGGTCGTTTTGTGTCTCTTTGTGGTAGTTTTATGACTCTTTGTCGTTGTTTTGTGTCTCTTTGTTATCGTTTTGTGTCTCTTTGTAGTTGTTGTGTCTCTTTGTGGTAATTTTGTGTCTCTTTGTGGTCGTTTTGTCTCTCTTTGTGGTAATTTTGTATCTCTGTGGTCGTTTTGTGTCTCTTTGTGGTCGTTTTGTCTCTTGTGGTTATTTTTTGTCTCTTTGTGGTAATTTTGTGTCTCTCTGTGTTTGTTTTGTCTCTCTTTGTAGTCGTTTTGTTTTTCTTTGTGGTTGTTTTGTGTCTCTGTGGTCGTTCTGTGTCTCTTTCTGGTAATGTTTTGCCTCTTTGTGGTTGTTTTGTGTCTCTTTGTGGTAGTTTTATGTGTCTTTGTGGTTGTTTTGTGTCTCTTTGTGATCGTTTTGTGTCTCTTTGTAGTTGTTGTGTCTCTTTGTGGTAGTTTTGTGTCTCTTTGAGGTTGTTATGTGTCTCTTTGTGGTCGTTTTGTGTCTCTTTGTAGTTGTTTTGTGTCTCTGGATGTTTTGTGCCTCTCTGTGGTTGTTTTGTGTCTCTTTCTGGTAATTTAGTGTCTCTTTGTGGTAGTTTTGTCTCTGTTTGTGGTCATTTTGTGTCTCTGTGGTCGTTTTGTGTCTTTTAGTAGTTGTTTTGTGTCTCTGTGGTTGTTTTGTGTCTCTTTCTGGTAATTTTTTGTCTCTTTGTGGTCGTTTTGTGTCTCTTTGTGGTAGTTTAATGTCTCTCTGTGGTTTTTTTGTGTCTCTTTGTTATCGTTTTGTGTCTCTTTGTAGTTGTTGTGTCTCTTTGTGGTTGTTTTGTGTCTCTGGATGTTTTGTGTCTCTTTGTGGTCGTTTTGTCTCTTGTGGTCATTTTGTGTCTCTTTGTGGTTGTTTTGTGTCTCTGGATATTTTGTTTCTCTTTCTGGTAATTTTGTGTCTCTCTGTGGTTGTTTTGTGTCTCTGTGGTCGTTTAGTGTCTCTCTGTCGTCATTTTGTGTCTCTTTGTGGTCGTTTTGTGTATCTGGATGTTTTGTGTCTCTTTGTGGTAGTTTTGTGTCTCTCTGTGGTTGTTTTGTGTCTGTCTGTGGTTGTTTTGTGTCTCTGTGGTCGTTTTGTGTCTCTTTGTGGTCGTTTTATGTCTCTTTCTGGTAATTTTTTGTCTCTTTGTGGTCGTTTTGTGTCTCTTTGTGGTAGTTTTATGTCTCTTTGTCGTTGTTTTGTGTCTCTTTGTTATCGTTTTGTGTCTCTTTGTAGTTGTTGTGTCTCTTTGTGGTAATTTTGTGTCTCTTTGTGGTCGTTTTGTCTCTTGTGGTTATTTTTTGTCTCTTTGTGGTAATTTTGTGTCTCTCTGTGTTTGTTTTGTCTCTCTTTGTAGTCGTTTTGTTTTTCTTTGTGGTTGTTTTGTGTCTCTGTGGTCATTCTGTGTCTCTTTCTGGTAATGTTTTGCCTCTTTGTGGTTGTTTTGTGTCTCTTTGTGGTAGTTTTATGTGTCTTTGTGGTTGTTTTGTGTCTCTTTGTGATCGTTTTGTGTCTCTTTGTAGTTGTTGTGTCTCTTTGTGGTAGTTTTGTGTCTCTTTGAGGTTGTTATGTGTCTCTTTGTGGTCGTTTTGTGTCTCTTTGTAGTTGTTTTGTGTCTCTGGATGTTTTGTGCCTCTCTGTGGTTGTTTTGTGTCTCTTTCTGGTAATTTTGTGTCTCTTTGTGGTAGTTTTGTCTCTGTTTGTGGTCATTTTGTGTCTCTGTGGTCGTTTTGTGTCTCTTTGTGGTTGTTTTGTGTCTCTGGATGTTTTGTCTCTCTTTGTGGTCATTTTGTGTCTCTGTGGTCGTTTTGTGTCTCTTTGTGGTTGTTTTGTGTCTCTGGATGTTTTATGTCTCTCTGTGCTTGTTTTGTCTCTCTTTGTGGTTGTTTTGTGTCTCTCTGTGCTTGTTTTGTGTCTCTGTGGTCGTTTTGTGTCTCTCAGTGGTTGTTTTGTGTATCTGTGGTCGTTTTGTGTCTCTCTGTGGTTGTTTTGTGTCTTTTTGTGGTCATTTTGTGTCTCTTTGTGGTCGTTTTGTTTATCTGAATGTTTTGTGTCTTTCACCATTTTTATGACTTATGTGGCGCTGTGGCTTAGTTGGTCAAAGTGCCTGTCTAGTAAACAGGAGATCCTGGGTTCAAATCCCAGCAGTGCCTGTGGTCCTGTTAAGCTAACGATGACTTAGCATTTAAAACAGCTCATTATCAGGGTTCTACTGAACTGCTGAAAATGCCTTCCTCATGAACAGGAGGATCTGAGTTCAAAACCCAAAAGAATCTGCAAGATATGAGGAAGTTTTGCACCAATATGAGGCACTTCTACTCATGGCTTTAACTATTCTTGAGCTACAGAGTTAGTTTTGGGAGAGTCTCTGGAGCTCGCTTCCTGGAGTGCATCCAGTTCAGGACGAAGTGAATCCAGTTCCTGATCTTTATTCTTTCATCATTCTTCTGACTTATGTGGTGCTGTGGCTTAGTTGGTCAAAGTGCCTGTCTAGTAAACAGGAGATCCTGGGTTCAAATCCCAGCAGTGCCTGTGGTCCTGTTAAGTTAACTATGACTTAGCATATAATTATTAGGTTTCTACTTTACATGGGTTCTCTTAATTAAATGACGAACATCATGATTATTATCAGTCTGTTCTTTGGTCAGACTTGATAAAAATGTTTTTAGAAATCAGAATTAGTTTTGGGATGTTTTGTGTCTCTGGATGTTTTGTGTCTCTTTCTGCTTGTTATGTGTCTCTCTGTGGTCGTTTTGCGTCTCTTTGTGGTCATTTTGTGTCTCTGGATGTTTTGTGTCTCTCTGTGGTTGTTTTGTGTCTCTTTGTGGTAATTTTGTGTCTCTTTGTGGTAGTTTTGTCTCTCTTTGTGGTAATTTTGTATCTCTGTGGTCGTTTTGTGTCTCTTTGTGGTCGTTTTGTCTCTTGTGGTTATTTTGTGTCTCTTTGTGGTAATTTTGTGTCTCTCTGTGTTTGTTTTGTCTCTCTTTGTAGTCGTTTTGTTTTTCTTTGTGGTTGTTTTGTGTCTCTGTGGTCGTTTTGTGTCTCTCTCTGGTCATCTTGTGTCTCTTTGTGGTCGTTTTGTGTATCTGAATGTTTTGTGTCTTTCATCATTTTCATGACTTATGTGGCGCTGTGGCTTAGTTGGTCAAAGTGCCTGTCTTGTAAACAGGAGATCCTGGGTTCAAATCCCAGCAGTGCCTGTGGTCCTTTTAAGCTAACTATGGTGGTTGTTTTGTGTCTCTTAGTAGTTGTTTTGTGTCTCTGTGGTTGTTTTGTGTCTCTTTCTGGTAATTTTTTGTCTCTTTGTGGTCGTTTTGTGTCTCTTTGTGGTAGTTTAATGTCTCTCTGTGGTTTTTTTGTGTCTCTTTGTTATCGTTTTGTGTCTCTTTGTAGTTGTTGTGTCTCTTTGTGGTTGTTTTGTGTCTCTGGATGTTTTGTGTCTCTTTGTGGTCGTTTTGTCTCTTGTGGTCATTTTGTGTCTCTTTGTGGTTGTTTTGTGTCTCTGGATATTTTGTTTCTCTTTCTGGTAATTTTGTGTCTCTCTGTGGTTGTTTTGTGTCTCTGTGGTCGTTTAGTGTCTCTCTGTCGTCATTTTGTGTCTCTTTGTGGTCGTTTTGTGTATCTGGATGTTTTGTGTCTCTTTGTGGTAGTTTTGTCTCTCTTTGTGGTCATTTTGTGTCTCTCTGTGGTTGTTTTGTGTCTGTCTGTGGTTGTTTTGTGTCTCTGTGGTTGTTTTGTGTCTCTGTGGTCGTTTTATGTCTCTTTCTGGTAATTTTTTGTCTCTTTGTGGTTGTTTTGTGTCTCTTTGTGGTAGTTTTATGTCTCTTTGTCGTTGTTTTGTGTCTCTTTGTTATCGTTTTGTGTCTCTTTGTAGTTGTTGTGTCTCTTTGTGGTAATTTTGTGTCTCTTTGTGGTAGTTTTGTCTCTCTTTGTGGTAATTTTGTATCTCTGTGGTCGTTTTGTGTCTCTTTGTGGTCGTTTTATGTCTCTTTCTGGTAATTTTTTGTCTCTTTGTGGTCGTTTTGTGTCTCTTTGTGGTAGTTTTATGTCTCTTTGTCGTTGTTTTGTGTCTCTTTGTTATCGTTTTGTGTCTCTTTGTAGTTGTTGTGTCTCTTTCTGGTAATTTTGTGTCTCTTTGTGGTAGTTTTGTCTCTCTTTGTGGTCATTTTGTGTCTCTCTGTGGTTGTTTTGTGTCTGTCTGTGGTTGTTTTGTGTCTCTGTGGTTGTTTTGTGTCTCTGTGGTCGTTTTGTGTCTCTTTGTGGTAGTTTTATGTCTCTTTGTCGTTGTTTTGTGTCTCTTTGTGGTAGTTTTATGTCTCTTTGTCGTTGTTTTGTGTCTCTTTGTTATCGTTTTGTGTCTCTTTGTAGTTGTTGTGTCTCTTTGTGGTAATTTTGTGTCTCTTTGTGGTAGTTTTGTCTCTCTTTGTGGTAATTTTGTATCTCTGTGGTCGTTTTGTGTCTCTTTGTGGTCGTTTTATGTCTCTTTCTGGTAATTTTTTGTCTCTTTGTGGTCGTTTTGTGTCTCTTTGTGGTAGTTTTATGTCTCTTTGTCGTTGTTTTGTGTCTCTTTGTTATCGTTTTGTGTCTCTTTGTAGTTGTTGTGTCTCTTTGTGGTAATTTTGTGTCTCTTTGTGGTAGTTTTGTCTCTCTTTGTGGTCATTTTGTTTCTCTCTGTGGTTGTTTTGTGTCTGTCTGTGGTTGTTTTGTGTCTCTGTGGTTGTTTTGTGTCTCAGTGGTCGTTTTATGTCTCTTTCTGGTAATTTTTTGTCTCTTTGTGGTCGTTTTGTGTCTCTTTGTGGTAGTTTTATGTCTCTTTGTCGTTGTTTTGTGTCTCTTTGTTATCGTTTTGTGTCTCTTTGTAGTTGTTGTGTCTCTTTGTGGTAATTTTGTGTCTCTTTGTGGTAGTTTTGTCTCTCTTTGTGGTAATTTTGTATCTCTGTGGTCGTTTTGTGTCTCTTTGTGGTCGTTTTATGTCTCTTTCTGGTAATTTTTTGTCTCTTTGTGGTCGTTTTGTGTCTCTTTGTGGTAGTTTTATGTCTCTTTGTCGTTGTTTTGTGTCTCTTTGTTATCGTTTTGTGTCTCTTTGTAGTTGTTGTGTCTCTTTGTGGTAATTTTGTGTCTCTTTGTGGTAGTTTTGTCTCTCTTTGTGGTAATTTTGTATCTCTGTGGTCGTTTTGTGTCTCTTTGTGGTCGTTTTGTCTCTTGTGGTTATTTTTTGTCTCTTTGTGGTAATTTTGTGTCTCTCTGTGTTTGTTTTGTCTCTCTTTGTAGTCGTTTTGTTTTTCTTTGTGGTTGTTTTGTGTCTCTGTGGTCGTTCTGTGTCTCTTTCTGGTAATGTTTTGCCTCTTTGTGGTTGTTTTGTGTCTCTTTGTGGTAGTTTTATGTGTCTTTGTGGTTGTTTTGTGTCTCTTTGTGATCGTTTTGTGTCTCTTTGTAGTTGTTGTGTCTCTTTGTGGTAGTTTTGTGTCTCTTTGAGGTTGTTATGTGTCTCTTTGTGGTCGTTTTGTGTCTCTTTGTAGTTGTTTTGTGTCTCTGGATGTTTTGTGCCTCTCTGTGGTTGTTTTGTGTCTCTTTCTGGTAATTTAGTGTCTCTTTGTGGTAGTTTTGTCTCTGTTTGTGGTCATTTTGTGTCTCTGTGGTCGTTTTGTGTCTTTTAGTAGTTGTTTTGTGTCTCTGTGGTTGTTTTGTGTCTCTTTCTGGTAATTTTTTGTCTCTTTGTGGTCGTTTTGTGTCTCTTTGTGGTAGTTTAATGTCTCTCTGTGGTTTTTTTGTGTCTCTTTGTTATCGTTTTGTGTCTCTTTGTAGTTGTTGTGTCTCTTTGTGGTTGTTTTGTGTCTCTGGATGTTTTGTGTCTCTTTGTGGTCGTTTTGTCTCTTGTGGTCATTTTGTGTCTCTTTGTGGTTGTTTTGTGTCTCTGGATATTTTGTTTCTCTTTCTGGTAATTTTGTGTCTCTCTGTGGTTGTTTTGTGTCTCTGTGGTCGTTTAGTGTCTCTCTGTCGTCATTTTGTGTCTCTTTGTGGTCGTTTTGTGTATCTGGATGTTTTGTGTCTCTTTGTGGTAGTTTTGTCTCTCTTTGTGGTCATTTTGTGTCTCTCTGTGGTTGTTTTGTGTCTGTCTGTGGTTGTTTTGTGTCTCTGTGGTTGTTTTGTGTCTCTGTGGTCGTTTTATGTCTCTTTCTGGTAATTTTTTGTCTCTTTGTGGTCGTTTTGTGTCTCTTTGTGGTAGTTTTATGTCTCTTTGTCGTTGTTTTGTGTCTCTTTGTTATCGTTTTGTGTCTCTTTGTAGTTGTTGTGTCTCTTTGTGGTAATTTTGTGTCTCTTTGTGGTAGTTTTGTCTCTCTTTGTGGTAATTTTGTATCTCTGTGGTCGTTTTGTGTCTCTCTGTGGTTGTTTTGTGTCTTTTTGTGGTCATTTTGTGTCTCTTTGTGGTCGTTTTGTTTATCTGAATGTTTTGTGTCTTTCACCATTTTTATGACTTATGTGGCGCTGTGGCTTAGTTGGTCAAAGTGCCTGTCTAGTAAACAGGAGATCCTGGGTTCAAATCCCAGCAGTGCCTGTGGTCCTGTTAAGCTAACGATGACTTAGCATTTAAAACAGCTCATTATCAGGGTTCTACTGAACTGCTGAAAATGCCTTCCTCATGAACAGGAGGATCTGAGTTCAAAACCCAAAAGAATCTGCAAGATATGAGGAAGTTTTGCACCAATATGAGGCACTTCTACTCATGGCTTTAACTATTCTTGAGCTACAGAGTTAGTTTTGGGAGAGTCTCTGGAGCTCGCTTCCTGGAGTGCATCCAGTTCAGGACGAAGTGAATCCAGTTCCTGATCTTTATTCTTTCATCATTCTTCTGACTTATGTGGTGCTGTGGCTTAGTTGGTCAAAGTGCCTGTCTAGTAAACAGGAGATCCTGGGTTCAAATCCCAGCAGTGCCTGTGGTCCTGTTAAGTTAACTATGACTTAGCATATAATTATTAGGTTTCTACTTTACATGGGTTCTCTTAATTAAATGATGAACATCATGATTATTATCAGTCTGTTCTTTGGTCAGACTTGATAAAAATGTTTTTAGAAATCAGAATTAGTTTTGGGATGTTTTGTGTCTCTGGATGTTTTGTGTCTCTTTCTGCTTGTTATGTGTCTCTCTGTGGTCGTTTTGCGTCTCTTTGTGGTCATTTTGTGTCTCTGGATGTTTTGTGTCTCTCTGTGGTTGTTTTGTGTCTCTTTGTGGTAATTTTGTGTCTCTTTGTGGTAGTTTTGTCTCTCTTTGTGGTAATTTTGTATCTCTGTGGTCGTTTTGTGTCTCTTTGTGGTCGTTTTGTCTCTTGTGGTTATTTTGTGTCTCTTTGTGGTAATTTTGTGTCTCTCTGTGTTTGTTTTGTCTCTCTTTGTAGTCGTTTTGTTTTTCTTTGTGGTTGTTTTGTGTCTCTGTGGTCGTTTTGTGTCTCTCTCTGGTCATCTTGTGTCTCTTTGTGGTCGTTTTGTGTATCTGAATGTTTTGTGTCTTTCATCATTTTCATGACTTATGTGGCGCTGTGGCTTAGTTGGTCAAAGTGCCTGTCTTGTAAACAGGAGATCCTGGGTTCAAATCCCAGCAGTGCCTGTGGTCCTTTTAAGCTAACTATGGTGGTTGTTTTGTGTCTCTTAGTAGTTGTTTTGTGTCTCTGTGGTTGTTTTGTGTCTCTTTCTGGTAATTTTTTGTCTCTTTGTGGTCGTTTTGTGTCTCTTTGTGGTAGTTTAATGTCTCTCTGTGGTTTTTTTGTGTCTCTTTGTTATCGTTTTGTGTCTCTTTGTAGTTGTTGTGTCTCTTTGTGGTTGTTTTGTGTCTCTGGATGTTTTGTGTCTCTTTGTGGTCGTTTTGTCTCTTGTGGTCATTTTGTGTCTCTTTGTGGTTGTTTTGTGTCTCTGGATATTTTGTTTCTCTTTCTGGTAATTTTGTGTCTCTCTGTGGTTGTTTTGTGTCTCTGTGGTCGTTTAGTGTCTCTCTGTCGTCATTTTGTGTCTCTTTGTGGTCGTTTTGTGTATCTGGATGTTTTGTGTCTCTTTGTGGTAGTTTTGTCTCTCTTTGTGGTCATTTTGTGTCTCTCTGTGGTTGTTTTGTGTCTGTCTGTGGTTGTTTTGTGTCTCTGTGGTTGTTTTGTGTCTCTGTGGTCGTTTTATGTCTCTTTCTGGTAATTTTTTGTCTCTTTGTGGTTGTTTTGTGTCTCTTTGTGGTAGTTTTATGTCTCTTTGTCGTTGTTTTGTGTCTCTTTGTTATCGTTTTGTGTCTCTTTGTAGTTGTTGTGTCTCTTTGTGGTAATTTTGTGTCTCTTTGTGGTAGTTTTGTCTCTCTTTGTGGTAATTTTGTATCTCTGTGGTCGTTTTGTGTCTCTTTGTGGTCGTTTTATGTCTCTTTCTGGTAATTTTTTGTCTCTTTGTGGTCGTTTTGTGTCTCTTTGTGGTAGTTTTATGTCTCTTTGTCGTTGTTTTGTGTCTCTTTGTTATCGTTTTGTGTCTCTTTGTAGTTGTTGTGTCTCTTTCTGGTAATTTTGTGTCTCTTTGTGGTAGTTTTGTCTCTCTTTGTGGTCATTTTGTGTCTCTCTGTGGTTGTTTTGTGTCTGTCTGTGGTTGTTTTGTTTCTCTGTGGTTGTTTTGTGTCTCTGTGGTCGTTTTATGTCTCTTTCTGGTAATTTTTTGTCTCTTTGTGGTCGTTTTGTGTCTCTTTGTGGTAGTTTTATGTCTCTTTGTCGTTGTTTTGTGTCTCTTTGTTATCGTTTTGTGTCTCTTTGTAGTTGTTGTGTCTCTTTGTGGTAATTTTGTGTCTCTTTGTGGTAGTTTTGTCTCTCTTTGTGGTAATTTTGTATCTCTGTGGTCGTTTTGTGTCTCTTTGTGGTCGTTTTATGTCTCTTTCTGGTAATTTTTTGTCTCTTTGTGGTCGTTTTGTGTCTCTTTGTGGTAGTTTTATGTCTCTTTGTCGTTGTTTTGTGTCTCTTTGTTATCGTTTTGTGTCTCTTTGTAGTTGTTGTGTCTCTTTGTGGTAATTTTGTGTCTCTTTGTGGTAGTTTTGTCTCTCTTTGTGGTCATTTTGTGTCTCTCTGTGGTTGTTTTGTGTCTGTCTGTGATTGTTTTGTGTCTCTGTGGTTGTTTTGTGTCTCAGTGGTCGTTTTATGTCTCTTTCTGGTAATTTTTTGTCTCTTTGTGGTCGTTTTGTGTCTCTTTGTGGTAGTTTTATGTCTCTTTGTCGTTTTTTTGTGTCTCTTTGTTATCGTTTTGTGTCTCTTTGTAGTTGTTGTGTCTCTTTGTGGTAATTTTGTGTCTCTTTGTGGTAGTTTTGTCTCTCTTTGTGGTAATTTTGTATCTCTGTGGTCGTTTTGTGTCTCTTTGTGGTCGTTTTATGTCTCTTTCTGGTAATTTTTTGTCTCTTTGTGGTCGTTTTGTGTCTCTTTGTGGTAGTTTTATGTCTCTTTGTCGTTGTTTTGTGTCTCTTTGTTATCGTTTTGTGTCTCTTTGTAGTTGTTGTGTCTCTTTGTGGTAATTTTGTGTCTCTTTGTGGTAGTTTTGTCTCTCTTTGTGGTAATTTTGTATCTCTGTGGTCGTTTTGTGTCTCTTTGTGGTCGTTTTGTCTCTTGTGGTTATTTTTTGTCTCTTTGTGGTAATTTTGTGTCTCTCTGTGTTTGTTTTGTCTCTCTTTGTAGTCGTTTTGTTTTTCTTTGTGGTTGTTTTGTGTCTCTGTGGTCGTTCTGTGTCTCTTTCTGGTAATGTTTTGCCTCTTTGTGGTTGTTTTGTGTCTCTTTGTGGTAGTTTTATGTGTCTTTGTGGTTGTTTTGTGTCTCTTTGTGATCGTTTTGTGTCTCTTTGTAGTTGTTGTGTCTCTTTGTGGTAGTTTTGTGTCTCTTTGAGGTTGTTATGTGTCTCTTTGTGGTCGTTTTGTGTCTCTTTGTAGTTGTTTTGTGTCTCTGGATGTTTTGTGCCTCTCTGTGGTTGTTTTGTGTCTCTTTCTGGTAATTTAGTGTCTCTTTGTGGTAGTTTTGTCTCTGTTTGTGGTCATTTTGTGTCTCTGTGGTCGTTTTGTGTCTTTTAGTAGTTGTTTTGTGTCTCTGTGGTTGTTTTGTGTCTCTTTCTGGTAATTTTTTGTCTCTTTGTGGTCGTTTTGTGTCTCTTTGTGGTAGTTTAATGTCTCTCTGTGGTTTTTTTGTGTCTCTTTGTTATCGTTTTGTGTCTCTTTGTAGTTGTTGTGTCTCTTTGTGGTTGTTTTGTGTCTCTGGATGTTTTGTGTCTCTTTGTGGTCGTTTTGTCTCTTGTGGTCATTTTGTGTCTCTTTGTGGTTGTTTTGTGTCTCTGGATATTTTGTTTCTCTTTCTGGTAATTTTGTGTCTCTCTGTGGTTGTTTTGTGTCTCTGTGGTCGTTTAGTGTCTCTCTGTCGTCATTTTGTGTCTCTTTGTGGTCGTTTTGTGTATCTGGATGTTTTGTGTCTCTTTGTGGTAGTTTTGTTTCTCTTTGTGGTCATTTTGTGTCTCTCTGTGGTTGTTTTGTGTCTGTCTGTGGTTGTTTTGTGTCTCTGTGGTCGTTTTGTGTCTCTTTGTGGTCGTTTTATGTCTCTTTCTGGTAATTTTTTGTCTCTTTGTGGTCGTTTTGTGTCTCTTTGTGGTAGTTTTATGTCTCTTTGTCGTTGTTTTGTGTCTCTTTGTTATCGTTTTGTGTCTCTTTGTAGTTGTTGTGTCTCTTTGTGGTAATTTTGTGTCTCTTTGTGGTAGTTTTGTCTCTCTTTGTGGTAATTTTGTATCTCTGTGGTCGTTTTGTGTCTCTTTGTGGTCGTTTTGTCTCTTGTGGTTATTTTTTGTCTCTTTGTGGTAATTTTGTGTCTCTCTGTGTTTGTTTTGTCTCTCTTTGTAGTCGTTTTGTTTTTCTTTGTGGTTGTTTTGTGTCTCTGTGGTCGTTCTGTGTCTCTTTCTGGTAATGTTTTGCCTCTTTGTGGTTGTTTTGTGTCTCTTTGTGGTAGTTTTATGTGTCTTTGTGGTTGTTTTGTGTCTCTTTGTGATCGTTTTGTGTCTCTTTGTAGTTGTTGTGTCTCTTTGTGGTAGTTTTGTGTCTCTTTGAGGTTGTTATGTGTCTCTTTGTGGTCGTTTTGTGTCTCTTTGTAGTTGTTTTGTGTCTCTGGATGTTTTGTGCCTCTCTGTGGTTGTTTTGTGTCTCTTTCTGGTAATTTTGTGTCTCTTTGTGGTAGTTTTGTCTCTGTTTGTGGTCATTTTGTGTCTCTGTGGTCGTTTTGTGTCTCTTTGTGGTTGTTTTGTGTCTCTGGATGTTTTGTCTCTCTTTGTGGTCATTTTGTGTCTCTGTGGTCGTTTTGTGTCTCTTTGTGGTTGTTTTGTGTCTCTGGATGTTTTATGTCTCTCTGTGCTTGTTTTGTCTCTCTTTGTGGTTGTTTTGTGTCTCTCTGTGCTTGTTTTGTGTCTCTGTGGTCGTTTTGTGTCTCTCAGTGGTTGTTTTGTGTATCTGTGGTCGTTTTGTGTCTCTCTGTGGTTGTTTTGTGTCTTTTTGTGGTCATTTTGTGTCTCTTTGTGGTCGTTTTGTTTATCTGAATGTTTTGTGTCTTTCACCATTTTTATGACTTATGTGGCGCTGTGGCTTAGTTGGTCAAAGTGCCTGTCTAGTAAACAGGAGATCCTGGGTTCAAATCCCAGCAGTGCCTGTGGTCCTGTTAAGCTAACGATGACTTAGCATTTAAAACAGCTCATTATCAGGGTTCTACTGAACTGCTGAAAATGCCTTCCTCATGAACAGGAGGATCTGAGTTCAAAACCCAAAAGAATCTGCAAGATATGAGGAAGTTTTGCACCAATATGAGGCACTTCTACTCATGGCTTTAACTATTCTTGAGCTACAGAGTTAGTTTTGGGAGAGTCTCTGGAGCTCGCTTCCTGGAGTGCATCCAGTTCAGGACGAAGTGAATCCAGTTCCTGATCTTTATTCTTTCATCATTCTTCTGACTTATGTGGTGCTGTGGCTTAGTTGGTCAAAGTGCCTGTCTAGTAAACAGGAGATCCTGGGTTCAAATCCCAGCAGTGCCTGTGGTCCTGTTAAGTTAACTATGACTTAGCATATAATTATTAGGTTTCTACTTTACATGGGTTCTCTTAATTAAATGATGAACATCATGATTATTATCAGTCTGTTCTTTGGTCAGACTTGATAAAAATGTTTTTAGAAATCAGAATTAGTTTTGGGATGTTTTGTGTCTCTGGATGTTTTGTGTCTCTTTCTGCTTGTTATGTGTCTCTCTGTGGTCGTTTTGCGTCTCTTTGTGGTCATTTTGTGTCTCTGGATGTTTTGTGTCTCTCTGTGGTTGTTTTGTGTCTCTTTGTGGTAATTTTGTGTCTCTTTGTGGTAGTTTTGTCTCTCTTTGTGGTAATTTTGTATCTCTGTGGTCGTTTTGTGTCTCTTTGTGGTCGTTTTGTCTCTTGTGGTTATTTTGTGTCTCTTTGTGGTAATTTTGTGTCTCTCTGTGTTTGTTTTGTCTCTCTTTGTAGTCGTTTTGTTTTTCTTTGTGGTTGTTTTGTGTCTCTGTGGTCGTTTTGTGTCTCTCTCTGGTCATCTTGTGTCTCTTTGTGGTCGTTTTGTGTATCTGAATGTTTTGTGTCTTTCATCATTTTCATGACTTATGTGGCGCTGTGGCTTAGTTGGTCAAAGTGCCTGTCTTGTAAACAGGAGATCCTGGGTTCAAATCCCAGCAGTGCCTGTGGTCCTTTTAAGCTAACTATGGTGGTTGTTTTGTGTCTCTTAGTAGTTGTTTTGTGTCTCTGTGGTTGTTTTGTGTCTCTTTCTGGTAATTTTTTGTCTCTTTGTGGTCGTTTTGTGTCTCTTTGTGGTAGTTTAATGTCTCTCTGTGGTTTTTTTGTGTCTCTTTGTTATCGTTTTGTGTCTCTTTGTAGTTGTTGTGTCTCTTTGTGGTTGTTTTGTGTCTCTGGATGTTTTGTGTCTCTTTGTGGTCGTTTTGTCTCTTGTGGTCATTTTGTGTCTCTTTGTGGTTGTTTTGTGTCTCTGGATATTTTGTTTCTCTTTCTGGTAATTTTGTGTCTCTCTGTGGTTGTTTTGTGTCTCTGTGGTCGTTTAGTGTCTCTCTGTCGTCATTTTGTGTCTCTTTGTGGTCGTTTTGTGTATCTGGATGTTTTGTGTCTCTTTGTGGTAGTTTTGTCTCTCTTTGTGGTCATTTTGTGTCTCTCTGTGGTTGTTTTGTGTCTGTCTGTGGTTGTTTTGTGTCTCTGTGGTTGTTTTGTGTCTCTGTGGTCGTTTTATGTCTCTTTCTGGTAATTTTTTGTCTCTTTGTGGTTGTTTTGTGTCTCTTTGTGGTAGTTTTATGTCTCTTTGTCGTTGTTTTGTGTCTCTTTGTTATCGTTTTGTGTCTCTTTGTAGTTGTTGTGTCTCTTTGTGGTAATTTTGTGTCTCTTTGTGGTAGTTTTGTCTCTCTTTGTGGTAATTTTGTATCTCTGTGGTCGTTTTGTGTCTCTTTGTGGTCGTTTTATGTCTCTTTCTGGTAATTTTTTGTCTCTTTGTGGTCGTTTTGTGTCTCTTTGTGGTAGTTTTATGTCTCTTTGTCGTTGTTTTGTGTCTCTTTGTGGTAGTTTTATGTCTCTTTGTCGTTGTTTTGTGTCTCTTTGTTATCGTTTTGTGTCTCTTTGTAGTTGTTGTGTCTCTTTTTGGTAATTTTGTGTCTCTTTGTGGTAGTTTTGTCTCTCTTTGTGGTCATTTTGTGTCTCTCTGTGGTTGTTTTGTGTCTGTCTGTGGTTGTTTTGTGTCTCTGTGGTTGTTTTGTGTCTCTGTGGTCGTTTTATGTCTCTTTCTGGTAATTTTTTGTCTCTTTGTGGTCGTTTTGTGTCTCTTTGTGGTAGTTTTATGTCTCTTTGTCGTTGTTTTGTGTCTCTTTGTTATCGTTTTGTGTCTCTTTGTAGTTGTTGTGTCTCTTTGTGGTAATTTTGTGTCTCTTTGTGGTAGTTTTGTCTCTCTTTGTGGTAATTTTGTATCTCTGTGGTCGTTTTGTGTCTCTTTGTGGTCGTTTTATGTCTCTTTCTGGTAATTTTTTGTCTCTTTGTGGTCGTTTTGTGTCTCTTTGTGGTAGTTTTATGTCTCTTTGTCGTTGTTTTGTGTCTCTTTGTTATCGTTTTGTGTCTCTTTGTAGTTGTTGTGTCTCTTTGTGGTAATTTTGTGTCTCTTTGTGGTAGTTTTGTTTCTCTTTGTGGTCATTTTGTGTCTCTCTGTGGTTGTTTTGTGTCTGTCTGTGGTTGTTTTGTGTCTCTGTGGTTGTTTTGTGTCTCAGTGGTCGTTTTATGTCTCTTTCTGGTAATTTTTTGTCTCTTTGTGGTCGTTTTGTGTCTCTTTGTGGTAGTTTTATGTCTCTTTGTCGTTGTTTTGTGTCTCTTTGTTATCGTTTTGTGTCTCTTTGTAGTTGTTGTGTCTCTTTGTGGTAATTTTGTGTCTCTTTGTGGTAGTTTTGTCTCTCTTTGTGGTAATTTTGTATCTCTGTGGTCGTTTTGTGTCTCTTTGTGGTCGTTTTATGTCTCTTTCTGGTAATTTTTTGTCTCTTTGTGGTCGTTTTGTGTCTCTTTGTGGTAGTTTTATGTCTCTTTGTCGTTGTTTTGTGTCTCTTTGTTATCGTTTTGTGTCTCTTTGTAGTTGTTGTGTCTCTTTGTGGTAATTTTGTGTCTCTTTGTGGTAGTTTTGTCTCTCTTTGTGGTAATTTTGTATCTCTGTGGTCGTTTTGTGTCTCTTTGTGGTCGTTTTGTCTCTTGTGGTTATTTTTTGTCTCTTTGTGGTAATTTTGTGTCTCTCTGTGTTTGTTTTGTCTCTCTTTGTAGTCGTTTTGTTTTTCTTTGTGGTTGTTTTGTGTCTCTGTGGTCGTTCTGTGTCTCTTTCTGGTAATGTTTTGCCTCTTTGTGGTTGTTTTGTGTCTCTTTGTGGTAGTTTTATGTGTCTTTGTGGTTGTTTTGTGTCTCTTTGTGATCGTTTTGTGTCTCTTTGTAGTTGTTGTGTCTCTTTGTGGTAGTTTTGTGTCTCTTTGAGGTTGTTATGTGTCTCTTTGTGGTCGTTTTGTGTCTCTTTGTAGTTGTTTTGTGTCTCTGGATGTTTTGTGCCTCTCTGTGGTTGTTTTGTGTCTCTTTCTGGTAATTTAGTGTCTCTTTGTGGTAGTTTTGTCTCTGTTTGTGGTCATTTTGTGTCTCTGTGGTCGTTTTGTGTCTTTTAGTAGTTGTTTTGTGTCTCTGTGGTTGTTTTGTGTCTCTTTCTGGTAATTTTTTGTCTCTTTGTGGTCGTTTTGTGTCTCTTTGTGGTAGTTTAATGTCTCTCTGTGGTTTTTTTGTGTCTCTTTGTTATCGTTTTGTGTCTCTTTGTAGTTGTTGTGTCTCTTTGTGGTTGTTTTGTGTCTCTGGATGTTTTGTGTCTCTTTGTGGTCGTTTTGTCTCTTGTGGTCATTTTGTGTCTCTTTGTGGTTGTTTTGTGTCTCTGGATATTTTGTTTCTCTTTCTGGTAATTTTGTGTCTCTCTGTGGTTGTTTTGTGTCTCTGTGGTCGTTTAGTGTCTCTCTGTCGTCATTTTGTGTCTCTTTGTGGTCGTTTTGTGTATCTGGATGTTTTGTGTCTCTTTGTGGTAGTTTTGTCTCTCTTTGTGGTCATTTTGTGTCTCTCTGTGGTTGTTTTGTGTCTGTCTGTGGTTGTTTTGTGTCTCTGTGGTTGTTTTGTGTCTCTGTGGTCGTTTTATGTCTCTTTCTGGTAATTTTTTGTCTCTTTGTGGTCGTTTTGTGTCTCTTTGTGGTAGTTTTATGTCTCTTTGTCGTTGTTTTGTGTCTCTTTGTTATCGTTTTGTGTCTCTTTGTAGTTGTTGTGTCTCTTTGTGGTAATTTTGTGTCTCTTTGTGGTAGTTTTGTCTCTCTTTGTGGTAATTTTGTATCTCTGTGGTCGTTTTGTGTCTCTCTGTGGTTGTTTTGTGTCTTTTTGTGGTCATTTTGTGTCTCTTTGTGGTCGTTTTGTTTATCTGAATGTTTTGTGTCTTTCACCATTTTTATGACTTATGTGGCGCTGTGGCTTAGTTGGTCAAAGTGCCTGTCTAGTAAACAGGAGATCCTGGGTTCAAATCCCAGCAGTGCCTGTGGTCCTGTTAAGCTAACGATGACTTAGCATTTAAAACAGCTCATTATCAGGGTTCTACTGAACTGCTGAAAATGCCTTCCTCATGAACAGGAGGATCTGAGTTCAAAACCCAAAAGAATCTGCAAGATATGAGGAAGTTTTGCACCAATATGAGGCACTTCTACTCATGGCTTTAACTATTCTTGAGCTACAGAGTTAGTTTTGGGAGAGTCTCTGGAGCTCGCTTCCTGGAGTGCATCCAGTTCAGGACGAAGTGAATCCAGTTCCTGATCTTTATTCTTTCATCATTCTTCTGACTTATGTGGTGCTGTGGCTTAGTTGGTCAAAGTGCCTGTCTAGTAAACAGGAGATCCTGGGTTCAAATCCCAGCAGTGCCTGTGGTCCTGTTAAGTTAACTATGACTTAGCATATAATTATTAGGTTTCTACTTTACATGGGTTCTCTTAATTAAATGATGAACATCATGATTATTATCAGTCTGTTCTTTGGTCAGACTTGATAAAAATGTTTTTAGAAATCAGAATTAGTTTTGGGATGTTTTGTGTCTCTGGATGTTTTGTGTCTCTTTCTGCTTGTTATGTGTCTCTCTGTGGTCGTTTTGCGTCTCTTTGTGGTCATTTTGTGTCTCTGGATGTTTTGTGTCTCTCTGTGGTTGTTTTGTGTCTCTTTGTGGTAATTTTGTGTCTCTTTGTGGTAGTTTTGTCTCTCTTTGTGGTAATTTTGTATCTCTGTGGTCGTTTTGTGTCTCTTTGTGGTCGTTTTGTCTCTTGTGGTTATTTTGTGTCTCTTTGTGGTAATTTTGTGTCTCTCTGTGTTTGTTTTGTCTCTCTTTGTAGTCGTTTTGTTTTTCTTTGTGGTTGTTTTGTGTCTCTGTGGTCGTTTTGTGTCTCTCTCTGGTCATCTTGTGTCTCTTTGTGGTCGTTTTGTGTATCTGAATGTTTTGTGTCTTTCATCATTTTCATGACTTATGTGGCGCTGTGGCTTAGTTGGTCAAAGTGCCTGTCTTGTAAACAGGAGATCCTGGGTTCAAATCCCAGCAGTGCCTGTGGTCCTTTTAAGCTAACTATGGTGGTTGTTTTGTGTCTCTTAGTAGTTGTTTTGTGTCTCTGTGGTTGTTTTGTGTCTCTTTCTGGTAATTTTTTGTCTCTTTGTGGTCGTTTTGTGTCTCTTTGTGGTAGTTTAATGTCTCTCTGTGGTTTTTTTGTGTCTCTTTGTTATCGTTTTGTGTCTCTTTGTAGTTGTTGTGTCTCTTTGTGGTTGTTTTGTGTCTCTGGATGTTTTGTGTCTCTTTGTGGTCGTTTTGTCTCTTGTGGTCATTTTGTGTCTCTTTGTGGTTGTTTTGTGTCTCTGGATATTTTGTTTCTCTTTCTGGTAATTTTGTGTCTCTCTGTGGTTGTTTTGTGTCTCTGTGGTCGTTTAGTGTCTCTCTGTCGTCATTTTGTGTCTCTTTGTGGTCGTTTTGTGTATCTGGATGTTTTGTGTCTCTTTGTGGTAGTTTTGTCTCTCTTTGTGGTCATTTTGTGTCTCTCTGTGGTTGTTTTGTGTCTGTCTGTGGTTGTTTTGTGTCTCTGTGGTTGTTTTGTGTCTCTGTGGTCGTTTTATGTCTCTTTCTGGTAATTTTTTGTCTCTTTGTGGTTGTTTTGTGTCTCTTTGTGGTAGTTTTATGTCTCTTTGTCGTTGTTTTGTGTCTCTTTGTTATCGTTTTGTGTCTCTTTGTAGTTGTTGTGTCTCTTTGTGGTAATTTTGTGTCTCTTTGTGGTAGTTTTGTCTCTCTTTGTGGTAATTTTGTATCTCTGTGGTCGTTTTGTGTCTCTTTGTGGTCGTTTTATGTCTCTTTCTGGTAATTTTTTGTCTCTTTGTGGTCGTTTTGTGTCTCTTTGTGGTAGTTTTATGTCTCTTTGTCGTTGTTTTGTGTCTCTTTGTTATCGTTTTGTGTCTCTTTGTAGTTGTTGTGTCTCTTTCTGGTAATTTTGTGTCTCTTTGTGGTAGTTTTGTCTCTCTTTGTGGTCATTTTGTGTCTCTCTGTGGTTGTTTTGTGTCTGTCTGTGGTTGTTTTGTGTCTCTGTGGTTGTTTTGTGTCTCTGTGGTCGTTTTATGTCTCTTTCTGGTAATTTTTTGTCTCTTTGTGGTCGTTTTGTGTCTCTTTGTGGTAGTTTTATGTCTCTTTGTCGTTGTTTTGTGTCTCTTTGTTATCGTTTTGTGTCTCTTTGTAGTTGTTGTGTCTCTTTGTGGTAATTTTGTGTCTCTTTGTGGTAGTTTTGTCTCTCTTTGTGGTAATTTTGTATCTCTGTGGTCGTTTTGTGTCTCTTTGTGGTCGTTTTATGTCTCTTTCTGGTAATTTTTTGTCTCTTTGTGGTCGTTTTGTGTCTCTTTGTGGTAGTTTTATGTCTCTTTGTCGTTGTTTTGTGTCTCTTTGTTATCGTTTTGTGTCTCTTTGTAGTTGTTGTGTCTCTTTGTGGTAATTTTGTGTCTCTTTGTGGTAGTTTTGTCTCTCTTTGTGGTCATTTTGTGTCTCTCTGTGGTTGTTTTGTGTCTGTCTGTGGTTGTTTTGTGTCTCTGTGGTTGTTTTGTGTCTCAGTGGTCGTTTTATGTCTCTTTCTGGTAATTTTTTGTCTCTTTGTGGTCGTTTTGTGTCTCTTTGTGGTAGTTTTATGTCTCTTTGTCGTTGTTTTGTGTCTCTTTGTTATCGTTTTGTGTCTCTTTGTAGTTGTTGTGTCTCTTTGTGGTAATTTTGTGTCTCTTTGTGGTAGTTTTGTCTCTCTTTGTGGTAATTTTGTATCTCTGTGGTCGTTTTGTGTCTCTTTGTGGTCGTTTTATGTCTCTTTCTGGTAATTTTTTGTCTCTTTGTGGTCGTTTTGTGTCTCTTTGTGGTAGTTTTATGTCTCTTTGTCGTTGTTTTGTGTCTCTTTGTTATCGTTTTGTGTCTCTTTGTAGTTGTTGTGTCTCTTTGTGGTAATTTTGTGTCTCTTTGTGGTAGTTTTGTCTCTCTTTGTGGTAATTTTGTATCTCTGTGGTCGTTTTGTGTCTCTTTGTGGTCGTTTTGTCTCTTGTGGTTATTTTTTGTCTCTTTGTGGTAATTTTGTGTCTCTCTGTGTTTGTTTTGTCTCTCTTTGTAGTCGTTTTGTTTTTCTTTGTGGTTGTTTTGTGTCTCTGTGGTCGTTCTGTGTCTCTTTCTGGTAATGTTTTGCCTCTTTGTGGTTGTTTTGTGTCTCTTTGTGGTAGTTTTATGTGTCTTTGTGGTTGTTTTGTGTCTCTTTGTGATCGTTTTGTGTCTCTTTGTAGTTGTTGTGTCTCTTTGTGGTAGTTTTGTGTCTCTTTGAGGTTGTTATGTGTCTCTTTGTGGTCGTTTTGTGTCTCTTTGTAGTTGTTTTGTGTCTCTGGATGTTTTGTGCCTCTCTGTGGTTGTTTTGTGTCTCTTTCTGGTAATTTAGTGTCTCTTTGTGGTAGTTTTGTCTCTGTTTGTGGTCATTTTGTGTCTCTGTGGTCGTTTTGTGTCTTTTAGTAGTTGTTTTGTGTCTCTGTGGTTGTTTTGTGTCTCTTTCTGGTAATTTTTTGTCTCTTTGTGGTCGTTTTGTGTCTCTTTGTGGTAGTTTAATGTCTCTCTGTTGTTTTTTTGTGTCTCTTTGTTATCGTTTTGTGTCTCTTTGTAGTTGTTGTGTCTCTTTGTGGTTGTTTTGTGTCTCTGGATGTTTTGTGTCTCTTTGTGGTCGTTTTGTCTCTTGTGGTCATTTTGTGTCTCTTTGTGGTTGTTTTGTGTCTCTGGATATTTTGTTTCTCTTTCTGGTAATTTTGTGTCTCTCTGTGGTTGTTTTGTGTCTCTGTGGTCGTTTAGTGTCTCTCTGTCGTCATTTTGTGTCTCTTTGTGGTCGTTTTGTGTATCTGGATGTTTTGTGTCTCTTTGTGGTAGTTTTGTCTCTCTTTGTGGTCATTTTGTGTCTCTCTGTGGTTGTTTTGTGTCTGTCTGTGGTTGTTTTGTGTCTCTGTGGTTGTTTTGTGTCTCTGTGGTCGTTTTATGTCTCTTTCTGGTAATTTTTTGTCTCTTTGTGGTCGTTTTGTGTCTCTTTGTGGTAGTTTTATGTCTCTTTGTCGTTGTTTTGTGTCTCTTTGTTATCGTTTTGTGTCTCTTTGTAGTTGTTGTGTCTCTTTGTGGTAATTTTGTGTCTCTTTGTGGTAGTTTTGTCTCTCTTTGTGGTAATTTTGTATCTCTGTGGTCGTTTTGTGTCTCTTTGTGGTCGTTTTATGTCTCTTTCTGGTAATTTTTTTGTCTCTTTGTGGTCGTTTTGTGTCTCTTTGTGGTAGTTTTATGTCTCTTTGTCGTTGTTTTGTGTCTCTTTGTTATCGTTTTGTGTCTCTTTGTAGTTGTTGTGTCTCTTTCTGGTAATTTTGTGTCTCTTTGTGGTAGTTTTGTCTCTCTTTGTGGTAATTTTGTATCTCTGTGGTCGTTTTGTGTCTCTTTGTGGTCGTTTTGTCTCTTGTGGTTATTTTTTGTCTCTTTGTGGTAATTTTGTGTCTCTCTGTGTTTGTTTTGTCTCTCTTTGTAGTCGTTTTGTTTTTCTTTGTGGTTGTTTTGTGTCTCTGTGGTCGTTCTGTTTCTCTTTCTGGTAATTTTTTGCCTCTTTGTGGTCGTTTTGTGTCTCTTTGTGATCGTTTTGTGTCTCTTTGTAGTTGTTGTGTCTCTTTGTGGTAGTTTTGTGTCTCTTTGAGGTTGTTATGTGTCTCTTTGTGGTTGTTTTGTGTCTCTGGATGTTTTGTGTCTCTTTGTGGTCATTTTATGTCTGTGGTCGTTTTGTGTCTCTTTGTGGTTGTTTTGTGTCTCTGGATGTTTTATGTCTCTCTGTGCTTGTTTTGTCTCTCTTTGTGGTTGTTTTGTGTCTCTCTGTGCTGGTTTTGTGTCTCTGTGGTCGTTTTGTGTCTCTCTGTGGTTGTTTTGTGTATCTGTGGTCGTTTTGTGTCTCTCTGTGGTTGTTTTGTGTCTTTTTGTGGTCATTTTGTGTCTCTTTGTGGTCGTTTTGTTTATCTGAATGTTTTGTGTCTTTCACCATTTTTATGACTTATGTGGCGCTGTGGCTTAGTTGGTCAAAGTGCCTGTCTAGTAAACAGGAGATCCTGGGTTCAAATCCCAGCAGTGCCTGTGGTCCTGTTAAGCTAACGATGACTTAGCATTTAAAACAGCTCATTATCAGGGTTCTACTGAACTGCTGAAAATGCCTTCCTCATGAACAGGAGGATCTGAGTTCAAAACCCAAAAGAATCTGCAAGATATGAGGAAGTTTTGCACCAATATGAGGCACTTCTACTCATGGCTTTAACTATTCTTGAGCTACAGAGTTAGTTTTGGGAGAGTCTCTGGAGCTCGCTTCCTGGAGTGCATCCAGTTCAGGACGAAGTGAATCCAGTTCCTGATCTTTATTCTTTCATCATTCTTCTGACTTATGTGGTGCTGTGGCTTAGTTGGTCAAAGTGCCTGTCTAGTAAACAGGAGATCCTGGGTTCAAATCCCAGCAGTGCCTGTGGTCCTGTTAAGTTAACTATGACTTAGCATATAATTATTAGGTTTCTACTTTACATGGGTTCTCTTAATTAAATGATGAACATCATGATTATTATCAGTCTGTTCTTTGGTCAGACTTGATAAAAATGTTTTTAGAAATCAGAATTAGTTTTGGGATGTTTTGTGTCTCTGGATGTTTTGTGTCTCTTTCTGCTTGTTATGTGTCTCTCTGTGGTCGTTTTGCGTCTCTTTGTGGTCATTTTGTGTCTCTGGATGTTTTGTGTCTCTCTGGTTGTTTTGTGTCTCTTTGTGGTAATTTTGTGTCTCTTTGTGGTAGTTTTGTCTCTCTTTGTGGTAATTTTGTATCTCTGTGGTCGTTTTGTGTCTCTTTGTGGTCGTTTTGTCTCTTGTGGTTATTTTGTGTCTCTTTGTGGTAATTTTGTGTCTCTCTGTGTTTGTTTTGTCTCTCTTTGTAGTCGTTTTGTTTTTCTTTGTGGTTGTTTTGTGTCTCTGTGGTCGTTTTGTGTCTCTCTCTGGTCATCTTGTGTCTCTTTGTGGTCGTTTTGTGTATCTGAATGTTTTGTGTCTTTCATCATTTTCATGACTTATGTGGCGCTGTGGCTTAGTTGGTCAAAGTGCCTGTCTTGTAAACAGGAGATCCTGGGTTCAAATCCCAGCAGTGCCTGTGGTCCTTTTAAGCTAACTATGGTGGTTGTTTTGTGTCTCTTAGTAGTTGTTTTGTGTCTCTGTGGTTGTTTTGTGTCTCTTTCTGGTAATTTTTTGTCTCTTTGTGGTCGTTTTGTGTCTCTTTGTGGTAGTTTAATGTCTCTCTGTGGTTTTTTTGTGTCTCTTTGTTATCGTTTTGTGTCTCTTTGTAGTTGTTGTGTCTCTTCGTGGTTGTTTTGTGTCTCTGGATGTTTTGTGTCTCTTTGTGGTCGTTTTGTCTCTTGTGGTCATTTTGTGTCTCTTTGTGGTTGTTTTGTGTCTCTGGATATTTTGTTTCTCTTTCTGGTAATTTTGTGTCTCTCTGTGGTTGTTTTGTGTCTCTGTGGTCGTTTAGTGTCTCTCTGTCGTCATTTTGTGTCTCTTTGTGGTCGTTTTGTGTATCTGGATGTTTTGTGTCTCTTTGTGGTAGTTTTGTCTCTCTTTGTGGTCATTTTGTGTCTCTCTGTGGTTGTTTTGTGTCTGTCTGTGGTTGTTTTGTGTCTCTGTGGTTGTTTTGTGTCTCTGTGGTCGTTTTATGTCTCTTTCTGGTAATTTTTTGTCTCTTTGTGGTCGTTTTGTGTCTCTTTGTGGTAGTTTTATGTCTCTTTGTTATTGTTTTGTGTCTCTTTGTTATCGTTTTGTGTCTCTTTGTAGTTGTTGTGTCTCTTTGTGGTAATTTTGTGTCTCTTTGTGGTAGTTTTGTCTCTCTTTGTGGTAATTTTGTATCTCTGTGGTCGTTTTGTGTCTCTTTGTGGTCGTTTTATGTCTCTTTCTGGTAATTTTTTGTCTCTTTGTGGTCGTTTTGTGTCTCTTTGTGGTAGTTTTATGTCTCTTTGTCGTTGTTTTGTGTCTCTTTGTTATCGTTTTGTGTCTCTTTGTAGTTGTTGTGTCTCTTTCTGGTAATTTTGTGTCTCTTTGTGGTAGTTTTGTCTCTCTTTGTGGTAATTTTGTATCTCTGTGGTCGTTTTGTGTCTCTTTGTGGTCGTTTTGTCTCTTGTGGTTATTTTTTGTCTCTTTGTGGTAATTTTGTGTCTCTCTGTGTTTGTTTTGTCTCTCTTTGTAGTCGTTTTGTTTTTCTTTGTGGTTGTTTTGTGTCTCTGTGGTCGTTCTGTGTCTCTTTCTGGTAATTTTTTGCCTCTTTGTGGTCGTTTTGTGTCTCTTTGTGATCGTTTTGTGTCTCTTTGTAGTTGTTGTGTCTCTTTGTGGTAGTTTTGTGTCTCTTTGAGGTTGTTATGTGTCTCTTTGTGGTCGTTTTGTGTCTCTTTGTAGTTGTTTTGTGTCTCTGGATGTTTTGTGCCTCTCTGTGGTTGTTTTGTGTCTCTTTCTGATAATTTTGTGTCTCTTTGTGGTAGTTTTGTCTCGGTTTGTGGTCATTTTGTGTCTCTGTGGTCGTTTTGTGTCTCTTTGTGGTCGTTTTGTTTATCTGAATGTTTTGTGTCTTTCACCATTTTTATGACTTATGTGGCGCTGTGGCTTAGTTGGTCAAAGTGCCTGTCTAGTAAACAGGAGATCCTGGGTTCAAATCCCAGCAGTGCCTGTGGTCCTGTTAAGCTAACGATGACTTAGCATTTAAAACAGCTCATTATCAGGGTTCTACTGAACTGCTGAAAATGCCTTCCTCATGAACAGGAGGATCTGAGTTCAAAACCCAAAAGAATCTGCAAGATATGAGGAAGTTTTGCACCAATATGAGGCACTTCTACTCATGGCTTTAACTATTCTTGAGCTACAGAGTTAGTTTTGGGAGAGTCTCTGGAGCTCGCTTCCTGGAGTGCATCCAGTTCAGGACGAAGTGAATCCAGTTCCTGATCTTTATTCTTTCATCATTCTTCTGACTTATGTGGTGCTGTGGCTTAGTTGGTCAAAGTGCCTGTCTAGTAAACAGGAGATCCTGGGTTCAAATCCCAGCAGTGCCTGTGGTCCTGTTAAGTTAACTATGACTTAGCATATAATTATTAGGTTTCTACTTTACATGGGTTCTCTTAATTAAATGATGAACATCATGATTATTATCAGTCTGTTCTTTGGTCAGACTTGATAAAAATGTTTTTAGAAATCAGAATTAGTTTTGGGATGTTTTGTGTCTCTGGATGTTTTGTGTCTCTTTCTGCTTGTTATGTGTCTCTCTGTGGTCGTTTTGCGTCTCTTTGTGGTCATTTTGTGTCTCTGGATGTTTTGTGTCTCTCTGGTTGTTTTGTGTCTCTTTGTGGTAATTTTGTGTCTCTTTGTGGTAGTTTTGTCTCTCTTTGTGGTAATTTTGTATCTCTGTGGTCGTTTTGTGTCTCTTTGTGGTCGTTTTGTCTCTTGTGGTTATTTTGTGTCTCTTTGTGGTAATTTTGTGTCTCTCTGTGTTTGTTTTGTCTCTCTTTGTAGTCGTTTTGTTTTTCTTTGTGGTTGTTTTGTGTCTCTGTGGTCGTTTTGTGTCTCTCTCTGGTCATCTTGTGTCTCTTTGTGGTCGTTTTGTGTATCTGAATGTTTTGTGTCTTTCATCATTTTCATGACTTATGTGGCGCTGTGGCTTAGTTGGTCAAAGTGCCTGTCTTGTAAACAGGAGATCCTGGGTTCAAATCCCAGCAGTGCCTGTGGTCCTTTTAAGCTAACTATGGTGGTTGTTTTGTGTCTCTTAGTAGTTGTTTTGTGTCTCTGTGGTTGTTTTGTGTCTCTTTCTGGTAATTTTTTGTCTCTTTGTGGTCGTTTTGTGTCTCTTTGTGGTAGTTTAATGTCTCTCTGTGGTTTTTTTGTGTCTCTTTGTTATCGTTTTGTGTCTCTTTGTAGTTGTTGTGTCTCTTCGTGGTTGTTTTGTGTCTCTGGATGTTTTGTGTCTCTTTGTGGTCGTTTTGTCTCTTGTGGTCATTTTGTGTCTCTTTGTGGTTGTTTTGTGTCTCTGGATATTTTGTTTCTCTTTCTGGTAATTTTGTGTCTCTCTGTGGTTGTTTTGTGTCTCTGTGGTCGTTTAGTGTCTCTCTGTCGTCATTTTGTGTCTCTTTGTGGTCGTTTTGTGTATCTGGATGTTTTGTGTCTCTTTGTGGTAGTTTTGTCTCTCTTTGTGGTCATTTTGTGTCTCTCTGTGGTTGTTTTGTGTCTGTCTGTGGTTGTTTTGTGTCTCTGTGGTTGTTTTGTGTCTCTGTGGTCGTTTTATGTCTCTTTCTGGTAATTTTTTGTCTCTTTGTGGTCGTTTTGTGTCTCTTTGTGGTAGTTTTATGTCTCTTTGTTATTGTTTTGTGTCTCTTTGTTATCGTTTTGTGTCTCTTTGTAGTTGTTGTGTCTCTTTGTGGTAATTTTGTGTCTCTTTGTGGTAGTTTTGTCTCTCTTTGTGGTAATTTTGTATCTCTGTGGTCGTTTTGTGTCTCTTTGTGGTCGTTTTATGTCTCTTTCTGGTAATTTTTTGTCTCTTTGTGGTCGTTTTGTGTCTCTTTGTGGTAGTTTTATGTCTCTTTGTCGTTGTTTTGTGTCTCTTTGTTATCGTTTTGTGTCTCTTTGTAGTTGTTGTGTCTCTTTCTGGTAATTTTGTGTCTCTTTGTGGTAGTTTTGTCTCTCTTTGTGGTAATTTTGTATCTCTGTGGTCGTTTTGTGTCTCTTTGTGGTCGTTTTGTCTCTTGTGGTTATTTTTTGTCTCTTTGTGGTAATTTTGTGTCTCTCTGTGTTTGTTTTGTCTCTCTTTGTAGTCGTTTTGTTTTTCTTTGTGGTTGTTTTGTGTCTCTGTGGTCGTTCTGTGTCTCTTTCTGGTAATTTTTTGCCTCTTTGTGGTCGTTTTGTGTCTCTTTGTGATCGTTTTGTGTCTCTTTGTAGTTGTTGTGTCTCTTTGTGGTAGTTTTGTGTCTCTTTGAGGTTGTTATGTGTCTCTTTGTGGTCGTTTTGTGTCTCTTTGTAGTTGTTTTGTGTCTCTGGATGTTTTGTGCCTCTCTGTGGTTGTTTTGTGTCTCTTTCTGATAATTTTGTGTCTCTTTGTGGTAGTTTTGTCTCGGTTTGTGGTCATTTTGTGTCTCTGTGGTCGTTTTGTGTCTCTTTGTGGTTGTTTTGTGTCTCTGGATGTTTTGTCTCTCTTTGTGGTCATTTTATGTCTGTGGTCGTTTTGTGTCTCTTTGTGGTTGTTTTGTGTCTCTGGATGTTTTATGTCTCTCTGTGCTTGTTTTGTCTCTCTTTGTGGTTGTTTTGTGTCTCTCTGTGCTGGTTTTGTGTCTCTGTGGTCGTTTTGTGTCTCTCTGTGGTTGTTTTGTGTATCTGTGGTCGTTTTGTGTCTCTCTGTGGTTGTTTTGTGTCTTTTTGTGGTCATTTTGTGTCTCTTTGTGGTCGTTTTGTTTATCTGAATGTTTTGTGTCTTTCACCATTTTTATGACTTATGTGGCGCTGTGGCTTAGTTGGTCAAAGTGCCTGTCTAGTAAACAGGAGATCCTGGGTTCAAATCCCAGCAGTGCCTGTGGTCCTGTTAAGCTAACGATGACTTAGCATTTAAAACAGCTCATTATCAGGGTTCTACTGAACTGCTGAAAATGCCTTCCTCATGAACAGGAGGATCTGAGTTCAAAACCCAAAAGAATCTGCAACATATGAGGAAGTTTTGCACCAATTGGAGGCACTTCTACTCATGGCTTTAACTATTCTTGAGCTACAGAGTTAGTTTTGGGAGAGTCTCTGGAGCTCGCTTCCTGGAGTGCATCCAGTTCAGGACGAAGTGAATCCAGTTCCTGATCTTTATTCTTTCATTATTCTTCTGACTTATGTGGTGCTGTGGCTTAGTTGGTCAAAGTGCCTGTCTAGTAAACAGGAGATCCTGGGTTCAAATCCCAGCAGTGCCTGTGGTCCTGTTAAGCTAACTATGACTTAGCATATAATTATTAGGTTTCTACTTTACATGGGTTCTCTTAATTAAATGATGAACATCATGATTATTATCAGTCTGTTCTTTGGTCAGACTTGATAAAAATGTTTTTAGAAATCAGAATTAGTTTTGGGATGTTTTGTGTCTCTTTGTGGTCGTTTTGTGTCTCTGGATGTTTTGTGTCTCTTTCTGCTTGTTATGTGTCTCTCTGTGGTCGTTTTGCGTCTCTTTGTGGTCATTTTGTGTCTCTGGATGTTTTGTGTCTCTTTGTGGTAGTTTTGTCTCTCTTTGTGGTCATTTTGTGTCTCTCTGTGGTTGTTTTGTGTCTGTCTGTGGTTGTTTTGTGTCTCTGTGGTTGTTTTGTGTCTCTGTGGTCGTTTTATGTCTCTTTCTGGTAATTTTTTGTCTCTTTGTGGTCGTTTTGTGTCTCTTTGTGGTAGTTTTATGTCTCTTTGTCGTTGTTTTGTATCTCTTTGTTATCGTTTTGTGTCTCTTTGTAGTTGTTGTGTCTCTTTGTGGTAATTTTGTGTCTCTTTGTGGTAGTTTTGTCTCTCTTTGTGGTAATTTTGTATCTCTGTGGTCGTTTTGTGTCTCTTTGTGGTCGTTTTATGTCTCTTTCTGGTAATTTTTTGTCTCTTTGTGGTCGTTTTGTGTCTCTTTGTGGTAGTTTTATGTCTCTTTGTCGTTGTTTTGTGTCTCTTTGTTATCGTTTTGTGTCTCTTTGTAGTTGTTGTGTCTCTTTCTGGTAATTTTGTGTCTCTTTGTGGTAGTTTTGTCTCTCTTTGTGGTAATTTTGTATCTCTGTGGTCGTTTTGTGTCTCTTTGTGGTCGTTTTGTCTCTTGTGGTTATTTTTTGTCTCTTTGTGGTAATTTTGTGTCTCTCTGTGTTTGTTTTGTCTCTCTTTGTAGTCGTTTTGTTTTTCTTTGTGGTTGTTTTGTGTCTCTGTGGTCGTTCTGTGTCTCTTTCTGGTAATTTTTTGCCTCTTTGTGGTCGTTTTGTGTCTCTTTGTGATCGTTTTGTGTCTCTTTGTAGTTGTTGTGTCTCTTTGTGGTAGTTTTGTGTCTCTTTGAGGTTGTTATGTGTCTCTTTGTGGTCGTTTTGTGTCTCTTTGTAGTTGTTTTGTGTCTCTGGATGTTTTGTGCCTCTCTGTGGTTGTTTTGTGTCTCTTTCTGATAATTTTGTGTCTCTTTGTGGTAGTTTTGTCTCGGTTTGTGGTCATTTTGTGTCTCTGTGGTCGTTTTGTGTCTCTTTGTGGTTGTTTTGTGTCTCTGGATGTTTTGTCTCTCTTTGTGGTCATTTTATGTCTGTGGTCGTTTTGTGTCTCTTTGTGGTTGTTTTGTGTCTCTGGATGTTTTATGTCTCTCTGTGCTTGTTTTGTCTCTCTTTGTGGTTGTTTTGTGTCTCTCTGTGCTGGTTTTGTGTCTCTGTGGTCGTTTTGTGTCTCTCTGTGGTTGTTTTGTGTATCTGTGGTCGTTTTGTGTCTCTCTGTGGTTGTTTTGTGTCTTTTTGTGGTCATTTTGTGTCTCTTTGTGGTCGTTTTGTTTATCTGAATGTTTTGTGTCTTTCACCATTTTTATGACTTATGTGGCGCTGTGGCTTAGTTGGTCAAAGTGCCTGTCTAGTAAACAGGAGATCCTGGGTTCAAATCCCAGCAGTGCCTGTGGTCCTGTTAAGCTAACGATGACTTAGCATTTAAAACAGCTCATTATCAGGGTTCTACTGAACTGCTGAAAATGCCTTCCTCATGAACAGGAGGATCTGAGTTCAAAACCCAAAAGAATCTGCAACATATGAGGAAGTTTTGCACCAATTGGAGGCACTTCTACTCATGGCTTTAACTATTCTTGAGCTACAGAGTTAGTTTTGGGAGAGTCTCTGGAGCTCGCTTCCTGGAGTGCATCCAGTTCAGGACGAAGTGAATCCAGTTCCTGATCTTTATTCTTTCATTATTCTTCTGACTTATGTGGTGCTGTGGCTTAGTTGGTCAAAGTGCCTGTCTAGTAAACAGGAGATCCTGGGTTCAAATCCCAGCAGTGCCTGTGGTCCTGTTAAGCTAACTATGACTTAGCATATAATTATTAGGTTTCTACTTTACATGGGTTCTCTTAATTAAATGATGAACATCATGATTATTATCAGTCTGTTCTTTGGTCAGACTTGATAAAAATGTTTTTAGAAATCAGAATTAGTTTTGGGATGTTTTGTGTCTCTTTGTGATCGTTTTGTGTCTCTGGATGTTTTGTGTCTCTTTCTGCTTGTAATGTGTCTCTCTGTGGTCGTTTTGCGTCTCTTTGTGGTCATTTTGTGTCTCTGGATGTTTTGTGTCTCTCTGTGGTCGTTTTATGTCTCTTTCTGGTAATTTTTTGTCTCTTTGTGGTCGTTTTGTGTCTCTTTGTGGTAGTTTTATGTCTCTTTGTCGTTGTTTTGTGTCTCTTTGTTATCGTTTTGTGTCTCTTTGTAGTTGTTGTGTCTCTTTGTGGTAATTTTGTGTCTCTTTGTGGTAGTTTTGTCTCTCTTTGTGGTAATTTTGTATCTCTGTGGTCGTTTTGTGTCTCTTTGTGGTCGTTTTGTCTCTTGTGGTTATTTTGTGTCTCTTTGTGGTAATTTTGTGTCTCTCTGTGTTTGTTTTGTCTCTCTTTGTAGTCGTTTTGTTTTTCTTTGTGGTTGTTTTGTGTCTCTGTGGTCGTTCTGTGTCTCTTTCTGGTAATGTTTTGCCTCTTTGTGGTCGTTTTGTGTCTCTTTGTGATCGTTTTGTGTCTCTTTGTAGTTGTTGTGTCTCTTTGTGGTAGTTTTGTGTCTCTTTGTGGTTGTTTTGTGTCTCTGTGGTCGTTTTATGTCTCTTTCTGGTAATTTTTTGTCTCTTTGTGGTCGTTTTGTGTCTCTTTGTGGTAGTTTTATGTCTCTTTGTCGTTGTTTTGTGTCTCTTTGTTATCGTTTTGTGTCTCTTTGTAGTTGTTGTGTCTCTTTCTGGTAATTTTGTGTCTCTTTGTGGTAGTTTTGTCTCTCTTTGTGGTAATTTTGTATCTCTGTGGTCGTTTTGTGTCTCTTTGTGGTCGTTTTGTCTCTTGTGGTTATTTTTTGTCTCTTTGTGGTAATTTTGTGTCTCTCTGTGTTTGTTTTGTCTCTCTTTGTAGTCGTTTTGTTTTTCTTTGTGGTTGTTTTGTGTCTCTGTGGTCGTTCTGTGTCTCTTTCTGGTAATGTTTTGCCTCTTTGTGGTCGTTTTGTGTCTCTTTGTGATCGTTTTGTGTCTCTTTGTAGTTGTTGTGTCTCTGTGGTCGTTTTGTGTCTCTTTGTAGTTGTTTTGTGTCTCTGGATGTTTTGTGCCTCTCTGTGGTTGTTTTGTGTCTCTTTCTGATAATTTTGTGTCTCTTTGTGGTAGTTTTGTCTCGGTTTGTGGTCATTTTGTCTCTCTGTGGTCGTTTTGTGTCTCTTTGTGGTTGTTTTGTGTCTCTGGATGTTTTGTCTCTCTTTGTGGTCATTTTATGTCTGTGGTCGTTTTGTGTCTCTTTGTGGTTGTTTTGTGTCTCTGGATGTTTTATGTCTCTCTGTGCTTGTTTTGTCTCTCTTTGTGGTTGTTTTGTGTCTCTCTGTGCTGGTTTTGTGTCTCTGTGGTCGTTTTGTGTCTCTCTGTGGTTGTTTTGTGTATCTGTGGTCGTTTTGTGTCTCTCTGTGGTTGTTTTGTGTCTTTTTGTGGTCATTTTGTGTCTCTTTGTGGTCGTTTTGTTTATCTGAATGTTTTGTGTCTTTCACCATTTTTATGACTTATGTGGCGCTGTGGCTTAGTTGGTCAAAGTGCCTGTCTAGTAAACAGGAGATCCTGGGTTCAAATCCCAGCAGTGCCTGTGGTCCTGTTAAGCTAACGATGACTTAGCATTTAAAACAGCTCATTATCAGGGTTCTACTGAACTGCTGAAAATGCCTTCCTCATGAACAGGAGGATCTGAGTTCAAAACCCAAAAGAATCTGCAAGATATGAGGAAGTTTTGCACCAATTGGAGGCACTTCTACTCATGGCTTTAACTATTCTTGAGCTACAGAGTTAGTTTTGGGAGAGTCTCTGGAGCTCGCTTCCTGGAGTGCATCCAGTTCAGGACGAAGTGAATCCAGTTCCTGATCTTTATTCTTTCATTATTCTTCTGACTTATGTGGTGCTGTGGCTTAGTTGGTCAAAGTGCCTGTCTAGTAAACAGGAGATCCTGGGTTCAAATCCCAGCAGTGCCTGTAGTCCTGTTAAGCTAACTATGACTTAGCATATAATTATTAGGTTTCTACTTTACATGGGTTCTCTTAATTAAATGATGAACATCATGATTATTATCAGTCTGTTCTTTGGTCAGACTTGATAAAAATGTTTTTAGAAATCAGAATTAGTTTTGGGATGTTTTGTGTCTCTTTGTGGTCGTTTTGTGTCTCTGGATGTTTTGTGTCTCTTTCTGCTTGTAATGTGTCTCTCTGTGGTCGTTTTGCGTCTCTTTGTGGTCATTTTGTGTCTCTGGATGTTTTGTGTCTCTCTGTGGTTGTTTTGTGTCTCTTTGTGGTAATTTTGTGTCTCTTTGTGGTAGTTTCGTCTCTCTTTGTGGTAATTTTGTATCTCTGTGGTCGTTTTGTGTCTCTTTGTGGTTGTTTTGTGTCTCTGGATGTTTTGTGTCTCTTTGTGGTCGTTATGTGTCTCTGGATGTTTTGTGTCTCTTTGTGGTAATTTTGTGTCTCTTTGTGGTAGTTTTGTCTCTCTTTGTGGTAATTTTGTATCTCTGTGGTCGTTTTGTGTCTCTTTGTGGTCGTTTTGTCTCTTGTGGTTATTTTGTGTCTCTTTGTGGTAATTTTGTGTCTCTCTGTGTTTGTTTTGTCTCTCTTTGTAGTCGTTTTGTTTTTCTTTGTGGTTGTTTTGTGTCTCTGTGGTCGTTTTGTGTCTCTCTCTGGTCATCTTGTGTCTCTTTGTGGTCGTTTTGTGTATCTGAATGTTTTGTGTCTTTCATCATTTTCATGACTTATGTGGCGCTGTGGCTTAGTTGGTCAAAGTGCCTGTCTTGTAAACAGGAGATCCTGGGTTCAAATCCCAGCAGTGCCTGTGGTCCTTTTAAGCTAACTATGGTGGTTGTTTTGTGTCTCTTAGTAGTTGTTTTGTGTCTCTGTGGTTGTTTTGTGTCTCTTTCTGGTAATTTTTTGTCTCTTTGTGGTCGTTTTGTGTCTCTTTGTGGTAGTTTAATGTCTCTCTGTGGTTTTTTTGTGTCTCTTTGTTATCGTTTTGTGTCTCTTTGTAGTTGTTGTGTCTCTTTGTGGTTGTTTTGTGTCTCTGGATGTTTTGTGTCTCTTTGTGGTCGTTTTGTCTCTTGTGGTCATTTTGTGTCTCTTTGTGGTTGTTTTGTGTCTCTGGATATTTTGTTTCTCTTTCTGGTAATTTTGTGTCTCTCTGTGGTTGTTTTGTGTCTCTGTGGTCGTTTAGTGTCTCTCTGTCGTCATTTTGTGTCTCTTTGTGGTCGTTTTGTGTATCTGGATGTTTTGTGTCTCTTTGTGGTAGTTTTGTCTCTCTTTGTGGTCATTTTGTGTCTCTCTGTGGTTGTTTTGTGTCTGTCTGTGGATGTTTTGTGTCTCTGTGGTTGTTTTGTGTCTCTGTGGTCGTTTTATGTCTCTTTCTGGTAATTTTTTGTCTCTCTGTGGTCGTTTTATGTCTCTTTCTGGTAATTTTTTGTCTCTTTGTGGTCGTTTTGTGTCTCTTTGTGGTAGTTTTATGTCTCTTTGTCGTTGTTTTGTGTCTCTTTGTTATCGTTTTGTGTCTCTTTGTAGTTGTTGTGTCTCTTTGTGGTAATTTTGTGTCTCTTTGTGGTAGTTTTGTTTCTCTTTGTGGTAATTTTGTATCTCTGTGGTCGTTTTGTGTCTCTTTGTGGTCGTTTTATGTCTCTTTCTGGTAATTTTTTGTCTCTTTGTGGTCGTTTTGTGTCTCTTTGTGGTAGTTTTATGTCTCTTTGTCGTTGTT
Source organism: Leuresthes tenuis (assembly GCF_036924035.1). Classification (NCBI taxonomy): domain Eukaryota; kingdom Metazoa; phylum Chordata; class Actinopteri; order Atheriniformes; family Atherinopsidae; genus Leuresthes; species Leuresthes tenuis. The sequence goes on along the minus strand of NW_027325377.1, from coordinate 2,155,137 downwards.
TTGTGTCTCTTTGTTATCGTTTTGTGTCTCTTTGTAGTTGTTGTGTCTCTTTCTGGTAATTTTGTGTCTCTTTGTGGTAGTTTTGTCTGTCTTTGTGGTAATTTTGTATCTCTGTGGTCGTTTTGTGTCTCTTTGTGGTCGTTTTGTCTCTTGTGGTTATTTTGTGTCTCTTTGTGGTAATTTTGTGTCTCTCTGTGTTTGTTTTGTCTCTCTTTGTAGTCGTTTTGTTTTTCTTTGTGGTTGTTTTGTGTCTCTGTGGTCGTTTTGTGTCTCTCTCTGGTCATCTTGTGTCTCTTTGTGGTCGTTTTGTGTATCTGAATGTTTTGTGTCTTTCATCATTTTCATGACTTATGTGGCGCTGTGGCTTAGTTGGTCAAAGTGCCTGTCTTGTAAACAGGAGATCCTGGGTTCAAATCCCAGCAGTGCCTGTGGTCCTTTTAAGCTAACTATGGTGGTTGTTTTGTGTCTCTTAGTAGTTGTTTTGTGTCTCTGTGGTTGTTTTGTGTCTCTTTCTGGTAATTTTTTGTCTCTTTGTGGTCGTTTTGTGTCTCTCTGTGCTGGTTTTGTGTCTCTGTGGTCGTTTTGTGTCTCTCTGTGGTTGTTTTGTGTATCTGTGGTCGTTTTGTGTCTCTCTGTGGTTGTTTTGTGTCTTTTTGTGGTCATTTTGTGTCTCTTTGTGGTCGTTTTGTTTATCTGAATGTTTTGTGTCTTTCACCATTTTTATGACTTATGTGGCCCTGTGGCTTAGTTGGTCAAAGTGCCTGTCTAGTAAACAGGAGATCCTGGGTTCAAATCCCAGCAGTGCCTGTGGTCCTGTTAAGCTAACGATGACTTAGCATTTAAAACAGCTCATTATCAGGGTTCTACTGAACTGCTCAAAATGCCTTCCTCATGAACAGGAGGATCTGAGTTCAAAACCCAAAAGAATCTGCAAGATATGAGGAAGTTTTGCACCAATTGGAGGCACTTCTACTCATGGCTTTAACTATTCTTGAGCTACAGAGTTAGTTTTGGGAGAGTCTCTGGAGCTCGCTTCCTGGAGTGCATCCAGTTCAGGACGAAGTGAATCCAGTTCCTTATCTTTATTCTTTCATTATTCTTCTGACTTATGTGGTGCTGTGGCTTAGTTGGTCAAAGTGCCTGTCTAGTAAACAGGGGATCCTGGGTTCAAATCCCAGCAGTGCCTGTGGTCCTGTTAAGCTAACTATGACTTAGCATATAATTATTAGGTTTCTACTTTACATGGGTTCTCTTAATTAAATGATGAACATCATGATTATTATCAGTCTGTTCTTTGGTCAGACTTGATAAAAATGTTTTTAGAAATCAGAATTAGTTTTGGGATGTTTTGTGTCTCTTTGTGGTCGTTTTGTGTCTCTGGATGTTTTGTGTCTCTTTCTGCTTGTAATGTGTCTCTCTGTGGTCGTTTTGCGTCTCTTTGTGGTCATTTTGTGTCTCTGGATGTTTTGTGTCTCTCTGTGGTCGTTTTATGTCTCTTTCTGGTAATTTTTTGTCTCTTTGTGGTCGTTTTGTGTCTCTTTGTGGTAGTTTTATGTCTCTTTGTCGTTGTTTTGTGTCTCTTTGTTATCGTTTTGTGTCTCTTTGTAGTTGTTGTGTCTCTTTGTGGTAATTTTGTGTCTCTTTGTGGTAGTTTTGTCTCTCTTTGTGGTAATTTTGTATCTCTGTGGTCGTTTTGTGTCTCTTTGTGGTCGTTTTGTCTCTTGTGGTTATTTTGTGTCTCTTTGTGGTAATTTTGTGTCTCTCTGTGTTTGTTTTGTCTCTCTTTGTAGTCGTTTTGTTTTTCTTTGTGGTTGTTTTGTGTCTCTGTGGTCGTTCTGTGTCTCTTCCTGGTAATGTTTTGCCTCTTTGTGGTCGTTTTGTGTCTCTTTGTGATCGTTTTGTGTCTCTTTGTAGTTGTTGTGTCTCTTTGTGGTAGTTTTGTGTCTCTTTGTGGTTGTTTTGTGTCTCTGTGGTCGTTTTATGTCTCTTTCTGGTAATTTTTTGTCTCTTTGTGGTCGTTTTGTGTCTCTTTGTGGTAGTTTTATGTCTCTTTGTCGTTGTTTTGTGTCTCTTTGTTATCGTTTTGTGTCTCTTTGTAGTTGTTGTGTCTCTTTCTGGTAATTTTGTGTCTCTTTGTGGTAGTTTTGTCTCTCTTTGTGGTAATTTTGTATCTCTGTGGTCGTTTTGTGTCTCTTTGTGGTCGTTTTGTCTCTTGTGGTTATTTTTTGTCTCTTTGTGGTAATTTTGTGTCTCTCTGTGTTTGTTTTGTCTCTCTTTGTAGTCGTTTTGTTTTTCTTTGTGGTTGTTTTGTGTCTCTGTGGTCGTTCTGTGTCTCTTTCTGGTAATGTTTTGCCTCTTTGTGGTCGTTTTGTGTCTCTTTGTGATCGTTTTGTGTCTCTTTGTAGTTGTTGTGTCTCTGTGGTCGTTTTGTGTCTCTTTGTAGTTGTTTTGTGTCTCTGGATGTTTTGTGCCTCTCTGTGGTTGTTTTGTGTCTCTTTCTGATAATTTTGTGTCTCTTTGTGGTAGTTTTGTCTCGGTTTGTGGTCATTTTGTGTCTCTGTGGTCGTTTTGTGTCTCTTTGTGGTTGTTTTGTGTCTCTGGATGTTTTGTCTCTCTTTGTGGTCATTTTATGTCTGTGGTCGTTTTGTGTCTCTTTGTGGTTGTTTTGTGTCTCTGGATGTTTTATGTCTCTCTGTGCTTGTTTTGTCTCTCTTTGTGGTTGTTTTGTGTCTCTCTGTGCTGGTTTTGTGTCTCTGTGGTCGTTTTGTGTCTCTCTGTGGTTGTTTTGTGTATCTGTGGTCGTTTTGTGTCTCTCTGTGGTTGTTTTGTGTCTTTTTGTGGTCATTTTGTGTCTCTTTGTGGTCGTTTTGTTTATCTGAATGTTTTGTGTCTTTCACCATTTTTATGACTTATGTGGCGCTGTGGCTTAGTTGGTCAAAGTGCCTGTCTAGTAAACAGGAGATCCTGGGTTCAAATCCCAGCAGTGCCTGTGGTCCTGTTAAGCTAACGATGACTTAGCATTTAAAACAGCTCATTATCAGGGTTCTACTGAACTGCTGAAAATGCCTTCCTCATGAACAGGAGGATCTGAGTTCAAAACCCAAAAGAATCTGCAAGATATGAGGAAGTTTTGCACCAATTGGAGGCACTTCTACTCATGGCTTTAACTATTCTTGAGCTACAGAGTTAGTTTTGGGAGAGTCTCTGGAGCTCGCTTCCTGGAGTGCATCCAGTTCAGGACGAAGTGAATCCAGTTCCTGATCTTTATTCTTTCATTATTCTTCTGACTTATGTGGTGCTGTGGCTTAGTTGGTCAAAGTGCCTGTCTAGTAAACAGGAGATCCTGGGTTCAAATCCCAGCAGTGCCTGTAGTCCTGTTAAGCTAACTATGACTTAGCATATAATTATTAGGTTTCTACTTTACATGGGTTCTCTTAATTAAATGATGAACATCATGATTATTATCAGTCTGTTCTTTGGTCAGACTTGATAAAAATGTTTTTAGAAATCAGAATTAGTTTTGGGATGTTTTGTGTCTCTTTGTGGTCGTTTTGTGTCTCTGGATGTTTTGTGTCTCTTTCTGCTTGTAATGTGTCTCTCTGTGGTCGTTTTGCGTCTCTTTGTGGTCATTTTGTGTCTCTTTGTGGTAATTTTGTGTCTCTTTGTGGTAGTTTCGTCTCTCTTTGTGGTAATTTTGTATCTCTGTGGTCGTTTTGTGTCTCTTTGTGGTTGTTTTGTGTCTCTGGATGTTTTGTGTCTCTTTGTGGTCGTTATGTGTCTCTGGATGTTTTGTGTCTCTTTGTGGTAATTTTGTGTCTCTTTGTGGTAGTTTTGTCTCTCTTTGTGGTAATTTTGTATCTCTGTGGTCGTTTTGTGTCTCTTTGTGGTCGTTTTGTCTCTTGTGGTTATTTTGTGTCTCTTTGTGGTAATTTTGTGTCTCTCTGTGTTTGTTTTGTCTCTCTTTGTAGTCGTTTTGTTTTTCTTTGTGGTTGTTTTGTGTCTCTGTGGTCGTTTTGTGTCTCTCTCTGGTCATCTTGTGTCTCTTTGTGGTCGTTTTGTTTATCTGAATGTTTTGTGTCTTTCACCATTTTTATGACTTATGTGGCGCTGTGGCTTAGTTGGTCAAAGTGCCTGTCTTGTAAACAGGAGATCCTGGGTTCAAATCCCAGCAGTGCCTGTGGTCCTTTTAAGCTAACTATGGTGGTTGTTTTGTGTCTCTTAGTAGTTGTTTTGTGTCTCTGTGGTTGTTTTGTGTCTCTTTCTGGTAATTTTTTGTCTCTTTGTGGTCGTTTTGTGTCTCTTTGTGGTAGTTTAATGTCTCTCTGTGGTTTTTTTGTGTCTCTTTGTTATCGTTTTGTGTCTCTTTGTAGTTGTTGTGTCTCTTTGTGGTTGTTTTGTGTCTCTGGATGTTTTGTGTCTCTTTGTGGTCGTTTTGTCTCTTGTGGTCATTTTGTGTCTCTTTGTGGTCGTTTTGTGTCTCTGGATATTTTGTTTCTCTTTCTGGTAATTTTGTGTCTCTCTGTGGTTGTTTTGTGTCTCTGTGGTCGTTTAGTGTCTCTCTGTCGTCATTTTGTGTCTCTTTGTGGTCGTTTTGTGTATCTGGATGTTTTGTGTCTCTTTGTGGTAGTTTTGTCTCTCTTTGTGGTCATTTTGTGTCTCTCTGTGGTTGTTTTGTGTCTGTCTGTGGATGTTTTGTGTCTCTGTGGTTGTTTTGTGTCTCTGTGGTCGTTTTATGTCTCTTTCTGGTAATTTTTTGTCTCTCTGTGGTCGTTTTATGTCTCTTTCTGGTAATTTTTTGTCTCTTTGTGGTCGTTTTGTGTCTCTTTGTGGTAGTTTTATGTCTCTTTGTCGTTGTTCTGTGTCTCTTTGTTATCGTTTTGTGTCTCTTTGTAGTTGTTGTGTCTCTTTGTGGTAATTTTGTGTCTCTTTGTGGTAGTTTTGTTTCTCTTTGTGGTAATTTTGTATCTCTGTGGTCGTTTTGTGTCTCTTTGTGGTCGTTTTATGTCTCTTTCTGGTAATTTTTTGTCTCTTTGTGGTCGTTTTGTGTCTCTTTGTGGTAGTTTTATGTCTCTTTGTCGTTGTTTTGTGTCTCTTTGTTATCGTTTTGTGTCTCTTTGTAGTTGTTGTGTCTCTTTCTGGTAATTTTGTGTCTCTTTGTGGTAGTTTTGTCTGTCTTTGTGGTAATTTTGTATCTCTGTGGTCGTTTTGTGTCTCTTTGTGGTCGTTTTGTCTCTTGTGGTTATTTTTTGTCTCTTTGTGGTAATTTTGTGTCTCTCTGTGTTTGTTTTGTCTCTCTTTGTAGTCGTTTTGTTTTTCTTTGTGGTTGTTTTGTGTCTCTGTGGTCGTTCTGTGTCTCTTTCTGGTAATGTTTTGCCTCTTTGTGGTCGTTTTGTGTCTCTTTGTGGTAGTTTTATGTGTCTTTGTGGTTGTTTTGTGTCTCTTTGTGATCGTTTTGTGTCTCTTTGTAGTTGTTGTGTCTCTTTGTGGTAGTTTTGTGTCTCTTTGTGGTCGTTTTGTTTATCTGAATGTTTTGTGTCTTTCACCATTTTTATGACTTATGTGGCGCTGTGGCTTAGTTGGTCAAAGTGCCTGTCTAGTAAACAGGAGATCCTGGGTTCAAATCCCAGCAGTGCCTGTGGTCCTGTTAAGCTAACGATGACTTAGCATTTAAAACAGCTCATTATCAGGGTTCTGCTGAAAATGCCTTCCTCATGAACAGGAGGATCTGAGTTCAAAACCCAAAAGAATCTGCAAGATATGAGGAAGTTTTGCACCAATTGGAGGCACTTCTACTCATGGCTTTAACTATTCTTGAGCTACAGAGTTAGTTTTGGGAGAGTCTCTGGAGCTCGCTTCCTGGAGTGCATCCAGTTCAGGACGAAGTGAATCCAGTTCCTGATCTTTATTCTTTCATTATTCTTCTGACTTATGTGGTGCTGTGTCTTAGTTGGTCAAAGTGCCTGTCTAGTAAACAGGAGATCCTGGGTTCAAATCCCAGCAGTGCCTGTAGTCCTGTTAAGCTAACTATGACTTAGCATATAATTATTAGGTTTCTACTTTACATGGGTTCTCTTAATTAAATGATGAACATCATGATTATTATCAGTCTGTTCTTTGGTCAGACTTGATAAAAATGTTTTTAGAAATCAGAATTAGTTTTGGGATGTTTTGTGTCTCTTTGTGGTCGTTTTGTGTCTCTGGATGTTTTGTGTCTCTTTCTGCTTGTAATGTGTCTCTCTGTGGTCGTTTTGCGTCTCTTTGTGGTCATTTTGTGTCTCTGGATGTTTTGTGTCTCTCTGTGGTTGTTTTGTGTCTCTTTGTGGTAATTTTGTGTCTCTTTGTGGTAGTTTCGTCTCTCTTTGTGGTAATTTTGTATCTCTGTGGTCGTTTTGTGTCTCTTTGTGGTTGTTTTGTGTCTCTGGATGTTTTGTGTCTCTTTGTGGTCGTTATGTGTCTCTGGATGTTTTGTGTCTCTTTGTGGTAATTTTGTGTCTCTTTGTGGTAGTTTTGTCTCTCTTTGTGGTAATTTTGTATCTCTGTGGTCGTTTTGTGTCTCTTTGTTGTCGTTTTGTCTCTTGTGGTTATTTTGTGTCTCTTTGTGGTAATTTTGTGTCTCTCTGTGTTTGTTTTGTCTCTCTTTGTAGTCGTTTTGTTTTTCTTTGTGGTTGTTTTGTGTCTCTGTGGTCGTTCTGTGTCTCTTCCTGGTAATGTTTTGCCTCTTTGTGGTCGTTTTGTGTCTCTTTGTGATCGTTTTGTGTCTCTTTGTAGTTGTTGTGTCTCTTTGTGGTAGTTTTGTGTCTCTTTGTGGTTGTTTTGTGTCTCTGTGGTCGTTTTATGTCTCTTTCTGGTAATTTTTTGTCTCTTTGTGGTCGTTTTGTGTCTCTTTGTGGTAGTTTTATGTCTCTTTGTCGTTGTTTTGTGTCTCTTTGTTATCGTTTTGTGTCTCTTTGTAGTTGTTGTGTCTCTTTCTGGTAATTTTGTGTCTCTTTGTGGTAGTTTTGTCTCTCTTTGTGGTAATTTTGTATCTCTGTGGTCGTTTTGTGTCTCTTTGTGGTCGTTTTGTCTCTTGTGGTTATTTTTTGTCTCTTTGTGGTAATTTTGTGTCTCTCTGTGTTTGTTTTGTCTCTCTTTGTAGTCGTTTTGTTTTTCTTTGTGGTTGTTTTGTGTCTCTGTGGTCGTTCTGTGTCTCTTTCTGGTAATGTTTTGCCTCTTTGTGGTCGTTTTGTGTCTCTTTGTGATCGTTTTGTGTCTCTTTGTAGTTGTTGTGTCTCTGTGGTCGTTTTGTGTCTCTTTGTAGTTGTTTTGTGTCTCTGGATGTTTTGTGCCTCTCTGTGGTTGTTTTGTGTCTCTTTCTGATAATTTTGTGTCTCTTTGTGGTAGTTTTGTCTCGGTTTGTGGTCATTTTGTGTCTCTGTGGTCGTTTTGTGTCTCTTTGTGGTTGTTTTGTGTCTCTGGATGTTTTGTCTCTCTTTGTGGTCATTTTATGTCTGTGGTCGTTTTGTGTCTCTTTGTGGTTGTTTTGTGTCTCTGGATGTTTTATGTCTCTCTGTGCTTGTTTTGTCTCTCTTTGTGGTTGTTTTGTGTCTCTCTGTGCTGGTTTTGTGTCTCTGTGGTCGTTTTGTGTCTCTCTGTGGTTGTTTTGTGTATCTGTGGTAATTTTGTGTCTCTTTGTGGTAGTTTTGTCTCTCTTTGTGGTAATTTTGTATCTCTGTGGTCGTTTTGTGTCTCTTTGTGGTCGTTTTGTCTCTTGTGGTTATTTTGTGTCTCTTTGTGGTAATTTTGTGTCTCTCTGTGTTTGTTTTGTCTCTCTTTGTAGTCGTTTTGTTTTTCTTTGTGGTTGTTTTGTGTCTCTGTGGTCGTTCTGTGTCTCTTCCTGGTAATGTTTTGCCTCTTTGTGGTCGTTTTGTGTCTCTTTGTGATCGTTTTGTGTCTCTTTGTAGTTGTTGTGTCTCTTTGTGGTAGTTTTGTGTCTCTTTGTGGTTGTTTTGTGTCTCTGTGGTCGTTTTATGTCTCTTTCTGGTAATTTTTTGTCTCTTTGTGGTCGTTTTGTGTCTCTTTGTGGTAGTTTTATGTCTCTTTGTCGTTGTTTTGTGTCTCTTTGTTATCGTTTTGTGTCTCTTTGTAGTTGTTGTGTCTCTTTCTGGTAATTTTGTGTCTCTTTGTGGTAGTTTTGTCTCTCTTTGTGGTAATTTTGTATCTCTGTGGTCGTTTTGTGTCTCTTTGTGGTCGTTTTGTCTCTTGTGGTTATTTTTTGTCTCTTTGTGGTAATTTTGTGTCTCTCTGTGTTTGTTTTGTCTCTCTTTGTAGTCGTTTTGTTTTTCTTTGTGGTTGTTTTGTGTCTCTGTGGTCGTTCTGTGTCTCTTTCTGGTAATGTTTTGCCTCTTTGTGGTCGTTTTGTGTCTCTTTGTGATCGTTTTGTGTCTCTTTGTAGTTGTTGTGTCTCTGTGGTCGTTTTGTGTCTCTTTGTAGTTGTTTTGTGTCTCTGGATGTTTTGTGCCTCTCTGTGGTTGTTTTGTGTCTCTTTCTGATAATTTTGTGTCTCTTTGTGGTAGTTTTGTCTCGGTTTGTGGTCATTTTGTGTCTCTGTGGTCGTTTTGTGTCTCTTTGTGGTTGTTTTGTGTCTCTGGATGTTTTGTCTCTCTTTGTGGTCATTTTATGTCTGTGGTCGTTTTGTGTCTCTTTGTGGTTGTTTTGTGTCTCTGGATGTTTTATGTCTCTCTGTGCTTGTTTTGTCTCTCTTTGTGGTTGTTTTGTGTCTCTCTGTGCTGGTTTTGTGTCTCTGTGGTCGTTTTGTGTCTCTCTGTGGTTGTTTTGTGTATCTGTGGTCGTTTTGTGTCTCTCTGTGGTTGTTTTGTGTCTTTTTGTGGTCATTTTGTGTCTCTTTGTGGTCGTTTTGTTTATCTGAATGTTTTGTGTCTTTCACCATTTTTATGACTTATGTGGCGCTGTGGCTTAGTTGGTCAAAGTGCCTGTCTAGTAAACAGGAGATCCTGGGTTCAAATCCCAGCAGTGCCTGTGGTCCTGTTAAGCTAACGATGACTTAGCATTTAAAACAGCTCATTATCAGGGTTCTACTGAACTGCTGAAAATGCCTTCCTCATGAACAGGAGGATCTGAGTTCAAAACCCAAAAGAATCTGCAAGATATGAGGAAGTTTTGCACCAATTGGAGGCACTTCTACTCATGGCTTTAACTATTCTTGAGCTACAGAGTTAGTTTTGGGAGAGTCTCTGGAGCTCGCTTCCTGGAGTGCATCCAGTTCAGGACGAAGTGAATCCAGTTCCTGATCTTTATTCTTTCATTATTCTTCTGACTTATGTGGTGCTGTGGCTTAGTTGGTCAAAGTGCCTGTCTAGTAAACAGGAGATCCTGGGTTCAAATCCCAGCAGTGCCTGTAGTCCTGTTAAGCTAACTATGACTTAGCATATAATTATTAGGTTTCTACTTTACATGGGTTCTCTTAATTAAATGATGAACATCATGATTATTATCAGTCTGTTCTTTGGTCAGACTTGATAAAAATGTTTTTAGAAATCAGAATTAGTTTTGGGATGTTTTGTGTCTCTTTGTGGTCGTTTTGTGTCTCTGGATGTTTTGTGTCTCTTTCTGCTTGTAATGTGTCTCTCTGTGGTCGTTTTGCGTCTCTTTGTGGTCATTTTGTGTCTCTGGATGTTTTGTGTCTCTCTGTGGTTGTTTTGTGTCTCTTTGTGGTAATTTTGTGTCTCTTTGTGGTAGTTTCGTCTCTCTTTGTGGTAATTTTGTATCTCTGTGGTCGTTTTGTGTCTCTTTGTGGTTGTTTTGTGTCTCTGGATGTTTTGTGTCTCTTTGTGGTCGTTATGTGTCTCTGGATGTTTTGTGTCTCTTTGTGGTAATTTTGTGTCTCTTTGTGGTAGTTTTGTCTCTCTTTGTGGTAATTTTGTATCTCTGTGGTCGTTTTGTGTCTCTTTGTTGTCGTTTTGTCTCTTGTGGTTATTTTGTGTCTCTTTGTGGTAATTTTGTGTCTCTCTGTGTTTGTTTTGTCTCTCTTTGTAGTCGTTTTGTTTTTCTTTGTGGTTGTTTTGTGTCTCTGTGGTCGTTCTGTGTCTCTTCCTGGTAATGTTTTGCCTCTTTGTGGTCGTTTTGTGTCTCTTTGTGATCGTTTTGTGTCTCTTTGTAGTTGTTGTGTCTCTTTGTGGTAGTTTTGTGTCTCTTTGTGGTTGTTTTGTGTCTCTGTGGTCGTTTTATGTCTCTTTCTGGTAATTTTTTGTCTCTTTGTGGTCGTTTTGTGTCTCTTTGTGGTAGTTTTATGTCTCTTTGTCGTTGTTTTGTGTCTCTTTGTTATCGTTTTGTGTCTCTTTGTAGTTGTTGTGTCTCTTTCTGGTAATTTTGTGTCTCTTTGTGGTAGTTTTGTCTCTCTTTGTGGTAATTTTGTATCTCTGTGGTCGTTTTGTGTCTCTTTGTGGTCGTTTTGTCTCTTGTGGTTATTTTTTGTCTCTTTGTGGTAATTTTGTGTCTCTCTGTGTTTGTTTTGTCTCTCTTTGTAGTCGTTTTGTTTTTCTTTGTGGTTGTTTTGTGTCTCTGTGGTCGTTCTGTGTCTCTTTCTGGTAATGTTTTGCCTCTTTGTGGTCGTTTTGTGTCTCTTTGTGATCGTTTTGTGTCTCTTTGTAGTTGTTGTGTCTCTGTGGTCGTTTTGTGTCTCTTTGTAGTTGTTTTGTGTCTCTGGATGTTTTGTGCCTCTCTGTGGTTGTTTTGTGTCTCTTTCTGATAATTTTGTGTCTCTTTGTGGTAGTTTTGTCTCGGTTTGTGGTCATTTTGTGTCTCTGTGGTCGTTTTGTGTCTCTTTGTGGTTGTTTTGTGTCTCTGGATGTTTTGTCTCTCTTTGTGGTCATTTTATGTCTGTGGTCGTTTTGTGTCTCTTTGTGGTTGTTTTGTGTCTCTGGATGTTTTATGTCTCTCTGTGCTTGTTTTGTCTCTCTTTGTGGTTGTTTTGTGTCTCTCTGTGCTGGTTTTGTGTCTCTGTGGTCGTTTTGTGTCTCTCTGTGGTTGTTTTGTGTATCTGTGGTAATTTTGTGTCTCTTTGTGGTAGTTTTGTCTCTCTTTGTGGTAATTTTGTATCTCTGTGGTCGTTTTGTGTCTCTTTGTGGTCGTTTTGTCTCTTGTGGTTATTTTGTGTCTCTTTGTGGTAATTTTGTGTCTCTCTGTGTTTGTTTTGTCTCTCTTTGTAGTCGTTTTGTTTTTCTTTGTGGTTGTTTTGTGTCTCTGTGGTCGTTCTGTGTCTCTTCCTGGTAATGTTTTGCCTCTTTGTGGTCGTTTTGTGTCTCTTTGTGATCGTTTTGTGTCTCTTTGTAGTTGTTGTGTCTCTTTGTGGTAGTTTTGTGTCTCTTTGTGGTTGTTTTGTGTCTCTGTGGTCGTTTTATGTCTCTTTCTGGTAATTTTTTGTCTCTTTGTGGTCGTTTTGTGTCTCTTTGTGGTAGTTTTATGTCTCTTTGTCGTTGTTTTGTGTCTCTTTGTTATCGTTTTGTGTCTCTTTGTAGTTGTTGTGTCTCTTTCTGGTAATTTTGTGTCTCTTTGTGGTAGTTTTGTCTCTCTTTGTGGTAATTTTGTATCTCTGTGGTCGTTTTGTGTCTCTTTGTGGTCGTTTTGTCTCTTGTGGTTATTTTTTGTCTCTTTGTGGTAATTTTGTGTCTCTCTGTGTTTGTTTTGTCTCTCTTTGTAGTCGTTTTGTTTTTCTTTGTGGTTGTTTTGTGTCTCTGTGGTCGTTCTGTGTCTCTTTCTGGTAATGTTTTGCCTCTTTGTGGTCGTTTTGTGTCTCTTTGTGATCGTTTTGTGTCTCTTTGTAGTTGTTGTGTCTCTGTGGTCGTTTTGTGTCTCTTTGTAGTTGTTTTGTGTCTCTGGATGTTTTGTGCCTCTCTGTGGTTGTTTTGTGTCTCTTTCTGATAATTTTGTGTCTCTTTGTGGTAGTTTTGTCTCGGTTTGTGGTCATTTTGTGTCTCTGTGGTCGTTTTGTGTCTCTTTGTGGTTGTTTTGTGTCTCTGGATGTTTTGTCTCTCTTTGTGGTCATTTTATGTCTGTGGTCGTTTTGTGTCTCTTTGTGGTTGTTTTGTGTCTCTGGATGTTTTATGTCTCTCTGTGCTTGTTTTGTCTCTCTTTGTGGTTGTTTTGTGTCTCTCTGTGCTGGTTTTGTGTCTCTGTGGTCGTTTTGTGTCTCTCTGTGGTTGTTTTGTGTATCTGTGGTCGTTTTGTGTCTCTCTGTGGTTGTTTTGTGTCTTTTTGTGGTCATTTTGTGTCTCTTTGTGGTCGTTTTGTTTATCTGAATGTTTTGTGTCTTTCACCATTTTTATGACTTATGTGGCGCTGTGGCTTAGTTGGTCAAAGTGCCTGTCTAGTAAACAGGAGATCCTGGGTTCAAATCCCAGCAGTGCCTGTGGTCCTGTTAAGCTAACGATGACTTAGCATTTAAAACAGCTCATTATCAGGGTTCTACTGAACTGCTGAAAATGCCTTCCTCATGAACAGGAGGATCTGAGTTCAAAACCCAAAAGAATCTGCAACATATGAGGAAGTTTTGCACCAATTGGAGGCACTTCTACTCATGGCTTTAACTATTCTTGAGCTACAGAGTTAGTTTTGGGAGAGTCTCTGGAGCTCGCTTCCTGGAGTGCATCCAGTTCAGGACGAAGTGAATCCAGTTCCTGATCTTTATTCTTTCATTATTCTTCTGACTTATGTGGTGCTGTGGCTTAGTTGGTCAAAGTGCCTGTCTAGTAAACAGGAGATCCTGGGTTCAAATCCCAGCAGTGCCTGTAGTCCTGTTAAGCTAACTATGACTTAGCATATAATTATTAGGTTTCTACTTTACATGGGTTCTCTTAATTAAATGATGAACATCATGATTATTATCAGTCTGTTCTTTGGTCAGACTTGATAAAAATGTTTTTAGAAATCAGAATTAGTTTTGGGATGTTTTGTGTCTCTTTGTGGTCGTTTTGTGTCTCTGGATGTTTTGTGTCTCTTTCTGCTTGTAATGTGTCTCTCTGTGGTCGTTTTGCGTCTCTTTGTGGTCATTTTGTGTCTCTTTGTGGTAATTTTGTGTCTCTTTGTGGTAGTTTCGTCTCTCTTTGTGGTAATTTTGTATCTCTGTGGTCGTTTTGTGTCTCTTTGTGGTTGTTTTGTGTCTCTGGATGTTTTGTGTCTCTTTGTGGTCGTTATGTGTCTCTGGATGTTTTGTGTCTCTTTGTGGTAATTTTGTGTCTCTTTGTGGTAGTTTTGTCTCTCTTTGTGGTAATTTTGTATCTCTGTGGTCGTTTTGTGTCTCTTTGTGGTCGTTTTGTCTCTTGTGGTTATTTTGTGTCTCTTTGTGGTAATTTTGTGTCTCTCTGTGTTTGTTTTGTCTCTCTTTGTAGTCGTTTTGTTTTTCTTTGTGGTTGTTTTGTGTCTCTGTGGTCGTTTTGTGTCTCTCTCTGGTCATCTTGTGTCTCTTTGTGGTCGTTTTGTGTATCTGAATGTTTTGTGTCTTTCATCATTTTCATGACTTATGTGGCGCTGTGGCTTAGTTGGTCAAAGTGCCTGTCTTGTAAACAGGAGATCTTGGGTTCAAATCCCAGCAGTGCCTGTGGTCCTTTTAAGCTAACTATGGTGGTTGTTTTGTGTCTCTTAGTAGTTGTTTTGTGTCTCTGTGGTTGTTTTGTGTCTCTTTCTGGTAATTTTTTGTCTCTTTGTGGTCGTTTTGTGTCTCTTTGTGGTAGTTTAATGTCTCTCTGTGGTTTTTTTGTGTCTCTTTGTTATCGTTTTGTGTCTCTTTGTGGTCGTTTTGTCTCTTGTGGTCATTTTGTGTCTCTTTGTGGTCGTTTTGTGTCTCTGGATATTTTGTTTCTCTTTCTGGTAATTTTGTGTCTCTCTGTGGTTGTTTTGTGTCTCTGTGGTCGTTTAGTGTCTCTCTGTCGTCATTTTGTGTCTCTTTGTGGTCGTTTTGTGTATCTGGATGTTTTGTGTCTCTTTGTGGTAGTTTTGTCTCTCTTTGTGGTCATTTTGTGTCTCTCTGTGGTTGTTTTGTGTCTGTCTGTGGATGTTTTGTGTCTCTGTGGTTGTTTTGTGTCTCTGTGGTCGTTTTATGTCTCTTTCTGGTAATTTTTTGTCTCTCTGTGGTCGTTTTATGTCTCTTTCTGGTAATTTTTTGTCTCTTTGTGGTCGTTTTGTGTCTCTTTGTGGTAGTTTTATGTCTCTTTGTCGTTGTTCTGTGTCTCTTTGTTATCGTTTTGTGTCTCTTTGTAGTTGTTGTGTCTCTTTGTGGTAATTTTGTGTCTCTTTGTGGTAGTTTTGTTTCTCTTTGTGGTAATTTTGTATCTCTGTGGTCGTTTTGTGTCTCTTTGTGGTCGTTTTATGTCTCTTTCTGGTAATTTTTTGTCTCTTTGTGGTCGTTTTGTGTCTCTTTGTGGTAGTTTTATGTCTCTTTGTCGTTGTTTTGTGTCTCTTTGTTATCGTTTTGTGTCTCTTTGTAGTTGTTGTGTCTCTTTCTGGTAATTTTGTGTCTCTTTGTGGTAGTTTTGTCTGTCTTTGTGGTAATTTTGTATCTCTGTGGTCGTTTTGTGTCTCTTTGTGGTCGTTTTGTCTCTTGTGGTTATTTTTTGTCTCTTTGTGGTAATTTTGTGTCTCTCTGTGTTTGTTTTGTCTCTCTTTGTAGTCGTTTTGTTTTTCTTTGTGGTTGTTTTGTGTCTCTGTGGTCGTTCTGTGTCTCTTTCTGGTAATGTTTTGCCTCTTTGTGGTCGTTTTGTGTCTCTTTGTGGTAGTTTTATGTGTCTTTGTGGTTGTTTTGTGTCTCTTTGTGATCGTTTTGTGTCTCTTTGTAGTTGTTGTGTCTCTTTGTGGTAGTTTTGTGTCTCTTTGTGGTCGTTTTGTTTATCTGAATGTTTTGTGTCTTTCACCATTTTTATGACTTATGTGGCGCTGTGGCTTAGTTGGTCAAAGTGCCTGTCTAGTAAACAGGAGATCCTGGGTTCAAATCCCAGCAGTGCCTGTGGTCCTGTTAAGCTAACGATGACTTAGCATTTAAAACAGCTCATTATCAGGGTTCTACTGAACTGCTGAAAATGCCTTCCTCATGAACAGGAGGATCTGAGTTCAAAACCCAAAAGAATCTGCAACATATGAGGAAGTTTTGCACCAATTGGAGGCACTTCTACTCATGGCTTTAACTATTCTTGAGCTACAGAGTTAGTTTTGGGAGAGTCTCTGGAGCTCGCTTCCTGGAGTGCATCCAGTTCAGGACGAAGTGAATCCAGTTCCTGATCTTTATTCTTTCATTATTCTTCTGACTTATGTGGTGCTGTGGCTTAGTTGGTCAAAGTGCCTGTCTAGTAAACAGGAGATCCTGGGTTCAAATCCCAGCAGTGCCTGTAGTCCTGTTAAGCTAACTATGACTTAGCATATAATTATTAGGTTTCTACTTTACATGGGTTCTCTTAATTAAATGATGAACATCATGATTATTATCAGTCTGTTCTTTGGTCAGACTTGATAAAAATGTTTTTAGAAATCAGAATTAGTTTTGGGATGTTTTGTGTCTCTTTGTGGTCGTTTTGTGTCTCTGGATGTTTTGTGTCTCTTTCTGCTTGTAATGTGTCTCTCTGTGGTCGTTTTGCGTCTCTTTGTGGTCATTTTGTGTCTCTGGATGTTTTGTGTCTCTCTGTGGTTGTTTTGTGTCTCTTTGTGGTAATTTTGTGTCTCTTTGTGGTAGTTTCGTCTCTCTTTGTGGTAATTTTGTATCTCTGTGGTCGTTTTGTGTCTCTTTGTGGTTGTTTTGTGTCTCTGGATGTTTTGTGTCTCTTTGTGGTCGTTATGTGTCTCTGGATGTTTTGTGTCTCTTTGTGGTAATTTTGTGTCTCTTTGTGGTAGTTTTGTCTCTCTTTGTGGTAATTTTGTATCTCTGTGGTCGTTTTGTGTCTCTTTGTGGTCGTTTTGTCTCTTGTGGTTATTTTGTGTCTCTTTGTGGTAATTTTGTGTCTCTCTGTGTTTGTTTTGTCTCTCTTTGTAGTCGTTTTGTTTTTCTTTGTGGTTGTTTTGTGTCTCTGTGGTCGTTTTGTGTCTCTCTCTGGTCATCTTGTGTCTCTTTGTGGTCGTTTTGTGTATCTGAATGTTTTGTGTCTTTCATCATTTTCATGACTTATGTGGCGCTGTGGCTTAGTTGGTCAAAGTGCCTGTCTTGTAAACAGGAGATCCTGGGTTCAAATCCCAGCAGTGCCTGTGATCCTTTTAAGCTAACTATGGTGGTTGTTTTGTGTCTCTTAGTAGTTGTTTTGTGTCTCTGTGGTTGTTTTGTGTCTCTTTCTGGTAATTTTTTGTCTCTTTGTGGTCGTTTTGTGTCTCTTTGTGGTAGTTTAATGTCTCTCTGTGGTTTTTTTGTGTCTCTTTGTTATCGTTTTGTGTCTCTTTGTAGTTGTTGTGTCTCTTTGTGGTTGTTTTGTGTCTCTGGATGTTTTGTGTCTCTTTGTGGTCGTTTTGTCTCTTGTGGTCATTTTGTGTCTCTTTGTGGTCGTTTTGTGTCTCTGGATATTTTGTTTCTCTTTCTGGTAATTTTGTGTCTCTCTGTGGTTGTTTTGTGTCTCTGTGGTCGTTTAGTGTCTCTCTGTCGTCATTTTGTGTCTCTTTGTGGTCGTTTTGTGTATCTGGATGTTTTGTGTCTCTTTGTGGTAGTTTTGTCTCTCTTTGTGGTCATTTTGTGTCTCTCTGTGGTTGTTTTGTGTCTGTCTGTGGATGTTTTGTGTCTCTGTGGTCGTTTTATGTCTCTTTCTGGTAATTTTTTGTCTCTCTGTGGTCGTTTTATGTCTCTTTCTGGTAATTTTTTGTCTCTTTGTGGTCGTTTTGTGTCTCTTTGTGGTAGTTTTATGTCTCTTTGTCGTTGTTTTGTGTCTCTTTGTTATCGTTTTGTGTCTCTTTGTAGTTGTTGTGTCTCTTTGTGGTAATTTTGTGTCTCTTTGTGGTAGTTTTGTTTCTCTTTGTGGTAATTTTGTATCTCTGTGGTCGTTTTGTGTCTCTTTGTGGTCGTTTTATGTCTCTTTCTGGTAATTTTTTGTCTCTTTGTGGTAGTTTTATGTCTCTTTGTCGTTGTTTTGTGTCTCTTTGTTATCGTTTTGTGTCTCTTTGTAGTTGTTGTGTCTCTTTCTGGTAATTTTGTGTCTCTTTGTGGTAGTTTTGTCTGTCTTTGTGGTAATTTTGTATCTCTGTGGTCGTTTTGTGTCTCTTTGTGGTCGTTTTGTCTCTTGTGGTTATTTTTTGTCTCTTTGTGGTAATTTTGTGTCTCTCTGTGTTTGTTTTGTCTCTCTTTGTAGTCGTTTTGTTTTTCTTTGTGGTTGTTTTGTGTCTCTTTGTGGTCGTTCTGTGTCTCTTTCTGGTAATGTTTTGCCTCTTTGTGGTTGTTTTGTGTCTCTTTGTGGTAGTTTAATGTCTCTCTGTGGTTTTTTTGTGTCTCTTTGTTATCGTTTTGTGTCTCTTTGTAGTTGTTGTGTCTCTTTGTGGTTGTTTTGTGTCTCTGGATGTTTTGTGTCTCTTTGTGGTCGTTTTGTCTCTTGTGGTCATTTTGTGTCTCTTTGTGGTCGTTTTGTGTCTCTGGATATTTTGTTTCTCTTTCTGGTAATTTTGTGTCTCTCTGTGGTTGTTTTGTGTCTCTGTGGTCGTTTAGTGTCTCTCTGTCGTCATTTTGTGTCTCTTTGTGGTCGTTTTGTGTATCTGGATGTTTTGTGTCTCTTTGTGGTAGTTTTGTCTCTCTTTGTGGTCATTTTGTGTCTCTCTGTGGTTGTTTTGTGTCTGTCTGTGGATGTTTTGTGTCTCTGTGGTCGTTTTATGTCTCTTTCTGGTAATTTTTTGTCTCTCTGTGGTCGTTTTATGTCTCTTTCTGGTAATTTTTTGTCTCTTTGTGGTCGTTTTGTGTCTCTTTGTGGTAGTTTTATGTCTCTTTGTCGTTGTTTTGTGTCTCTTTGTTATCGTTTTGTGTCTCTTTGTAGTTGTTGTGTCTCTTTGTGGTAATTTTGTGTCTCTTTGTGGTAGTTTTGTTTCTCTTTGTGGTAATTTTATGTCTCTTTCTGGTAATTTTTTGTCTCTTTGTGGTCGTTTTGTGTCTCTTTGTGGTAGTTTTATGTCTCTTTGTCGTTGTTTTGTGTCTCTTTGTTATCGTTTTGTGTCTCTTTGTAGTTGTTGTGTCTCTTTCTGGTAATTTTGTGTCTCTTTGTGGTAGTTTTGTCTGTCTTTGTGGTAATTTTGTATCTCTGTGGTCGTTTTGTGTCTCTTTGTGGTCGTTTTGTCTCTTGTGGTTATTTTTTGTCTCTTTGTGGTAATTTTGTGTCTCTCTGTGTTTGTTTTGTCTCTCTTTGTAGTCGTTTTGTTTTTCTTTGTGGTTGTTTTGTGTCTCTGTGGTCGTTCTGTGTCTCTTTCTGGTAATGTTTTGCCTCTTTGTGGTCGTTTTGTGTCTCTTTGTGGTAGTTTTATGTGTCTTTGTGGTTGTTTTGTGTCTCTTTGTGATCGTTTTGTGTCTCTTTGTAGTTGTTGTGTCTCTTTGTGGTAGTTTTGTGTCTCTTTGTGGTCGTTTTGTTTATCTGAATGTTTTGTGTCTTTCACCATTTTTATGACTTATGTGGCGCTGTGGCTTAGTTGGTCAAAGTGCCTGTCTAGTAAACAGGAGATCCTGGGTTCAAATCCCAGCAGTGCCTGTGGTCCTGTTAAGCTAACGATGACTTAGCATTTAAAACAGCTCATTATCAGGGTTCTACTGAACTGCTGAAAATGCCTTCCTCATGAACAGGAGGATCTGAGTTCAAAACCCAAAAGAATCTGCAAGATATGAGGAAGTTTTGCACCAATTGGAGGCACTTCTACTCATGGCTTTAACTATTCTTGAGCTACAGAGTTAGTTTTGGGAGAGTCTCTGGAGCTCGCTTCCTGGAGTGCATCCAGTTCAGGACGAAGTGAATCCAGTTCCTGATCTTTATTCTTTCATTATTCTTCTGACTTATGTGGTGCTGTGGCTTAGTTGGTCAAAGTGCCTGTCTAGTAAACAGGAGATCCTGGGTTCAAATCCCAGCAGTGCCTGTGGTCCTGTTAAGCTAACTATGACTTAGCATATAATTATTAGGTTTCTACTTTACATGGGTTCTCTTAATTAAATGATGAACATCATGATTATTATCAGTCTGTTCTTTGGTCAGACTTGATAAAAATGTTTTTAGAAATCAGAATTAGTTTTGGGATGTTTTGTGTCTCTTTGTGGTCGTTTTGTGTCTCTGGATGTTTTGTGTCTCTTTCTGCTTGTAATGTGTCTCTCTGTGGTCGTTTTGCGTCTCTTTGTGGTCATTTTGTGTCTCTGGATGTTTTGTGTCTCTCTGTGGTTGTTTTGTGTCTCTTTGTGGTAATTTTGTGTCTCTTTGTGGTAGTTTCGTCTCTCTTTGTGGTAATTTTGTATCTCTGTGGTCGTTTTGTGTCTCTTTGTGGTTGTTTTGTGTCTCTGGATGTTTTGTGTCTCTTTGTGGTCGTTATGTGTCTCTGGATGTTTTGTGTCTCTTTGTGGTAATTTTGTGTCTCTTTGTGGTAGTTTTGTCTCTCTTTGTGGTAATTTTGTATCTCTGTGGTCGTTTTGTGTCTCTTTGTGGTCGTTTTGTCTCTTGTGGTTATTTTGTGTCTCTTTGTGGTAATTTTGTGTCTCTCTGTGTTTGTTTTGTCTCTCTTTGTAGTCGTTTTGTTTTTCTTTGTGGTTGTTTTGTGTCTCTGTGGTCGTTTTGTGTCTCTCTCTGGTCATCTTGTGTCTCTTTGTGGTCGTTTTGTGTATCTGAATGTTTTGTGTCTTTCATCATTTTCATGACTTATGTGGCGCTGTGGCTTAGTTGGTCAAAGTGCCTGTCTTGTAAACAGGAGATCCTGGGTTCAAATCCCAGCAGTGCCTGTGGTCCTTTTAAGCTAACTATGGTGGTTGTTTTGTGTCTCTGTGGTTGTTTTGTGTCTCTTTCTGGTAATTTTTTGTCTCTTTGTGGTCGTTTTGTGTCTCTTTGTGGTAGTTTAATGTCTCTCTGTGGTTTTTTTGTGTCTCTTTGTTATCGTTTTGTGTCTCTTTGTAGTTGTTGTGTCTCTTTGTGGTTGTTTTGTGTCTCTAGATGTTTTGTGTCTCTTTGTGGTCGTTTTGTCTCTTGTGGTCATTTTGTGTCTCTTTGTGGTCGTTTTGTGTCTCTGGATATTTTGTTTCTCTTTCTGGTAATTTTGTGTCTCTCTGTGGTTGTTTTGTGTCTCTGTGGTCGTTTAGTGTCTCTCTGTCGTCATTTTGTGTCTCTTTGTGGTCGTTTTGTGTATCTGGATGTTTTGTGTCTCTTTGTGGTAGTTTTGTCTCTCTTTGTGGTCATTTTGTGTCTCTCTGTGGTTGTTTTGTGTCTGTCTGTGGATGTTTTGTGTCTCTGTGGTTGTTTTGTGTCTCTGTGGTCGTTTTATGTCTCTTTCTGGTAATTTTTTGTCTCTCTGTGGTCGTTTTATGTCTCTTTCTGGTAATTTTTTGTCTCTTTGTGGTCGTTTTGTGTCTCTTTGTGGTAGTTTTATGTCTCTTTGTCGTTGTTTTGTGTCTCTTTGTTATCGTTTTGTGTCTCTTTGTAGTTGTTGTGTCTCTTTGTGGTAATTTTGTGTCTCTTTGTGGTAGTTTTGTTTCTCTTTGTGGTAATTTTGTATCTCTGTGGTCGTTTTGTGTCTCTTTGTGGTCGTTTTATGTCTCTTTCTGGTAATTTTTTGTCTCTTTGTGGTCGTTTTGTGTCTCTTTGTGGTAGTTTTATGTCTCTTTGTCGTTGTTTTGTGTCTCTTTGTTATCGTTTTGTGTCTCTTTGTAGTTGTTGTGTCTCTTTCTGGTAATTTTGTGTCTCTTTGTGGTAGTTTTGTCTGTCTTTGTGGTAATTTTGTATCTCTGTGGTCGTTTTGTGTCTCTTTGTGGTCGTTTTGTCTCTTGTGGTTATTTTTTGTCTCTTTGTGGTAATTTTGTGTCTCTCTGTGTTTGTTTTGTCTCTCTTTGTAGTCGTTTTGTTTTTCTTTGTGGTTGTTTTGTGTCTCTGTGGTCGTTCTGTGTCTCTTTCTGGTAATGTTTTGCCTCTTTGTGGTCGTTTTGTATCTCTTTGTGGTAGTTTTATGTGTCTTTGTGGTTGTTTTGTGTCTCTTTGTGATCGTTTTGTGTCTCTTTGTAGTTGTTGTGTCTCTTTGTGGTAGTTTTGTGTCTCTTTGTGGTCGTTTTGTTTATCTGAATGTTTTGTGTCTTTCACCATTTTTATGACTTATGTGGCGCTGTGGCTTAGTTGGTCAAAGTGCCTGTCTAGTAAACAGGAGATCCTGGGTTCAAATCCCAGCAGTGCCTGTGGTCCTGTTAAGCTAACGATGACTTAGCATTTAAAACAGCTCATTATCAGGGTTCTACTGAACTGCTGAAAATGCCTTCCTCATGAACAGGAGGATCTGAGTTCAAAACCCAAAAGAATCTGCAAGATATGAGGAAGTTTTGCACCAATTGGAGGCACTTCTACTCATGGCTTTAACTATTCTTGAGCTACAGAGTTAGTTTTGGGAGAGTCTCTGGAGCTCGCTTCCTGGAGTGCATCCAGTTCAGGACGAAGTGAATCCAGTTCCTGATCTTTATTCTTTCACCATTTTTATGACTTATGTGGCGCTGTGGCTTAGTTGGTCAAAGTGCCTGTCTAGTAAACAGGAGATCCTGGGTTCAAATCCCAGCAGTGCCTGTGGTCCTGTTAAGCTAACGATGACTTAGCATTTAAAACAGCTCATTATCAGGGTTCTACTGAACTGCTGAAAATGCCTTCCTCATGAACAGGAGGATCTGAGTTCAAAACCCAAAAGAATCTGCAAGATATGAGGAAGTTTTGCACCAATTGGAGGCACTTCTACTCATGGCTTTAACTATTCTTGAGCTACAGAGTTAGTTTTGGGAGAGTCTCTGGAGCTCGCTTCCTGGAGTGCATCCAGTTCAGGACGAAGTGAATCCAGTTCCTGATCTTTATTCTTTCATTATTCTTCTGACTTATGTGGTGCTGTGGCTTAGTTGGTCAAAGTGCCTGTCTAGTAAACAGGAGATCCTGGGTTCAAATCCCAGAAGTGCCTGTAGTCCTGTTAAGCTAACTATGACTTAGCATATAATTATTAGGTTTCTACTTTACATGGGTTCTCTTAATTAAATGATGAACATCATGATTATTATCAGTCTGTTCTTTGGTCAGACTTGATAAAAATGTTTTTAGAAATCAGAATTAGTTTTGGGATGTTTTGTGTCTCTTTGTGGTCGTTTTGTGTCTCTGGATGTTTTGTGTCTCTTTCTGCTTGTAATGTGTCTCTTTGTGGTCATTTTGTGTCTCTGGATGTTTTGTGTCTCTCTGTGGTTGTTTTGTGTCTCTTTGTGGTAATTTTGTGTCTCTTTGTGGTAGTTTCGTCTCTCTTTGTGGTAATTTTGTATCTCTGTGGTCGTTTTGTGTCTCTTTGTGGTTGTTTTGTGTCTCTGGATGTTTTGTGTCTCTTTGTGGTCGTTATGTGTCTCTGGATGTTTTGTGTCTCTTTGTGGTAATTTTGTGTCTCTTTGTGGTAGTTTTGTCTCTCTTTGTGGTAATTTTGTATCTCTGTGGTCGTTTTGTGTCTCTTTGTGGTCGTTTTGTCTCTTGTGGTTATTTTGTGTCTCTTTGTGGTAATTTTGTGTCTCTCTGTGTTTGTTTTGTCTCTCTTTGTAGTCGTTTTGTTTTTCTTTGTGGTTGTTTTGTGTCTCTGTGGTTGTTTTGTGTCTCTCTCTGGTCATCTTGTGTCTCTTTGTGGTCGTTTTGTTTATCTGAATGTTTTGTGTCTTTCATCATTTTCATGACTTATGTGGCGCTGTGGCTTAGTTGGTCAAAGTGCCTGTCTTGTAAACAGGAGATCCTGGGTTCAAATCCCAGCAGTGCCTGTGGTCCTTTTAAGCTAACTATGGTGGTTGTTTTGTGTCTCTGTGGTTGTTTTGTGTCTCTTTCTGGTAATTTTTTGTCTCTTTGTGGTCGTTTTGTGTCTCTTTGTGGTAGTTTAATGTCTCTGTGTGTTTTTTTTTGTGTCTCTTTGCTATCGTTTTGTGTCTCTTTGTAGTTGTTGTGTCTCTTTGTGGTTGTTTTGTGTCTCTGGATGTTTTGTGTCTCTTTGTGGTCGTTTTGTCTCTTGTGGTCATTTTGTGTCTCTTTGTGGTTGTTTTGTGTCTCTGGATATTTTGTTTCTCTTTCTGGTAATTTTGTGTCTCTCTGTGGTTGTTTTGTGTCTCTGTGGTCGTTTAGTGTCTCTCTGTCGTCATTTTGTGTCTCTTTGTGGTCGTTTTGTGTATCTGGATGTTTTGTGTCTCTTTGTGGTAGTTTTGTCTCTCTTTGTGGTCATTTTGTGTCTCTCTGTGGTTGTTTTGTGTCTGTCTGTGGATGTTTTGTGTCTCTGTGGTTGTTTTGTGTCTCTGTGGTCGTTTTATGTCTCTTTCTGGTAATTTTTTGTCTCTCTGTGGTCGTTTTATGTCTCTTTCTGGTAATTTTTTGTCTCTTTGTGGTCGTTTTGTGTCTCTTTGTGGTAGTTTTATGTCTCTTTGTCGTTGTTTTGTGTCTCTTTGTTATCGTTTTGTGTCTCTTTGTAGTTGTTGTGTCTCTTTGTGGTAATTTTGTATCTCTTTGTGGTAGTTTTGTTTCTCTTTGTGGTAATTTTGTATCTCTGTGGTCGTTTTGTGTCTCTTTGTGGTCGTTTTATGTCTCTTTCTGGTAATTTTTTGTCTCTTTCTGGTCGTTTTGTGTCTCTTTGTGGTAATTTTGTGTCTCTCTGTGTTTGTTTTGTCTCTCTTTGTAGTCGTTTTGTTTTTCTTTGTGGTTGTTTTGTGTCTCTGTGGTCGTTTTGTGTCTCTCTCTGGTCATCTTGTGTCTCTTTGTGGTCGTTTTGTGTATCTGAATGTTTTGTGTCTTTCATCATTTTCATGACTTATGTGGCGCTGTGGCTTAGTTGGTCAAAGTGCCTGTCTTGTAAACAGGAGATCCTGGGTTCAAATCCCAGCAGTGCCTGTGGTCCTTTTAAGCTAACTATGGTGGTTGTTTTGTGTCTCTTAGTAGTTGTTTTGTGTCTCTGTGGTTGTTTTGTGTCTCTTTCTGGTAATTTTTTGTCTCTTTGTGGTCGTTTTGTGTCTCTTTGTGGTAGTTTAATGTCTCTCTGTGGTTTTTTTGTGTCTCTTTGTTATCGTTTTGTGTCTCTTTGTAGTTGTTGTGTCTCTTTGTGGTTGTTTTGTGTCTCTGGATGTTTTGTGTCTCTTTGTGGTCGTTTTGTCTCTTGTGGTCATTTTGTGTCTCTTTGTGGTCGTTTTGTGTCTCTGGATATTTTGTTTCTCTTTCTGGTAATTTTGTGTCTCTCTGTGGTTGTTTTGTGTCTCTGTGGTCGTTTAGTGTCTCTCTGTCGTCATTTTGTGTCTCTTTGTGGTCGTTTTGTGTATCTGGATGTTTTGTGTCTCTTTGTGGTAGTTTTGTCTCTCTTTGTGGTCATTTTGTGTCTCTCTGTGGTTGTTTTGTGTCTGTCTGTGGATGTTTTGTGTCTCTGTGGTTGTTTTGTGTCTCTGTGGTCGTTTTATGTCTCTTTCTGGTAATATTTTGTCTCTCTGTGGTCGTTTTATGTCTCTTTCTGGTAATTTTTTGTCTCTTTGTGGTCGTTTTGTGTCTCTTTGTGGTAGTTTTATGTCTCTTTGTCGTTGTTTTGTGTCTCTTTGTTATCGTTTTGTGTCTCTTTGTAGTTGTTGTGTCTCTTTGTGGTAATTTT
Source organism: Leuresthes tenuis (assembly GCF_036924035.1). NCBI lineage: Eukaryota > Metazoa > Chordata > Actinopteri > Atheriniformes > Atherinopsidae > Leuresthes > Leuresthes tenuis. The sequence continues at coordinate 2,130,360 of NW_027325377.1, read as the reverse complement.
GTGTCTCTTTGTGGTAGTTTTGTTTCTCTTTGTGGTAATTTTGTATCTCTGTGGTCGTTTTGTGTCTCTTTGTGGTCGTTTTATGTCTCTTTCTGGTAATTTTTTGTCTCTTTGTGGTCGTTTTGTGTCTCTTTGTGGTAGTTTTATGTCTCTTTGTCGTTGTTTTGTGTCTCTTTGTTATCGTTTTGTGTCTCTTTGTAGTTGTTGTGTCTCTTTCTGGTAATTTTGTGTCTCTTTGTGGTAGTTTTGTCTGTCTTTGTGGTAATTTTGTATCTCTGTGGTCGTTTTGTGTCTCTTTGTGATCGTTTTGTCTCTTGTGGTTATTTTTTGTCTCTTTGTGGTAATTTTGTGTCTCTCTGTGTTTGTTTTGTCTCTCTTTGTAGTCGTTTTGTTTTTCTTTGTGGTTGTTTTGTGTCTCTGTGGTCGTTCTGTGTCTCTTTCTGGTAATGTTTTGCCTCTTTGTGGTCGTTTTGTGTCTCTTTGTGGTAGTTTTATGTGTCTTTGTGGTTGTTTTGTGTCTCTTTGTGATCGTTTTGTGTCTCTTTGTAGTTGTTGTGTCTCTTTGTGGTAGTTTTGTGTCTCTTTGTGGTCGTTTTGTTTATCTGAATGTTTTGTGTCTTTCACCATTTTTATGACTTATGTGGCGCTGTGGCTTAGTTGGTCAAAGTGCCTGTCTAGTAAACAGGAGATCCTGGGTTCAAATCCCAGCAGTGCCTGTGGTCCTGTTAAGCTAACGATGACTTAGCATTTAAAACAGCTCATTATCAGGGTTCTACTGAACTGCTGAAAATGCCTTCCTCATGAACAGGAGGATCTGAGTTCAAAACCCAAAAGAATCTGCAAGATATGAGGAAGTTTTGCACCAATTGGAGGCACTTCTACTCATGGCTTTAACTATTCTTGAGCTACAGAGTTAGTTTTGGGAGAGTCTCTGGAGCTCGCTTCCTGGAGTGCATCCAGTTCAGGACGAAGTGAATCCAGTTCCTGATCTTTATTCTTTCATTATTCTTCTGACTTATGTGGTGCTGTGGCTTAGTTGGTCAAAGTGCCTGTCTAGTAAACAGGAGATCCTGGGTTCAAATCCCAGCAGTGCCTGTAGTCCTGTTAAGCTAACTATGACTTAGCATATAATTATTAGGTTTCTACTTTACATGGGTTCTCTTAATTAAATGATGAACATCATGATTATTATCAGTCTGTTCTTTGGTCAGACTTGATAAAAATGTTTTTAGAAATCAGAATTAGTTTTGGGATGTTTTGTGTCTCTTTGTGGTCGTTTTGTGTCTCTGGATGTTTTGTGTCTCTTTCTGCTTGTAATGTGTCTCTCTGTGGTCGTTTTGCGTCTCTTTGTGGTCATTTTGTGTCTCTGGATGTTTTGTGTCTCTCTGTGGTTGTTTTGTGTCTCTTTGTGGTAATTTTGTGTCTCTTTGTGGTAGTTTCGTCTCTCTTTGTGGTAATTTTGTATCTCTGTGGTCGTTTTGTGTCTCTTTGTGGTTGTTTTGTGTCTCTGGATGTTTTGTGTCTCTTTGTGGTCGTTATGTGTCTCTGGATGTTTTGTGTCTCTTTGTGGTAATTTTGTGTCTCTTTGTGGTAGTTTTGTCTCTCTTTGTGGTAATTTTGTATCTCTGTGGTCGTTTTGTGTCTCTTTGTGGTCGTTTTGTCTCTTGTGGTTATTTTGTGTCTCTTTGTGGTAATTTTGTGTCTCTCTGTGTTTGTTTTGTCTCTCTTTGTAGTCGTTTTGTTTTTCTTTGTGGTTGTTTTGTGTCTCTGTGGTCGTTTTGTGTCTCTCTCTGGTCATCTTGTGTCTCTTTGTGGTCGTTTTGTGTATCTGAATGTTTTGTGTCTTTCATCATTTTCATGACTTATGTGGCGCTGTGGCTTAGTTGGTCAAAGTGCCTGTCTTGTAAACAGGAGATCCTGGGTTCAAATCCCAGCAGTGCCTGTGGTCCTTTTAAGCTAACTATGGTGGTTGTTTTGTGTCTCTGTGGTTGTTTTGTGTCTCTTCCTTGTAATTTTTTGTCTCTTTGTGGTCGTTGTGTGTCTCTTTGTGGTAGTTTAATGTCTCTCTGTGGTTTTTTTGTGTCTCTTTGTTATCGTTTTGTGTCTCTTTGTAGTTGTTGTGTCTCTTTGTGGTTGTTTTGTGTCTCTGGATGTTTTGTGTCTCTTTGTGGTCGTTTTGTCTCTTGTGGTCATTTTGTGTCTCTTTGTGGTTGTTTTGTGTCTCTGGATATTTTGTTTCTCTTTCTGGTAATTTTGTGTCTCTCTGTGGTTGTTTTGTGTCTCTGTGGTCGTTTAGTGTCTCTCTGTCGTCATTTTGTGTCTCTTTGTGGTCGTTTTGTGTATCTGGATGTTTTGTGTCTCTTTGTGGTAGTTTTGTCTCTCTTTGTGGTCATTTTGTGTCTCTCTGTGGTTGTTTTGTTTCTGTCTGTGGTTGTTTTGTGTCTCTGTGGTTGTTTTGTGTCTCTGTGGTCGTTTTATGTCTCTTTCTGGTAATTTTTTGTCTCTTTGTGGTCGTTTTGTGTCTCTTTGTGGTAGTTTTATGTCTCTTTGTGGTTGTTTTGTGTCTCTTTGTTATCGTTTTGTGTCTCTTTGTGGTAGTTTTGTGTCTCTTTGTGGTTGTTATGTGTCTCTTTCTGGTAATTTTGTTTCTCTTTGTGGTCGTTTTGTCTCTCTGTGTGGTCATTTTGTGTCTCTGTGGTCGTTTTGTGTCTCTTTGTGGTAGATTTTTGTCTCTGGATGTTTTGTGTCTCTTTGTGGTCGTTTTGTCTCTTGTGGTCATTTTGTGTCTCTTTGTGGTTGTTTTGTGTCTCTGGATGTTTTGTGTCTCTTTCTGGTCATTTTGTGTCTCTCTGTGCTTGTTTTGTCTCTCTTTGTGGTCGTTTTGTGTCTCTGGATGTTCTGTGTCTCTTTCTGGTAATTCTGTGTCTGTTTGTGGTAGTTTTGTCTCTTGTGGTGATTTTGTGTCTCTTTGTGGTTGTTTTGTGTCTCTTTGTGGTTGTTATATGTCTCTTTTTAGTCATTTTGTGTCTCTTTGTGGTTGTTATGTGTCTCTTGTGGTCATTTTGTGTCTCTTTGTGGTTGTTTTGTGTCTCTGGATGTTTTGCGTCTATTTATGCTTGTTATGTGTCTCTCTGTGGTTGTTTTGTGTCTCTTTGTGGTTGTTATGTGTCTCTTTGTGGTCGTTTTGTGTCTCTTTGTTGTCATTTTGTGTCTCTGGATGTTCTGTGTCTCTCTGTCGTTGTTTTGTGTCTCTTTGTGGTAATTTTGTGTCTCTTTGTCGTAGTTTTGTCTCTCTTTGTGGTAATTTTGTATCTCTGTGGTCGTTTTGTGTCTCTTTGTGGTTGTTTTGTGTCCCTGGATGTTTTGTGTCTCTTTGTGGTCGTTATGTGTCTCTGGATGTTTTGTGTCTCTTTGTGGTAGTTTTGTCTCTCTTTGTGGTAATTTTGTATCTGTGTGGTCGTTTTGTCTCTTGTGGTCATTTTGTGTCTCTTTGTGGTTGTTTTGTTGTCTCTGGATGTTTTGTGTCTCTTTGTGGTAGTTTTGTCTCTCTTTGTGGTAATTTTGTATCTCTGTGGTTGTTTTGTGTCTCTGTGGTCGTTTAGTGTCTCTCTGTCTTCATTTTGTGTCTCTTTGTGGTAGTTTTGTCTGTCTTTGTGGTCATTTTTCGTCTCTTTGTGGTAGTTTTATGTCTCTTTGTGGTTGTTTTGTGTCTCTTTGTTATCGTGTGTGTCTCTTTGTAGTTGTTGTGTCTCTTTGTGGTAGTTTTGTGTCTCTTTGTGGTTGTTTTGTGTCTCTTTGTGGTCGTTATGTTGTCTCTGGATGTTTTGTGTCTCTTTGTGGTAGTTTTGTCTCTCTTTGTGGTAATTTTGTATCTCTGTGGTTGTTTTGTGTCTCTGTGGTCGTTTAGTGTCTCTCTGTATTCATTTTGTGTCTCTTTGTGGTAGTTTTGTCTGTCTTTGTGGTCATTTTGTGTCTCTTTGTGGTAGTTTTATGTCTCTTTGTGGTTGTTTTGTGTCTCTTTGTTATCGTTTTGTGTCTCTTTGTAGTTGTTGTGTCTCTTTGTGTTAGTTTTGTGTCTCTTTTGGTTGTTTTGTGTCTCTTTCTGGTAATTCTGTGTCTCTTTGTGGTCGTTTTGTCTCTCTGTGTGGTCATTTTGTGTCTCTGTGGTCGTTTTGTGTCTCTTTGTGGTCATTTTGTGTCTCTTTGTGGTCGTTTTGTATCTGTCTGTGGTTGTTTTGTGTCTCTGTGGTTGTTTTGTGTCTTTTTGTGGTCGTTTTGTCTCTTGTGGTCATTTTGTGTCTCTTTGTGGTTGTTTTGTGTCTCTTTGTAGTTGTTTTGTGTCTCTGTGGTGGGTTTGTGTCTCTTTCTGGTAATTTTTTGTCTATTTGTGGTCGTTTTGTGTCTCTTTGTGGTAGTTTTGTGTCTCTGTGGTTGTTTTGTGTCTCTTAGTAGTTGTTTTGTGTCTCTGTGGTCGTTTTGTGTCTCTTTGTGGTAGTTTAATGTCTCTCTGTGGTTTTTTTGTGTCTCTTTGTTATCGTTTTGTGTCTCTTTGTAGTTGTTGTGTCTCTTTGTGGTTGTTTTGTGTCTCTGGATGTTTTGTGTCTCTTTGTGGTCGTTTTGTCTCTTGTGGTCATTTTGTGTCTCTTTGTGGTTGTTTTGTGTCTCTGGATATTTTGTTTCTCTTTCTGGTAATTTTGTGTCTCTCTGTGGTTGTTTTGTGTCTCTGTGGTCGTTTAGTGTCTCTCTGTCGTCATTTTGTGTCTCTTTGTGGTCGTTTTGTGTATCTGGATGTTTTGTGTCTCTTTGTGGTAGTTTTGTCTCTCTTTGTGGTCATTTTGTGTCTCTCTGTGGTTGTTTTGTGTCTGTCTGTGGTTGTTTTGTGTCTTTGTGGTTGTTTTGTGTCTCTGTGGTCGTTTTATGTCTCTTTTTGGTAATTTTTTGTCTCTTTGTGGTCGTTTTGTGTCTCTTTGTGATAGTTTTATGTCTCTTTGTCGTTGTTTTGTGTCTCTTTGTGGTTGTTATATGTCTCTTTTTAGTCATTTTGTGTCTCTTTGTGGTTGTTATGTGTCTCTTGTGGTCATTTTGTGTCTCTTTGTGGTTGTTTTGTGTCTCTGGATGTTTTGCGTCTATTTATGCTTGTTATGTGTCTCTTTGTGGTCGTTTTGTGTCTCTTTGTAGTTGTTTTGTGTCTCTGGATGTTTTGTGCCTCTCTGTGGTTGTTTTGTGTCTCTTTCTGGTAATTTTGTGTCTCTTTGTGGTAGTTTTGTCTCTGTTTGTGGTCATTTTGTGTCTCTGTGGTCGTTTTGTGTCTCTTTGTGGTTGTTTTGTGTCTCTGGATGTTTTGTCTCTCTTTGTGGTCATTTTGTGTCTCTGTGGTCGTTTTGTGTCTCTTTGTGGTTGTTTTGTGTCTCTGGATGTTTTATGTCTCTCTGTGCTTGTTTTGTCTCTCTTTGTGGTTGTTTTGTGTCTCTCTGTGCTTGTTTTGTGTCTCTGTGGTCGTTTTGTGTCTCTCTGTGGTTGTTTTGTGTATCTGTGGTCGTTTTGTGTCTCTCTGTGGTTGTTTTGTGTCTTTTTGTGGTCATTTTGTGTCTCTTTGTGGTCGTTTTGTTTATCTGAATGTTTTGTGTCTTTCACCATTTTTATGACTTATGTGGTGCTGTGGCTTAGTTGGTCAAAGTGCCTGTCTAGTTATCAGGAGATCCTGGGTTCAAATCCCAGCAGTGCCTGTGGTCCTGTTAAGCTAACGATGACTTAGCATTTAAAACAGCTCATTATCAGGGTTCTACTGAACTGCTGAAAATGCCTTCCTCATGAACAGGAGGATCTGAGTTCAAAACCCAAAAGAATCTGCAAGATATGAGGAAGTTTTGCACCAATTGGAGGCACTTCTACTCATGGCTTTAACTATTCTTGAGCTACAGAGTTAGTTTTGGGAGAGTCTCTGGAGCTCGCTTCCTGGAGTGCATCCAGTTCAGGACGAAGTGAATCCAGTTCCTGATCTTTATTCTTTCATCATTCTTCTGACTTATGTGGTGCTGTGGCTTAGTTGGTCAAAGTGCCTGTCTAGTAAACAGGAGATCCTGGGTTCAAATCCCAGCAGTGCCTGTGGTCCTGTTAAGTTAACTATGACTTAGCATATAATTATTAGGTTTCTACTTTACATGGGTTCTCTTAATTAAATGATGAACATCATGATTATTATCAGTCTGTTCTTTGGTCAGACTTGATAAAAATGTTTTTAGAAATCAGAATTAGTTTTGGGATGTTTTGTGTCTCTTTGTGGTCGTTTTGTGTCTCTGGATGTTTTGTGTCTCTTTCTGCTTGTTATGTGTCTCTCTGTGGTCGTTTTGCGTCTCTTTGTGGTCATTTTGTGTCTCTGGATGTTTTGTGTCTCTCTGTGGTTGTTTTGTGTCTCTTTGTGGTAATTTTGTGTCTCTTTGTGGTAGTTTCGTCTCTCTTTGTGGTAATTTTGTATCTCTGTGGTCGTTTTGTGTCTCTTTGTGGTTGTTTTGTGTCTCTGGATGTTTTGTGTCTCTTTGTGGTCGTTATGTGTCTCTGGATGTTTTGTGTCTCTCTGTGGTTGTTTTGTGTCTCTTTGTGGTAATTTTGTGTCTCTTTGTGGTAGTTTCGTCTCTCTTTGTGGTAATTTTGTATCTCTGTGGTCGTTTTGTGTCTCTTTGTGATTGTTTTGTGTCTCTGGATGTTTTGTGTATCTTTGTGGTCGTTATGTGTCTCTGGATGTTTTGTGTCTCTTTGTGGTAATTTTGTGTCTCTTTGTGGTAGTTTTGTCTCTCTTTGTGGTAATTTTGTATCTCTGTGGTCGTTTTGTGTCTCTCTGTGGTCGTTTTGTCTCTTGTGGTTATTTTGTGTCTCTTTGTGGTAATTTTGTGTCTCTCTGTGTTTGTTTTGTCTCTCTTTGTAGTCGTTTTGTTTTTCTTTGTGGTTGTTTTGTGTCTCTGTGGTCGTTTTGTGTCTCTCTCTGGTCATCTTGTGTCTCTTTGTGGTCGTTTTGTGTATCTGAATGTTTTGTGTCTTTCATCATTTTCATGACTTATGTGGCGCTGTGGCTTAGTTGGTCAAAGTGCCTGTCTTGTAAACAGGAGATCCTGGGTTCAAATCCCAGCAGTGCCTGTGGTCCTTTTAAGCTAACTATGGTGGTTGTTTTGTGTCTCTTAGTAGTTGTTTTGTGTCTGTGTGGTTGTTTTGTGTCTCTTTCTGGTAATTTTTTGTCTCTTTGTGGTCGTTTTGTGTCTCTTTGTGGTAGTTTAATGTCTCTCTGTGGTTTTTTTGTGTCTCTTTGTTATCGTTTTGTGTCTCTTTGTAGTTGTTGTGTCTCTTTGTGGTTGTTTTGTGTCTCTGGATTTTTTGTGTCTCTTTGTGGTCGTTTTGTCTCTTGTGGTCATTTTGTGTCTCTTTGTGGTTGTTTTGTGTCTCTGGATATTTTGTTTCTCTTTCTGGTAATTTTTTGTCTCTCTGTGGTTGTTTTGTGTCTCTGTGGTCGTTTAGTGTCTCTCTGTCGTCATTTTGTGTCTCTTTGTGGTCGTTTTGTGTATCTGGATGTTTTGTGTCTCTTTGTGGTAGTTTTGTCTCTCTTTGTGGTCATTTTGTGTCTCTCTGTGGTTGTTTTGTGTCTGTCTGTGGTTGTTTTGTGTCTCTGTGGTTGTTTTGTGTCTCTGTGGTCGTTTTATGTCTCTTTCTGGTAATTTTTTGTCTCTTTGTGGTCGTTTTGTGTCTCTTTGTGGTAGTTTTATGTCTCTTTGTCGTTGTTTTGTGTCTCTTTGTTATCGTTTTGTGTCTCTTTGTAGTTGTTGTGTCTCTTTGTGGTAATTTTGTGTCTCTTTGTGGTAGTTTTGTCTCTCTTTGTGGTAATTTTGTATCTCTGTGGTCGTTTTGTGTCTCTTTGTGGTCGTTTTATGTCTCTTTCTGGTAATTTTTTGTCTCTTTGTGGTCGTTTTGTGTCTCTTTGTGGTAGTTTTATGTCTCTTTGTCGTTGTTTTGTGTCTCTTTGTTATCGTTTTGTGTCTCTTTGTAGTTGTTGTGTCTCTTTGTGGTAATTTTGTGTCTCTTTGTGGTAGTTTTGTCTCTCTTTGTGGTAATTTTGTATCTCTGTGGTCGTTTTGTGTCTCTTTGTGGTCGTTTTGTCTCTTGTGGTTATTTTTTGTCTCTTTGTGGTAATTTTGTGTCTCTCTGTGTTTGTTTTGTCTCTCTTTGTAGTCGTTTTGTTTTTCTTTGTGGTTGTTTTGTGTCTCTGTGGTCGTTCTGTGTCTCTTTCTGGTAATGTTTTGCCTCTTTGTGGTTGTTTTGTGTCTCTTTGTGGTAGTTTTATGTGTCTTTGTGGTTGTTTTGTGTCTCTTTGTGATCGTTTTGTGTCTCTTTGTAGTTGTTGTGTCTCTTTGTGGTAGTTTTGTGTCTCTTTGAGGTTGTTATGTGTCTCTTTGTGGTCGTTTTGTGTCTCTTTGTAGTTGTTTTGTGTCTCTGGATGTTTTGTGCCTCTCTGTGGTTGTTTTGTGTCTCTTTGTGATAATTTTGTGTCTCTTTGTGGTAGTTTTGTCTCGGTTTGTGGTCATTTTGTGTCTCTGTGGTCGTTTTGTGTCTCTTTGTGGTTGTTTTGTGTCTCTGGATGTTTTGTCTCTCTTTGTGGTCATTTTATGTCTCTGTGGTCGTTTTGTGTCTCTTTGTGGTTGTTTTGTGTCTCTGGATGTTTTATGTCTCTCTGTGCTTGTTTTGTCTCTCTTTGTGGTTGTTTTGTTTCTCTCTGTGCTTGTTTTGTGTCTCTGTGGTCATTTTGTGTCTCTCTGTGGTTGTTTTGTGTATCTGTGGTCGTTTTGTGTCTCTCTGTGGTTGTTTTGTGTCTTTTTGTGGTCATTTTGTGTCTCTTTGTGGTCGTTTTGTTTATCTGAATGTTTTGTGTCTTTCACCATTTTTATGACTTATGTGGCGCTGTGGCTTAGTTGGTCAAAGTGCCTGTCTAGTAAACAGGAGATCCTGGGTTCAAATCCCAGCAGTGCCTGTGGTCCTGTTAAGCTAACGATGACTTAGCATTTAAAACAGCTCATTATCAGGGTTCTACTGAACTGCTGAAAATGCCTTCCTCATGAACAGGAGGATCTGAGTTCAAAACCCAAAAGAATCTGCAAGATATGAGGAAGTTTTGCACCAATTGGAGGCACTTCTACTCATGGCTTTAACTATTCTTGAGCTACAGAGTTAGTTTTGGGAGAGTCTCTGGAGCTCGCTTCCTGGAGTGCATCCAGTTCAGGACGAAGTGAATCCAGTTCCTCATCTTTATTCTTTCATTATTCTTCTGACTTATGTGGTGCTGTGGCTTAGTTGGTCAAAGTGCCTGTCTAGTAAACAGGAGATCCTGGGTTCAAATCCCAGCAGTGCCTGTGGTCCTGTTAAGCTAACTATGACTTAGCATATAAAACAGGTCATTATCAGGGTTCTACTTTACATTGGTTCTCTTAATTAAATGATGAACATCATGATTATTATCAGTCTGTTCTTTGGTCAGACTTGATAAAAATTTTTTTAGAAATCAGAATTAGTTTTGGGATGTTTTGTGTCTCTTTGTGGTCGTTTTGTGTCTCTGGATGTTTTGTGTCTCTTTCTGCTTGTTATGTGTCTCTCTGTGGTCGTTTTGTGTCTCTTTGTGGTTGTTATGTGTCTCTTTGTGGTCGTTTTGCGTCTCTTTGTGGTCATTTTGTGTCTCTTTGTGGTCGTTTTGTGTCTCTCTGTGGTTGTTTTGTGTCTCTTTGTGGTAATTTTGTGTCTCTTTGTGGTAGTTTCGTCTCTCTTTGTGGTAATTTTGTATCTCTGTGGTCGTTTTGTGTCTCTTTGTGGTTGTTTTGTGTCTCTGGATGTTTTGTGTCTCTTTGTGGTCGTTATGTGTCTCTGGATGTTTTGTGTCTCTTTGTGGTAATTTTGTGTCTCTTTGTGGTAGTTTTGTCTCTCTTTGTGGTCATTTTGTATCTCTGTGGTCGTTTTGTGTCTCTCTGTGTTTGTTTTGTCTCTCTTTGTAGTCGTTTTGTTTTTCTTTGTGGTTGTTTTGTGTCTCTATGGTCGTTTTGTGTCTATCTCTGGTCATCTTGTGTCTCTTTGTGGTCGTTTTGTGTATCTGAATGTTTTGTGTCTTTCATCATTTTCATGACTTATGTGGCGCTGTGGCTTAGTTGGTCAAAGTGCCTGTCTTGTAAACAGGAGATCCTGGGTTCAAATCCCAGCAGTGCCTGTGGTCCTTTTAAGATAACTATGGTGGTTGTTTTGTGTCTCTTAGTAGTTGTTTTGTGTCTCTGTGGTTGTTTTGTGTCTCTTCCTGGTAATTTTTTGTCTCTTTGTGGTCGTTTTGTGTCTCTTTGTGGTAGTTTAATGTCTCTCTGTGGTTTTTTTGTGTCTCTTTGTTATCGTTTTGTGTCTCTTTGTAGTTGTTGTGTCTCTTTGTGGTTGTTTTGTGTCTCTGGATGTTTTGTGTCTCTTTGTGGTCGTTTTGTCTCTTGTGGTCATTTTTTGTCTCTTTGTGGTTGTTTTGTGTCTCAGGATATTTTGTTTCTCTTTCTGGTAATTTTGTGTCTCTCTGTGGTTGTTTTGTGTCTCTGTGGTCGTTTAGTGTCTCTCTGTCGTCATTTTGTGTCTCTTTGTGGTCGTTTTGTGTATCTGGATGTTTTGTGTCTCTTTGTGGTAGTTTTGTCTCTCTTTGTGGTCATTTTGTGTCTCTCTGTGGTTGTTTTGTTTCTGTCTGTGGTTGTTTTGTGTCTCTGTGGTTGTTTTGTGTCTCTGTGGTCGTTTTATGTCTCTTTCTGGTAATTTTTTGTCTCTTTGTGGTCGTTTTGTGTCTCTTTGTGGTAGTTTTATGTCTCTTTGTGGTTGTTTTGTGTCTCTTTGTTATCGTTTTGTGTCTCTTTGTGGTAGTTTTGTGTCTCTTTGTGGTTGTTATGTGTCTCTTTCTGGTAATTTTGTTTCTCTTTTTGGTCGTTTTGTCTCTCTGTGTGGTCATTTTGTGTCTCTGTGGTCGTTTTGTGTCTCTTTGTGGTAGTTTTTTGTCTCTGGATGTTTTGTGTCTCTTTGTGGTCGTTTTGTCTCTTGTGGTCATTTTGTGTCTCTTTGTGGTTGTTTTGTGTCTCTGGATGTTTTGTGTCTCTTTCTGGTCATTTTGTGTCTCTCGGTGCTTGTTTTGTCTCTCTTTGTGGTCGTTTTGTGTATCTGGATGTTTTGAGTCTCTTTGTGGTAGTTTTGTCTCTCTTTGTGGTCATTTTGTGTCTCTTTGTGGTCGTTTTGGGTCTGTCTGTGGTTGTTTTGTGTCTCTGTGGTCTTTTTGTGTCTCTCTGTTGTTTTGTGTCTCTGTGGTCGTTTTATGTCTCTCTGTGGTTGTTTTGTGTCTCTGGATGTTTTGTGTCTCTTTCTGCTTGTTATGTGTCTCTCTGTGGTTGTTTTGTGTCTCTTTGTGGTTGTTATGTGTCTCTTTGTGGTCGTTTTGTGTCTCTTTGTTGTTGTTATGTGTCTCTTTGTGGTCGTTTTGTGTCTCTGGATGTTCTGTGTCTCTTTCTGGTAATTCTGTGTCTCTTTGTGGTAGTTTTGTCTCTTGTGGTGATTTTGTGTCTCTTTGTGGTTGTTTTGTGTCTCTTTGTGGTTGTTATATGTCTCTTTTTAGTCATTTTGTGTCTCTTTGTGGTTGTTATGTGTCTCTTGTGGTCATTTTGTGTCTCTTTGTGGTTGTTTTGTGTCTCTGGATGTTTTGTGTCTATTTATGCTTGTTATGTGTCTCTCTGTGGTTGTTTTGTGTCTCTTTGTGGTTGTTATGTGTCTCTTTGTGGTCGTTTTGTGTCTCTTTGTTGTCATTTTGTGTCTCTGGATGTTCTGTGTCTCTCTGTCGTTGTTTTGTGTCTCTTTGTGGTAATTTTGTGTCTCTTTGTCGTAGTTTTGTCTCTCTTTGTGGTAATTTTGTATCTCTGTGGTCGTTTTGTGTCTCTTTGTGGTTGTTTTGTGTCCCTGGATGTTTTGTGTCTCTTTGTGGTCGTTATGTGTCTCTGGATGTTTTGTGTCTCTTTGTGGTAGTTTTGTCTCTCTTTGTGGTAATTTTGTATCTGTGTGGTCGTTTTGTCTCTTGTGGTCATTTTGTGTCTCTTTGTGGTTGTTTTGTTGTCTCTGGATGTTTTGTGTCTCTTTGTGGTAGTTTTGTCTCTCTTTGTGGTAATTTTGTATCTCTGTGGTTGTTTTGTGTCTCTGTGGTCGTTTAGTGTCTCTCTGTCTTCATTTTGTGTCTCTTTGTGGTAGTTTTGTCTGTCTTTGTGGTCATTTTGTGTCTCTTTGTGGTAGTTTTATGTCTCTTTGTGGTTGTTTTGTGTCTCTTTGTTATCGTTTTGTGTCTCTTTGTAGTTGTTGTGTCTCTTTGTGGTAGTTTTGTGTCTCTTTGTGGTTGTTTTGTGTCTCTTTGTGGTCGTTATGTTGTCTCTGGATGTTTTGTGTCTCTAGGTGGTAGTTTTGTCTCTCTTTGTGGTAATTTTGTATCTCTGTGGTTGTTTTGTGTCTCTGTGGTCGTTTAGTGTCTCTCTGTCTTCATTTTGTGTCTCTTTGTGGTAGTTTTGTCTGTCTTTGTGGTCATTTTGTGTCTCTTTGTGGTAGTTTTATGTCTCTTTGTGGTTGTTTTGTGTCTCTTTGTTATCGTTTTGTGTCTCTTTGTAGTTGTTGTGTCTCTTTGTGTTAGTTTTGTGTCTCTTTGTGGTTGTTTTGTGTCTCTTTCTGGTAATTCTGTGTCTCTTTGTGGTCGTTTTGTCTCTCTGTGTGGTCATTTTGTGTCTCTGTGGTCGTTTTGTGTCTCTTTGTGGTCATTTTGTGTCTCTTTGTGGTCGTTTTGTATCTGTCTGTGGTTGTTTTGTGTCTCTGTGGTTGTTTTGTGTCTTTTTGTGGTCGTTTTGTCTCTTGTGGTCATTTTGTGTCTCTTTGTGGTTGTTTTGTGTCTCTTTGTAGTTGTTTTGTGTCTCTGTGGTGGGTTTGTGTCTCTTTCTGGTAATTTTTTGTCTATTTGTGGTCGTTTTGTGTCTCTTTGTGGTAGTTTTGTGTCTCTGTGGTTGTTTTGTGTCTCTTTCTGGTAATTTTTTGTGTCTTTGCGGTAGTTTTGTGTCTCTTTGTGGTAGTTTTATGTCTCTTTGTGGTTGTTTTGTGTCTCTTTGTTATCGTTTTGTTTCTCTTTGTAGTTGTTGTGTCTCTTTGTGGTCCTTTTGTCTCTCTGTGTGGTCATTTTGTGTCTCTGTGGTCGTTTTGTGTCTCTTTGTGGTTGTTTTGTGTCTCTGGATGTTTTGTGTCTCTTGGTGGTCGTTTTATCTCTTGTGGTCATTTTGTGTCTCTGGATGTTTTGTGTCTCTGGATGTTTTGTGTCTCTTTCTGGTCATTTTGTGTCTCTCTGTGCTTTTTTTGTCTCTCTTTTTGGTCGTTATTGTATCTGGATGTTTTGTGTCTCTTTGTGGTAGTTTTGTCTTTCTTTGTGATCATTTTGTGTCTCTTTTTGGTTGTTTTGTGTCTCTGGATGTTTTGTGTCTCTTTCTGGTAATTTTGTGTCTCTTTGTGGTAGTTTTGTCTCTTTTGGTGATTTTGTGTCTCTTTGTGGTCATTTTGTGTCTCTGTGGTCGTTTTGTGTCTCTTTGTGGTTGTTTTGTGTCTCTGGATGTTTTGTGTCTCTTGGTGGTCTTTTTATCTCTTGTGGTCATTTTGTGTCTCTGGATGTTTTGTGTCTCTGGATGTTTTGTGTCTCTTTCTGGTCATTTTGTGTCTCTCTGTGCTTTTTTTGTCTCTCTTTGTGGTCATTTTATGTCTCTGTGGTTGTTTTGTGTATCTGTGGTCGTTTTGTGTCTCTCTGTGGTTGTTTTGTGTCTTTTTGTGGTCATTTTGTGTCTCTTTGTGGTCGTTTTGTTTATCTGAATGTTTTGTGTCTTTCACCATTTTTATGACTTATGTGGCGCTGTGGCTTAGTTGGTCAAAGTGCCTGTCTAGTAAACAGGAGATCCTGGGTTCAAATCCCAGCAGTGCCTGTGGTCCTGTTAAGCTAACGATGACTTAGCATTTAAAACAGCTCATTATCAGGGTTCTACTGAACTGCTGAAAATGCCTTCCTCATGAACAGGAGGATCTGAGTTCAAAACCCAAAAGAATCTGCAAGATATGAGGAAGTTTTGCACCAATTGGAGGCACTCATGGCTTTAACTATTCTTGAGCTACAGAGTTAGTTTTGGGAGAGTCTCTGGAGCTCGCTTCCTGGAGTGCATCCAGTTCAGGACGAAGTGAATCCAGTTCCTGATCTTTATTCTTTCATTATTCTTCTGACTTATGTGGTGCTGTGGCTTAGTTGGTCAAAGTGCCTGTCTAGTAAACAGGAGATCCTGGGTTCAAATCCCAGCAGTGCCTGTGGTCCTGTTAAGCTAACTATGACTTAGCATATAATTATTAGGTTTCTACTTTACATGGGTTCTCTTAATTAAATGATGAACATCATGATTATTATCAGTCTGTTCTTTGGTCAGACTTGATAAAAATGTTTTTAGAAATCAGAATTAGTTTTGGGATGTTTTGTGTCTCTTTGTGGTCGTTTTGTGTCTCTGGATGTTTTGTGTCTCTTTCTGCTTGTTATGTGTCTCTCTGTGGTCGTTTTGTGTCTCTTTGTGGTTGTTATGTGTCTCTTTGTGGTCGTTTTGCGTCTCTTTGTGGTCATTTTGTGTCTCTTTGTGGTCGTTTTGTGTCTCTCTGTGGTTGTTTTGTGTCTCTTTGTGGTAATTTTGTGTCTCTTTGTGGTAGTTTCGTCTCTCTTTGTGGTAATTTTGTATCTCTGTGGTCGTTTTGTGTCTCTTTGTGGTTGTTTTGTGTCTCTGGATGTTTTGTGTCTCTTTGTGGTCGTTATGTGTCTCTGGATGTTTTGTGTCTCTTTGTGGTAATTTTGTGTCTCTTTGTGGTAGTTTTGTCTCTCTTTGTGGTAATTTTGTATATCTGTGGTCGTTTTGTGTCTCTTTGTGGTCGTTTTGTCTCTTGTGGTTATTTTGTGTCTCTTTGTGGTAATTTTGTGTCTCTCTGTGTTTGTTTTGTCTCTCTTTGTAGTCGTTTTGTTTTTCTTTGTGGTTGTTTTGTGTCTCTGTGGTCGTTTTGTGTCTCTCTCTGGTCATCTTGTGTCTCTTTGTGGTCGTTTTGTGTATCGGAATGTTTTGTGTCTTTCATCATTTTCATGACTTATGTGGCGCTGTGGCTTAGTTGGTTAAAGTGCCTGTCTTGTAAACAGGAGATCCTGGGTTCAAATCCCAGCAGTGCCTGTGGTCGTTTTAAGCTAACTATGGTGGTTGTTTTGTGTCTCTTAGTAGTTGTTTTGTGTCTCTGTGGTTGTTTTGTGTCTCTTTCTGGTAATTTTTTGTCTCTTTGTGGTCGTTTTGTGTCTCTTTGTGGTAGTTTAATGTCTCTCTGTGGTTTTTTTGTGTCTCTTTGTTATCGTTTTGTGTCTCTTTGTAGTTGTTGTGTCTCTTTGTGGTTGTTTTGTGTCTCTGGATGTTTTGTGTCTCTTTGTGGTCGTTTTGTCTCTTGTGGTCATTTTGTGTCTCTTTGTGGTTGTTTTGTGTCTCTGGATATTTTGTTTCTCTTTCTGGTAATTTTGTGTCTCTCTGTGGTTGTTTTGTGTCTCTGTGGTCGTTTAGTGTCTCTCTGTCGTCATTTTGTGTCTCTCTGTGGTTGTTTTGTGTCTGTCTGTGGTTGTTTTGTGTCTCTGTGGTTGTTTTGTGTCTCTGTGGTCGTTTTACGTCTCTTTCTGGTAATTTTTTGTCTCTTTGTGGTCGTTTTGTGTCTCTTTGTGGTAGTTTTATGTCTCTTTGTCGTTGTTTTGTGTCTCTTTGTTATCGTTTTGTGTCTCTTTGTAGTTGTTGTGTCTCTTTGTGGTAATTTTGTGTCTCTTTGTGGTAGTTTTGTCTCTCTTTGTGGTAATTTTGTATCTCTGTGGTCGTTTTGTGTCTCTTTGTGGTCGTTTTATGTCTCTTTCTGGTAGTTTTATGTCTCTTTCTGGTAATTTTTTTTTCTCTTTGTGGTCGTTTTGTGTCTCTTTGTGGTAGTTTTATGTCTCTTTGTCGTTGTTTTGTGTCTCTTTGTTATCGTTTTGTGTCTCTTTGTAGTTGTTGTGTCTCTTTCTGGTAATTTTGTGTCTCTTTGTGGTAGTTTTGTCTCTCTTTGTGGTAATTTTGTATCTCTGTGGTCGTTTTGTGTCTCTTTGTGGTCGTTTTGTCTCTTGTGGTTATTTTTTGTCTCTTTGTGGTAATTTTGTGTCTCTCTGTGTTTGTTTTGTCTCTCTTTGTAGTCGTTTTGTTTTCCTTTGTGGTTGTTTTGTGTCTCTGTGGTCGTTCTGTGTCTCTTTCTGGTAATGTTTTGCCTCTTTGTGGTCGTTTTGTGTCTCTTTGTGGTAGTTTTATGTGTCTTTGTGGTTGTTTTGTGTCTCTTTGTGATCGTTTTGTGTCTCTTTGTAGTTGTTGTGTCTCTTTGTGGTAGTTTTGTGTCTCTTTGAGGTTGCTATGTGTCTCTTTGTGGTCGTTTTGTGTCTCTTTGTAGTTGTTTTGTGTCTCTGGATGTTTTTTGCCTCTCTGTGGTTGTTTTGTGTCTCTTTCTGATAATTTTGTGTCTCTTTGTGGTAGTTTTGTCTCGGTTTGTGGTCATTTTGTGTCTCTGTGGTCGTTTTGTGTCTCTTTGTGGTTGTTTTGTGTCTCTGGATGTTTTGTCTCTCTTTGTGGTCATTTTATGTCTGTGGTCGTTTTGTGTCTCTTTGTGGTTGTTTTGTGTCTCTGGATGTTTTATGTCTCTCTGTGCTTGTTTTGTCTCTCTTTGTGGTTGTTTTGTGTCTCTCTGTGCTGGTTTTGTGTCTCTGTGGTCGTTTTGTGTCTCTCTGTGGTTGTTTTGTGTATCTGTGGTCGTTTTGTGTCTCTCTGTGGTTGTTTTGTGTCTTTTTGTGGTCATTTTGTGTCTCTTTGTGGTCGTTTTGTTTATCTGAATGTTTTGTGTCTTTCACCATTTTTATGACTTATGTGGCGCTGTGGCTTAGTTGGTCAAAGTGCCTGTCTAGTAAACAGGAGATCCTGGGTTCAAATCCCAGCAGTGCCTGTGGTCCTGTTAAGCTAACTATGACTTAGCATATAATTATTAGGTTTCTACTTTACATGGGTTCTCTTAATTAAATGATGAACATCATGATTATTATCAGTCTGTTCTTTGGTCAGACTTGATAAAAATGTTTTTAGAAATCAGAATTAGTTTTGGGATGTTTTGTGTCTCTTTGTGGTCGTTTTGTGTCTCTGGATGTTTTGTGTCTCTTTCTGCTTGTTATGTGTCTCTCTGTGGTCGTTTTGTGTCTCTTTGTGGTTGTTATGTGTCTCTTTGTGGTCGTTTTGCGTCTCTTTGTGGTCATTTTGTGTCTCTTTGTGGTCGTTTTGTGTCTCTCTGTGGTTGTTTTGTGTCTCTTTGTGGTAATTTTGTGTCTCTTTGTGGTAGTTTCGTCTCTCTTTGTGGTAATTTTGTATCTCTGTGGTCGTTTTGTGTCTCTTTGTGGTTGTTTTGTGTCTCTGGATGTTTTGTGTCTCTTTGTGGTCGTTATGTGTCTCTGGATGTTTTGTGTCTCTTTGTGGTAATTTTGTGTCTCTTTGTGGTAGTTTTGTCTCTCTTTGTGGTCATTTTGTATCTCTGTGGTCGTTTTGTGTCTCTCTGTGTTTGTTTTGTCTCTCTTTGTAGTCGTTTTGTTTTTCTTTGTGGTTGTTTTGTGTCTCTGTGGTCGTTTTGTGTCTCTCTCTGGTCATCTTGTGTCTCTTTGTGGTCGTTTTGTGTATCTGTGGTCGTTTTGTGTCTCTTAGTAGTTGTTTTGTGTCTCTGTGGTTGTTTTGTGTATCTGTGGTCGTTTTGTGTCTCTCTGTGGTTGTTTTGTGTCTTTTTGTGGTCATTTTGTGTCTCTTTGTGGTCGTTTTGTTTATCTGAATGTTTTGTGTCTTTCACCATTTTTATGACTTATGTGGCGCTGTGGCTTAGTTGGTCAAAGTGCCTGTCTAGTAAACAGGAGATCCTGGGTTCAAATCCCAGCAGTGCCTGTGGTCCTGTTAAGCTAACGATGACTTAGCATTTAAAACAGCTCATTATCAGGGTTCTACTGAACTGCTGAAAATGCCTTCCTCATGAACAGGAGGATCTGAGTTCAAAACCCAAAAGAATCTGCAAGATATGCGGAAGTTTTGCACCAATTGGAGGCACTTCTACTCATGGCTTTAACTATTCTTGAGCTACAGAGTTAGTTTTGGGAGAGTCTCTGGAGCTCGCTTCCTGGAGTGCATCCAGTTCAGGACGAAGTGAATCCAGTTCCTGATCTTTATTCTTTCATTATTCTTCTGACTTATGTGGTGCTGTGGCTTAGTTGGTCAAAGTGCCTGTCTAGTAAACAGGAGATCCTGGGTTCAAATCCCAGCAGTGCCTGTGGTCCTGTTAAGCTAACTATGACTTAGCATATAATTATTAGGTTTCTACTTTACATGAGTTCTCTTAATTAAATGATGAACATCATGATTATTATCAGTCTGTTCTTTGGTCAGACTTGATAAAAATGTTTTTAGAAATCAGAATTAGTTTTGGGATGTTTTGTGTCTCTTTGTGGTCGTTTTGTGTCTCTGGATGTTTTGTGTCTCTTTCTGCTTGTTATGTGTCTCTCTGTGGTCGTTTTGTCTCTCTTTGTGGTTGTTTTGTGTCTCTCTGTGCTGGTTTTGTGTCTCTGTGGTCGTTTTGTGTCTCTCTGTGGTTGTTTTGTGTATCTGTGGTCGTTTTGTGGCTCTCTGTGGTTGTTTTGTGTCTTTTTGTGGTCATTTTGTGTCTCTTTGTGGTCGTTTTGTTTATCTGAATGTTTTGTGTCTTTCACCATTTTTATGACTTATGTGGCGCTGTGGCTTAGTTGGTCAAAGTGCCTGTCTAGTAAACAGGAGATCCTGGGTTCAAATCCCAGCAGTGCCTGTGGTCCTGTTAAGCTAACGATGACTTAGCATTTAAAACAGCTCATTATCAGGGTTCTACTGAACTGCTGAAAATGCCTTCCTCATGAACAGGAGGATCTGAGTTCAAAACCCAAAAGAATCTGCAAGATATGAGGAAGTTTTGCACCAATTGGAGGCACTTCTACTCATGGCTTTAACTATTCTTGAGCTACAGAGTTAGTTTTGGGAGAGTCTCTGGAGCTCGCTTCCTGGAGTGCATCCAGTTCAGGACGAAGTGAATCCAGTTCCTGATCTTTATTCTTTCATTATTCTTCTGACTTATGTGGTGCTGTGGCTTAGTTGGTCAAAGTGCCTGTCTAGTAAACAGGAGATCCTGGGTTCAAATCCCAGCAGTGCCTGTGGTCCTGTTAAGCTAACTATGACTTAGCATATAATTATTAGGTTTCTACTTTACATGAGTTCTCTTAATTAAATGATGAACATCATGATTATTATCAGTCTGTTCTTTGGTCAGACTTGATAAAAATGTTTTTAGAAATCAGAATTAGTTTTGGGATGTTTTGTGTCTCTTTGTGGTCGTTTTGTGTCTCTGGATGTTTTGTGTCTCTTTCTGCTTGTTATGTGTCTCTCTGTGGTCGTTTTGTCTCTCTTTGTGGTTGTTTTGTGTCTCTCTGTGCTGGTTTTGTGTCTCTGTGGTCGTTTTGTGTCTCTCTGTGGTTGTTTTGTGTATCTGTGGTCGTTTTGTGGCTCTCTGTGGTTGTTTTGTGTCTTTTTGTGGTCATTTTGTGTCTCTTTGTGGTCGTTTTGTTTATCTGAATGTTTTGTGTCTTTCACCATTTTTATGACTTATGTGGCGCTGTGGCTTAGTTGGTCAAAGTGCCTGTCTAGTAAACAGGAGATCCTGGGTTCAAATCCCAGCAGTGCCTGTGGTCCTGTTAAGTTAACTATGACTTAGCATATAATTATTAGGTTTCTACTTTACATGGGTTCTCTTAATTAAATGATGAACATCATGATTATTATCAGTCTGTTCTTTGGTCAGACTTGATAAAAATGTTTTTAGAAATCAGAATTAGTTTTGGGATGTTTTGTGTCTCTTTGTGGTCGTTTTGTGTCTCTGGATGTTTTGTGTCTCTTTCTGCTTGTTATGTGTCTCTCTGTGGTCGTTTTGTGTCTCTTTGTGGTTGTTATGTGTCTCTTTGTGGTCGTTTTGCGTCTCTTTGTGGTCATTTTGTGTCTCTTTGTGGTCGTTTTGTGTCTCTCTGTGGTTGTTTTGTGTCTCTTTGTGGTAATTTTGTGTCTCTTTGTGGTAGTTTCGTCTCTCTTTGTGGTAATTTTGTATCTCTGTGGTCGTTTTGTGTCTCTTTGTGGTTGTTTTGTGTCTCTGGATGTTTTGTGTCTCTTTGTGGTCGTTATGTGTCTCTGGATGTTTTGTGTCTCTTTGTGGTAATTTTGTGTCTCTTTGTGGTAGTTTTGTCTCTCTTTGTGGTCATTTTGTATCTCTGTGGTCGTTTTGTGTCTCTCTGTGTTTGTTTTGTCTCTCCTTGATAGTCGTTTTGTTTTTCTTTGTGGTTGTTTTGTGTCTCTGTGGTCGTTTTGTGTCTCTCTCTGGTCATCTTGTGTCTCTTTGTGGTCGTTTTGTGTATCTGAATGTTTTGTGTCTTTCATCATTTTCATGACTTATGTGGCGCTGTGGCTTAGTTGGTCAAAGTGCCTGTCTTGTAAACAGGAGATCCTGGTTTCAAATCCCAGCAGTGCCTGTGGTCCTTTTAAGCTAACTATGGTGGTTGTTTTGTGTCTCTTAGTAGTTGTTTTGTGTCTCTGTGGTTGTTTTGTGTCTCTTCCTGGTAATTTTTTGTCTCTTTGTGGTCGTTTTGTGTCTCTTTGTGGTAGTTTAATGTCTCTCTGTGGTTTTTTTGTGTCTCTTTGTTATCGTTTTGTGTCTCTTTGTAGTTGTTGTGTCTCTTTGTGGTTGTTTTTTGTCTCTGGATGTTTTGTGTCTCTTTGTGGTCGTTTTGTCTCTTGTGGTCATTTTGTGACTCTTTGTGGTTGTTTTGTGTCTCAGGATATTTTGTTTCTCTTTCTGGTAATTTTGTGTCTCTCTGTGGTTGTTTTGTGTCTCTGTGGTCGTTTAGTGTCTCTCTGTCGTCATTTTGTGTCTCTTTGTGGTCGTTTTGTGTATCTGGATGTTTTGTGTCTCTTTGTGGTAGTTCTGTCTCTCTTTGTGGTCATTTTGTGTCTCTCTGTGGTTGTTTTGTTTCTGTCTGTGGTTGTTTTGTGTCTCTGTGGTTGTTTTGTGTCTCTGTGGTCGTTTTATGTCTCTTTCTGGTAATTTTTTGTCTCTTTGTGGTTGTTTTGTGTCTCTTTGTTATCGTTTTGTGTCTCTTTTTGGTAGTTTTGTGTCTCTTTGTGGTTGTTATGTGTCTCTTTCTGGTAATTTTGTTTCTCTTTGTGGTCGTTTTGTCTCTCTGTGTGGTCATTTTGTGTCTCTGTGGTCGTTTTGTGTCTCTTTGTGGTAGTTTTTTGTCTCTGGATGTTTTGCGTCTCTTTGTGGTCGTTTTGTCTCTTGTGGTCATTTTGTGTCTCTATGTGGTTGTTTTGTGTCTCTGGATGTTTTGTGTCTCTTTCTGGTCATTTTGTGTCTCTCTGTGCTTGTTTTGTCTCTCTTTGTGGTCGTTTTGTGTATCTGGATGTTTTGTGTCTCTTTGTGGTCGTTTTGTCTCTCTTTGTGGTTGTTTTGTGTCTCTCTGTGCTGGTTTTGTGTCTCTGTGGTCGTTTTGTGTCTCTCTGTGGTTGTTTTGTGTATCTGTGGTCGTTTTGTGGCTCTCTGTGGTTGTTTTGTGTCTTTTTGTGGTCATTTTGTGTCTCTTTGTGGTCGTTTTGTTTATCTGAATGTTTTGTGTCTTTCACCATTTTTATGACTTATGTGGCGCTGTGGCTTAGTTGGTCAAAGTGCCTGTCTAGTAAACAGGAGATCCTGGGTTCAAATCCCAGCAGTGCCTGTGGTCCTGTTAAGCTAACGATGACTTAGCATTTAAAACAGCTCATTATCAGGGTTCTACTGAACTGCTGAAAATGCCTTCCTCATGAACAGGAGGATCTGAGTTCAAAACCCAAAAGAATCTGCAAGATATGAGGAAGTTTTGCACCAATTGGAGGCACTTCTACTCATGGCTTTAACTATTCTTGAGCTACAGAGTTAGTTTTGGGAGAGTCTCTGGAGCTCGCTTCCTGGAGTGCATCCAGTTCAGGACGAAGTGAATCCAGTTCCTGATCTTTATTCTTTCATTATTCTTCTGACTTATGTGGTGCTGTGGCTTAGTTGGTCAAAGTGCCTGTCTAGTAAACAGGAGATCCTGGGTTCAAATCCCAGCAGTGCCTGTGGTCCTGTTAAGCTAACTATGACTTAGCATATAATTATTAGGTTTCTACTTTACATGGGTTCTCTTAATTAAATGATGAACATCATGATTATTATCAGTCTGTTCTTTGGTCAGACTTGATAAAAATGTTTTTAGAAATCAGAATTAGTTTTGGGATGTTTTGTGTCTCTTTGTGGTCGTTTTGTGTCTCTGGATGTTTTGTGTCTCTTTCTGCTTGTTATGTGTCTCTCTGTGGTCGTTTTGTGTCTCTTTGTGGTTGTTATGTGTCTCTTTGTGGTCGTTTTGCGTCTCTTTGTGGTCATTTTGTGTCTCTTTGTGGTCGTTTTGTGTCTCTCTGTGGTTGTTTTGTGTCTCTTTGTGGTAATTTTGTGTCTCTTTGTGGTAGTTTCGTCTCTCTTTGTGGTAATTTTGTATCTCTGTGGTCGTTTTGTGTCTCTTTGTGGTTGTTTTGTGTCTCTGGATGTTTTGTGTCTCTTTGTGGTCGTTATGTGTCTCTGGATGTTTTGTGTCTCTTTGTGGTAATTTTGTGTCTCTTTGTGGTAGTTTTGTCTCTCTTTGTGGTCATTTTGTATCTCTGTGGTCGTTTTGTGTCTCTCTGTGTTTGTTTTGTCTCTCCTTGATAGTCGTTTTGTTTTTCTTTGTGGTTGTTTTGTGTCTCTGTGGTCGTTTTGTGTCTCTCTCTGGTCATCTTGTGTCTCTTTGTGGTCGTTTTGTGTATCTGAATGTTTTGTGTCTTTCATCATTTTCATGACTTATGTGGCGCTGTGGCTTAGTTGGTCAAAGTGCCTGTCTTGTAAACAGGAGATCCTGGTTTCAAATCCCAGCAGTGCCTGTGGTCCTTTTAAGCTAACTATGGTGGTTGTTTTGTGTCTCTTAGTAGTTGTTTTGTGTCTCTGTGGTTGTTTTGTGTCTCTTCCTGGTAATTTTTTGTCTCTTTGTGGTCGTTTTGTGTCTCTTTGTGGTAGTTTAATGTCTCTCTGTGGTTTTTTTGTGTCTCTTTGTTATCGTTTTGTGTCTCTTTGTAGTTGTTGTGTCTCTTTGTGGTTGTTTTTTGTCTCTGGATGTTTTGTGTCTCTTTGTGGTCGTTTTGTCTCTTGTGGTCATTTTGTGACTCTTTGTGGTTGTTTTGTGTCTCAGGATATTTTGTTTCTCTTTCTGGTAATTTTGTGTCTCTCTGTGGTTGTTTTGTGTCTCTGTGGTCGTTTAGTGTCTCTCTGTCGTCATTTTGTGTCTCTTTGTGGTCGTTTTGTGTATCTGGATGTTTTGTGTCTCTTTGTGGTAGTTCTGTCTCTCTTTGTGGTCATTTTGTGTCTCTCTGTGGTTGTTTTGTTTCTGTCTGTGGTTGTTTTGTGTCTCTGTGGTTGTTTTGTGTCTCTGTGGTCGTTTTATGTCTCTTTCTGGTAATTTTTTGTCTCTTTGTGGTTGTTTTGTGTCTCTTTGTTATCGTTTTGTGTCTCTTTGTGGTAGTTTTGTGTCTCTTTGTGGTTGTTATGTGTCTCTTTCTGGTAATTTTGTTTCTCTTTGTGGTCGTTTTGTCTCTCTGTGTGGTCATTTTGTGTCTCTGTGGTCGTTTTGTGTCTCTTTGTGGTAGTTTTTTGTCTCTGGATGTTTTGCGTCTCTTTGTGGTCGTTTTGTCTCTTGTGGTCATTTTGTGTCTCTATGTGGTTGTTTTGTGTCTCTGGATGTTTTGTGTCTCTTTCTGGTCATTTTGTGTCTCTCTGTGCTTGTTTTGTCTCTCTTTGTGGTCGTTTTGTGTATCTGGATGTTTTGTGTCTCTTTGTGGTAGTTTTGTCTCTCTTTGTGGTCATTTTGTGTCTCTTTGTGGTCGTTTTGGGTCTGTCTGTGGTTGTTTTGTGTCTCTGTGGTCTTTTTGTGTGTCTCTGTGGTTGTTTTGTGTCTCTGGATGTTTTGTGTCTCTTTCTGCTTGTTATGTGTCTCTCTGTGGTTGTTTTGTGTCTCTTTGTGGTTGTTATGTGTCTCTTTGTGGTCGTTTTGTGTCTCTTTGTTGTTGTTATGTGTCTCTTTGTGGTCGTTTTGTGTCTCTGGATGTTCTGTGTCTCTTTCTGGTAATTCTGTGTCTCTTTGTGGTAGTTTTGTCTCTTGTGGTGATTTTGTGTCTCTTTGTGGTTGTTTTGTGTCTCTTTGTGGTTGTTATATGTCTCTTTTTAGTCATTTTGTGTCTCTTTGTGGTTGTTATGTGTCTCTTGTGGTCATTTTGTGTCTCTTTGTGGTTGTTTTGTGTCTCTGGATGTTTTGTGTCTATTTATCCTTGTTATGTGTCTCTCTGTGGTTGTTTTGTGTCTCTTTGTGGTTGTTATGTGTCTCTTTGTGGTCGTTTTGTGTCTCTTTGTCGTCATTTTGTGTCTCTGGATGTTCTGTGTCTCTCTGTCGTTGTTTTGTGTCTCTTTGTGGTAATTTTGTGTCTCTTTGTCGTAGTTTTGTCTCTCTTTGTGGTAATTTTGTATCTCTGTGGTCGTTTTGTGTCTCTTTGTGGTTGTTTTGTGTCCCTGGATGTTTTGTGTCTCTTTGTGGTCGTTATGTGTCTCTGGATGTTTTGTGTCTCTTTGTGGTAGTTTTGTCTCTCTTTGTGGTAATTTTGTATCTGTGTGGTCGTTTTGTCTCTTGTGGTCATTTTGTGTCTCTTTGTGGTTGTTTTGTGTCTCTTTGTGGTCGTTATGTTGTCTCTGGATGTTTTGTGTCTCTTTGTGGTAGTTTTGTCTCTCTTTGTGGTAATTTTGAATCTCTGTGGTTGTTTTGTGTCTCTGTGGTCGTTTAGTGTCTCTCTGTCTTCATTTTGTGTCTCTTTGTGGTAGTTTTGTCTGTCTTTGTGGTCATTTTGTGTCTCTTTGTGGTAGTTTTATGTCTCTTTGTGGTTGTTTTGTGTCTCTTTGTTATCGTTTTGTGTCTCTTTGTAGTTGTTGTGTCTCTTTGTGTTAGTTTTGTGTCTCTTTGTGGTTGTTTTGTGTCTCTTTCTGGTAATTCTGTGTCTCTTTGTGGTCGTTTTGTCTCTGTGTGTGGTCATTTTGTGTCTCTGTGGTCGTTTTGTGTCTCTTTGTGGTCATTTTGTGTCTCTTTGTGGTCGTTTTGTATCTGTCTGTGGTTGTTTTGTGTCTCTGTGGTTGTTTTGTGTCTTTTTGTGGTCGTTTTGTCTCTTGTGGTCATTTTGTGTCTCTTTGTGGTTGTTTTGTGTCTCTTTGTAGTTGTTTTGTGTCTCTGTGGTGGGTTTGTGTCTCTTTCTGGTAATTTTTTGTCTATTTGTGGTCGTTTTGTGTCTCTTTGTGGTAGTTTTGTGTCTCTGTGGTTGTTTTGTGTCTCTTTCTGGTAATTTTTTGTCTCTTTGCGGTAGTTTTGTGTCTCTTTGTGGTAGTTTTATGTCTCTTTGTGGTTGTTTTGTGTCTCTTTGTTATCGTTTTGTTTCTCTTTGTAGTTGTTGTGTCTTTTTGTGGTAGTTTTGTGTCTCTTTGTGGTTGTTATGTGTCTCTTTCTGGTAATTTTGTGTCTCTTTGTGGTCCTTTTTTCTCTCTGTGTGGTCATTTTGTGTCTCTGTGGTCGTTTTGTGTCTCTTTGTGGTTGTTTTGTGTCTCTGGATGTTTTGTGTCTCTTGGTGGTCGTTTTATCTCTTGTGGTCATTTTGTGTCTCTGGATGTTTTGTGTCTCTGGATGTTTTGTGTCTCTCTGTGCTTTTTTTGTCTCTCTTTTTGGTCGTTATTGTATCTGGATGTTTTGTGTCTCTTTGTGGTAGTTTTGTCTTTCTTTGTGATCATTTTGTGTCTCTTTTTGGTTGTTTTGTGTCTCTGGATGTTTTGTGTCTCTTTCTGGTAATTTTGTGTCTCTTTGTGGTAGTTTTGTCTCTTTTGGTGATTTTGTGTCTCTTTGTGGTCATTTTGTGTCTCTGTGGTCGTTTTGTGTCTCTTTGTGGTTGTTTTGTGTCTCTGGATGTTTTGTGTCTCTTGGTGGTCGTTTTATCTCTTGTGGTCATTTTGTGTCTCTGGATGTTTTGTGTCTCTGGATGTTTTGTGTCTCTTTCTGGTCATTTTGTGTCTCTCTGTGCTTTTTTGTCTCTCTTTGTGGTCATTTTATGTCTCTGTGGTCGTTTTGTGTCTCTTTGTGGTTGTTTTGTGTCTCTGGATGTTTTATGTCTCTCTGTGCTTGTTTTGTCTCTCTTTGTGGTTGTTTTGTGTCTCTCTGTGCTGGTTTTGTGTCTCTGTGGTCGTTTTGTGTCTCTCTGTGGTTGTTTTGTGTATCTTTGGTCGTTTTGTGTCTCTCTGTGGTGTTTTTGTGTCTCTCTGTGGTCATTTTGTGTCTCTTTGTGGTCGTTTTGTTTATCTGAATGTTTTGTGTCTTTCACCATTTTTATGACTTATGTGGTGCTGTGGCTTAGTTGGTCAAAGTGCCTGTCTAGTTATCAGGAGATCCTGGGTTCAAATCCCAGCAGTGCCTGTGGTCCTGTTAAGCTAATGATGACTTAGCATTTAAAACAGCTCATTATCAGGGTTCTACTGAACTGCTGAAAATGCCTTCCTCATGAACAGGAGGATCTGAGTTCAAAACCCAAAAGAATCTGCAAGATATGAGGAAGTTTTGCACCAATTGGAGGCACTTCTACTCATGGCTTTAACTATTCTTGAGCTACAGAGTTAGTTTTGGGAGAGTCTCTGGAGCTCGCTTCCTGGAGTGCATCCAGTTCAGGACGAAGTGAATCCAGTTCCTGATCTTTATTCTTTCATTATTCTTCTGACTTATGTGGTGCAGTGGCTTAGTTGGTCAAAGTGCCTGTCTAGTAAACAGGAGATCCTGGGTTCAAATCCCAGCAGTGCCTGTGGTCCTGTTAAGCTAACTATGACTTAGCATATAAAACAGGTCATTATCAGGGTTCTACTTTACATTGGTTCTCTTAATTAAATGATGAACATCATGATTATTATCAGTCTGTTCTTTGGTCAGACTTGATAAAAATTTTTTTAGAAATCAGAATTAGTTTTGGGATGTTTTGTGTCTCTTTGTGGTCGTTTTGTGTCTCTGGATGTTTTGTGTCTCTTTCTGCTTGTTATGTGTCTCTCTGTGGTCGTTTTGTGTCTCTTTGTGGTTGTTATGTGTCTCTTTGTGGTCGTTTTGCGTCTCTTTGTGGTCATTTTGTGTCTCTTTGTGGTAATTTCGTCTCTCTTTGTGGTAATTTTGTATCTCTGTGGTCGTTTTGTGTCTCTTTGTGGTTGTTTTGTGTCTCTGGATGTTTTGTGTCTCTTTGTGGTCGTTATGTGTCTCTGGATGTTTTGTGTCTCTTTGTGGTAATTTTGTGTCTCTTTGTGGTAGTTTTGTCTCTCTTTGTGGTCATTTTGTATCTCTGTGGTCGTTTTGTGTCTCTCTGTGTTTGTTTTGTCTCTCTTTGTAGTCGTTTTGTTTTTCTTTGTGGTCGTTTTGTGTCTCTCTCTGGTCATCTTGTGTCTCTTTGTGGTCGTTTTGTGTATCTGAATGTTTTGTGTCTTTCATCATTTTCATGACTTATGTGGCGCTGTGGCTTAGTTGGTCAAAGTGCCTGTCTTGTAAACAGGACATCCTGGGTTCAAATCCCAGCAGTGCCTGTGGTCCTTTTAAGCTAACTATGGTGGTTGTTTTGTGTCTCTTAGTAGTTGTTTTGTGTCTCTGTGGTTGTTTTGTGTCTCTTCCTGGTAATTTTTTGTCTCTTTGTGGTCGTTTTGTGTCTCTTTGTGGTAGTTTAATGTCTCTCTGTGGTTTTTTTGTGTCTCTTTGTTATCGTTTTGTGTCTCTTTGTAGTTGTTGTGTCTCTTTGTGGTTGTTTTTTGTCTCTGGATGTTTTGTGTCTCTTTGTGGTCGTTTTGTCTCTTGTGGTCATTTTGTGTCTCTTTGTGGTTGTTTTGTGTCTCAGGATACTTTGTTTCTCTTTCTGGTAATTTTGTGTCTCTCTGTGGTTGTTTTGTGTCTCTGTGGTCGTTTAGTGTCTCTCTGTCGTCATTTTGTGTCTCTTTGTGGTCGTTTTGTGTATCTGGATGTTTTGTGTCTCTTTGTGGTAGTTTTGTCTCTCTTTGTGGTCATTTTGTGTCTCTCTGTGGTTGTTTTGTTTCTGTCTGTGGTTGTTTTGTGTCTCTGTGGTTGTTTTGTGTCTCTGTGGTCGTTTTATGTCTCTTTCTGGTAATTTTTTGTCTCTTTGTGGTCGTTTTGTGACTCTTTGTGGTAGTTTTATGTCTCTTTGTGGTTGTTTTGTGTCTCTTTGTTATCGTTTTGTGTCTCTTTGTGGTAGTTTTGTGTCTCTTTGTGGTTGTTATGTGTCTCTTTCTGGTAATTTTGTTTCTCTTTGTGGTCGTTTTGTCTCTCTGTGTGGTCATTTTGTGTCTCTGTGGTCGTTTTGTGTCTCTTTGTGGTAGTTTTTTGTCTCTGGATGTTTTGTGTCTCTTTGTGGTCGTTTTGTCTCTTGTGGTCATTTTGTGTCTCTTTGTGGTTGTTTTGTGTCTCTGGATGTTTTGTGTCTCTTTCTGGTCATTTTGTGTCTCTCTGTTGTTTTGTGTCTCTGTGGTCGTTTTATGTCTCTCTGTGGTTGTTTTGTGTCTCTGGATGTTTTGTGTCTCTTTCTGCTTGTTATGTGTCTCTCTGTGGTTGTTTTGTGTCTCTTTGTGGTTGTTATGTGTCTCTTTGTGGTCGTTTTGTGTCTCTTTGTTGTTGTTATGTGTCTCTTTGTGGTCGTTTTGTGTCTCTGGATGTTCTGTGTCTCTTTCTGGTAATTCTGTGTCTCTTTGTGGTAGTTTTGTCTCTTGTGGTGATTTTGTGTCTCTTTGTGGTTGTTTTGTGTCTCTTTGTGGTTGTTATATGTCTCTTTTTAGTCATTTTGTGTCTCTTTGTGGTTGTTATGTGTCTCTTGTGGTCATTTTGTGTCTCTTTGTGGTTGTTTTGTGTCTCTGGATGTTCTGTGTCTCTCTGTCGTTGTTTTGTGTCTCTTTGTGGTAATTTTGTGTCTCTTTGTCGTAGTTTTGTCTCTCTTTGTGGTAATTTTGTATCTCTGTGGTCGTTTTGTGTCTCTTTGTGGTTGTTTTGTGTCCCTGGATGTTTTGTGTCTCTTTGTGGTCGTTATGTGTCTCTGGATGTTTTGTGTCTCTTTGTGGTAGTTTTGTCTCTCTTTGTGGTAATTTTGTATCTGTGTGGTCGTTTTGTCTCTTGTGGTCATTTTGTGTCTCTTTGTGGTTGTTTTGTTGTCTCTGGATGTTTTGTGTCTCTTTGTGGTAGTTTTGTCTCTCTTTGTGGTAATTTTGTATCTCTGTGGTTGTTTTGTGTCTCTGTGGTCGTTTAGTGTCTCTCTGTCTTCATTTTGTGTCTCTTTGTGGTAGTTTTGTCTGTCTTTGTGGTCATTTTGTGTCACTTTGTGGTAGTTTTATGTCTCTTTGTGGTTGTTTTGTGTCTCTTTGTTATCGTTTTGTGTCTCTTTGTAGTTGTTGTGTCTCTTTGTGGTAGTTTTGTGTCTCTTTGTGGTTGTTTTGTGTCTCTTTGTGGTCGTTATGTTGTCTTTGGATGTTTTGTGTCTCTTTGTGGTAGTTTTGTCTCTCTTTGTGGTAATTTTGTATCTCTGTGGTTGTTTTGTGTCTCTGTGGTCGTTTAGTGTCTCTCTGTCTTCATTTTGTGTCTCTTTGTGGTAGTTTTGTCTGTCTTTGTGGTCATTTTGTGTCTCTTTGTGGTAGTTTTATGTCTCTTTGTGGTTGTTTTGTGTCTCTTTGTTATCGTTTTGTGTCTCTTTGTAGTTGTTGTGTCTCTTTGTGTTAGTTTTGTGTCTCTTTGTGGTTGTTTTGTGTCTCTTTCTGGTAATTCTGTGTCTCTTTGTGGTTGTTTTGTCTCTCTGTGTGGTCATTTTGTGTCTCTGTGGTCGTTTTGTGTCTCTTTGTGGTCATTTTGTGTCTCTTTGTGGTCGTTTTGTATCTGTCTGTGGTTGTTTTGTGTCTCTGTGGTTGTTTTGTGTCTTTTTGTGGTCGTTTTGTCTCTTGTGGTCATTTTGTGTCTCTTTGTGGTTGTTTTGTGTCTCTTTGTAGTTGTTTTGTGTCTCTGTGGTGGGTTTGTGTCTCTTTCTGGTAATTTTTTGTCTATTTGTGGTCGTTTTGTGTCTCTTTGTGGTAGTTTTGTGTCTCTGTGGTTGTTTTGTGTCTCTTTCTGGTAATTTTTTGTGTCTTTGCGGTAGTTTTGTGTCTCTTTGTGGTAGTTTTATGTCTCTTTGTGGTTGGTTTGTGTCTCTTTGTTATCGTTTTGTTTCTCTTTGTAGTTGTTGTGTCTCTTTGTGGTAGTTTTGTGTCTCTTTGTGGTTGTTATGTGTCTCTTTCTGGTAATTTTGTGTCTCTTTGTGGTCCTTTTGTCTCTCTGTGTGGTCATTTTGTGTCTCTGTGGTCGTTTTGTGTCTCTTTGTGGTCATTTTGTGTCTCTGGATGTTTTGTGTCTCTTTCTGGTCATTTTTTGTCTCTCTGTGCTTTTTTTGTCTCTCTTTTTGGTCGTTATTGTATCTGGATGTTTTGTGTCTCTTTGTGGTAGTTTTGTCTTTCTTTGTGATCATTTTGTGTCTCTTTTTGGTTGTTTTGTGTCTCTGGATGTTTTGTGTCTCTTTCTGGTAATTTTGTGTCTCTTTGTGGTAGTTTTGTCTCTTTTGGTGATTTTGTGTCTCTTTGTGGTTGTTTTGTGTCTCTTTGTGGTTTTTATGTGTCTCTTAGTAGTCATTTTGTGTCTCTTTGTGGTTGTTATGTGTCTCTTGTGGTCATTTTGTGTCTCTTTTTGGTTGTTTTGTGTCTCTGGATGTTTTGTGTCTATTTTTGCTTATTGTGTGTCTCTCTGTGGTTGTTTTGTGTCTCTTTGTGGTTGTTATGTGTCTCTTTGTGGTCGTTTTGTCTCTCTTTGTGGTTGTTATGTGTCTCTTGTGGTCATTTTGTGTCTCTTTTTGGTTGTTTTGTGTCTCTGGATGTTTTGTGTCTCTTTCTGGTCATTTTATGTCTCTCTGTGCTTGTTTTGTCTCTCTTTGTGGTTGTTTTGTGTCTCTCTGTGCTTGTTTTGTGTCTCTGTGGTCGTTTTGTGTCTCTCTGTAGTTGTTTTGTGTCTCTGTGGTCGTTTGTGTCTCTTTGTGGTCATTCTGTGTCTCTTGATGTTCTGTGTCTCTCTGTGGTTGTTTTGTGTCTCTTTGTGGTAATTTTGTGTCTCTTTGTCGTAGTTTTGTCTCTCTTTGTGGTAATTTTGTATCTCTGTGGTCGTTTTGTGTCTCTTTGTGTTTGTTTTGTGTCTCTGGATGTTTTGTGTCTCTTTGTGGTCGTTATGTGTCTCTGGATGTTTTGTGTCTCTTTGTGGTCGTTATGTGTCTCTGGATGTTTTGTGTCTCTTTGTGGTAGTTTTGTCTCTCTTTGTGGTAGTTTTGTTTCTCTTTGTGGTCGTTTTGTCTCTCTGTGGTCGTTTTGTCTCTTGTGGTCATTTTGTGTCTCTTTGTGGTTGTTTTGTGTCTCTGGATGTTTTGTGTCTCTTTGCGGTAGTTTTGTCTCTCTTTGTGGTAATTTAGTATCTTTGTGATTGTTTTGTGTCTCTTTGTAGTCGTTTTGTGTCTCTCTGTGGTTGTTTTGTGTCTCTGTGGTTGTTTTGTGTCTCTTTGTTATCGTTTTGTGTCTCCTTTTAGTTGTTTTGTCTCTTTGTGGTAGTTTTGTGTCTCCTTGTGGTTGTTATGTGTCTCTTTGTTATCGTTTTGTGTCTCTTTGTAGTTGTTTTGTGTCCCTGGATGTTTTTGTCTCTTTGTGGTCGTTATGTGTCTCTGGATGTTTTGTGTCTCTTTGTGGTAGTTTTGTCTCTCTTTGTGGTAATTTTGTATCTGTTTGGTCGTTTTGTCTCTTGTGGTCATTTTGTGTCTCTTTGTGGTCGTTATGTGTCTCTGGATGTTTTGTGTCTCTTTGTGGTAGTTTTTTCTCTCTTTGTGGTAATTTTGCATCTCTGTGGTCGTTTTGTCTCTTGTGGTCATTTTGTGTCTCTTTGTGGTTGTTTTGTGTCTCTGGATGTTTTGTGTCTCTTTGTGGTCGTTATGTGTCTCTGGATGTTTTGTGTCTCTTTGCGGTAGTTTTGTCTCTCTTTGTGGTAATTTTGTATCTTTGTGATTGTTTTGTGTCTCTTTGTAGTCGTTTTGTGTCTCTCTGTGGTTGTTTTGTGTCTCTGTGGTTGTTTTGTGTCTCTTTGTTATCGTTTTGTGTCTCCTTGTAGTTGAAGTGTCTCTTTGTGGTAGTTTTGTGTCTCTTTGTGGTTGTTATGTGTCTCTTTGTTATCGTTTTGTGTCTCTTTGTAGTTGTTGTGTCTCTTTGTGGTAGTTTTGTGTCTCTTTGTGGTTGTTTTGTGTCCCTGGATGTTTTGTGTCTCTCTGTGGTTGTTTTGTGTCTCTTTGTGGTAATTTTGTGTCTCTTTGTCGTAGTTTTGTCTCTCTTTGTGGTAATTTTGTATCTCTGTGGTCGTTTTGTGTCTCTTTGTGGTTGTTTTGTGTCTCTGGATGTTTTGTGTCTCTTTGTGGTCGTTATGTGTCTCTGGATGTTTTGTGTCTCTTTGTGGTAGTTTTTTCTCTCTTTGTGGTAATTTTGTATCTCTGTGGTCGTTTTGTCTCTTGTGGTCATTTTGTGTCTCTTTGTGGTTGTTTTGTGTCTCTGGATGTTTTGTGTCTCTTTGCGGTAGTTTTGTCTCTCTTTGTGGTAATTTAGTATCTTTGTGATTGTTTTGTGTCTCTTTGTAGTTGTTTTGTGTCTCTCTGTGGTTGTTTTGTGTCTCTGTGGTTGTTTTGTGTCTCTTTGTTATCGTTTTGTGTCTCCTTTTAGTTGTTGTGTCTCTTTGTGGTAGTTTTGTGTCTCCTTGTGGTTGTTATGTGTCTCTTTGTTATCGTTTTGTGTCTCTTTGTAGTTGTTGTGTCTCTTTGTGGTTGTTTTGTGTCTCTTTGTGGTCGTTTTGTGTCTCTGTGGTTGTTTTGTGTCTCTTTGTGGTTGTTATGTGTCTCTGGATGTTTTGTGTCTCTTTCTGCTTTGTATTTGACTCTCTGTGGTTGTTTTGTGTCTCTTTGTGGTTGTTATGTGTCTCTTTGTGGTCGTTTTGTGTCTCTTTGTGGTTGTTATGTGTCTCTTTGTGGTCGTTTTGTCTCTCTTTGTGGTCGTTTTGTGTCTCTGGATGTTTTGTGTTTCTCTGTGGTTGTTTTGTGTCTCTTTGTGGTAATTTTGTCTCTCTTTGTGGTAATTTTGTGTCTCTGTGGTCGTTTTGTGTCTCTGGATGTTTTGTGTCTCTTTCTGGTAATTTTGTGTCTCTCTGTGGTTGTTTTGTGTCTCTCTGTGGTTGTTTTTTCTCTCTTTGTAGTCGTTTTGTGTCTCTCTGTGGTTGTTTTGTGTCTCTGTGGTCGTTTTGTGTCTCTGTGTGGTCATCTTGTGTCTCTTTGTGGTTGTTTTGTGTCTCTTTGTGGTAGTTTTGTCTCTCTTTGTGGTCATTTTGTGTCTCGTTATGGTCGTTTTGTGTCTCTCTGTGGTTGTTTTGTGTCTCTTTGTGGTCGTTTTATGTCTCTGGATGTTTTGTGTCTCTTTCTGCTTGTTATGTGTCTCTCTGTGGTTGTTTTTTGTCTCTGTGGTCGTTTTGTCTCTGGATGTTTTGTGTCTCTTTGTGGTTGTTATGTGACTCTCTGTGGTTGTTTTGTGTCTCTTTGTGGTTGTTATGTGTCTCTTTGTGGTCGTTTTGTGTCTCTTTGTGGTTGTTTTGTGTCTCTGGATGTTTGGTGTCTCTTTGTGGTCGTTATGTGTCTCTGGATGTTTTGTGTCTCTTTGTGGTCGTTTTGTGTCTCTTTGTGGTCATTTTGTGTCTCTTTGTGGTTGTTTTGTGTCTCTTTGCAGTTGTTTTGTGTGTCTCTGGTTGTTTTGTGTCTCTTTCTGGTAATTTCTTGTCTCTTTGTGGTCGTTTTGTGTCTCTTTGTGTTTGTTTTATGTCTCTTTGTGGTTGTTTTGTGTCTCTTTGTGATCGTTTTGTGTCTCTTTGTAGCTGTTGTGTCTCTTTGTGGTAGTTTTGTTTCTCTTTGTGGTAGTTTTGTCTCTCTTTGTTGTCATTTTGTGTCTCTATGGTCGTTTTGTGTCTCTTTGTGGTCGTTTTGTCTCTTGTGGTCATTTTTTGTCTCTTTGTGGTCGTTTTGTGTATCTGGATGTTTTGTGTCTCTTTGTGGTAGTTTTGTCTCTCTTTGTGGTCATTTTGTGTCTCTTTGTTGTTGTTTTGTGTCTGTCTGTGGTTGTTTTTGGTCTCTGTGGTCGTTTTGTGTGTCTCTGTTGTTTTGTGTCTCTGTGGTCGTTGTGTCTCTCTTTGTGGTCATCTTGTGTCTCTTTGTGGTCATTTTGTGTCTCTTTGTGGTTGTTTTGTGTCTCTTTGTAGTTGTTTTGTGTCTCTCTGGTTGTTTTGTGTCTCTTTCTGGTAATTTTTTGTCTCTTTGTGGTTGTTTTGTGTCTTTTTGTGGTCGTTTTGTCTCTCTTTGTGGTCATTTTGTGTCTCTTTGTGTTCATTTTGTGTCTCTTTGTGGTTGTTTTGTGTCTCTTTGCAGTTGTTTTGTGTGTCTCTGGTTGTTTTGTGTCTCTTTCTGGTAATTTCTTGTCTCTTTGTGGTCGTTTTGTGTCTCTTTGTGGTAGTTTTGTTTCTCTTTGTGGTAGTTTTGTCTCTCTTTGTTGTCATTTTGTGTCTCTATGGTCGTTTTGTGTCTCTTTGTGGTCGTTTTGTCTCTTGTGGTCATTTTTTGTCTCTTTGTGGTAGTTTTTTCTCTCATTCTGGTCATTTTATGTCTCTCTGTGCTTATTTTGTCTCTCTTTGTGGTTGTTTTGTGTCTCTCTGGGCTTGTTTTGTGTCTCTGTGGTCGTTTTGTGTCTCCCTGTGGTTTTTTGTGTCTTTTTGTGTTTGTTTTGTGCCTCTTTCTGGTAATTTTTTGTCTTTGTGGTAGCTTTGTGTCTCTTTGTGGTAGTTTTGTGTCTCTTAGTGATTGTTTTGTGTCTCTTTGTGATAATTTTGTGTCTCTTTGTGGTAGTTTTGTGTCTCTTTGTGATTGTTTTGTGTCTCTTTGTGATAATTTTGTCTCTCTTTGTGGTCATTTTATGTCTGTTTGTGGTAGTTTTCTCTGTCTTTGTGGGCATTTTGTGTCTCTGTGGTCGTTTTGTATCTCTTTGTGGTTGTTTTGTGTCTCTGGATGTTTTGTGTCTCTTTGTGGTCGTTTTGTCTCTTGTGGTCATTTTGTGTCTCTTTGTGGTTGTTTTGTGTCTCTGGATGTTTTGTGTCTCTTTCTGGTAATTTTGTGTCTCTCTGTGGTTGTTTTGTCTCTCTTTGTAGTCGTTTTTTGTCTCTCTGTGGTTGTTTTGTGTCACTGTGGTCGTTTTGTGTCTCTCTGTGGTCATCTTGTGTCTTTTTGTGGTCGTTTTGTGTATCTGAATGTTTTGTGTCTTTCATAATTTTTATGATTTATGTGGTGCTGTGGCTTAGTTGGTCAAAGTGCCTGTCTAGTAAACAGGAGATCCTGGGTTCAAATCCCAGCAGTGCCTTTGGTCCTTTTAAGCTAACTATGACTTAGCATAAAAAACAGGTCATTATCAGGGTTCTACTTTACATTGGTTCTCTTAATTAAATTATGAACATCATGATTATTATCAGTCTGTTCTTTGGTAAGACTTGATAAAAATGTTTTTAGAAATCAGAATTAGTTTTGGGATGTTTTGTGTCTCGTTGTGGTTGTTTTGTGTCTCTGGATGTTTTGTGTTTCTTTCTGCTTGTTGTGTGACTCTCTGTGGTTGTTTTGTGTCTCTTTGTGGTTGTTATGTGTCTCTTTGAGGTCGTTTTGTGTCTCTGGATGTTTTTTGTCTCTGGATGTTGTGTGTCTCTTTGTAGTTGTTATGTGTGTCTTTGTGGTCGTTTTGTGTCTCTTTGTGGATGTTAGGTGTCTCTTTGTGGTCGTTTTGTGTCTCTCTGTTGTTGTTTTGTGTCTCATTGTGGTCGTTTTGTATCTCTGGATGTTTTGTGTCTCTTTCTGCTTGTTATGTGACTCTCTGTGGTTGTTTTGTGTCTCTTTGTGGTTGTTATGTGTCTCTTTCTGGTAATTTTGTGTCTCTCTGTGGTTGTTTTGTCTCTCTTGGTAGTCGTTTTGTATCTCTCTGTGGTTGTTTTGTGTCTCTGTGGTCGTTTTGTGTCTCTCTGTGGTTGTTTTCTGTCTCTGGATGTTTTGTGTCTCTTTCTGGTAATTTTGTGTCTCTCTGTGGTTGTTTTGTCTCTCTTTGTGGTTGTTATGTGTCTCTGGATGTTTTGTGTCTCTTTCTGCTTGTTATTTGACTCTCTGTGGTTGTTTTGTGTCTCTTTGTTGTTGTTTTGTGTCTCTTTCTGGTAATTTTGTGTCTCTCTGTGGTTGTTTTGTCTCTCTTTGTAGTCGTTTTGTGTCTCTCTGTGGTTGTTTTGTGTCTCTGTGGTCGTTTTGTGTCTCTCTGTGGTTGTTTTCTGTCTCTGGATGTTTTGTGTCTCTTTCTGGTAATTTTGTGTCTCTCTGTGGTTGTTTTGTCTCTCTTTGTGGTTGTTATGTGTCTCTGGATGTTTTGTGTCTCTTTCTGCTTGTTATTTGACTCTCTGTGGTTGTTTTGTGTCTCTTTGTTGTTGTTTTGTGTCTCTTTCTGGTAATTTTGTGTCTCTCTGTGGTTGTTTTGTCTCTCTTTGTAGTCGTTTTGTGTCTCTCTGTTGTTGTTTTGTGTCTCTGTGGTCGTTTTGTGTCTCTCTGTGGTCATCTTGTGTCTCTTTGTGGTCGTTTTGTGTATCTGGATGTTTTATGTCTCTTTGTGGTAGTTTTGTCTCTCTTTGTGGTCATTTTGTGTCTCTTTGTGGTCGTTTTGTTTCTGTCTGTGGTTGTTTTGTGTCTCTGTGGTCGTTTTTTGTCTCTGTTTTTTTGTGTCTCTGTGATCGTTTTATGTCTCTTTGTGGTTGTTTTGTGTCTTTTTGTGGTCGTTTTGTGTATCTGGATGTTTTGTGTCTCTTTGTGGTAATTTTTTGTCTCTTTGTGGTCATTTTGTGTCTCTTTGTGGTTGTTTTGTGTCTCTTTGTAGTTGTTGTGTCTCTTTGTAGTTGTTGTGTCTCTTTGTGGTAGTTTTTTGTCTCTTTGTGGTAGTTTTGTCTCTCTTTGTGGTCATTTTGTGTCTCTGTGGTCGTTTTGTGTCTCTTTGTGGTTGTTTTGTGTCTCTGGATTTTTTGTGTCTC
This sequence comes from Leuresthes tenuis, assembly GCF_036924035.1. Lineage (NCBI taxonomy): Eukaryota > Metazoa > Chordata > Actinopteri > Atheriniformes > Atherinopsidae > Leuresthes > Leuresthes tenuis. The sequence goes on along the minus strand of NW_027325377.1, from coordinate 2,092,787 downwards.
TTTGTGGTCGTTTTGTCTCTTGTGGTCATTTTTTGTCTCTTTGCGGTAGTTTTGTCTCTCATTCTGGTCATTTTATGTCTCTCTGTGCTTGTTTTGTCTCTCTTTGTGGTTGTTTTGTGTCTCTTTGTGCTTGTTTTGGGTCTCTGTGGTCGTTTTGTGTCTCTCTGTGGTTGTTTTGTGTCTCTGTTGTCGTTTTGTGTCTCTCTGTGGTTGTTTTGTTTCTTTTTGTGGTTGTTTTGTGTCTCTTTGTGGTAATTTTTTGTGTCTTTGTGGTAGCTTTGTGTCTCTTTGTGGTAGTTTTGTGTCTCTAGTTGTTTTGTGTCTCTTTCTGCTTGTTATGTGTCTCTCTGTGGTTGTTTTGTGTCTCTTTGTGGTTGTTTTGTGTCTCTGGATGTTTTGTGTCTCTTTCTGCTTGTTATGTGACTCTCTGTGGTTGTTTTGTGTCTCTTTGTGGTTGTTATGTGTCTCTTTGAGGTCGTTTTGTGTCTCTTTGTGGTTGTTATGTGTCTCTTTGTGGTCGTTTTTTGTCTCTTTGTGGTTGTTTTGTGTCTCTGGATGTTTGGTGTCTCTTTGTGGTCGTTATGTGTCTCTGGATGTTTTGTGTCTCTTTGTGGTCGTTTTGTCTCTTGTGGTCATTTTGTGTCTCTTTGTGGTTGTTTTGTGTTTCTGGATGTTTTGTGTCTCTTTTTGGTAATTTTGTGTCTCTCTGTAGTTGTTTTGTCTCTCTTTGTAGTCGTTTTGTGTCTCTCTGTGGTTGTTTTGTGTCTCTGTGGTCATCTTGTGTCTCTTTGTGGTCGTTTTGTGTATCTGGATGTTTTGTGTCTCTTTGTGGTAGTTTTGTCTCTCTTTGTGGTCATTTTGTGTCTCTTTGTGGTTGTTTTGTGTCTGTCTGTGGTCGTTTTGTGTCTCTCTCTTGTTTTGTGTCTCTGTGGTCGTTTTGTCTCTCTTTGTGGTCATTTTGTGTCTCTTTGTGGTCATTTTGTGTCTCTTTGTGGTTGTTTTGTGTCTCTTTGTAGTTGTTTTGTGTCTCTCTGGTTGTTTTGTGTCTCTTTCTGGTAATTTTTTGTCTCTTTGTCGTTGTTTTGTGTCTTTTTGTGGTCGTTTTGTCTCTCTTTGTGGTCATTTTGTGTCTCTTTGTGGTCATTTTGTGTCTTTTTGTGGTTGTTTTGTGTCTCTTTGTAGTTGTTTTGTGTGTCTCTGGTTGTTTTGTGTCTCTTTCTTGTAATTTCTTGTCTCTTTGTGGTCATTTTGTGTCTCTTTGTGTTTGTTTTATGTCTCTTTGTGGTTGTTTTGTGTCTCTTTGTGATCGTTTTGTGTCTCTTTGTAGCTGTTGTGTCTCTTTGTGGTAGTTTTGTTTCTCTTTGTGGTAGTTTTGTGTCTCTATGGTCATTTTGTGTCTCTTTGTGGTTGTTTTGTGTCTCTGGGTGTTTTGTGTCTCTTTGTGGTCGTTTTGTCTCTTGTAGTCATTTTTTGTCTCTCTGTGCTTGTTTTGTCTCTCTTTGTGGTTGTTTTGTGTCTCTTTGTGCTTGTTTTGGGTCTCTGTGGTCGTTTTGTGTCTCTCTGTGGTTGTTTTGTGTCTCTATTGTCGTTTTGTGTCTCTCTGTGGTTGTTTTGTGTCTTTTTGTGGTTTTTTTGTGTCTCTTTCTGGTAATTTTTTGTGTCTTTGTGGTAGCTTTGTGTCTCTTTGTGGTAGTTTTGTGTCTCTAGTTGTTTTGTGTCTCTTTCTGCTTGTTATGTGTCTCTCTGTGGTTGTTTTGTGTCTCTTTGTGGTTGTTTTGTGTCTCTGGATGTTTTGTGTCTCTTTCTGCTTGTTATGTGACTCTCTGTGGTTGTTTTGTGTCTCTTTGTGGTTGTTATGTGTCTCTTTGAGGTCGTTTTGTGTCTCTTTGTGGTTGTTATGTGTCTCTTTGTGGTCGTTTTTTGTCTCTTTGTGGTCGTTTTGTCTCTTGTGGTCATTTTGTGTCTCTTTGTGGTCGTTATGTGTCTCTGGATGTTTTGTGTCTCTTTGTGGTCGTTTTGTCTCTTGTGGTCATTTTGTGTCTCTTTGTGGTTGTTTTGTGTTTCTGGATGTTTTGTGTCTCTTTTTGGTAATTTTGTGTCTCTCTGTAGTTGTTTTGTCTCTCTTTGTAGTCGTTTTGTGTCTCTCTGTGGTTGTTTTGTGTCTCTGTGGTCATCTTGTGTCTCTTTCTGGTTGTTTTGTGTCTCTTTGTGATCGTTTTGTGTCTCTTTGTAGCTGTTGTGTCTCTTTGTGGTAGTTTTGTTTCTCTTTGTGGTAGTTTTGTCTCTCTTTGTTGTCATTTTGTGTCTCTATGGTCGTTTTGTGTCTCTTTGTGGTTGTTTTGTGTCTCTGGGTGTTTTGTGTCTCTTTGTGGTCGTTTTGTCTCTTGTAGTCATTTTTTGTCTCTCTGTGCTTGTTTTGTCTCTCTTTGTGGTCTTTTTGTGTCTCTTTGTGCTTGTTTTGGGTCTCTGTGGTCGTTTTGTGTCTCTCTGTGGTTGTTTTGTGTCTCTTTCTGGTAATTTTTTGTGTCTTTGTGGTAGCTTTGTGTCTCTTTGTGGTAGTTTTGTGTCTCTAGTTGTTTTGTGTCTCTTTCTGCTTGTTATGTGTCTCTCTGTGGTTGTTTTGTGTCTCTTTGTGGTTGTTTTGTGTCTCTGGATGTTTTGTGTCTCTTTCTGCTTGTTATGTGACTCTCTGTGGTTGTTTTGTGTCTCTTTGTGGTTGTTATGTGTCTCTTTGAGGTCGTTTTGTGTCTCTTTGTGGTTGTTATGTGTCTCTTTGTGGTCGTTTTTTGTCTCTTTGTGGTTGTTTTGTGTCTCTGGATGTTTGGTGTCTCTTTGTGGTCGTTATGTGTCTCTGGATGTTTTGTGTCTCTTTGTGGTCGTTTTGTCTCTTGTGGTCATTTTGTGTCTCTTTGTGGTTGTTTTGTGTTTCTGGATGTTTTGTGTCTCTTTTTGGTAATTTTGTGTCTCTCTGTAGTTGTTTTGTCTCTCTTTGTAGTCGTTTTGTGTCTCTCTGTGGTTGTTTTGTGTCTCTGTGGTCATCTTGTGTCTCTTTGTGGTCGTTTTGTGTATCTGAATGTTTTGTGTCTTTCATCATTTTTATGACTTATGTGGTGCTGTGGCTTAGTTGGTCAAAGTGCCTGTCTAGTAAACAGGAGATCCTGGGTTCAAATCCCAGCAGTGCCTTTGGTCCTTTTAAGCTAACTATGACTTAGCATATAAAACAGGTCATTATCAGGGTTCTACTTTACATTGGTTCTCTTAATTAAATGATGAACATCATGATTATTATCAGTCTCTTCTTTGGTAAGACATGATAAAAATGTTTTAAGAAATCAAAATTAGTTTTGGGATGTTTTGTGTCTCTTTGTGGTTGTTTTGTGTCTCTGGATGTTTTGTGTCTCTTTCTGCTTGTTGTGTGACTCTCTGTGGTTGTTTTGCGTCTCTTTGTGGTTGTTATGTGTCTCTTTGAGGTCGTTTTGTGTCTCTGGATGTTTTGTGTCTCTGGATGTTGTGTGTCTCTTTGTGGTTGTTATGTGTGTCTTTGTGGTCGTTTTGTGTCTCTTTGTGGTCGTTTTATGTATCTGGATGTTTTGTGTCTCTTTCTGCTTGTTATGTGTCTCTCTGTGGTTGTTTTTTGTCTCTGTGGTCGTTTTGTGTCTGGATGTTTTGTGTCTCTTTGTGGTTGTTATGTGACTCTCTGTGGTTGTTTTGTGTCTCTTTGTGGTTGTTATGTGACTCTCTGTGGTTGTTTTGTGTCTCTTTGTGGTTGTTGTGTGTCTCTTTGTGGTCGTTTTGTGTCTCTGGATGTTTGGTGTCTCTTTGTGGTCGTTATGTGTCTCTGGATGTTTTGTGTCTCTTTGTGGTTGTTATGTGACTCTCTGTGGTTGTTTTGTGTCTCTTTGTGGTTGTTATGTGACTCTCTGTGGTTGTTTTGTGTCTCTTTGTGGTTGTTATGTGACTCTCTGTGGTTGTTTTGTGTCTCTTTCTGTTTGTTATGTGTCTCTCTGTGGTCATTTTGTGTTTATTTGTGGTTGTTTTGTGTTTCTGGATGTTTTGTGTCTCTTTCTGGTAATTTTGTGTCTCTCTGTAGTTATTTTGTCTCTCTTTGTAGTCGTTTTGTGTCTCTCTGTGGTTGTTTTGTGTCTCTGTGGTCATCTTGTGTCTCTTTGTGGTCGTTTTGTGTATCTGGATGTTTTGTGTCTCTTTGTGGTAGTTTTGTCTCTCTTTGTGGTCATTTTGTGTCTCTTTGTGGTTGTTTTGTGTCTCGTTGTGGTTGTTTTGTGTCTCTGGATGTTTTGTGTCTCTTTCTGCTTGTTGTGTGACTCTCTGTGGTTGTTTTGCGTCTCTTTGTGGTTGTTATGTGTCTCTTTGAGGTCGTTTTGTGTCTCTGGATGTTTTGTGTCTCTGGATGTTGTGTGTCTCTTTGTGGTTGTTATGTGTGTCTTTGTGGTCGTTTTGTGTCTCTTTGTGGTCGTTTTATGTCTCTGGATGTTTTGTGTCTCTTTCTGCTTGTTATGTGTCTCTCTGTGGTTGTTTTTTGTCTCTGTGGTCGTTTTGTGTCTGGATGTTTTGTGTCTCTTTGTGGTTGTTATGTGACTCTCTGTGGTTGTTTTGTGTCTCTTTGTGGTTGTTATGTGACTCTCTGTGGTTGTTTTGTGTCTCTTTGTGGTTGTTGTGTGTCTCTTTGTGGTCGTTTTGTGTCTCTGGATGTTTGGTGTCTCTTTGTGGTCGTTATGTGTCTCTGGATGTTTTGTGTCTCTTTGTTGTCGTTTTGTCTCTTGTGGTCATTTTGTGTTTATTTGTGGTTGTTTTGTGTTTCTGGATGTTTTGTGTCTCTTTCTGGTAATTTTGTGTCTCTCTGTAGTTATTTTGTCTCTCTTTGTAGTCGTTTTGTGTCTCTCTGTGGTTGTTTTGTGTCTCTGTGGTCATCTTGTGTCTCTTTGTGGTCGTTTTGTGTATCTGGATGTTTTGTGTCTCTTTGTGGTAGTTTTGTCTCTCTTTGTGGTCATTTTGTGTCTCTTTGTGGTTGTTTTGTGTCTGTCTGTGGTTGTTTTGTGTCTCTGTGGTCGTTTTGTGTCTCTCTGTTGTTTTGTGTCTCTGTGGTCGTTTTGTCTCTCTTTGTGGTCATTTTGTGTCTCTTTGTGGTCATTTTGTGTCTCTTTGTGGTTGTTTTGTGTCTTTTTGTAGTTGTTTTGTGTCTCTCTGGTTGTTTTGTGTCTCTTTCTGGTAATTTTTTGTCTCTTTGTGGTTGTTTTGTGTCTTTTTGTGGTCGTTTTGTCTCTCTTTGTGGTCATTTTGTGTCTCTTTGTGGTCATTTTGTGTCTCTATGTGGTTGTTTTGTGTCTCTTTGTAGTTGTTTTGTGTGTCTCTGGTTGTTTTGTGTCTCTTTCTGGTAATTTCTTGTCTCTTTGTGGTCGTTTTGTGTCTCTTTGTGTTTGTTTTATGTCTCTTTGTGGTTGTTTTGTGTCTCTTTGTGATCGTTTTGTGTCTCTTTGTAGCTGTTGTGTCTCTTTGTGGTAGTTTTGTTTCTCTTTTTGGTAGTTTTGTCTCTCTTTGTTGTCATTTTGTGTCTCTATGGTCGTTTTGTGTCTCTTTGTGGTTGTTTTGTGTCTCTGGATGTTTGGTGTCTCTTTGTGGTCGTTATGTGTCTCTGGATGTTTTGTGTCTCTTTGTTGTCGTTTTGTCTCTTGTGGTCATTTTGTGTTTCTTTGTGGTTGTTTTGTGTTTCTGGATGTTTTGTGTCTCTTTCTGGTAATTTTGTGTCTCTCTGTAGTTATTTTGTCTCTCTTTGTAGTCGTTTTGTGTCTCTCTGTGGTTGTTTTGTGTCTCTGTGGTCATCTTGTGTCTCTTTGTGGTCGTTTTGTGTATCTGGATGTTTTGTGTCTCTTTGTGGTAGTTTTGTCTCTCTTTGTGGTCATTTTGTGTCTCTTTGTGGTTGTTTTGTGTCTGTCTGTGGTTGTTTTGTGTCTCTGTGGTCGTTTTGTGTCTCTCTGTTGTTTTGTGTCTCTGTGGTCGTTTTGTCTCTCTTTGTGGTCATTTTGTGTCTCTTTGTGGTCATTTTGTGTCTCTTTGTGGTTGTTTTGTGTCTTTTTGTAGTTGTTTTGTGTCTCTCTGGTTGTTTTGTGTCTCTTTCTGGTAATTTTTTGTCTCTTTGTGGTTGTTTTGTGTCTTTTTGTGGTCGTTTTGTCTCTCTTTGTGGTCATTTTGTGTCTCTTTGTGGTCATTTTGTGTCTCTTTGTGGTTGTTTTGTGTCTCTTTGTAGTTGTTTTGTGTGTCTCTGGTTGTTTTGTGTCTCTTTCTGGTAATTTCTTGTCTCTTTGTGGTCATTTTGTGTCTCTTTGTGTTTGTTTTATGTCTCTTTGTGGTTGTTTTGTGTCTCTTTGTGATCGTTTTGTGTCTCTTTGTAGCTGTTGTGTCTCTTTGTGGTAGTTTTGTTTCTCTTTGTGGTAGTTTTGTCTCTCTTTGTTGTCATTTTTTGTCTCTATGGTCGTTTTGTGTTTATTTGTGGTTGTTTTGTGTTTCTGGATGTTTTGTGTCTCTTTCTGGTAATTTTGTGTCTCTCTGTAGTTATTTTGTCTCTCTTTGTAGTCGTTTTGTGTCTCTCTGTGGTTGTTTTGTGTCTCTGTGGTCATCTTGTGTCTCTTTGTGGTCGTTTTGTGTATCTGGATGTTTTGTGTCTCTTTGTGGTAGTTTTGTCTCTCTTTGTGGTCATTTTGTGTCTCTTTGTGGTTGTTTTGTGTCTCGTTGTGGTTGTTTTGTGTCTCTGGATGTTTTGTGTCTCTTTCTGCTTGTTGTGTGACTCTCTGTGGTTGTTTTGCGTCTCTTTGTGGTTGTTATGTGTCTCTTTGAGGTCGTTTTGTGTCTCTGGATGTTTTGTGTCTCTGGATGTTGTGTGTCTCTTTGTGGTTGTTATGTGTGTCTTTGTGGTCGTTTTGTGTCTCTTTGTGGTCGTTTTATGTCTCTGGATGTTATGTGTTTTATGTCTCTGGATGTTTTGTGTCTCTTTCTGCTTGTTATGTGTCTCTCTGTGGTTGTTTTTTGTCTCTGTGGTCGTTTTGTGTCTGGATGTTTTGTGTCTCTTTGTGGTTGTTATGTGACTCTCTGTGGTTGTTTTGTGTCTCTTTGTGGTTGTTATGTGACTCTCTGTGGTTGTTTTGTGTCTCTTTGTGGTTGTTGTGTGTCTCTTTGTGGTCGTTTTGTGTCTCTGGATGTTTGGTGTCTCTTTGTGGTCGTTATGTGTCTCTGGATGTTTTGTGTCTCTTTGTTGTCGTTTTGTCTCTTGTGGTCATTTTGTGTTTATTTGTGGTTGTTTTGTGTTTCTGGATGTTTTGTTTCTCTTTGTGGTAGTTTTGTCTCTCTTTGTTGTCATTTTGTGTCTCTATGGTCGTTTTGTGTCTCTTTGTGGTTGTTTTGTGTCTCTGGATGTTTGGTGTCTCTTTGTGGTCGTTATGTCTCTTGTGGTCATTTTGTGTTTCTTTGTGGTTGTTTTGTGTTTCTGGATGTTTTGTGTCTCTTTCTGGTAATTTTGTGTCTCTCTGTAGTTATTTTGTCTCTCTTTGTAGTCGTTTTGTGTCTCTCTGTGGTTGTTTTGTGTCTTTGTGGTCATCTTGTGTCTCTTTGTGGTCGTTTTGTGTATCTGGATGTTTTGTGTCTCTTTGTGGTAGTTTAGTCTCTCTTTGTGGTCATTTTGTGTCTCTTTGTGGTTGTTTTGTGTCTGTCTGTGGTTGTTTTGTGTGTCTGTGGTCGTTTTGTGTCTCTCTGTTGTTTTGTGTCTCTGTGGTCGTTTTGTCTCTCTTTGTGGTCATTTTGTGTCTCTTTGTGGTCATTTTGTGTCTCTTTGTGGTTGTTTTGTGTCTTTTTGTAGTTGTTTTGTGTCTCTCTGGTTGTTTTGTGTCTCTTTCTGGTAATTTTTTGTCTCTTTGTGGTTGTTTTGTGTCTTTTTGTGGTCGTTTTGTCTCTCTTTGTGGTCATTTTGTGTCTCTTTGTGGTCATTTTGTGTCTCTTTGTGGTTGTTTTGTGTCTCTTTGTAGTTGTTTTGTGTGTCTCTGGTTGTTTTGTGTCTCTTTCTGGTAATTTCTTGTCTCTTTGTGGTCGTTTTGTGTCTCTTTGTGTTTGTTTTATGTCTCTTTGTGGTTGTTTTGTGTCTCTTTGTGATCGTTTTGTGTCTCTTTGTAGCTGTTGTGTCTCTTTGTGGTAGTTTTGTGTCTCTTTGAGGTCGTTTTGTGTCTCTGGATGTTTTGTGTCTCTGGATGTTGTGTGTCTCTTTGTGGTTGTTATGTGTGTCTTTGTGGTCGTTTTGTGTCTCTTTGTGGTCGTTTTATGTCTCTGGATGTTTTGTGTCTCTTTCTGCTTGTTATGTGTCTCTCTGTGGTTGTTTTTTGTCTCTGTGGTCGTTTTGTGTCTGGATGTTTTGTGTCTCTTTGTGGTTGTTATGTGACTCTCTGTGGTTGTTTTGTGTCTCTTTGTGGTTGTTATGTGACTCTCTGTGGTTGTTTTGTGTCTCTTTGTGGTTGTTGTGTGTCTCTTTGTGGTCGTTTTGTGTCTCTGGATGTTTGGTGTCTCTTTGTGGTCGTTATGTGTCTCTGGATGTTTTGTGTCTCTTTGTTGTCGTTTTGTCTCTTGTGGTCATTTTGTGTTTATTTGTGGTTGTTTTGTGTTTCTGGATGTTTTGTGTCTCTTTCTGGTAATTTTGTGTCTCTCTGTAGTTATTTTGTCTCTCTTTGTAGTCGTTTTGTGTCTCTCTGTGGTTGTTTTGTGTCTCTGTGGTCATCTTGTGTCTCTTTGTGGTCGTTTTGTGTATCTGGATGTTTTGTGTCTCTTTGTGGTAGTTTTGTCTCTCTTTGTGGTCATTTTGTGTCTCTTTGTGGTTGTTTTGTGTCTGTCTGTGGTTGTTTTGTGTCTCTGTGGTCGTTTTGTGTCTCTCTGTTGTTTTGTGTCTCTGTGGTCGTTTTGTCTCTCTTTGTGGTCATTTTGTGTCTCTTTGTGGTCATTTTGTGTCTCTTTGTGGTTGTTTTGTGTCTTTTTGTAGTTGTTTTGTGTCTCTCTGGTTGTTTTGTGTCTCTTTCTGGTAATTTTTTGTCTCTTTGTGGTTGTTTTGTGTCTTTTTGTGGTCGTTTTGTCTCTCTTTGTGGTCATTTTGTGTCTCTTTGTGGTCATTTTGTGTCTCTTTGTGGTTGTTTTGTGTCTCTTTGTAGTTGTTTTGTGTGTCTCTGGTTGTTTTGTGTCTCTTTCTGGTAATTTCTTGTCTCTTTGTGGTCGTTTTGTGTCTCTTTGTGTTTGTTTTATGTCTCTTTGTGGTTGTTTTGTGTCTCTTTGTGATCGTTTTGTGTCTCTTTGTAGCTGTTGTGTCTCTTTGTGGTAGTTTTGTTTCTCTTTTTGGTAGTTTTGTCTCTCTTTGTTGTCATTTTGTGTCTCTATGGTCGTTTTGTGTCTCTTTGTGGTTGTTTTGTGTCTCTGGATGTTTGGTGTCTCTTTGTGGTCGTTATGTGTCTCTGGATGTTTTGTGTCTCTTTGTTGTCGTTTTGTCTCTTGTGGTCATTTTGTGTTTCTTTGTGGTTGTTTTGTGTTTCTGGATGTTTTGTGTCTCTTTCTGGTAATTTTGTGTCTCTCTGTAGTTATTTTGTCTCTCTTTGTAGTCGTTTTGTGTCTCTCTGTGGTTGTTTTGTGTCTCTGTGGTCATCTTGTGTCTCTTTGTGGTCGTTTTGTGTATCTGGATGTTTTGTGTCTCTTTGTGGTAGTTTTGTCTCTCTTTGTGGTCATTTTGTGTCTCTTTGTGGTTGTTTTGTGTCTGTCTGTGGTTGTTTTGTGTCTCTGTGGTCGTTTTGTGTCTCTCTGTTGTTTTGTGTCTCTGTGGTCGTTTTGTCTCTCTTTGTGGTCATTTTGTGTCTCTTTGTGGTCATTTTGTGTCTCTTTGTGGTTGTTTTGTGTCTTTTTGTAGTTGTTTTGTGTCTCTCTGGTTGTTTTGTGTCTCTTTCTGGTAATTTTTTGTCTCTTTGTGGTTGTTTTGTGTCTTTTTGTGGTCGTTTTGTCTCTCTTTGTGGTCATTTTGTGTCTCTTTGTGGTCATTTTGTGTCTCTTTGTGGTTGTTTTGTGTCTCTTTGTAGTTGTTTTGTGTGTCTCTGGTTGTTTTGTGTCTCTTTCTGGTAATTTCTTGTCTCTTTGTGGTCATTTTGTGTCTCTTTGTGTTTGTTTTATGTCTCTTTGTGGTTGTTTTGTGTCTCTTTGTGATCGTTTTGTGTCTCTTTGTAGCTGTTGTGTCTCTTTGTGGTAGTTTTGTTTCTCTTTGTGGTAGTTTTGTCTCTCTTTGTTGTCATTTTGTGTCTCTGTGGTCATCTTGTGTCTCTTTGTGGTCGTTTTGTGTATCTGGATGTTTTGTGTCTCTTTGTGGTAGTTTTGTCTCTCTTTGTGGTCATTTTGTGTCTCTTTGTGGTTGTTTTGTGTCTCGTTGTGGTTGTTTTGTGTCTCTGGATGTTTTGTGTCTCTTTCTGCTTGTTGTGTGACTCTCTGTGGTTGTTTTGCGTCTCTTTGTGGTTGTTATGTGTCTCTTTGAGGTCGTTTTGTGTCTCTGGATGTTTTGTGTCTCTGGATGTTGTGTGTCTCTTTGTGGTTGTTATGTGTGTCTTTGTGGTTGTTTTGTGTCTCTTTGTGGTCGTTTTATGTCTCTGGATGTTTTGTGTCTCTTTCTGCTTGTTATGTGTCTCTCTGTGGTTGTTTTTTGTCTCTGTGGTCGTTTTGTGTCTGGATGTTTTGTGTCTCTTTGTGGTTGTTATGTGACTCTCTGTGGTTGTTTTGTGTCTCTTTGTGGTTGTTATGTGACTCTCTGTGGTTGTTTTGTGTCTCTTTGTGGTTGTTGTGTGTCTCTTTGTGGTTGTTTTGTGTCTCTGGATGTTTGGTGTCTCTTTGTGGTCGTTATGTGTCTCTGGATGTTTTGTGTCTCTTTGTTGTCGTTTTGTCTCTTGTGGTCATTTTGTGTTTATTTGTGGTTGTTTTGTGTTTCTGGATGTTTTGTGTCTCTTTCTGGTAATTTTGTGTCTCTCTGTAGTTATTTTGTCTCTCTTTGTAGTCGTTTTGTGTCTCTCTGTGGTTGTTTTGTGTCTCTGTGGTCATCTTGTGTCTCTTTGTGGTCGTTTTGTGTATCTGGATGTTTTGTGTCTCTTTGTGGTAGTTTTGTCTCTCTTTGTGGTCATTTTGTGTCTCTTTGTGGTTGTTTTGTGTCTGTCTGTGGTTGTTTTGTGTCTCTGTGGTCGTTTTGTGTCTCTCTGTTGTTTTGTGTCTCTGTGGTCGTTTTGTCTCTCTTTGTGGTCATTTTGTGTCTCTTTGTGGTCATTTTGTGTCTCTTTGTGGTTGTTTTGTGTCTTTTTGTAGTTGTTTTGTGTCTCTCTGGTTGTTTTGTGTCTCTTTCTGGTAATTTTTTGTCTCTTTGTGGTTGTTTTGTGTCTTTTTGTGGTCGTTTTGTCTCTCTTTGTGGTCATTTTGTGTCTCTTTGTGGTCATTTTGTGTCTCTTTGTGGTTGTTTTGTGTCTCTTTGTAGTTGTTTTGTGTGTCTCTGGTTGTTTTGTGTCTCTTTCTGGTAATTTCTTGTCTCTTTGTGGTCGTTTTGTGTCTCTTTGTGTTTGTTTTATGTCTCTTTGTGGTTGTTTTGTGTCTCTTTGTGGTAGTTTTGTTTCTCTTTTTGGTAGTTTTGTCTCTCTTTGTTGTCATTTTGTGTCTCTATGGTCGTTTTGTGTCTCTTTGTGGTTGTTTTGTGTCTCTGGATGTTTGGTGTCTCTTTGTGGTCGTTATGTGTCTCTGGATGTTTTGTGTCTCTTTGTTGTCGTTTTGTCTCTTGTGGTCATTTTGTGTTTCTTTGTGGTTGTTTTGTGTTTCTGGATGTTTTGTGTCTCTTTCTGGTAATTTTGTGTCTCTCTGTAGTTATTTTGTCTCTCTTTGTAGTCGTTTTGTGTCTCTCTGTGGTTGTTTTGTGTCTCTGTGGTCATCTTGTGTCTCTTTGTGGTCGTTTTGTGTATCTGGATGTTTTGTGTCTCTTTGTGGTAGTTTAGTCTCTCTTTGTGGTCATTTTGTGTCTCTTTGTGGTTGTTTTGTGTCTGTCTGTGGTTGTTTTGTGTGTCTGTGGTCGTTTTGTGTCTCTCTGTTGTTTTGTGTCTCTGTGGTCGTTTTGTCTCTCTTTGTGGTCATTTTGTGTCTCTTTGTGGTCATTTTGTGTCTCTTTGTGGTTGTTTTGTGTCTTTTTGTAGTTGTTTTGTGTCTCTCTGGTTGTTTTGTGTCTCTTTCTGGTAATTTTTTGTCTCTTTGTGGTTGTTTTGTGTCTTTTTGTGGTCGTTTTGTCTCTCTTTGTGGTCATTTTGTGTCTCTTTGTGGTCATTTTGTGTCTCTTTGTGGTTGTTTTGTGTCTCTTTGTAGTTGTTTTGTGTGTCTCTGGTTGTTTTGTGTCTCTTTCTGGTAATTTCTTGTCTCTTTGTGGTCATTTTGTGTCTCTTTGTGTTTGTTTTATGTCTCTTTGTGGTTGTTTTGTGTCTCTTTGTGATCGTTTTGTGTCTCTTTGTAGCTGTTGTGTCTCTTTGTGGTAGTTTTGTTTCTCTTTGTGGTAGTTTTGTCTCTCTTTGTTGTCATTTTGTGTCTCTGTGGTCATCTTGTGTCTCTTTGTGGTCGTTTTGTGTATCTGGATGTTTTGTGTCTCTTTGTGGTAGTTTTGTCTCTCTTTGTGGTCATTTTGTGTCTCTTTGTGGTTGTTTTGTGTCTCGTTGTGGTTGTTTTGTGTCTCTGGATGTTTTGTGTCTCTTTCTGCTTGTTGTGTGACTCTCTGTGGTTGTTTTGCGTCTCTTTGTGGTTGTTATGTGTCTCTTTGAGGTCGTTTTGTGTCTCTGGATGTTTTGTGTCTCTGGATGTTGTGTGTCTCTTTGTGGTTGTTATGTGTGTCTTTGTCGTTGTTTTGTGTCTCTTTGTGGTCGTTTTATGTCTCTGGATGTTTTGTGTCTCTTTCTGCTTGTTATGTGTCTCTCTGTGGTTGTTTTTTGTCTCTGTGGTCGTTTTGTGTCTGGATGTTTTGTGTCTCTTTGTGGTTGTTATGTGACTCTCTGTGGTTGTTTTGTGTCTCTTTGTGGTTGTTATGTGACTCTCTGTGGTTGTTTTGTGTCTCTTTGTGGTTGTTGTGTGTCTCTTTGTGGTCGTTTTGTGTCTCTGGATGTTTGGTGTCTCTTTGTGGTCGTTATGTGTCTCTGGATGTTTTGTGTCTCTTTGTTGTCGTTTTGTCTCTTGTGGTCATTTTGTGTTTATTTGTGGTTGTTTTGTGTTTCTGGATGTTTTGTGTCTCTTTCTGGTAATTTTGTGTCTCTCTGTAGTTATTTTGTCTCTCTTTGTAGTCGTTTTGTGTCTCTCTGTGGTTGTTTTGTGTCTCTGTGGTCATCTTGTGTCTCTTTGTGGTCGTTTTGTGTATCTGGATGTTTTCTGTCTCTTTGTGGTAGTTTTGTCTCTCTTTGTGGTCATTTTGTGTCTCTTTGTGGTTGTTTTGTGTCTGTCTGTGGTTGTTTTGTGTCTCTGTGGTCGTTTTGTGTCTCTCTGTTGTTTTGTGTCTCTGTGGTCGTTTTGTCTCTCTTTGTGGTCATTTTGTGTCTCTTTGTGGTCATTTTGTGTCTCTTTGTGGTTGTTTTGTGTCTTTTTGTAGTTGTTTTGTGTCTCTCTGGTTGTTTTGTGTCTCTTTCTGGTAATTTTTTGTCTCTTTGTGGTTGTTTTGTGTCTTTTTGTGGTCGTTTTGTCTCTCTTTGTGGTCATTTTGTGTCTCTTTGTGGTCATTTTGTGTCTCTTTGTGGTTGTTTTGTGTCTCTTTGTAGTTGTTTTGTGTGTCTCTGGTTGTTTTGTGTCTCTTTCTGGTAATTTCTTGTCTCTTTGTGGTCGTTTTGTGTCTCTTTGTGTTTGTTTTATGTCTCTTTGTGGTTGTTTTGTGTCTCTTTGTGATCGTTTTGTGTCTCTTTGTAGCTGTTGTGTCTCTTTGTGGTAGTTTTGTTTCTCTTTGTGGTAGTTTTGTCTCTCTTTGTTGTCATTTTGTGTCTCTATGGTCGTTTTGTGTCTCTTTGTGGTTGTTTTGTGTCTCTGGATGTTTGGTGTCTCTTTGTGGTCGTTATGTCTCTTGTGGTCATTTTGTGTTTCTTTGTGGTTGTTTTGTGTTTCTGGATGTTTTGTGTCTCTTTCTGGTAATTTTGTGTCTCTCTGTAGTTATTTTGTCTCTCTTTGTAGTCGTTTTGTGTCTCTCTGTGGTTGTTTTGTGTCTCTGTGGTCATCTTGTGTCTCTTTGTGGTCGTTTTGTGTATCTGGATGTTTTGTGTCTCTTTGTGGTAGTTTAGTCTCTCTTTGTGGTCATTTTGTGTCTCTTTGTGGTTGTTTTGTGTCTGTCTGTGGTTGTTTTGTGTGTCTGTGGTCGTTTTGTGTCTCTCTGTTGTTTTGTGTCTCTGTGGTCGTTTTGTCTCTCTTTGTGGTCATTTTGTGTCTCTTTGTGGTCATTTTGTGTCTCTTTGTGGTTGTTTTGTGTCTTTTTGTAGTTGTTTTGTGTCTCTCTGGTTGTTTTGTGTCTCTTTCTGGTAATTTTTTGTCTCTTTGTGGTTGTTTTGTGTCTTTTTGTGGTCGTTTTGTCTCTCTTTGTGGTCATTTTGTGTCTCTTTGTGGTCATTTTGTGTCTCTTTGTGGTTGTTTTGTGTCTCTTTGTAGTTGTTTTGTGTGTCCCTGGTTGTTTTGTGTCTCTTTCTGGTAATTTCTTGTCTCTTTGTGGTCGTTTTGTGTCTCTTTGTGTTTGTTTTATGTCTCTTTGTGGTTGTTTTGTGTCTCTTTGTGATCGTTTTGTGTCTCTTTGTAGCTGTTGTGTCTCTTTGTGGTAGTTTTGTTTCTCTTTGTGGTAGTTTTGTCTCTCTTTGTTGTCATTTTGTGTCTCTATGGTCGTTTTGTGTCTCTTTGTGGTTGTTTTGTGTCTCTGGATGTTTTGTGTCTCTTTGTGTTTGTTTTGTGCCTCTTTCTGGTAATTTTTTGTGTCTTTGTGGTAGCTTTGTGTCTCTTTGTGGTAGTTTTGTGTCTCTTTGTGATTGTTTTGTGTCTCTTTGTGATAATTTTGTGTCTCTTTGTAGTTGTTGTGTCTCTGTGGTGGTTTTGTCTCTCTTTGTGGTCGTTTTATGTCTGTTTGTGGTAGTTTTCTCTGTCTTTGTGGGAATTTTGTGTCTCTGTGGTCGTTTTGTATCTCTTTGTGGTTGTTTTGTGTCTCTGGATGTTTTGTGTCTCTTTGTGGTCGTTTTGTCTCTTGTGGTCATTTTGTGTCTCTTTGTGGTTGTTTTGTGTCTCTGGATGTTTTGTGTCTCTTTCTGGTAATTTTGTGTCTCTCTGTGGTTGTTTTGTCTCTCTTTGTAGTCGTTTTTTGTCTCTCTGTGGTTGTTTTGTGTCTGGATGTTTTGTGTCTCTTTGTGGTTGTTATGTGACTCTCTGTGGTTGTTTTGTGTCTCTTTGTGGTTGTTATGTGACTCTCTGTGGTTGTTTTGTGTCTCTTTGTGGTTGTTGTGTGTCTCTGGATGTTTGGTGTCTCTTTGTGGTCGTTATGTGTCTCTGGATGTTTTGTGTCTCTTTGTTGTCGTTTTGTCTCTTGTGGTCATTTTGTGTTTCTTTGTGGTTGTTTTGTGTTTCTGGATGTTTTGTGTCTCTTTCTGGTAATTTTGTGTCTCTCTGTAGTTATTTTGTCTCTCTTTGTAGTCGTTTTGTGTCTCTCTGTGGTTGTTTTGTGTCTCTGTGGTCATCTTGTGTCTCTTTGTGGTCGTTTTGTGTATCTGGATGTTTTGTGTCTCTTTGTGGTAGTTTTGTCTCTCTTTGTGGTCATTTTGTGTCTCTTTGTGGTTGTTTTGTGTCTGTCTGTGGTTGTTTTGTGTCTCTTTCTGGTCATTTTGTGTCTCTTTGTGGTTGTTTTCTGTCTCTGGATGTTTTGTGTCTCTTTCTGCTTGTTATGTGTCTCTCTGTGGTTGTTTTGTGTCTCTTTGTGGTTGTTATGTGTCTCTTTGTGGTCGTTATGTGTCTCTTTGTGGTCGTTTTGTGTCTCTTTGTGGTTGTTTTGTGTCTCTGGATGTTTGGTGTCTCTTTGTGGTCGTTATGTGTCTCTGGATGTTTTGTGTCTCTTTGTTGTCGTTTTGTCTCTTGTGGTCATTTTGTGTTTCTTTGTGGTTGTTTTGTGTTTCTGGATGTTTTGTGTCTCTTTGTGGTCGTTATGTGTCTCTCTGTGGTCGTTTTGTGTCTCTTTGTGGTTGTTTTGTGTCTCTGGATGTTTGGTGTCTCTTTGTGGTCGTTATGTGTCTCTGGATGTTTTGTGTCTCTTTGTTGTCGTTTTGTCTCTTGTGGTCATTTTGTGTTTCTTTGTGGTTGTTTTGTGTTTCTGGATGTTTTGTGTCTCTTTCTGGTAATTTTGTGTCTCTCTGTAGTTATTTTGTCTCTCTTTGTAGTCGTTTTGTGTCTCTCTGTGGTTGTTTTGTGTCTCTGTGGTCATCTTGTGTCTCTTTGTGGTCGTTTTGTGTATCTGGATGTTTTGTGTCTCTTTGTGGTAGTTTTGTCTCTCTTTGTGGTCATTTTGTGTCTCTTTGTGGTTGTTTTGTGTCTGTCTGTGGTTGTTTTGTGTCTCTTTCTGGTCATTTTGTGTCTCTTTGTGGTTGTTTTCTGTCTCTGGATGTTTTGTGTCTCTTTCTGCTTGTTATGTGTCTCTCTGTGGTTGTTTTGTGTCTCTTTGTGGTTGTTATGTGTCTCTTTGTGGTCGTTATGTGTCTCTTTGTGGTCGTTTTGTGTATCTTTGTGGTCGTTTTGTGTCTCTGGATGTTTTGTGTCTCTTTCCCGTAATTTTGTGTCTCTTTGTGGTAGTTTTGTCTCTCTTTGTGATCATTTTGTGTCTCTGTGGTCGTTTTGTGTCTCTTTGTGGTTGTTTTGTGTCTCTGAATGTTTTGTGTCTCTTTCTGCTTGTTATGTGTCTCCCTGTGGTTGTTTTCTGTCTCTCTGTGGTTGTTTTGTGTCTCTTTCTGGTCATTTTGTGTCTCTTTGTGGTCATCTTGTGTCTCTTTGTGGTTGTTGTGTGTCTCTTTGTGGTCGTTTTGTGTCTCTTTGTGGTCGTTTTGTGTCTCTGGATGTTTTGTGTCTCTTTCCGGTAATTTTGTTTCTCTTTGTGGTAGTTTTGTCTCTCTTTGTGGTCATTTTGTGTCTCTCTGTGCTTGTTTTGTCTCTCTTTGTGGTTGTTTTGTGTCTCTCTGTTCTTGTTTTGTGTCTCTGTGGTCGTTTTGTGTCTCTCTGTGTGGTCATTTTGTGTCTTTTTGTGGTCGTTTTGTCTCTTGTGGTCATTTTGTGTCTCTTTGTGGTTGTTTTGTGTCTCTTTGTAGTTGTTTTGTGTCTCTGTGGTTGTTTTGTGTCTCTTTCTGGTAATTCTTTGTCTCTTTGTGGTAGCTTTGTGTCTCTTTGAGGTAGTTTTTGTTCTCTTTGTGGTTGTTTTGTCTCTTTTTGGTCGTTTTGTTTCTCTGGATGTTTTGTGTCTCTTTGTGGTCGATTTGTCTCTTGTGGTCATTTTGTGTCTCTCTGTGGTTGTTTTGTGTCTCTGTGGTCGTTTTGTGTCTCTCTGTGGTCATCTTGTGTCTCTTTGTGGTTGTTATGTGTCTCTGGATGTTTTGTGTCTCTTTCTGTTAATTTTGTGTCTCTCTGTGGTTTTTTTGTCTCTCTTTGTAGTCGTTATGTGTCTCTCTGTGGTTGTTATGTGTCTCTTTGTGGTCGTTATGTGTCTCTTTGTGGTAGTTTTGTCTCTCTTTGTGGTCATTTTGTGTCTCTGTGGTCGTTTTGTGTCTCTTTGTGGTTGTTTTGTGTCTCTGAATGTTTTGTGTCTCTTTCTGCTTGTTATGTGTCTCCCTGTGGTTGTTTTCTGTCTCTCTGTGGTTGTTTTCTGTCTCTTTATGGTCATTTTGTGTCTCTTTGTGGTTGTTTTATGTCTCTGGATGTTTTGTGTCTCTTTCTGCTTGTTATGTGTCTCTCTGTGGTTGTTTTGTGTCTCTTTGTGGTTGTTATGTGTCTCTTTGTGGTCGTTTTGTGTCTCTTTGTGGTTGTTGTGTGTCTTTATGGTCGTTTTGTGTCTCTTTGTGGTCGTTTTGTGTCTCTGGATGTTTTGTGTCTCTTTCCGGTAATTTTGTTTCTCTTTGTGGTAGTTTTCTCTCTCTTTGTGGTCATTTTGTGTCTCTGTGGTCGTTTTGTGTCTCTTTGTGGTTGTTTTCTGTCTCTGAATGTTTTGTGTCTCTTTGTGGTCGTTTTGTCTCTTGTGGTCATTTAGTGTCTATTTGTGGTTGTTTTGTGTATCTGGATGTTTTGTGTCTCTTTCTGGTCATTTTATGTCTCTCTGTGCTTGTTTTGTCCCTCTTTGTGGTTGTTTTGTGTCTCTCCGTTCTTGTTTTGTGTCTCTGTGGTCGTTTTGTGTCTCTCTGTGGTTTTTTTGTGTCTTTTTGTGGTCGTTTTGTCTCTTGTGGTCATTTTGTGTCTCTTTGTGGTTGTTTTGTGTCTCTTTGTAGTTGTTTTGTGTCTCTGTGGTTGTTTTGTGTCTCTTTCTGGTAATTCTTTGTCTCTTTGTGGTAGCTTTGTGTCTCTTTGTGGTAGTTTTTTTTCTCTTTGTGGTTGTTTTGTGTCTCTTTGTGATCGTTTTGTGTCTCTTTGTAGTTGTTTTGTGTCTCTCTGTTGTTGTTTTGTGTCTCTCTGTGCTTGTTTTGTGTCTCTTTGTGGTTGTTATGTTTCTCTTTGTGGTCGTTTGGTGTCTCTTTGTGGTTGTTATGTGTCTCCTTGTGGTCGTTTTGTGTCTCTTTGTGGTCGTTTTGTGTCTCTGGATGTTTTGTGTCTCTTTCCGGTAATTTTGTGTCTCTTTGTGATAGTTTTGTCTCTCTTTTTGGTCATTTTGTGTGTCTGTGGTCGTTTTGTGTCTCTTTGTGGTTGTTTTGTGTCTCTGAATGTTTTGTGACTCTTTGTGGTCGTTTTGTCTCTTGTGGTCATTTTGTGTCTATTTGTGGTTGTTTTGTGTATCTGGATGTTTTGTGTCTCTTTCTGGTCATTTTATGTCTCTCTGTGCTTGTTTTGTCTCTCTTTGTGGTTGTTTTGTGTCTCTCTGTTCTTGTTTTGTGTCTCTGTGGTCGTTTTGTGTCTCTCTGTGGTTGTTTTGTGTCTTTTTGTGGTCCTTTTGTCTCTTGTTGTCATTTTGTGTCTCTTTGTGGTTGTTTTGTGTCTCTTTGTAGTTGTTTTGTGTCTCTGTGTTTGTTTTGTGTCTCTTTCTGAGAATTCTTTGTCTCTTTGTGGTAGCTTTGTGTCTCTCTGTGGTTGTTTTGTGTCTCTTTGTGGTTATTATATTTCTCTTTGTGGTCGTTTGGTGTCTCTTTGTAGTTGTTTTGTGTCTCTCTGTGGTTGTTTTGTATCTCTCTGTGGTTGTTTTGTGTCTCTTTGTGGTTATTATGTTTCTCTTTGTGGTCGTTTGGTGTCTCTTTGTGGTTGTTATGTGTCTCCTTGTGGTCGTTTTGTGTCTCTTTGTGGTCGTTTTGTGTCTCTGGATGTTTTGTGTCTCTTTCCGGTAATTTTGTGTCTCTCTGTGATAGTTTTGTCTCTCTTTGTGGTCATTTTGTGTGTCTGTGGTCGCAATATGTCTCTTTGTGGTTGTTTTGTGTCTCTGGATGTTTTGTGTCTCTTTGTGGTCGTTTTGTCTGTTGTGATCATTTTGTGTCTCTTTCTGCTTGTTATGTGTCTCTCTGTGTTTTTTTGTGTCTCTTTGTGGTTGTTATGTGTCTCTTTGTTGTCGTTTTGTGTCTCTTTGTGGTTGTTATGTGTCTCTTCGTGGTCGTTTTGTGTCTCTTTGTGGTCGTTTTGTGTCTCTGAATGTTTTGTGTATCTTTCCGGTAATTTTGTTTCTCTTTGTGGTCGTTTTGTCTCTCTTTGTGGTCATTTTGTGTGTCTGTGGTCGTTTTGTGTCTCTTTGTGGTTGTTATGTGTCTCTGGATGTTTTGTGTCTCTTTGTGGTAGTTTTGTCTCTCTTTGTGGTCATTTTGTGTCTCTGTGGTCGTTTTGTGTCTCTTTGTGGTTGTTTTGTGTCTCTCTGTGGTTGTTTTGTGTCTCTTTCTGGTCATTTTGTGTCTCTTTGTGGTTGTTTTATGTCTCTGGATGTTTTGTGTCTCTTTCTGCTTGTTATGTGTCTCTCTGTGTTTCTTTTGTGTCTCTTTGTGGTTGTTATGTGTCTCTTTGTGGTCGTTTTGTGTCTCTTTGTGGTTGTTATGTGTCTCTTTGTGGTCGTTTTGTGTCTCTTTGTGGTCGTTTTGTGTCTCTTTGTGGTTGTTATGTGTCTCTTTGTGGTCGTTTTGTGTCTCTTTGTGGTCGTTTTGTGTCTCTTTGTGGTCGTTTTGTGTCTCTGGATGTTTTGTAACTCTTTCCGGTAATTTTGATTCTCTTTGTGGTCGTTTTGTCTCTCTTTGTGGTCATTTTGTGTGTCTGTGGTCGTTTTGTGTCTCTTTGTGGTTGTTTTGTGTCTCTGGATGTTTTGTGTCTCTTTGTGGTAGTTTTGTCTCTCTTTGTGGTCATTTTGTGTCTCCTTGTGGTTGTTTTGTGTCTCTGTGGTCGTTTTATGTCTCTCTGTGGTTGTTTTGTGTCTTTTTGTGGTCGTTTTGTCACTTGTGGTCATTTTGTGTCTCTTTGTGGTCGTTTTGTGTCTCTTTGTGGTAGTTTTATGTCTCTTTGTGGTTGTTTTGTGTCTCTTTGTGATCGTTTTGTGTCTCTTTGTAGTTGTTGTGTCTCTTTGTGGTCGTTTTGTGTCTCTTTTTGGTCGTTTTGTGTCTCTTTGTGGTCGTTTTGTCTCTTGTGGTCATTTTGTGTCTCTCTGTGGTTGTTTTGTGTCTCTGTGGTCGTTTTGTGTCTCTCTGTGGTCATCTTGTGTCTCTTTGTGGTCGTTTTGTGTATCTGAATGTTTTGTGTCTTTCATCATTTTTATGGCTTATGTGGTGCTGTGGCTTAGTTGGTCAAAGTGCCTGTCTAGTAAACAGGAGATCCTGGGTTCAAATCCCAGCAGTGCCTGTGGTCCTGTTAAGCTAACGATGACTTAGTATATAAAACAGGTCATTATCAGGGTTCTACTGAATGTTTTTCATTGGTCCTCTAAATTAAATGATGAACGTTTAAATGATGAACATCATGATTATTATGAGTCTGTTCTTTGGTCAGACTTGATAAAAATGTTTTTAGAAATCGGAGTTAGTTTTGGGAGAGGCTTTGGATCTACTTCCTCAAGTGGATCCAGTTCAGGACAAAGTGACTCCAGCCGATAATCTTTATTCTTTCATAATTTTCATGACTTATGTGTTGCTGTGGCTTAGCTGGTCAAAGTGCCTGTCTTGTAAACAGGAGATCCTGGGTTCAAATCCCAGCAGTGCCTGTGGTCTTTTTAAGCTAACTATGACTTAGCATATAAGTGTGTCTTTGTGGTTGTTATGTGTCGTTTTGTGTCTCTGGATGTTTTCTGTCTCTCTGTGGTTGTTTTGTGTCTCTTTGTGTTTGTTTTGTGTCTCTCTGTGGTTGTTTTGTGTCTCTGGATGTTTTGTGTCTCTTTCTGCTTGTTAAGTGTCTCTCTGTGGTTGTTATGTGTCTCTTTGTGGTTGTTATGTGTCTCTGGATGTTTTGTGTCTCTTTCTGCTTGTTTTGTGTCTCTCTGTGGTTGTTTTGTGTCTCTTTGTGGTCGTTTTGTGACTTTCATAGTTTTTCTGACTTATGTGGTGCTGTAGCTTAGTTGGTCAAAGTGCCTGTCTAGTAAACAGGAGATCCTGGGTTCAAATCCCAGCAGTGCCTGTGGTCTTGTTAAGCTAACGATGACTTAGCATATAAGTGTCTCTTTGTGGTTGTTTTCTGTCTCTTTCTGGTCATTTTGTGTCTCTTTGTGGTTGTTTTCTGTCTCTTTCTGGTCATTTTGTGTCTCTTTGTGGTTGTTTTCTGTCTCTGGATGTATTGTGTCTCTTTCTGCTTGTTATGTGTCTCTTTGTGGTCGTTATGTGTCTCTCTGTGGTTGTTTTGTGTCTCTTTCTGGTCATTTTGTGTCTCTTTGTGGTTGTTTTCTGTCTCTGGATTTTTTGTGTCTCTTTCTGCTTGTTATGTGTCTCTCTGTGGTTGTTTTGTGTCTCTTTCTGGTTGTTATGTGTCTCTTTGTGGTCGTTATGTGTCTCTTTGTGGTAGTTTTGTCTCTCTTTGTGGTCATTTTGTGTCTCCTTGTGGTCGTTTTGTGTCTCTGTGGTCGTTTTATGTCTCTCTGTGGTTGTTTTGTGTCTTTTTGTGGTCGTTTTGTCACTTGTGGTCATTTTGTGTCTCTTTGTGGTCGTTTTGTGTCTCTTTGTCGTAGTTTTATGTCTCTTTGTGGTTGTTTTGTGTCTCTTTGTGATCGTTTTGTGTCTCTTTGTAGTTGTTGTGTCTCTTTGTGGTCGTTTTGTGTCTCTTTTTGGTCGTTTTGTGTCTCTTTGTGGTCGTTTTGTCTCTTGTGGTCATTTTGTGTCTCTCTGTGGTTGTTTTGTGTCTCTGTGGTCGTTTTGTGTCTCTCTGTGGTCATCTTGTGTCTCTTTGTGGTCGTTTTGTGTATCTGAATGTTTTGTGTCTTTCATCATTTTTATGGCTTATATGGTGCTGTGGCTTAGTTGGTCAAAGTGCCTGTCTTGTAAACAGGAGATCCTGGGTTCAAATCCCAGCAGTGCCTGTGGTCCTGTTAAGCTAACGATGACTTAGTATATAAAACAGGTCATTATCAGGGTTCTACTGAATGTTTTTCATTGGTCCTCTAAATTAAATGATGAACGTTTAAATGATGAACATCATGATTATTATGAGTCTGTTCTTTGGTCAGACTTGATAAAAATGTTTTTAGAAATCGGAGTTAGTTTTGGGAGAGGCTTTGGATCTACTTCCTCAAGTGGATCCAGTTCAGGACAAAGTGACTCCAGCCGATAATCTTTATTCTTTCATAATTTTCATGACTTATGTGTTGCTGTGGCTTAGCTGGTCAAAGTGCCTGTCTTGTAAACAGGAGATCCTGGGTTCAAATCCCAGCAGTGCCTGTGGTCTTTTTAAGCTAACTATGACTTAGCATATAAGTGTGTCTTTGTGGTTGTTATGTGTCGTTTTGTGTCTCTGGATGTTTTCTGTCTCTCTGTGGTTGTTTTGTGTCTCTTTGTGTTTGTTTTGTGTCTCTTTGTGGTTGTTTTGTGTCTCTGGATGTTTTGTGTCTCTTTCTGCTTGTTAAGTGTCTCTCTGTGGTTGTTATGTGTCTCTTTGTGGTTGTTATGTGTCTCTGGATGTTTTGTGTCTCTTTTTGCTTGTTTTGTGTCTCTCTGTGGTTGTTTTGTGTCTCTTTGTGGTCGTTTTGTGACTTTCATAATTTTTCTGACTTATGTGGTGCTGTAGCTTAGTTGGTCAAAGTGCCTGTCTAGTAAACAGGAGATCCTGGGTTCAAATCCCAGCAGTGCCTGTGGTCCTGTTAAGCTAACGATGACTTAGCATATAAGTGTCTCTTTGTGGTTTTTTTATGTCTCTGGATGTTTTGTGTCTCTTTCTGCTTGTTATGTGTCTCTCTGTGGTTGTTTTGTGTCTCTTTGTGGTTGTTATGTGTCTCTTTGTGGTCGTTATGTGTCTCTTTGTGGTCATTTTGTGTATCTTTGTGGTCGTTTTGTGTCTCTGGATGTTTTGTGTCTCTTTCTGCTTGTTAAGTGTCTCTCTGTGGTTGTTTTGTGTCTCTTTGTGGTTGTTATGTGTCTCTTTGTGGTCGTTTTGTGTCTCTTTGTGGTTGTTATGTGTCTCTGGATGTTTTGTGTCTCTTTCTGTTAATTTAGTGTCTCTCTGTGGTTTTTTTTGTCTCTCTTTGTAGTCGTTTTGTGTCTCTCTGCGGTTGTTTTGTGTCTCTGTGGTCGTTTAGTGTCTTTCATCATTTTTCTGACTTATGTGGTGCTGTGGCTTAGTTGGTCAAAGTGCCTGTCTCGTAAACAGGAGATCCTGGGTTCAAATCCCAGCAGTGCCTGTGGTCCTGTTAAGCTAACGATGACTTAGCATATAAGTGTCTCTTTGTGGTTGTTTTATGTCTCTGGATGTTTTGTGTCTCTTTCTGCTTGTTATGTGTCTCTCTGTGGTTGTTTTGTGTCTCTTTGTGGTTGTTATGTGTCTCTTTGTGGTCGTTATGTGTCTCTTTGTTGTCGTTTTGTGTCTCTTTGTGGTTGTTATGTGTCTCTGGATGTTTTGTGTCTCTTTCTGTTAATTTTGTGTCTCTCTGTGTTTTTTTTTTGTCTCTCTTTGTGGTTGTTACGTGTCTCTTTGTGGTCGTTTTGTGTATCTGAATGTTTTGTGTCTTTCATCATTTTTCTGACTTATGTGGCGCTGTAGCTTAGTTGGTCAAAGTGCCTGTCTAGTAAACAGGAGATCCTGGGTTCAAATCCCAGCAGTGCCTGTGGTCCTGTTAAGCTAACGATGACTTAGCATATAAGTGTCTCTTTGTGGTTGTTTTCTGTCTCTCTGTGGTAGTTTTGTCTCTCTTTGTGGTCGTTTTGTCTCTCTTTGTGGTCGTTTTGTCTCTCTTTGTGGTCATTTTGTGTCTCTGTGGTCGTTTTGTGTCTCTTTGTGGTTGTTTTGTGTCTCTATGTGGTTGTTTTGTGTCTCTTTCTGGTTGTTATGTATCTCTTTGTGGTCGTTATCTGTCTCTCTGTGGTTGTTTTGTGTCTCTTTCTGGTCATTTTGTGTCTCTTTGTGGTTGTTTTCTGTCTCTGGATTTTTTGTGTCTCTTTCTGCTTGTTATGTGTCTCTCTGTGGTTGTTTTGTGTCTCTTTCTGGTTGTTATGTGTCTCTTTGTGGTCGTTATGTGTCTCTTTGTGGTAGTTTTGTCTCTCTTTGTGGTCGTTTTGTGTCTCTTTGTGGTTGTTTTGTGTCTCTCTGTGGTTGTTTTGTGTCTCTTTCTGGTCATTTTGTGTCTCTTTGTGGTTGTTTTATGTCTCTGGATGTTTTGTGTCTCTTTCTGCTTGTTATGTGTCTCTCTGTGGTCGTTTTGTGTCTCTTTGTGGTCGTTTTGTGTCTCTGGATGTTTTGTAACTCTTTCCGGTAATTTTGTTTCTCTTTGTGGTCGTTTTGTCTCTCTTTGTGGTCATTTTGTGTGTCTGTGGTCGTTTTGTGTCTCTTTGTGGTAGTTTTGTCTTTCTTTGTGGTCATTTTGTGTCTCCTTGTGGTCGTTTTGTGTCTCTGTGGTCGTTTTATGTCTCTCTGTGGTTGTTTTGTGTCTTTTTGTGGTCGTTTTGTCACTTGTGGTCATTTTGTGTCTCTTTGTGGTCGTTTTGTGTCTCTTTGTGGTAGTTTTATGTCTCTTTGTGGTTGTTTTGTGTCTCTTTGTGATCGTTTTGTGTCTCTTTGTAGTTGTTGTGTCTCTTTGTGGTCGTTTTGTGTCTCTTTTTGGTCGTTTTGTGTCTCTTTGTGGTCGTTTTGTCTCTTGTGGTCATTTTGTGTCTCTCTGTGGTTGTTTTGTGTCTCTGTGGTCGTTTTGTGTCTCTCTTTGGTCATCTTGTGTCTCTTTGTGGTCGTTTTGTGTATCTGAATGTTTTGTGTCTTTCATCATTTTTATGGCTTATGTGGTGCTGTGGCTTAGCTGGTCAAAGTGCCTGTCTAGTAAACAGGAGATCCTGGGTTCAAATCCCAGCAGTGCCTGTGGTCCTGTTAAGCTAACGATCACTTAGCATATAAGTGTCTCTTTGTGGTTGTTTTATGTCTCTGGATGTTTTGTGTCTCTTTCTGCTTGTTATGTGTCTCTCTGTGGTTGTTTTGTGTCTCTTTGTGGTTGTTATGTGTCTCTTTGTGGTCGTTATGTGTCTCTTTGTTGTCGTTTTGTGTCTCTGGATGTTTTGTGTCTCTTTCTGCTTGTTAAGTGTCTCTCTGTGGTTGTTTTGTGTCTCTTTGTGGTTGTTATGTGTCTCTTTGTGGTCGTTTTGTGTCTCTTTGTGGTTGTTATGTGTCTCTGGATGTTTTGTGTCTCTTTCTGTTAATTTTGTGTCTCTCTGTGTTTTTTTTTTGTCTCTCTTTGTAGTCGTTTTGTGTCTCTCTGCGGTTGTTTTGTGTCTCTGTGGTCGTTTAGTGTCTTTCATCATTTTTCTGACTTATGTGGCGCTGTGGCTTAGTTGGTCAAAGTGCCTGTCTCGTAAACAGGAGATCCTGGGTTCAAATCCCAGCAGTGCCTGTGGTCCTGTTAAGCTAACGATGACTTAGTATATAAGTGTCTCTTTGAGGTCCTTTTGTGTCTCTGGATGTTTTCTGTCTCTCTGTGGTTGTTTTGTGTGTCTTTCTGGTCATTTTGTGTGTCTTTGTGGTGGTTTTGTGTCTCTGGATGTTTTGTGTCTCTTTCTGCTTGTTAAGTGTCTCTCTGTGGTTGTTTTGTGTCTCTTTGTGGTTGTTACGTGTCTCTTTGTGGTCGTTTTGTGTATCTGAATGTTTTGTGTCTTTCATCATTTTTCTGACTTATGTGGCGCTGTAGCTTAGTTGGTCAAAGTGCCTGTCTAGTAAACAGGAGATCCTGGGTTCAAATCCCAGCAGTGCCTGTGGTCCTGTTAAGCTAACGATGACTTAGCATATAAGTGTCTCTTTGTGGTTGTTTTCTGTCTCTCTGTGGTAGTTTTGTCTCTCTTTGTGGTCGTTTTGTCTCTCTTTGTGGTCGTTTTGTCTCTCTTTGTGGTCATTTTGTGTCTCTGTGGTCGTTTTGTGTCTCTTTGTGGTTGTTTTGTGTCTCTCTGTGGTTGTTTTGTGTCTCTTTCTGGTTGTTATGTATCTCTTTGTGGTCGTTATCTGTCTCTCTGTGGTTGTTTTGTGTCTCTTTCTGGTCATTTTGTGTCTCTTTGTGGTTGTTTTCTGTCTCTGGATTTTTTGTGTCTCTTTCTGCTTGTTATGTGTCTCTCTGTGGTTGTTTTGTGTCTCTTTCTGGTTGTTATGTGTCTCTTTGTGGTCGTTATGTGTCTCTTTGTGGTAGTTTTGTCTCTCTTTGTGGTCGTTTTGTGTCTCTTTGTGGTTGTTTTGTGTCTCTCTGTGGTTGTTTTGTGTCTCTTTCTGGTCATTTTGTGTCTCTTTGTGGTTGTTTTATGTCTCTGGATGTTTTGTGTCTCTTTCTGCTTGTTATGTGTCTCTCTGTGTTTCTTTTGTGTCTCTTTGTGGTTGTTATGTGTCTCTTTGTGGTCGTTTTGTGTCTCTTTGTGGTTGTTATGTGTCTCTTTGTGGTCGTTTTGTGTCTCTTTGTGGTCGTTTTGTGTCTCTTTGTGGTTGTTATGTGTCTCTTTGTGGTCGTTTTGTGTCTCTTTGTGGTCGTTTTGTGTCTCTGGATGTTTTGTAACTCTTTCCGGTAATTTTGTTTCTCTTTGTGGTCGTTTTGTCTCTCTTTGTGGTCATTTTGTGTGTCTGTGGTCGTTTTGTGTCTCTTTGTGGTAGTTTTGTCTTTCTTTGTGGTCATTTTGTGTCTCCTTGTGGTCGTTTTGTGTCTCTGTGGTCGTTTTATGTCTCTCTGTGGTTGTTTTGTGTCTTTTTGTGGTCGTTTTGTCACTTGTGGTCATTTTGTGTCTCTTTGTGGTCGTTTTGTGTCTCTTTGTGGTAGTTTTATGTCTCTTTGTGGTTGTTTTGTGTCTCTTTGTGATCGTTTTGTGTCTCTTTGTAGTTGTTGTGTCTCTTTGTGGTCGTTTTGTGTCTCTTTTTGGTCGTTTTGTGTCTCTTTGTGGTCGTTTTGTCTCTTGTGGTCATTTTGTGTCTCTCTGTGGTTGTTTTGTGTCTCTGTGGTCGTTTTGTGTCTCTCTGTGGTCATCTTGTGTCTCTTTGTGGTCGTTTTGTGTATCTGAATGTTTTGTGTCTTTCATCATTTTTATGGCTTATGTTGTACTGTGGCTTAGTTGGTCAAAGTGCCTTTCTAGTAAACAGGAGATCCTGGGTTCAAATCCCAGCAGTGCCTGTGGTCCTGTTAAGCTAACGATGACTTAGTATATAAAACAGGTCATTATCAGGGTTCTACTGAATGTTTTTCATTGGTCCTCTAAATTAAATGATGAACGTTTAAATGATGAACATCATGATTATTATGAGTCTGTTCTTTGGTCAGACTTGATAAAAATGTTTTTAGAAATCGGAGTTAGTTTTGGGAGAGGCTTTGGATCTACTTCCTCAAGTGGATCCAGTTCAGGACAAAGTGACTCCAGCCGATAATCTTTATTCTTTCATAATTTTCATGACTTATGTGTTGCTGTGGCTTAGCTGGTCAAAGTGCCTGTCTTGTAAACAGGAGATCCTGGGTTCAAATCCCAGCAGTGCCTGTGGTCTTTTTAAGCTAACTATGACTTAGCATATAAGTGTGTCTTTGTGGTTGTTATGTGTCGTTTTGTGTCTCTGGATGTTTTCTGTCTCTCTGTGGTTGTTTTGTGTCTCTTTGTGTTTGTTTTGTGTCTCTTTGTGGTCGTTTTGTGTCTCTGGATGTTTTGTGTCTCTTTCTGCTTGTTAAGTGTCTCTCTGTGGTTGATTTGTGTCTCTTTCTGGTTGTTATGTATCTCTTTGTGGTCGTTATGTGTCTCTCTGTGGTTGTTTTGTGTCTCTTTCTGGTCATTTTGTGTCTCTTTGTGGTTGTTTTCTGTCTCTGGATTTTTTGTGTCTCTTTCTGCTTGTTATGTGTCTCTCTGTGGTTGTTTTGTGTCTCTTTCTGGTTGTTATGTGTCTCTTTGTGGTCGTTATGTGTCTCTTTGTGGTAGTTTTGTCTCTCTTTGTGGTCATTTTGTGTCTCCTTGTGGTCGTTTTGTGTCTCTGTGGTCGTTTTATGTCTCTCTGTGGTTGTTTTGTGTCTTTTTGTGGTCGTTTTGTCACTTGTGGTCATTTTGTGTCTTTGTTATGTGTCTCTGGATGTTTTGTGTCTCTTTTTGCTTGTTTTGTGTCTCTCTGTGGTTGTTTTGTGTCTCTTTGTGGTCGTTTTGTGACTTTCATAATTTTTCTGACTTATGTGGTGCTGTAGCTTAGTTGGTCAAAGTGCCTGTCTAGTAAACAGGAGATCCTGGGTTGAAATCCCAGCAGTGCCTGTGGTCCTGTTAAGCTAACGATGACTTAACGATGACTTAGCATATAAGTGTCTCTTTGTGGTCGTTATGTGTCTCTTTGTGGTCATTTTGTGTATCTTTGTGGTCGTTTTGTGTCTCTGGATGTTTTGTGTCTCTTTCTGCTTGTTAAGTGTCTCTCTGTGGTTGTTTTGTGTCTCTTTGTTTTTGTTATGTGTCTCTTTGTGGTCGTTTTGTGTCTCTTTGAGGTCGTTTTCTGTCTCTCTGTGGTTGTTTTGTGTGTCTTTCTGGTCATTTTGTGTGTCTTTGTGGTGGTTTTGTGTCTCTGGATGTTTTGTGTCTCTTTCTGCTTGTTAAGTGTCTCTCTGTGGTTGTTTTGTGTCTCTTTGTGGTTGTTATGTGTCTCTTTGTGGTCGTTTTGTGTATCTGAATGTTTTGTGTCTTTCATCATTTTTCTTACTTATGTGGCGCTGTGGCTTAGTTGGTCAAAGTGCCTGTCTAGTAAACAGAAGATCCTGGGTTCAAATCCCAACAGTGCCTGTGGTCTTGTTAAGCTAACGATGACTTAGCATATAAGTGTCTCTTTGTGGTTGTTTTCTGTCATTTTGTGTCTCTTTGTCGTTGTTTTCTGTCTCTGGATGTATTGTGTCTCTTTCTGCTTGTTATGTGTCTCTCTGTGGTTGATTTGTGTCTCTTTCTGGTTGTTATGTATCTCTTTGTGGTCGTTATTTGTCTCTCTGTGGTTGTTTTGTGTCTCTTTCTGGTCATTTTGTGTCTCTTTGTGGTTGTTTTCTGTCTCTGGATTTTTTGTGTCTCTTTCTGCTTGTTATGTGTCTCTCTGTGGTTGTTTTGTGTCTCTTTCTGGTTGTTATGTGTCTCTTTGTGGTCGTTATGTGTCTCTTTGTGGTAGTTTTGTCTCTCTTTGTGGTCATTTTGTGTCTCTGTGGTCGTTTTGTGTCTCTTTGTGGTTGTTTTGTGTCTCTCTGTGGTTGTTTTGTGTCTCTTTCTGGTCATTTTGTGTCTCTTTGTGGTTGTTTTATGTCTCTCTGTGTTTCTTTTGTGTCTCTTTGTGGTTGTTATGTGTCTCTTTGTGGTTGTTTTATGTCTCTGGATGTTTTGTGTCTCTTTCCGGTAATTTTGTGTCTCTTTGTGGTAGTTTTGTCTCTCTTTGTGGTCATTTTGTGTCTCTGTGGTCGTTTTGTGTCTGTTTGTGGTTGTTTTGTGTCTCTGAATGTTTTGTGTCTCTTTGTGGTCGTTTTGTCTCTTGTGGTCATTTTGTGTCTATTTGTGGTTGTTTTGTGTGTCTGGATGTTTTGTATCTCTTTCTGGTCATTTTATGTCTCTCTGTGCTTGTTTTGTCTCTCTTTGTGGTTGTTTTGTGTCTCTGTGGTCGTTTTGTGTCTTTTTGTGGTCATTTTGTCTCTTGTGGTCATTTTGTGTCTCTTTGTGGTTGTTTTGTGTCTCTTTGTAGTTGTTTTGTGTCTCTGTGGTTGTTTTGTGTCTCTTTCTGGTAATTCTTTGTCTCTTTGTGGTAGCTTTGTGTCTCTTTGTGGTAGTTTTTTTTCTCTTTGTGGTTGTTTTGTGTCTCTTTGTGATCGTTTTGTCTCTCTTTGTAGTTGTTTTGTGTCTCTCTGTGGTTGTTTTGTTTCTCTCTGTGGTTGTTTTTTGTGTCTTCGTGGTTGTTATGTTTCTCTTTGTGGTCGTTTGGTGTCTCTTTGTGGTTGTTATATGTCTCATTGTGGTCGTTTTGTGACTCTTTGTGGTCGTTTTGTGTCTCTGGATGTTTTCTGTCTCTTTCCGGTAATTTTGTGTTTCTTTGTGATAGGTTTGTCTCTCTTTGTGGTCATTTTGTGTGTCTGTGGTCGTTTTGTGTCTCTTTGTGGTTGCTTTTTGTCTCTGGATGTTTTGTCTCTCTTTGTGGTCGTTATGTGACTCTGGATGTTTTGTGTCTCTTTGTGGTCGTTTTGTCTGTTGTGGTCATTTTGTGTCTCTTTGTGGTTGTTTTATCTGTCTTTGTAGTTGTTTTTTGTCTCTTTCTGCTTGTTATGTGTCTCTCTGTTTTTTTTCTGTGTCTCTTCGTGGTCGTTTTGTGTCTCTTTGTGGTCGTTTTGTGTCTCTGGATGTTTTGTGTCTCTTTCCGGTAATTTTGTGTCTCTTTGTGGTAGTTTTGTCTCTCTTTGTGGACATTTTATGTCTGTTTGTGGTAGTTTTGTCTCTCTTTGTGGTCATTTTGTGTGTCTGTTGTCGTTTTGTGTCTCTTTGTGGTTGTTTTTTGTCTCTGGATGTTTTGTGTCTCTTTGTGGTCGTTATGTGTCTCTGGATGTTTTGTGTCTCTTTGTGGTCGTTTTGTCTTTTGTGGTCATTTTGTGTCTCTTTGTGGTTGTTTTGTCTCTGGATGTTTTTTGTCTCTTTCTGGTAATTTTGTGTCTCTCTGTGGTTGTTTTGTCTCTCTTTGTAGTTGTTTTGTGTCTCTCTGTGGTTGTTTTGTGTCTCTTTCTGGTTGTTTTGTGTCTCTTTGTGGTTGTTATGTGTCTCTTTGTGGTCGTTTTGTGTCTCTTTGTGGTTGTTAATTGTCTCTTTGTGGTCGTTTTGTGTCTCTGGATGTTTTGTGACTCTTTCCGGTAATTTTGTTTCTCTTTGTGGTCGTTTTGTCTCTCTTTGTGGTCATTTTGTGTGTCTGTGGTCGTTTTGTGTCTCTTTGTGGTTGTTATGTGTCTCTGGATGTTTTGTGTCTCTTTGTGGTAGTTTTGTCTCTCTTTGTGGTCATTTTGTGTCTCTGTGGTCGTTTTGTGTCTCTTTGTGGTTGTTTTGTGTCTCTGAATGTTTTGTGTCTCTTTCTGCTTGTTATGTGTCTCTCTGTGGTTGTTTTCTGTCTCTCTTTGGTTTTTTTGTGTCTCTTTCTGGTCATTTTGTGTCTCTTTGTGGTTGTTTTATGTCTCTGGATGTTTTGTGTCTCTTTCTGCTTGTTATGTGTCTCTCTGTGGTTGTTTTCTTTGTCTCTGTGGTCGTTTTGTGTCTCTTTCTGGTCATTTTGTGTCTCTTTGTGGTTGTTTTATATCTCTGGATGTTTTGTGTCTCTTTCTGCTTGTTATGTGTCTCTCTGTGGTTGTTTTGTGTCTCTTTGTGGTTGTTATGTGTCTCTTTGTGGTCGTTTTGTGTCTCTTTGTGGTTGTTGTGTGTCTCTTTGTGGTCGTTTTGTGTCTCTTTGTGGTCGTTTTGTGTCTCTGGATGTTTTGTGTCTCTTTCCGGTAATTTTGTTTCTCTTTGTGGTAGTTTTCTCTCTCTTTGTGGTCATTTTGTGTCTCTGTGGTCGTTTTGTGTCTCTTTGTGGTTGTTTTGTGTCTCTGAATGTTTTGTGTCTCTTTGTGGTCGTTTTGTCTCTTGTGGTCATTTTGTGTCTCTTTGTGGTAGTTTTGTCTCTCTTTGTGGACATATTGTGTCTCTTTGTGGTTGTTTTGTGTCTCTTTGTAGTTGTTTTCTGTCTCTGTGGTTTTTTTGTGTCTCCTTCTAGTAATTCTTTGTCTCTTTGTGGTAGCTTTGTGTCTCTTTGTGGTAGTTTTTTTTCTGTTTGTGGTTGTTTTGTGTCTCTTTGTGATCGTTTTGTGTCTGTTTGTAGTTGTTGTGTCTCTGTGGTTGTTTTGTCTCTCTTTGTGGTCATTTTATGTCTGTTTGTGGTAGTTTTGTCTCTCTTTGTGGTCATTTTGTGTGTCTGTTGTCGTTTTGTGTCTCTTTGTGGTTGTTTTTTGTCTCTGGATGTTTTGTGTCTCTTTGTGGTCGTTATGTGTCTCTGGATGTTTTGTGTCTCTTTGTGGTCGTTTTGTCTCTTGTGGTCATTTTGTGTCTCTTTGTGGTTGTTTTGTCTCTGGATGTTTTGTGTCTCTTTCTGCTTGTTATGTGTCTCTCTGTGGTTGTTTTGTGTCTCTTTGTGGTTGTTATGTGTCTCTTTGTGGTCGTTTTGTGTCTCTTTGTGGTTGTTATGTGTCTCTGGATGTTTTGTGTCTCTTTCTGTTAATTTTGTGTCTCTTTGTGGTTTTTTTTGTCTCTCTTTGTAGTCGTTTTGTGTCTCTCTGTGTCTTTCATAATTTTCATGACTTATGTGTTGCTGTGGCTTAGCT
This sequence comes from Leuresthes tenuis, assembly GCF_036924035.1. Classification (NCBI taxonomy): domain Eukaryota; kingdom Metazoa; phylum Chordata; class Actinopteri; order Atheriniformes; family Atherinopsidae; genus Leuresthes; species Leuresthes tenuis. Next base: position 2,059,609 of record NW_027325377.1, on the reverse strand, counting down.
GGTCAAAGTGCCTGTCTTGTAAACAGGAGATCCTGGGTTCAAATCCCAGCAGTGCCTGTGGTCTTTTTAAGCTAACTATGACTTAGCATATAAGTGTGTCTTTGTGGTTGTTATGTGTCGTTTTGTGTCTCTGGATGTTTTCTGTCTCTCTGTGGTTGTTTTGTGTCTCTTTGTGTTTGTTTTGTGTCTCTTTGTGGTTGTTTTGTGTCTCTGGATGTTTTGTGTCTCTTTCTGCTTGTTTTGTGTCTCTCTGTGGTTGTTTTGTGTCTCTTTGTGGTCGTTTTGTGACTTTCATAATTTTTCTGACTTATGTGGTGCTGTAGCTTAGTTGGTCAAAGTGCCTGTCTAGTAAACAGGAGATCCTGGGTTCAAATCCCAGCAGTGCCTGTGGTCCTGTTAAGCTAACGATGACTTAGCATATAAGTGTCTCTTTGTGGTTTTTATGTGTCTCTCTGTGGTTGTTTTGTGTCTCTTTGTGGTCGTTATGTGTCTCTTTGTGGTCATTTTGTGTATCTTTGTGGTCGTTTTGTGTCTCTGGATGTTTTGTGTCTCTTTCTGCTTGTTAAGTGTCTCTCTGTGGTTGTTTTGTGTCTCTTTGTGGTTGTTATGTGTCTCTTTGTGGTCGTTTTGTGTCTCTTTGTGGTTGTTATGTGTCTCTGGATGTTTTGTGTCTCTTTCTGTTAATTTTGTGTCTCTCTGTGGTTTTTTTTGTCTCTCTTTGTAGTCGTTTTGTGTCTCTCTGCGGTTGTTTTGTGTCTCTGTGGTCGTTTAGTGTCTTTCATCATTTTTCTGACTTATGTGGCGCTGTGGCTTAGTTGGTCAAAGTGCCTGTCTCGTAAACAGGAGATCCTGGGTTCAAATCCCAGCAGTGCCTGTGCTCCTGTTAAGCTAACGATGACTTAGCATATAAGTGTCTCTTTGTGGTTGTTTTCTGTCTCTCTGTGGTAGTTTTGTCTCTCTTTGTGGTCGTTTTGTCTCTCTTTGTGGTCATTTTGTGTGTCTGTGGTCGTTTTGTGTCTCTTTGTGGTTGTTTTGTGTCTCTCTGTGGTTGTTTTGTGTCTCTTTCTGGTCATTTTGTGTCTCTTTGTGGTTGTTTTATGTCTCTAGATGTTTTGTGTCTCTTTCTGCTTGTTATGTGTCTCTCTGTGTTTCTTTTGTGTCTCTTTCTGCTTGTTATATGTCTCTTTGTGGTCGTTTTGTGTCTCTTTGTGGTTGTTATGTGTCTCTTTGTGGTCGTTTTGTGTCTCTTTGTGGTCGTTTTGTGTCTCTTTGTGGTTGTTATGTGTCTCTTTGTGGTCATTTTGTGTCTCTTTGTGGTCGTTTTGTGTCTCTGGATGTTTTGTAACTCTTTCCGGTAATTTTGTTTCTCTTTGTGGTCGTTTTGTCTCTCTTTGTGGTCATTTTGTGTGTCTGTGGTCGTTTTGTGCCTCTTTGTGGTTGTTTTGTGTCTCTGGATGTTTTGTGTCTCTTTGTGGTAGTTTTGTCTCTCTTTGTGGTCATTTTGTGTCTCCTTGTGGTCGTTTTGTGTCTCTGTGGTCGTTTTATGTCTCTCTGTGGTTGTTTTGTGTCTTTTTGTGGTCGTTTTGTCACTTGTGGTCATTTTGTGTCTCTTTGTGGTCGTTTTGTGTCTCTTTGTGGTAGTTTTGTGTCTCTTTGTAGTTGTTGTGTCTCTTTGTGGTCGTTTTGTGTCTCTTTTTGGTCGTTTTGTGTCTCTTTGTGGTCGTTTTGTCTCTTGTGGTCATTTTGTGTCTCTCTGTGGTTGTTTTGTGTCTCTGTGGTCGTTTTGTGTCTCTCTGTGGTCATCTTGTGTCTCTTTGTGGTCGTTTTGTGTATCTGAATGTTTTGTGTCTTTCATCATTTTTATGGCTTATGTGGTGCTGTGGCTTAGTTGGTCAAAGTGCCTGTCTTGTAAACAGGAGATCCTGGGTTCAAATCCCAGCAGTGCCTGTGGTCCTGTTAAGCTAACGATGACTTAGTATATAAAACAGGTCATTATCAGGGTTCTACTGAATGTTTTTCATTGGTCCTCTAAATTAAATGATGAACGTTTAAATGATGAACATCATGATTATTATGAGTCTGTTCTTTGGTCAGACTTGATAAAAATGTTTTTAGAAATCGGAGTTAGTTTTGGGAGAGGCTTTGGATCTACTTCCTCAAGTGGATCCAGTTCAGGACAAAGTGGATCCAGCCGATAATCTTTATTCTTTCATCATTTTCATGACTTATGTGGTGCTGTGGCTTAGCTGGTCAAAGTGCCTATCTTGTAAACAGGAGATCCTGGGTTCAAATCCCAGCAGTGCCTGTGGTCTTTTTAAGCTAACTATGACTTAGCATATAAGTGTCTCTTTGTGGTTGTTATGTGTCGTTTTGTGTCTCTGGATGTTTTCTGTCTCTCTGTGGTTGTTTTGTGTCTCTTTGTGTTTGTTTTGTGTCTCTTTGTGGTTGTTTTGTGTCTCTGGATGTTTTGTGTCTGTTTCTGCTTGTTAAGTGTCTCTCTGTGGTTGTTATCTGTCTCTTTGTGGTTGTTATGTGTCTCTGGATGTTTTGTGTCTCTTTCTGCTTGTTTTGTGTCTCTCTGTGGTTGTTTTGTGTCTCTTTGTGGTCGTTTTGTGACTTTCATCATTTTTATGACTTATGTGGTGCTGTAGCTTAGTTGGTCAAAGTGCCTGTCTAGTAAACAGGAGATCCTGGGTTCAAATCCCAGCAGTGCCTGTGGTCCTGTTAAGCTAACGATGACTTAGTATATAAGTGTCTCTTTGTGGTTTTTTTATGTCTCTGGATGTTTTGTGTCTCTTTCTGCTTGTTATGTGTCTCTCTGTGGTTGTTTTGTGTCTCTTTGTGGTTGTTATGTGTCTCTTTGTGGTCGTTTTGTGTCTCTTTGTGGTCGTTATGTGTCTCTTTGTGGTCATTTTGTGTATCTTTGTGGTCGTTTTGTGTCTCTGGATGTTTTGTGTCTCTTTCTGCTTGTTAAGTGTCTCTCTGTGGTTGTTTTGTGTCTCTTTGTGGTTGTTATGTGTCTCTTTGTGGTCGTTTTGTGTCTCTTTGTGGTTGTTATGTGTCTCTGGATGTTTTGTGTCTCTTTCTGTTAATTTTGTGTCTCTCTGTGGTTTTTTTTGTCTCTCTTTGTAGTCGTTTTGTGTCTCTCTGCGGTTGTTTTGTGTCTCTGTGGTCGTTTAGTGTCTTTCATCATTTTTCTGACTTATGTGGCGCTGTGGCTTAGTTGGTCAAAGTGCCTGTTTCGTAAACAGGAGATCCTGGGTTCAAATCCCAGCAGTGCCTGTGGTCCTGTTAAGCTAACGATGACTTAGTATATAAGTGTCTCTTTGAGGTCGTTTTGTGTCTCTGGATGTTTTCTGTCTCTCTGTGGTTGTTTTGTGTGTCTTTCTGGTCATTTTGTGTGTCTTTGTGGTGGTTTTGTGTCTCTGGATGTTTTGTGTCTCTTTCTGCTTGTTAAGTGTCTCTCTGTGGTTGTTTTGTGTCTCTTTGTGGTTGTTATGTGTCTCTTTGTGGTCGTTTTGTGTATCTGAATGTTTTGTGTCTTTCATCATTTTTCTGACTTATGTGGTGCTGTGGCTTAGTTGGTCAAAGTGCCTGTCTAGTAAACAGAAAATCCTGGGTTCAAATCCCAGCAGTGCCTGTGGTCTTGTTAAGCTAACGATGACTTAGCATATAAGTGTCTCTTTGTGGTTGTTTTCTGTCTCTTTCTGGTCATTTTGTGTCTCTTTGTGGTTGTTTTCTGTCTCTGGATGTTTTGTGTCTCTTTCTGTTAATTTTGTGTCTCTCTGTGGTTGATTTGTGTCTCTTTCTGGTTGTTATGTATCTCTTTGTGGTCGTTATGTGTCTCTCTGTGGTTGTTTTGTGTCTCTTTCTGGTCATTTTGTGTCTCTTTGTGGTTTTTTTATGTCTCTGGATGTTTTGTGTCTCTTTCTGCTTGTTATGTGTCTCTCTGTGGTTGTTTTGTGTCTCTTTGTGGTTGTTATGTGTCTCTTTGTGGTCGTTTTGTGTCTCTTTGTGGTCGTTATGTGTCTCTTTGTGGTCATTTTGTGTATCTTTGTGGTCGTTTTGTGTCTCTGGATGTTTTGTGTCTCTTTCTGCTTGTTAAGTGTCTCTCTGTGGTTGTTTTGTGTCTCTTTGTGGTTGTTATGTGTCTCTTTGTGGTCGTTTTGTGTCTCTTTGTGGTTGTTATGTGTCTCTGGATGTTTTGTGTCTCTTTCTGTTAATTTTGTGTCTCTCTGTGGTTTTTTTTGTCTCTCTTTGTAGTCGTTTTGTGTCTCTCTGCGGTTGTTTTGTGTCTCTGTGGTCGTTTAGTGTCTTTCATCATTTTTCTGACTTATGTGGCGCTGTGGCTTAGTTGGTCAAAGTGCCTGTCTCGTAAACAGGAGATCCTGGGTTCAAATCCCAGCAGTGCCTGTGGTCCTGTTAAGCTAACGATGACTTAGTATATAAGTGTCTCTTTGAGGTCGTTTTGTGTCTCTGGATGTTTTCTGTCTCTCTGTGGTTGTTTTGTGTGTCTTTCTGGTCATTTTGTGTGTCTTTGTGGTGGTTTTGTGTCTCTGGATGTTTTGTGTCTCTTTCTGCTTGTTAAGTGTCTCTCTGTGGTTGTTTTGTGTCTCTTTGTGGTTGTTATGTGTCTCTTTGTGGTCGTTTTGTGTATCTGAATGTTTTGTGTATTTCATCATTTTTCTGACTTATGTGGTGCTATGGCTTAGTTGGTCAAAGTGCCTGTCTCGTAAACAGAAGATCCTGTGTTCAAATCCCAGCAGTGCCTGTGGTCTTGTTAAGCTAACGATGACTTAGCATATAAGTGTCTCTTTGTGGTTGTTTTCTGTCTCTTTCTGGTCATTTTGTGTCTCTTTGTGGTTGTTTTCTGTCTCTGGATTTTTTGTGTCTCTTTCTGCTTGTTATGTGTCTCTCTGTGGTTGTTTTGTGTCTCTTTCTGGTTGTTTTGTGTCTCTCTGTGGTTGTTTTGTGTCTCTTTCTGGTCATTTTGTGTCTCTTTGTGGTTGTTTTATGTCTCTCTGTGTTTCTTTTGTGTCTCTTTGTGGTTGTTATGTGTCTCTTTGTGGTCGTTTTGTGTCTCTTTGTGGTTGTTATGTGTCTCTTTGTGGTCGTTTTGTGTCTCTTTGTGGTCGTTTTGTGTCTCTTTCTGCTTGTTATGTGTCTCTCTGTGTTTCTTTTGTGTCTCTTTGTGGTTGTTATGTGTCTCTTTGTGGTCGTTTTGTGTCTCTTTGTGGTTGTTATGTGTCTCTTTGTGGTCGTTTTGTGTCTCTTTGTGGTCGTTTTGTGTCTCTTTGTGGTTGTTATGTGTCTCTTTGTGGTCGTTTTGTGTCTCTTTGTGGTCGTTTTGTGTCTCTGGATGTTTTGTGTCTCTTTCCGGTAATTTTGTGTCTCTTTGTGGTAGTTTTGTCTCTCTTTGTGGTCATTTTGTGTCTCTGTGGTCGTTTTGTGTCTCTTTGTGGTTGTTTTGTGTCTCTGAATGTTTTGTGTCTCTTTGTGGTCGTTTTGTCTCTTGTGGTCATTTTGTGTCTATTTGTGGTTGTTTTGTGTATCTGGATGTTTTGTATCTCTTTCTGGTCATTTTATGTCTCTCTGTGCTTGTTTTGTCTCTCTTTGTGGTTGTTTTGTGTCTCTGTGGTCGTTTTGTGTCTATTTGTGGTCATTTTGTCTCTTGTGGTCATTTTGTGTCTCTTTGTGGTTGTTTTGTGTCTCTTTGTAGTTGTTTTGTGTCTCTGTGGTTGTTTTGTGTCTCTTTCTGGTAATTCTTTGTCTCTTTGTGGTAGCTTTGTGTCTCTTTGTGGTAGTTTTTTTCTCTTTGTGGTTGTTTTGTGTCTCTTTGTGATCGTTTTGTCTCTCTTTGTAGTTGTTTTGTGTCTCTCTGTGGTTGTTTTGTTTCTCTCTGTGGTTGTTTTTTGTCTCTTCGTGGTTGTTATGTTTGTGTTTGTGGTCGTTTGGTGTCTCTTTGTGGTTGTTATATGTCTCATTGTGGTCGTTTTGTGACTCTTTGTGGTCGTTTTGTGTCTCTTTGTGGTCGTTTTGTGTCTCTTTGTGGTTGTTATGTGTCTCTTTGTGGTTGTTATGTGTCTCTTTGTGGTCGTTTTGTGTCTCTTTGTGGTTGTTATGTGTCTCTTTGTGGTCGTTTTGTGTCTCTTTGTGGTCGTTTTGTGTCTCTTTGTGGTTGTTATGTGTCTCTTTGTGGTCGTTTTGTGTCTCTTTGTGGTCGTTTTGTGTCTCTGGATGTTTTGTGTCTCTTTCCGGTAATTTTGTGTCTCTTTGTGGTAGTTTTGTCTCTCTTTGTGGTCATTTTGTGTCTCTGTGGTCGTTTTGTGTCTCTTTGTGGTTGTTTTGTGTCTCTGAATGTTTTGTGTCTCTTTGTGGTCGTTTTGTCTCTTGTGGTCATTTTGTGTCTATTTGTGGTTGTTTTGTGTATCTGGATGTTTTGTATCTCTTTCTGGTCATTTTATGTCTCTCTGTGCTTGTTTTGTCTCTCTTTGTGGTTGTTTTGTGTCTCTGTGGTCGTTTTGTGTCTATTTGTGGTCATTTTGTCTCTTGTGGTCATTTTGTGTCTCTTTGTGGTTGTTTTGTGTCTCTTTGTAGTTGTTTTGTGTCTCTGTGGTTGTTTTGTGTCTCTTTCTGGTAATTCTTTGTCTCTTTGTGGTAGCTTTGTGTCTCTTTGTGGTAGTTTTTTTCTCTTTGTGGTTGTTTTGTGTCTCTTTGTGATCGTTTTGTCTCTCTTTGTAGTTGTTTTGTGTCTCTCTGTGGTTGTTTTGTTTCTCTCTGTGGTTGTTTTTTGTCTCTTCGTGGTTGTTATGTTTGTCTTTGTGGTCGTTTGGTGTCTCTTTGTGGTTGTTATATGTCTCATTGTGGTCGTTTTGTGACTCTTTGTGGTCGTTTTGTGTCTCTGGATGTTTTCTGTCTCTTTCCGGTAATTTTGTGTTTCTTTGTGATAGGTTTGTCTCTCTTTGTGGTCATTTTGTGTGTCTGTGGTCGTTTTGTGTCTCTTTGTGGTTGCTTTTTGTCTCTGGATGTTTTGTCTCTCTTTGTGGTCGTTATGTGACTCTGGATGTTTTGTGTCTCTTTGTGGTCGTTTTGTCTGTTGTGGTCATTTTGTGTCTCTTTGTGGTTGTTTTATCTGTCTTTGTAGTTGTTTTGTGTCTCTTTGTGGTTGTTATGTGTCTCTCTGTGTTTTTTCTGTGTCTCTTCGTGGTCGTTTTGTGTCTCTTTGTGGTCGTTTTGTGTCTCTGGATGTTTTGTGTCTCTTTCCGGTAATTTTGTGTCTCTTTGTGGTAGTTTTGTCTCTCTTTGTGGACATATTGTGTCTCTTTGTGGTTGTTTTGTGTCTCTTTGTAGTTGTTTTCTGTCTCTGTGGTTGTTTTGTGTCTCCTTCTAGTAATTCTTTGTCTCTTTGTGGTAGCTTTGTGTCTCTTTGTGGTAGTTTTTTTTCTGTTTGTGGTTGTTTTCTGTCTCTTTGTGATCGTTTTGTTTCTGTTTGTAGTTGTTGTGTCTCTGTGGTTGTTTTGTCTCTCTTTGTGGTCATTTTATGTCTGTTTGTGGTAGTTTTGTCTCTCTTTGTGGTCATTTTGTGTGTCTGTTGTCGTTTTGTGTCTCTTTGTGGTTGTTTTTTGTCTCTGGATGTTTTGTGTCTCTTTGTGGTCGTTATGTGTCTCTGGATGTTTTGTGTCTCTTTGTGGTCGTTTTGTCTTTTGTGGTCATTTTGTGTCTCTTTGTGGTTGTTTTGTCTCTGGATGTTTTTTGTCTCTTTCTGGTAATTTTGTGTCTCTCTGTGGTTGTTTTGTCTCTCTTTGTAGTTGTTTTGTGTCTCTCTGTGGTTGTTTTGTGTCTCTTTCTGGTTGTTTTGTGTCTCTTTGTGGTTGTTATGTGTCTCTTTGTGGTCGTTTTGTGTCTCTTTGTGGTTGTTAATTGTCTCTTTGTGGTTGTTTTGTGTCTCTGGATGTTTTGTGACTCTTTCCGGTAATTTTGTTTCTCTTTGTGGTCGTTTTGTCTCTCTTTGTGGTCATTTTGTGTGTCTGTGGTCGTTTTGTGTCTCTTTGTGGTTGTTATGTGTCTCTGGATGTTTTGTGTCTCTTTGTGGTAGTTTTGTCTCTCTTTGTGGTCATTTTGTGTCTCTGTGGTCGTTTTGTGTCTCTTTGTGGTTGTTTTGTGTCTCTGAATGTTTTGTGTCTCTTTCTGCTTGTTATGTGTCTCTCTGTGGTTGTTTTCTGTCTCTCTGTGGTTTTTTTGTGTCTCTTTCTGGTCATTTTGTGTCTCTTTGTGGTTGTTTTATGTCTCTGGATGTTTTGTGTCTCTTTCTGCTTGTTATGTGTCTCTCTGTGGTTGTTTTCTTTGTCTCTGTGGTTGTTTTGTGTCTCTTTCTGGTCATTTTGTGTCTCTTTGTGGTTGTTTTATGTCTCTGGATGTTTTGTGTCTCTTTCTGCTTGTTATGTGTCTCTCTGTGGTTGTTTTGTGTCTCTTTGTGGTTGTTATGTGTCTCTTTGTGGTCGTTTTGTGTCTCTTTGTGGTTGTTGTGTGTCTCTTTGTGGTCGTTTTGTGTCTCTTTGTGGTCGTTTTGTGTCTCTGGATGTTTTGTGTCTCTTTCCTGTAATTTTGTTTCTCTTTGTGGTAGTTTTCTCTCTCTTTGTGGTCATTTTATGTCTCTGTGGTCGTTTTGTGTCTCTTTGTGGTTGTTTTGTGTCTCTGAATGTTTTGTGTCTCTTTGTGGTCGTTTTGTTTCTTGTGGTCATTTTGTGTCTATTTGTGGTTGTTTTGTGTATCTGGATGTTTTGTGTCTCTTTCCGGTAATTTTGTGTCTCTTTGTGGTAGTTTTGTCTCTCTTTGTGGACATATTGTGTCTCTTTGTGGTTGTTTTGTGTCTCTTTGTAGTTGTTTTCTGTCTCTGTGGTTGTTTTGTGTCTCCTTCTAGTAATTCTTTGTCTCTTTGTGGTCATTTTATGTCTGTTTGTGGTAGTTTTGTCTCTCTTTGTGGTCATTTTGTGTCTCTTTGTGGTTGTTTTTTGTCTCTGGATGTTTTGTGTCTCTTTGTGGTCGTTATGTGTCTCTGGATGTTTTGTGTCTCTTTGTGGTCGTTTTGTCTCTTGTGGTCATTTTGTGTCTCTTTGTGGTTGTTTTGTGTCTCTCTGCGGTTGTTTTGTGTCTCTGTGGTCGTTTAGGGTCTTTCATCATTTTTCTGACTTATGTGGCGCTGTGGCTTAGTTGGTCAAAGTGCCTGTCTCGTAAACAGGAGATCCTGGGTTCAAATCCCAGCAGTGCCTGTGGTCCTGTTAAGCTAACGATGACTTAGCATATAAGTGTCTCTTTGTGGTTGTTTTCTGTATCTCTGTGGTAGTTTTGTCTCTCTTTGTGGTCGTTTTGTCTCTCTTTGTGGTCATTTTGTGTCTCTGTGGTCGTTTTGTGTCTCTTTGTGGTTGTTTTGTGTCTCTCTGTGGTTGTTTTGTGTCTCTTTCTGGTCATTTTGTGTCTCTTTGTGGTTGTTTTATGTCTCTAGATGTTTTGTGTCTCTTTCTGCTTGTTATGTGTCTCTCTGTGTTTCTTTTGTGTCTCTTTGTGGTTGTTATGTGTCTCTTTGTGGTCGTTTTGTGTCTCTTTGTGGTTGTTATGTGTCTCTTTGTGGTCGTTTTGTGTCTCTTTGTGGTCGTTTTGTGTCTCTTTCTGCTTGTTTTGTGTCTCTCTGTGGTTGTTTTGTGTCTCTTTGTGGTCGTTTTGTGTCTCTGGATGTTTTCTGTCTCTCTGTGGTTGTTTTGTGTGTCTTTCTGGTCATTTTGTGTGTCTTTGTGGTGGTTTTGTGTCTCTGGATGTTTTGTGTCTCTTTCTGCTTGTTATGTGTCTCTCTGTGGTTGTTTTGTGTCTCTTTCTGGTTGTTATGTGTCTCTTTGTGGTCGTTATGTGTCTCTTTGTGGTAGTTTTGTCTCTCTTTGTGGTCATTTTGTGTCTCTGTGGTCGTTTTGTGTCTCTTTGTGGTTGTTTTGTGTCTCTCTGTGGTTGTTTTGTGTCTCTTTCTGGTCATTTTGTGTCTCTTTGTGGTTGTTTTATGTCTCTGGATGTTTTGTGTCTCTTTCTGCTTGTTATGTGTCTCTTTGTGGTCGTTTTGTGTCTCTTTGTGGTTGTTATGTGTCTCTTTGTGGTCGTTTTGTGTCTCTTTGTGGTTGTTATGTGTCTCTTTGTGGTCGTTTTGTGTCTCTTTGTGGTCGTTTTGTGTCTCTGGATGTTTTGTAACTCTTTCCGGTAATTTTGTTTCTCTTTGTGGTCGTTTTGTCTCTCTTTGTGGTCATTTTGTGTGTCTGTGGTCGTTTTGTGCCTCTTTGTGGTTGTTTTGTGTCTCTGGATGTTTTGTGTCTCTTTGTGGTAGTTTTGTCTCTCTTTGTGGTCATTTTGTGTCTCCTTGTGGTCGTTTTGTGTCTCTGTGGTCGTTTTATGTCTCTCTGTGGTTGTTTTGTGTCTTTTTGTGGTCGTTTTGTCACTTGTGGTCATTTTGTGTCTCTTTGTGGTCGTTTTGTGTCTCTTTGTGGTAGTTTTATGTCTCTTTGTGGTTGTTTTGTGTCTCTTTGTGATCGTTTTGTGTCTCTTTGTAGTTGTTGTGTCTCTTTGTGGTCATTTTGTGTCCCTTTTTGGTCGTTTTGTGTCTCTTTGTGGTAGTTTTGTCTCTTGTGGTCATTTTGTGTCTCTCTGTGGTTGTTTTGTGTCTCTGTGGTCGTTTTGTGTCTCTCTGTGGTCATCTTGTGTCTCTTTGTGGTCGTTTTGTGTCTCTGGATGTTTTCTGTCTCTCTGTGGTTGTTTTGTGTGTCTTTCTGGTCATTTTGTGTGTCTTTGTGGTGGTTTTGTGTCTCTGGATGTTTTGTGTCTCTTTCTGCTTGTTAAGTGTCTCTCTGTGATCGTTTTGTGTCTCTTTGTAGTTGTTGTGTCTCTTTGTGGTCGTTTTGTGTCTCTTTTTGGTCGTTTTGTGTCTCTTTGTGGTAGTTTTGTCTCTTGTGGTCATTTTGTGTCTCTCTGTGGTTGTTTTGTGTCTCTTTGTGGTCGTTTTGTGTATCTGAATGTTTTGTGTCTTTCATCATTTTTATGACTTATGTGGTGCTGTGGCTTAGTTGGTCAAAGTGCCTGTCTTGTAAACAGGAGATCCTGGGTTCAAATCCCGGCAGTGCCTGTGGTCCTGTTAAGCTAACGATGACTTAGTATATAAAACAGGTCATTATCAGGGTTCTACTGAATGTTTTTCATTGGTCCTCTAAATTAAATGATGAACGTTTAAATGATGAACATCATGATTATTGATTATCTGTTCTTTGGTCAGACTTGATAAAAATGTTTTTAGAAATCGGAGTTAGTTTTGGGAGAGGCTTTGGATCTACTTCCTCAAGTGGATCCAGTTCAGGACAAAGTGACTCCAGCCGATAATCTTTATTCTTTCATAATTTTCATGACTTATGTGTTGCTGTGGCTTAGCTGGTCAAAGTGCCTGTCTTGTAAACAGGAGATCCTGGGTTCAAATCCCAGCAGTGCCTGTGGTCTTTTTAAGCTAACGATGACTTAGCATATAAGTGTCTCTTTGTGGTTGTTTTCTGTCTCTCTGTGGTAGTTTTGTCTCTCTTTGTGGTCGTTTTGTCTCTCTTTGTGGTCATTTTGTGTCTCTGTGGTCGTTTTGTGTCTCTTTGTGGTTGTTTTGTGTCTCTCTGTGGTTGTTTTGTGTCTCTTTGTGGTCGTTTTGTGTATCTGAATGTTTTGTGTCTTTCATCATTTTTATGACTTATGTGGTGCTGTGGCTTAGTTGGTCAAAGTGCCTGTCTTGTAAACAGGAGATCCTGGGTTCAAATCCCAGCAGTGCCTGTGGTCCTGTTAAGCTAACGATGACTTAGTATATAAGTGTCTCTTTGAGGTCGTTTTGTGTCTCTGGATGTTTTCTGTCTCTCTGTGGTTGTTTTGTGTGTCTTTCTGGTCATTTTGTGTGTCTTTGTGGTGGTTTTGTGTCTCTGGATGTTTTGTGTCTCTTTCTGCTTGTTAAGTGTCTCTCTGTGATCGTTTTGTGTCTCTTTGTAGTTGTTGTGTCTCTTTGTGGTCGTTTTGTGTCTCTTTTTGGTCGTTTTGTGTCTCTCTGTGGTTGTTTTGTGTCTCTGTGGTCGTTTTGTGTCTCTCTGTGGTCATCTTGTGTCTCTTTGTGGTCGTTTTGTGTAGCTGAATGTTTTGTGTCTTTCATCATTTTTATGGCTTATGTGGTGCTGTGGCTTAGTTGGTCAAAGTGCCTGTCTTGTAAACAGGAGATCCTGGGTTCAAATCCCAGCAGTGCCTGTGGTCCTGTTAAGCTAACGATGACTTAGTATATAAAACAGGTCATTATCAGGGTTCTACTGAATGTTTTTCATTGGTCCTCTAAATTAAATGATGAACGTTTAAATGATGAACATCATGATTATTATGAGTCTGTTCTTTGGTCAGACTTGATAAAAATGTTTTTAGAAATCGGAGTTAGTTTTGGGAGAGGCTTTGGATCTACTTCCTCAAGTGGATCCAGTTCAGGACAAAGTGACTCCAGCCGATAATCTTTATTCTTTCATAATTTTCATGACTTATGTGTTGCTGTGGCTTAGCTGGTCAAAGTGCCTGTCTAGTAAACAGGAGATCCTGGGTTCAAATCCCAGCAGTGCCTGTGGTCTTTTTAAGCTAACTATGACTTAGCATATAAGTGTCTCTTTGTGGTTGTTATGTGTCGTTTTGTGTCTCTGGATGTTTTCTGTCTCTCTGTGGTTGTTTTGTGTCTCTTTGTGTTTGTTTTGTGTCTCTTTGTGGTTGTTTTGTGTCTCTGGATGTTTTGTGTCTGTTTCTGCTTGTTAAGTGTCTCTCTGTGGTTGTTATGTGTCTCTTTGTGGTTGTTATGTGTCTCTGGATGTTTTGTGTCTCTTTCTGCTTGTTTTGTGTCTCTCTGTGGTTGTTTTGTGTCTCTTTGTGTTCGTTTTGTGACTTTCATAATTTTTCTGACTTATGTGGTGCTGTGGCTTAGTTGGTCAAAGTGCCTGTCTAGTAAACAGGAGATCCTGGGTTCAAATCCCAGCAGTGCCTGTGGTCCTGTTAAGCTAACGATGACTTAGTATATAAGTGTCTCTTTGAGGTCGTTTTGTGTCTCTGGATGTTTTCTGTCTCTCTGTGGTTGTTTTGTGTGTCTTTCTGGTCATTTTGTGTGTCTTTGTGGTGGTTTTGTGTCTCTGGATGTTTTGTGTCTCTTTCTGCTTGTTAAGTGTCTCTCTGTGATCGTTTTGTGTCTCTTTGTAGTTGTTGTGTCTCTTTGTGGTCGTTTTGTGTCTCTTTTTGGTCGTTTTGTGTCTCTTTGTGGTAGTTTTGTCTCTTGTGGTCATTTTGTGTCTCTCTGTGGTTGTTTTGTGTCTCTTTGTGGTCGTTTTGTGTATCTGAATGTTTTGTGTCTTTCATCATTTTTATGACTTATGTGGTGCTGTGGCTTAGTTGGTCAAAGTGCCTGTCTTGTAAACAGGAGATCCTGGGTTCAAATCCCAGCAGTGCCTGTGGTCCTGTTAAGCTAACGATGACTTAGTATATAAAACAGCTCATTATCAGGGTTCTACTGAATGTTTTTCATTGGTCCTCTAAATTAAATGATGAACGTTTAAATGATGAACATCATGATTATTGATTATCTGTTCTTTGGTCAGACTTGATAAAAATGTTTTTAGAAATCGGAGTTAGTTTTGGGAGAGGCTTTGGATCTACTTCCTCAAGTGGATCCAGTTCAGGACAAAGTGACTCCAGCCGATAATCTTTATTCTTTCATAATTTTCATGACTTATGTGTTGCTGTGGCTTAGCTGGTCAAAGTGCCTGTCTTGTAAACAGGAGATCCTGGGTTCAAATCCCAGCAGTGCCTGTGGTCTTTTTAAGCTAACGATGACTTAGCATATAAGTGTCTCTTTGTGGTTGTTTTCTGTCTCTCTGTGGTAGTTTTGTCTCTCTTTGTGGTCGTTTTGTCTCTCTTTGTGGTCATTTTGTGTCTCTGTGGTCGTTTTGTGTCTCTTTGTGGTTGTTTTGTGTCTCTCTGTGGTTGTTTTGTGTCTCTTTGTGGTCGTTTTGTGTATCTGAATGTTTTGTGTCTTTCATCATTTTTATGACTTATGTGGTGCTGTGGCTTAGTTGGTCAAAGTGCCTGTCTTGTAAACAGGAGATCCTGGGTTCAAATCCCAGCAGTGCCTGTGGTCCTGTTAAGCTAACGATGACTTAGTATATAAGTGTCTCTTTGAGGTCGTTTTGTGTCTCTGGATGTTTTCTGTCTCTCTGTGGTTGTTTTGTGTGTCTTTCTGGTCATTTTGTGTGTCTTTGTGGTGGTTTTGTGTCTCTGGATGTTTTGTGTCTCTTTCTGCTTGTTAAGTGTCTCTCTGTGATCGTTTTGTGTCTCTTTGTAGTTGTTGTGTCTCTTTGTGGTCGTTTTGTGTCTCTTTTTGGTCGTTTTGTGTCTCTCTGTGGTTGTTTTGTGTCTCTGTGGTCGTTTTGTGTCTCTCTGTGGTCATCTTGTGTCTCTTTGTGGTCGTTTTGTGTAGCTGAATGTTTTGTGTCTTTCATCATTTTTATGGCTTATGTGGTGCTGTGGCTTAGTTGGTCAAAGTGCCTGTCTTGTAAACAGGAGATCCTGGGTTCAAATCCCAGCAGTGCCTGTGGTCCTGTTAAGCTAACGATGACTTAGTATATAAAACAGGTCATTATCAGGGTTCTACTGAATGTTTTTCATTGGTCCTCTAAATTAAATGATGAACGTTTAAATGATGAACATCATGATTATTATGAGTCTGTTCTTTGGTCAGACTTGATAAAAATGTTTTTAGAAATCGGAGTTAGTTTTGGGAGAGGCTTTGGATCTACTTCCTCAAGTGGATCCAGTTCAGGACAAAGTGACTCCAGCCGATAATCTTTATTCTTTCATAATTTTCATGACTTATGTGTTGCTGTGGCTTAGCTGGTCAAAGTGCCTGTCTTGTAAACAGGAGATCCTGGGTTCAAATCCCAGCAGTGCCTGTGGTCTTTTTAAGCTAACTATGACTTAGAATATAAGTGTCTCTTTGTGGTTGTTATGTGTCGTTTTGTGTCTCTGGATGTTTTCTGTCTCTCTGTGGTTGTTTTGTGTCTCTTTGTGTTTGTTTTGTGTCTCTTTGTGGTTGTTTTGTGTCTCTGGATGTTTTGTGTCTCTTTCTGCTTGTTTTGTGTCTCTCTGTGGTTGTTTTGTGTCTCTTTGTGGTCGTTTTGTGACTTTCATAATTTTTCTGACTTATGTGGTGCTGTGGCTTAGTTGGTCAATGTGCCTGTCTAGTAAACAGGAGATCCTGGGTTCAAATCCCAGCAGTGCCTGTGGTCCTGTTAAGCTAACGATGACTTAGCATATAAGTGTCTCTTTGTGGTTGTTTTCTGTCTCTCTGTGGTAGTTTTGTCTCTCTTTGTGGTCGTTTTGTCTCTCTTTGTGGTCATTTTGTGTCTCTGTGGTCGTTTTGTGTCTCTTTGTGGTTGTTTTGTGTCTCTCTGTGGTTGTTTTGTGTCTCTTTCTGGTCATTTTGTGTCTCTTTGTGGTTGTTTTATGTCTCTAGATGTTTTGTGTCTCTTTCTGCTTGTTATGTGTCTCTCTGTGTTTCTTTTGTGTCTCTTTGTGGTTGTTATGTGTCTCTTTGTGGTAGTTTTGTCTCTCTTTGTGGTCGTTTTGTCTCTCTTTGTGGTCATTTTGTGTCTCTGTGGTCGTTTTGTGTCTCTTTGTGGTTGTTTTGTGTCTCTCTGTGGTTGTTTTGTGTCTCTTTCTGGTCATTTTGTGTCTCTTTGTGGTTGTTTTATGTCTCTGGATGTTTTGTGTCTCTTTCTGCTTGTTATGTGTCTCTTTGTGGTCGTTTTGTGTCTCTTTGTGGTTGTTATGTGTCTCTTTGTGGTCGTTTTGTGTCTCTTTGTGGTCGTTTTGTGTCTCTTTGTGGTTGTTATGTGTCTCTTTGTGGTCGTTTTGTGTCTCTTTGTGGTCGTTTTGTGTCTCTGGATGTTTTGTAACTCTTTCCGGTAATTTTGTTTCTCTTTGTGGTCGTTTTGTCTCTCTTTGTGGTCATTTTGTGTGCCTGTGGTCGTTTTGTGCCTCTTTGTGGTTGTTTTGTGTCTCTGGATGTTTTGTGTCTCTTTGTGGTAGTTTTGTCTCTCTTTGTGGTCATTTTGTGTCTCCTTGTGGTCGTTTTGTGTCTCTGTGGTCGTTTTATGTCTCTCTGTGGTTGTTTTGTGTCTTTTTGTGGTCGTTTTGTCACTTGTGGTCATTTTGTGTCTCTTTGTGGTCGTTTTGTGTCTCTTTGTGGTAGTTTTATGTCTCTTTGTGGTTGTTTTGTGTCTCTTTGTGATCGTTTTGTGTCTCTTTGTAGTTGTTGTGTCTCTTTGTGGTCGTTTTGTGTCTCTTTTTGGTCGTTTTGTGTCTCTTTGTGGTAGTTTTGTCTCTTGTGGTCATTTTGTGTCTCTCTGTGGTTGTTTTGTGTCTCTGTGGTCGTTTTGTGTCTCTCTGTGGTCATCTTGTGTCTCTTTGTGGTCGTTTTGTGTATCTGAATGTTTTGTGTCTTTCATCATTTTTATGACTTATGTGGTGCTGTGGCTTAGTTGGTCAAAGTGCCTGTCTTGTAAACAGGAGATCCTGGGTTCAAATCCCAGCAGTGCCTGTGGTCCTGTTAAGCTAACGATGACTTAGTATATAAAACAGGTCATTATCAGGGTTCTACTGAATGTTTTTCATTGGTCCTCTAAATTAAATGATGAACGTTTAAATGATGAACATCATGATTATTATGAGTCTGTTCTTTGGTCAGACTTGATAAAAATGTTTTTAGAAATCGGAGTTAGTTTTGGGAGAGGCTTTGGATCTACTTCCTCAAGTGGATCCAGTTCAGGACAAAGTGACTCCAGCCGATAATCTTTATTCTTTCATAATTTTCATGACTTATGTGGTGCTGTGGCTTAGTTGGTCAAAGTGCCTGTCTTGTAAACAGGAGATCCTGGGTTCAAATCCCAGCAGTGCCTGTGGTCTTTTTAAGCTAACTATGACTTAGCATATAAGTGTCTCTTTGTGGTTGTTATGTGTCGTTTTGTGTCTCTGGATGTTTTCTGTCTCTCTGTGGTTGTTTTGTGTCTCTTTGTGTTTGTTTTGTGTCTCTTTGTGGTTGTTTTGTGTCTCTGGATGTTTTGTGTCTGTTTCTGCTTGTTAAGTGTCTCTCTGTGGTTGTTATGTGTCTCTTTGTGGTTGTTATGTGTCTCTGGATGTTTTGTGTCTCTTTCTGCTTGTTTTGTGTCTCTCTGTGGTTGTTTTGTGTCTCTTTGTGGTCGTTTTGTGACTTTCATAATTTTTCTGACTTATGTGGTGCTGTGGCTTAGTTGGTCAAAGTGCCTGTCTAGTAAACAGGAGATCCTGGGTTCAAATCCCAGCAGTGCCTGTGGTCCTGTTAAGCTAACGATGACTCAGTATATAAGTGTCTCTTTGAGGTCGTTTTGTGTCTCTGGATGTTTTCTGTCTCTCTGTGGTTGTTTTGTGTGTCTTTCTGGTCATTTTGTGTGTCTTTGTGGTGGTTTTGTGTCTCTGGATGTTTTGTGTCTCTTTCTGCTTGTTAAGTGTCTCTCTGTGATCGTTTTGTGTCTCTTTGTAGTTGTTGTGTCTCTTTGTGGTCGTTTTGTGTCTCTTTTTGGTCGTTTTGTGTCTCTTTGTGGTAGTTTTGTCTCTTGTGGTCATTTTGTGTCTCTGTGGTCGTTTTGTGTCTCTCTGTGGTCATCTTGTATCTCTTTGTGGTCGTTTTGTGTATCTGAATGTTTTGTGTCTTTCATCATTTTTATGACTTATGTGGTGCTGTGGCTTAGTTGGTCAAAGTGCCTGTCTTGTAAACAGGAGATCCTGGGTTCAAATCCCAGCAGTGCCTGTGGTCCTGTTAAGCTAACGATGACTTAGCATATAAGTGTCTCTTTGTGGTTGTTTTCTGTCTCTCTGTGGTAGTTTTGTCTCTCTTTGTGGTCGTTTTGTCTCTCTTTGTGGTCATTTTGTGTCTCTGTGGTCGTTTTGTGTCTCTTTGTGGTTGTTTTGTGTCTCTCTGTGGTTGTTTTGTGTCTCTTTCTGGTCATTTTGTGTCTCTTTGTGGTTGTTTTATGTCTCTAGATGTTTTGTGTCTCTTTCTGCTTGTTATGTGTCTCTCTGTGTTTCTTTTGTGTCTCTTAGTGGTTGTTATGTGTCTCTTTGTGGTCGTTTTGTGTCTCTTTGTGGTTGTTATGTGTCTCTTTGTGGTCGTTTTGTGTCTCTTTGTGGTCGTGTTGTGTCTCTTTCTGCTTGTTTTGTGTCTCTCTGTGGTTGTTATGTGTCTCTTTGTGGTTGTTATGTGTCTCTTTGTGGTTGTTATGTGTCTCTGGATGTTTTGTGTCTCTTTCTGCTTGTTTTGTGTCTCTCTGTGGTTGTTTTGTGTCTCTTTGTGGTCGTTTTGTGACTTTCATAATTTTTCTGACTTATGTGGTGCTGTGGCTTAGTTGGTCAAAGTGCCTGTCTAGTAAACAGGAGATCCTGGGTTCAAATCCCAGCAGTGCCTGTGGTCCTGTTAAGCTAACGATGACTTAGTATATAAGTGTCTCTTTGAGGTCGTTTTGTGTCTCAGGATGTTTTCTGTCTCTCTGTGGTTGTTTTGTGTGTCTTTCTGGTCATTTTGTGTGTCTTTGTGGTGGTTTTGTGTCTCTGGATGTTTTGTGTCTCTTTCTGCTTGTTAAGTGTCTCTCTGTGGTTGTTTTGTGTCTCTTTGTGGTTGTTATGTGTCTCTTTGTGGTCGTTTTGTGTATCTGAATGTTTTGTGTCTTTCATCATTTTTCTGACTTATGTGGCGCTGTGGCTTAGTTGGTCAAAGTGCCTGTCTAGTAAACAGGAGATCCTGGGTTCAAATCCCAGCAGTGCCTGTGGTCCTGTTAAGCTAACGATGACTTAGCATATAAGTGTCTCTTTGTGGTTGTTTTCTGTCTCTCTGTGGTTGTTTTGTGTCTCTTTCTGGTCATTTTGTGTCTCTTTGTGGTTGTTTTCTGTCTCTGGATGTATTGTGTCTCTTTCTGCTTGTTATGTGTCTCTCTGTGGTCGTTATCTGTCTCTCTGTAGTTGTTTTGTGTCTCTTTCTGGTCATTTTGTGTCTCTTTGTGGTTGTTTTCTGTCTCTGGATTTTTTGTGTCTCTTTCTGCTTGTTATGTGTCTCTCTGTGGTTGTTTTGTGTCTCTTTCTGGTTGTTATGTGTCTCTTTGTGGTCGTTATGTGTCTCTTTGTGGTAGTTTTGTCTCTCTTTGTGGTCATTTTGTGTCTCTGTGGTCGTTTTGTGTCTCTTTGTGTTTGTTTTGTGTCTCTCTGTGGTTGTTTTGTGTCTCTTTCTGGTCATTTTGTGTCTCTTTGTGGTTGTTTTATGTCTCTGGATGTTTTGTGTCTCTTTTTGCTTGTTATGTGTCTCTCTGTGTTTCTTTTGTGTCTCTTTGTGGTTGTTATGTGTCTCTTTGTGGTCGTTTTGTATCTCTTTGTGGTTGTTATGTGTCTCTTTGTGGTCGTTTTGTGTCTCTTTGTGGTCGTTTTGTGTCTCTTTGTGGTTGTTATGTGTCTCTTTGTGGTCGTTTTGTGTCTCTTTGTGGTCGTTTTGTGTCTCTGGATGTTTTGTAACTCTTTCCGGTAATTTTGTTTCTCTTTGTGGTCGTTTTGTCTCTCTTTGTGGTCATTTTGTGTGTCTGTGGTCGTTTTGTGTCTCTTTGTGGTTGTTTTGTGTCTCTGGATGTTTTGTGTCTCTTTGTGGTAGTTTTGTCTCTCTTTGTGGTCATTTTGTGTCTCCTTGTGGTCGTTTTGTGTCTCTGTGGTCGTTTTATGTCTCTCTGTGGTTGTTTTGTGTCTTTTTGTGGTCGTTTTGTCACTTGTGGTCATTTTGTGTCTCTTTGTGGTCGTTTTGTGTCTCTTTGTGGTAGTTTTATGTCTCTTTGTGGTTGTTTTGTGTCTCTTTGTGATCGTTTTGTGTCTCTTTGTAGTTGTTGTGTCTCTTTGTGGTCGTTTTGTGTCTCTTTTTGGTCGTTTTGTGTCTCTTTGTGGTCGTTTTGTCTCTTGTGGTCGTTTTGTGACTTTCATAATTTTTCTGACTTATGTGGTGCTGTAGCTTAGTTGGTCAAAGTGCCTGTCTAGTAAACAGGAGATCCTGGGTTCAAATCCCAGCAGTGCCTGTGGTCCTGTTAAGCTAACGATGACTTAGCATATAAGTGTCTCTTTGTGGTTTTTTTATGTCTCTGGATGTTTTGTGTCTCTTTCTGCTTGTTATGTGTCTCTCTGTGGTTGTTTTGTGTCTCTTTGTGGTTGTTATGTGTCTCTTTGTGGTCGTTATGTGTCTCTTTGTGGTCATTTTGTGTATCTTTGTGGTCGTTTTGTGTCTCTGGATGTTTTGTGTCTCTTTCTGCTTGTTAAGTGTCTCTCTGTGGTTGTTTTGTGTCTCTTTGTGGTTGTTATGTGTCTCTTTGTGGTCGTTTTGTGTCTCTTTGTGGTTGTTATGTGTCTCTGGATGTTTTGTGTCTCTTTCTGTTAATTTTGTGTCTCTCTGTCGTTTTTTTTGTCTCTCTTTGTAGTCGTTTTGTGTCTCTCTGCGGTTGTTTTGTGTCTCCGTGGTCGTTTAGTGTCTTTCATCATTTTTCTGACTTATGTGGCGCTGTGGCTTAGTTGGTCAAAGTGCCTGTCTCGTAAACAGGAGATCCTGGGTTCAAATCCCAGCAGTGCCTGTGGTCCTGTTAAGCTAACGATGACTTAGTATATAAGTGTCTCTTTGAGGTCGTTTTGTGTCTCTGGATGTTTTCTGTCTCTCTGTGGTTGTTTTGTGTGTCTTTCTGGTAATTTTGTGTGTCTTTGTGGTGGTTTTGTGTCTCTGGATGTTTTGTGTCTCTTTCTGCTTGTTAAGTGTCTCTCTGTGGTTGTTTTGTGTCTCTTTGTGGTTGTTATGTGTCTCTTTGTGGTCGTTTTGTGTATCTGAATGTTTTGTGTCTTTCATCATTTTTCTAACTTATGTGGCGCTGTGGCTTAGTTGGTCAAAGTGCCTGTCTAGTAAACAGAAGATCCTGGGTTCAAATCCCAGCAGTGCCTGTGGTCTTGTTAAGCTAACGATGACTTAGCATATAAGTGTCTCTTTGTGATTGTTTTCTGTCTCTTTCTGGTTGTTTTCTGTCTCTGGATGTATTGTGTCTCTTTCTGCTTGTTATGTGTCTCTCTGTGGTTGATTTGTGTCTCTTTGTGGTTGTTTTCTGTCTCTGGATGTATTGTGTCTCTTTCTGCTTGTTATGTGTCTCTCTGTGGTTGTTTTGTGTCTCTTTGTGGTTGTTTTCTGTCTCTGGATGTATTGTGTCTCTTTCTGCTTGTTATGTGTCTCTCTGTGGTTGATTTGTGTCTCTTTCTGGTTGTTATGTATCTCTTTGTGGTCGTTATGTGTCTCTCTGTGGTTGTTTTGTGTCTCTTTCTGGTCATTTTGTGTCTCTTTGTGGTTGTTTTCTGTCTCTGGATTTTTTGTGTCTCTTTCTGCTTGTTATGTGTCTCTCTGTGGTTGTTTTGTGTCTCTTTCTGGTTGTTATGTGTCTCCTTGTGGTCGTTATGTGATTCTTTGTGGTAGTTTTGTCTCTCTTTGTGGTCATTTTGTGTCTCTGTGGTCGTTTTGTGTCTCTTTGTGGTTGTTTTGTGTCTCTCTGTGGTTGTTTTGTGTCTCTTTCTGGTCATTTTGTGTCTCTTTGTGGTTGTTTTATGTCTCTCTGTGTTTCTTTTGTGTCTCTTTCTGCTTGTTATGTGTCTCTCTGTGGTTGTTTTGTGTCTCTTTCTGGTTGTTTTGTGTCTCTCTGTGGTTGTTTTGTGTCTCTTTCTGGTCATTTTGTGTCTCTTTGTGGTTGTTTTATGTCTCTCTGTGTTTCTTTTGTGTCTCTTTGTGGTTGTTATGTGTCTCTTTGTGGTCGTTTTGTGTCTCTTTGTGGTTGTTATGTGTCTCTTTGTGGTCGTTTTGTGTCTCTTTGTGGTCGTTTTGTGTCTCTTTCTGCTTGTTATGTGTCTCTCTGTGTTTCTTTTGTGTCTCTTTGTGGTTGTTATGTGTCTCTTTGTGGTCGTTTTGTGTCTCTTTGTGGTTGTTATGTGTCTCTTTGTGGTCGTTTTGTGTCTCTTTGTGGTCGTTTTGTGTCTCTTTGTGCTTGTTATGTGTCTCTCTGTGGTTGTTTTCTGTCTCTCTGTGGTTGTTTTGTGTCTCTTTCTGGTCATTTTGTGTCTCTTTGTGGTTGTTTTATGTCTCTGGATGTTTTGTGTCTCTTTCTGCTTGTTATGTGTCTCTCTGTGGTTGTTTTGTGTCTCTTTGTGGTTGTTATGTGTCTCTTTGTGGTCGTTTTGTGTCTCTTTGTGGTTGTTGTGTGTCTCTTTGTGGTCGTTTTGTGTCTCTTTGTGGTCGTTTTGTGTCTCTGGATGTTTTGTGTTTCTTTCCTGTAATTTTGTTTCTCTTTGTGGTAGTTTTCTCTCTCTTTGTGGTCATTTTGTGTCTCTGTGGTCGTTTTGTGTCTCTTTGTGGTTGTTTTGTGTCTCTGAATGTTTTGTGTCTCTTTGTGGTCGTTTTGTCTCTTGTGGTCATTTTGTGTCTATTTGTGGTTGTTTGTGTATCTGGATGTTTTGTGTCTCTTTCCGGTAATTTTGTGTCTCTTTGTGGTAGTTTTGTCTCTCTTTGTTGACATATTGTGTCTCTTTGTGGTTGTTTTGTGTCTCTTTGTAGTTGTTTTCTGTCTCTGTGGTTGTCTTGTGTCTCCTTCTAGTAATTCTTTGTCTCTTTGTGGTAGCTTTGTGTCTCTTTGTGGTAGTTTTTTTTCTGTTTGTGGTTGTTTTGTGTCTCTTTGTGATCGTTTTGTGTCTGTTTGTAGTTGTTGTGTCTCTGTGGTTGTTTTGTCTCTCTTTGTGGTCATTTTATGTCTGTTTGTGGTAGTTTTGTCTCTCTTTGTGTTCATTTTGTGTCTCTTTGTGGTTGTTTTTTGTCTCTGGATGTTTTGTGTCTCTTTGTGGTCGTTATGTGTCTTTGGATGTTTTGTGTCTCTTTGTGGTCGTTTTGTCTCTTGTGGTCATTTTGTGTCTCTTTGTGGTTTTTTTGTCTCTGGATGTTTTTTGTCTCTTTCTGGTAATTTTGTGTCTCTCTGTGGTTGTTTTGTCTCTCTTTGTAGTTGTTTTGTGTCTCTCTGTGGTTATTTTGTGTCTCTTTCTGGTTGTTTTGTGTCTCTTTGTGGTTGTTATGTGTCTCTTTGTGGTCGTTTTGTGTCTCTTTGTGGTTGTTATGTGTCTCTTTGTGGTCGTTTTGTGTCTCTTTGTGGTCGTTTTGTGTCTCTGGATGTTTTGTGACTCTTTCCGGTAATTTTGTTTCTCTTTGTGGTCATTTTGTGTGTCTGTGGTCGTTTTGTGTCTCTTTGTGGTCGTTATGTGTCTCTGGATGTTTTGTGTCTCTTTGTGGTAGTTTTGTCTCTCTTTGTGGTCATTTTGTGTCTCTGTGGTCGTTTTGTGTCTCTTTGTGGTTGTTTTGTGTCTCTGAATGTTTTGTGTCTCTTTCTGCTTGTTATGTGTCTCTCTGTGGTTGTTTTCTGTCTCTCTGTGGTTTTTTTGTGTCTCTTTCTGGTCATTTTGTGTCTCTTTGTGGTTGTTTTATGTCTCTGGATGTTTTGTGTCTCTTTCTGCTTGTTATGTGTCTCTCTGTGGTTGTTTTCTGTCTCTCTGTAGTTGTTTTGTGTCTCTTTCTGGTCATTTTGTGTCTCTTTGTGGTTGTTTTATGTCTCTGGATGTTTTGTGTCTCTTTCTGCTTGTTATGTGTCTCTCTGTGGTTGTTTTGTGTCTCTTTGTGGTTGTTATGTGTCTCTTTGTGGTCGTTTTGTGTCTCTTTGTGGTTGTTGTGTGTCTCTTTGTGGTCGTTTTGTGTCTCTTTGTGGTCGTTTTGTGTCTCTGGATGTTTTGTGTCTCTTTCCGGTAATTTTGTTTCTCTTTGTGGTAGTTTTCTCTCTCTTTGTTGTCATTTTGTGTCTCTGTGGTCGTTTTGTGTCTCTTTGTGGTTGTTTTGTGTCTCTGAATGTTTTGTGTCTCTTTGTGGTCGTTTTGTCTCTTGTGGTCATTTTGTGTCTATTTGTGGTTGTTTTGTGTATCTGGATGTTTTGTGTCTCTTTCCGGTAATTTTGTGTCTCTTTGTGGTCATTTTGTGTCTCTGTGGTCGTTTTGTGTCTCTTTGTGGTTGTTTTGTGTCTCTGAATGTTTTGTGTCTCTTTCTGCTTGTTATGTGTCTCTCTGTGGTTGTTTTCTGTCTCTCTGTGGTTTTTTTGTGTCTCTTTCTGGTCATTTTGTGTCTCTTTGTGGTTGTTTTATGTCTCTGGATGTTTTGTGTCTCTTTCTGCTTGTTATGTGTCTCTCTGTGGTTGTTTTCTGTCTCTCTGTGGTTGTTTTGTGTCTCTTTCTGGTCATTTTGTGTCTCTTTGTGGTTGTTTTATGTCTCTGGATGTTTTGTGTCTCTTTCTGCTTGTTATGTGTCTCTCTGTGGTTGTTTTGTGTCTCTTTGTGGTTGTTATGTGTCTCTTTGTGGTCGTTTTGTGTCTCTTTGTGGTTGTTGTGTGTCTCTTTGTGGTCGTTTTGTGTCTCTTTGTGGTCGTTTTGTGTCTCTGGATGTTTTGTGTCTCTTTCCGGTAATTTTGTTTCTCTTTGTGGTAGTTTTCTCTCTCTTTGTTGTCATTTTGTGTCTCTGTGGTCGTTTTGTGTCTCTTTGTGGTTGTTTTGTGTCTCTGAATGTTTTGTGTCTCTGGATGTTTTGTGTCTCTTTCCGGTAATTTTGTTTCTCTTTGTGGTAGTTTTCTCTCTCTTTGTTGTCATTTTGTGTCTCTGTGGTCGTTTTGTGTCTCTTTGTGGTTGTTTTGTGTCTCTGAATGTTTTGTGTCTCTTTGTGGTCGTTTTGTCTCTTGTGGTCATTTTGTGTCTATTTGTGGTTGTTTTGTGTATCTGGATGTTTTGTGTCTCTTTGTGGTAGTTTTGTCTCTCTTTGTGGTCATTTTGTGTCTCTGTGGTCGTTTTGTGTCTCTTTGTGGTTGTTTTGTGTCTCTGAATGTTTTGTGTCTCTTTCTGCTTGTTATGTGTCTCTCTGTGGTTGTTTTCTGTCTCTCTGTGGTTTTTTTGTGTCTCTTTCTGGTCATTTTGTGTCTCTTTGTGGTTGTTTTATGTCTCTGGATGTTTTGTGTCTCTTTCTGCTTGTTATGTGTCTCTCTGTGGTTGTTTTCTGTCTCTCTGTGGTTGTTTTGTGTCTCTTTCTGGTCATTTTGTGTCTCTTTGTGGTTGTTTTATGTCTCTGGATGTTTTGTGTCTCTTTCTGCTTGTTATGTGTCTCTCTGTGGTTGTTTTGTGTCTCTTTGTGGTTGTTATGTGTCTCTTTGTGGTCGTTTTGTGTCTCTTTGTGGTTGTTGTGTGTCTCTTTGTGGTCGTTTTGTGTCTCTTTGTGGTCGTTTTGTGTCTCTGGATGTTTTGTGTCTCTTTCCGGTAATTTTGTTTCTCTTTGTGGTAGTTTTCTCTCTCTTTGTTGTCATTTTGTGTCTCTGTGGTCGTTTTGTGTCTCTTTGTGGTTGTTTTGTGTCTCTGAATGTTTTGTGTCTCTTTGTGGTCGTTTTGTCTCTTGTGGTCATTTTGTGTCTATTTGTGGTTGTTTTGTGTATCTGGATGTTTTGTGTCTCTTTCCGGTAATTTTGTGTCTCTTTGTGGTAGTTTTGTCTCTCTTTGTGGACATATTGTGTCTCTTTGTGGTTGTTTTGTGTCTCTTTGTAGTTGTTTTCTGTCTCTGTGGTTGTTTTGTGTCTCCTTCTAGTAATTCTTTGTCTCTTTGTGGTAGCTTTGTGTCTCTTTGTGGTAGTTTTTTTTCTGTTTGTGGTTGTTTTGTGTCTCTTTGTGATCGTTTTGTGTCTGTTTGTAGTTGTTGTGTCTCTGTGGTTGTTTTGTCTCTCTTTGTGGTCATTTTATGTCTGTTTGTGGTAGTTTTGTCTCTCCTTGTGGTCATTTTGTGTGTCTGTTGTCGTTTTGTGTCTCTTTGTGGTTGTTTTTTGTCTCTGGATGTTTTGTGTCTCTTTGTGGTCGTTATGTGTCTCTGGATGTTTTGTGTCTCTTTGTGGTCGTTTTGTCTCTTGTGGTCATTTTGTGTCTCTTTGTGGTTGTTTTGTCTCTGGATGTTTTTTGTCTCTTTCTGGTAATTTTGTGTCTCTCTGTGGTTGTTTTGTCTCTCTTTGTAGTTGTTTTGTGTCTCTCTGTCGTTGTTTTGTGTCTCTTTGTGGTTGTTTTGTGTCTCTTTGTGGTTGTTATGTGTTTCTTTGTGGTCGTTTTGTGTCTCTTTGTGGTTGTTATGTGTCTCTTTGTGGTCGTTTTGTGTCTCTTTGTGGTCGTTTTGTGTCTCTGGATGTTTTGTGACTCTTTCCGGTAATTTTGTTTCTCTTTGTGGTCGTTTTGTCTCTCTTTGTGGTCATTTTGTGTGTCTGTGGTCGTTTTGTGTCTCTTTGTGGTTGTTATGTGTCTCTGGATGTTTTGTGTCTCTTTGTGGTAGTTTTGTCTCTCTTTGTGGTCATTTTGTGTCTCTGTGGTCGTTTTGTGTCTCTTTGTCGTTGTTTTGTGTCTCTGAATGTTTTGTGTCTCTTTCTGCTTGTTATGTGTCTCTCTGTGGTTGTTTTCTGTCTCTCTGTGGTTGTTTTGTGTCTCTTTCTGGTCATTTTGTGTCTCTTTGTGGTTGTTTTATGTCTCTGGATGTTTTGTGTCTCTTTCTGCTTGTTATGTGTCTCTCTGTGGTTGTTTTCTGTCTCTCTGTGGTTGTTTTGTGTCTCTTTCTGGTCATTTTGTGTCTCTTTGTGGTTGTTTTATGTCTCTGGATGTTTTGTGTCTCTTTCTGCTTGTTATGTGTCTCTCTGTGGTTGTTTTGTGTCTCTTTGTGGTTGTTATGTGTCTCTTTGTGGTCGTTTTGTGTCTCTTTGTGGTTGT
The DNA here is from genome assembly GCF_036924035.1 of Leuresthes tenuis. NCBI lineage: Eukaryota > Metazoa > Chordata > Actinopteri > Atheriniformes > Atherinopsidae > Leuresthes > Leuresthes tenuis. Next base: position 2,032,603 of record NW_027325377.1, on the reverse strand, counting down.
TGTGTGTCTCTTTGTGGTCGTTTTGTGTCTCTTTGTGGTTGTTTTGTGTCTCTGGATGTTTTGTGTCTCTTTCCGGTAATTTTGTTTCTCTTTGTGGTAGTTTTCTCTCTCTTTGTGGTCATTTTGTGTCTCTGTGGTCGTTTTGTGTCTCTTTGTGGTTGTTTTGTGTCTCTGAATGTTTTGTGTCTCTTTGTGGTCGTTTTGTCTCTTGTGGTCATTTTGTGTCTATTTGTGGTTGTTTTGTGTATCTGGATGTTTTGTGTCTCTTTCCGGTAATTTTGTGTCTCTTTGTGGTAGTTTTGTCTCTCTTTGTGGACATATTGTGTCTCTTTTTGGTTGTTTTGTGTCTCTTTGTAGTTGTTTTCTGTCTCTGTGGTTGTTTTGTGTCTCCTTCTAGTAATTCTTTGTCTCTTTGTGGTAGCTTTGTGTCTCTTTGTGGTAGTTTTTTTTCTGTTTGTGGTTGTTTTGTGTCTCTTTGTGATCGTTTTGTGTCTGTTTGTAGTTGTTGTGTCTCTGTGGTTGTTTTGTCTCTCTTTGTGGTCATTTTGTGTTTCTTTGTGGTTGTTTTTAGTCTCTGGATGTTTTGTGTCTCTTTGTGGTCGTTATGTGTCTCTGGATGTTTTGTGTCTCTTTGTGGTCGTTTTGTCTCTTGTGGTCATTTTGTGTCTCTTTGTGGTTGTTTTGTCTCTGGATGTTTTTTGTCTCTTTCTGGTAATTTTGTGTCTCTCTGTGGTTGTTTTGTCTCTCTTTGTAGTTGTTTTGTGTCTCTCTGTGGTTGTTTTGTGTCTCTTTCTGGTTGTTTTGTGTCTCTTTGTGGTTGTTTTGTGTCTCTTTGTGGTCGTTTTGTGTCTCTTTGTGGTTGTTATGTGTCTCTTTGTGGTCGTTTTGTGTCTCTTTGTGGTCGTTTTGTGTCTCTGGATGTTTTGTGACTCTTTCCGGTAATTTTGTTTCTCTTTGTGGTCGTTTTGTCTCTCTTTGTGGTCATTTTGTGTCTCTGTGGTCGTTTTGTGTCTCTTTGTGGTTGTTATGTGTCTCTGGATGTTTTGTGTCTCTTTGTGGTAGTTTTGTCTCTCTTTGTGGTCATTTTGTGTCTCTGTGGTCGTTTTGTGTCTCTTTGTGGTTGTTTTGTGTCTCTGAATGTTTTGTGTCTCTTTCTGCTTGTTATGTGTCTCTCTGTGGTTGTTTTCTGTCTCTCTGTGGTTGTTTTGTGTCTCTTTCTGGTCATTTTGTGTCTCTTTGTGGTTGTTTTATGTCTCTGGATGTTTTGTGTCTCTTTCTGCTTGTTATGTGTCTCTCTGTGGTTGTTTTCTGTCTCTCTGTGGTTGTTTTGTGTCTCTTTCTGGTCATTTTGTGTCTCTTTGTGGTTGTTTTATGTTTCTGGATGTTTTGTGTCTCTTTCTGCTTGTTATGTGTCTCTCTGTGGTTGTTTTGTGTCTCTTTGTGGTTGTTATGTGTCTCTTTGTGGTCGTTTTGTGTCTCTTTGTGGTTGTTGTGTGTCTCTTTGTGGTCGTTTTGTGTCTCTTTGTGGTCGTTTTGTGTCTCTGGATGTTTTGTGTCTCTTTCCAGTAATTTTGTTTCTCTTTGTGGTAGTTTTCTCTCTCTTTGTGGTCATTTTGTGTCTCTGTGGTCGTTTTGTGTCTCTTTGTGGTTGTTTTGTGTCTCTGAATGTTTTGTGTCTCTTTGTGGTCGTTTTGTGTCTATTTGTGGTTGTTTTGTGTATCTGGATGTTTTGTGTCTCTTTCTGGTCATTTTATGTCTCTCTGTGCTTGTTTTGTCTCTCTTTGTGGTTGTTTTGTGTCTCTCTGTTCTTGTTTTGTGTCTCTGTGGTCGTTTTGTGTCTCTCTGTGGTTGTTTTGTGTCTTTTTGTGGTCGTTTTGTCTCTTGTGGTCATTTTGTGTCACTTTGTGGTTGTTTTGTGTCTCTTTGTAGTTGTTTTGGGTCTCTGTGGTTGTTTTGTGTCTCTTTCTGGTAATTCTTTGTCTCTTTGTGGTAGCTTTGTGTCTCTTTGTGGTAGTTTTTTTTCTCTTTGTGGTTGTTTTGTGTCTCTTTGTGATCGTTTTGTGTCTCTTTGTAGTTGTTTTGTGTCTCTCTGTTGTTGTTTTGTGTCTCTCTGTGCTTGTTTTGTGTCTCTGTGGTCGTTTTGTGTCTCTCTGTGGTCATTTTGTGTCTCTTTGTAGTCGTTTTGTGTATCTGAATGTTTTGTGTCTTTCATCATTTTTATGACTTATGTGGTGCTGTGGCTTAGTTGGTCAAAGTGCCTGTCTAGTAAACAGGAGATCCTGGGTTCAAATCCCAGCAGTGCCTGTGGTCCTGTTAAGCTAACGATGACTTAGCATATAAAACAGGTCATTATCAGGGTTCTACTTTACATTGGTTCTCTTAATTAAATGATTAACATCATGATTATTATGAGTCTGTTCTTTGGTCAGACTTGATAAAAATGTTTTTAGAAATCAGAATTAGTTTTGGGAAGTTTTGTGTCTCTTTCTGCTTGTTATGTGTCTCTCTGTGGTTGTTTTGTGTCTCTTTGTGGTTGTTATGTGTCTCTGGATGTTTTGTGTCTCTTTCTGCTTGTTATGTGACTCTCTGTGGTTGTTTTGTGTCTCTGGATGTTTTGTGTCTCTTTGTGGTCGTTTTGTATCTTGTGGTAATTTTGTATCTCATTGTGGTTGTTTTGTGTCTCTGTGGTCGTTTTGTGTGTCTCTGTGGTCGTTTTTTTTGTCTCTGTGGTCGTTTTGTGTCTGTTTGTAGTTGTTTTGTGTCTCTGTGGCTGTTTTGTGTCTCTTTCTGGTCATTTTTTGTCTCTTTGTGGTAGCTTTGTTTCTCTTTGTGGTAGTTTTGTGTCTCTTTGTGGTAGTTTTGTCTCTCTTTGTGGTCGTTTTGTGTCTCTTTGTGATCTTTTTTTGTCTCTTTTTAGTTGTTGTGTCTCTGTGGTTGTTTTGTGTCTCTTTCTGGTAATTTAGTGTCTCTTTGTGGTAGTTATGTGTCTCTTTCTGGTAGTTTTGTGTCTCTTTGTGGTTGTTTATTGTCTCTGTGTTCGTTTTGTGTCTCTCTGTGGTTGTTTTGTGTCTCTTTGTAGTCGTTTTGTGTCTCTCTGTGGTTGTTTTGTGTCTCTTTCTGGTAGTTTTTTGTCTCTTTGTGGTAGCTTTGTGACTCTTTGTGTTAGTTTTTTGTCTCTTTGTGGTTGTTCTGTGTCTCTTTGTGATCGTTTTGTGTCTCTTTGTAGTTGTTGTGTCTCTTTGGTTGTTTAGTCTCTCTTTGTGGTCATTTTATGTCTGTTTGCGGTAGTTTTGTCTCTCTTTGTGGTCATTTTGTGTGTCTGTGGTAGTTTTGTGTCTCTTTGTGGTTGTTATGTGTTTCTATGTCGTCGTTTTGTGTCTCTGGATGTTTTGTGCCTCTCTGTGGTTGTTTTGTGTCTCTTTGTCGTTGTTTTGTCTCTCTTTGTTGTCATTTTGTGTCTCTGTGGTCGTTTTGTGTCTCTCTGTGGTCGTTTTGTGTCTCTTTGTGGTCGTTTTGTGTATCTGAATGTTTTGTGTCTTTCATCATTTTTATGACTTATGGCTGTGGAGCTACTTCTTCAAGTGGATCCAGTTCAGGACAAAGGGGATCCAGATCCTGATCTTTATTCTTTCATCTATTTCATGACTTATGTGGTGCTGTGGCTTAGTTGGTCAAAGTGCCTGTCTTGTAAACAGGAGATCCTGGGTTCAAATCCCAGCAGTGCCTGTGGTCCTTTTAAGCTAACTATGACTTAGCATATAAAACAGGTCATTATCAGGGTTCTACTTTACATTGGTTCTCTTAATTAAATGATGAACATCATGATTATTATGAGTCTGTTCTTTGGTCAGACTTGATAAAAATGTTTTTAGAAATCAGAATTAGTTTTGGGAAGTTTTGTGTCTCTTTCTGCTTGTTATGTGTCTCTCTGTGGTTGTTTTGTGTCTCTTTGTGGTTGTTATGTGTCTCTGGATGTTTTGTGTCTCTTTCTGCTTGTTATGTGACTCTCTGTGGTTGTTTTGTGTCTCTGGATGTTTTGTGTCTCTTTCTGGTAATTTTGTGTCTCACTGTGGTTGTTTTGTGTCTCTTTGTGGTTGTTTTGTGTCTCTGGATGTTTTTGTGTCTCTTTCTGGTAATTTTGTGTCTCACTGTGGTTGTTTTGTGTCTCTGTGGTCGTTTTGTGTCTCTCTGTGGTTGTTTTGTGTCTCTGTGGTCGTTTTGTGTCTCTCTGTGGTCGTTTTTTTTTGTCTCTGTGGTCGTTTGGTGTCTGTTTGTGGTTGTTTTGTGTCTCTTTGTAGTTGTTTTGTGTCTCTGTGGCTGTTTTGTGTCTCTTTCTGGTCATTTTTTGTCTCTTTGTGGTAGCTTTGTTTCTCTTTGTGGTAGTTTTGTGTCTCTTTGTGGTTGTTTTGTGTCTCTTTGTAGTTGTTGTGTCTCTGTGGTTGTTTTGTGTCTCTTTGTGGTTATTTTGTGTCTCTGTGTTCGTTTTGTGTCTCTTTGTGGTCATTTTGTGTATCTGGATGTTTTGTGTCTCTTTGTGGTAGTTTTGTCTCTCTTTGTGGTCATTTTGTGTCTCTTTGTGGTTGTTTTGTGTCTCTGTGGTCATTTTGTGTCTCTCTGTGGTTGTTTTGTGTCTCTGTGGTCGTTTTATGTCTCTCCGTGGTTGTTTTGTGTCTTTTTGTGGTCATTTTGTCTCTTGTGGTAATTTTGTGTCTCTTTGTGGTTGTTTTGTGTCTCTTTGTAGTTGTTTTGTGTCTCTGTGGTTGTTTTGTGTCTCTTTCTGGTAATTTTTTGTCTCTTTGTGGTCGTTTTGTGTCTCTTTCTGGTAGTTTTATGTCTCTTTGTGGTTTTTTTTGTGTCTCTTTGTGATCGTTTTGTGTCTTTTTGTAGTTGTTGTGTCTCTTTGTGGTAGTTTTGTGTCTTTTTGTTGTTGTTATGTGTCTCTTTGTGGTCGTTTTGTGTCTCTTTGTGGTCGTTTTGTGTCTCTCTGTGGTTGTTTTGTGTCTCTTTGTGGTTGTTATGTGTCTCTGGATGTTTTGTGTCTCTTTCTGCTTTTTATGTGACTCTCTGTGGTTGTTTTGTGTCTCTTTGTGGTTTTTATATGTATCTTTGAGGTTGTTTTGTGTCTCTTTGTGGTTGTTATGTGTCTCTTTGTGGTCGTTTTGTGTCTCTTTGTGGTCGTTTTTTGTCTCTGGATGTTTTGTGTCTCTCTGTGGTTGTTTTGTCTCTGTTTGCGGTCATTTTGTGTCTCTGTGGTCGTTTTGTGTCTCTTTGTGGTTGTTTTGTGTCTCTGAATGTTTTTTGTCTCTTTGTGGTCGTTTTGTCTCTTGTGGTCATTTTGTGTTTCTTTGTGGTTGTTTTGTGTCTCTGGATGTTTTGTGTCTCTTTCTGGTCATTTTATGTCTCTCTGTGGTTGTTTTGTGTCTCTGTTGTCGTTTTGTGTCTCTTTGTGGTTGTTTTGTGTCTCTTTGTAGTTGTTTTGTGTCTCTGTGGTTGTTTTGTGTCTCTTTCTGCTTGTTATGTGACTCTCTGTGGTTGTTTTGTGTCTCTGGATGTTTTGTGTCTCTTTGTGGTCGTTTTGTCTCTTGTGGTCATTTTGTGTCTCTTTGTGGTTGTTTTGTGTCTCTGGATGTTTTTGTGTCTCTTTCTGGTAATTTTGTGTCTCACTGTGGTTGTTTTGTGTCTCTGTGGTCGTTTTGTGTCTCTCTGTGGTTGTTTTGTGTCTCTGTGGTCGTTTTGTGTCTCTCTGTGGTCGTTTTTTTTTGTCTCTGTGGTCGTTTGGTGTCTGTTTGTGGTTGTTTTGTGTCTCTTTGTAGTTGTTTTGTGTCTCTGTGGCTGTTTTGTGTCTCTTTGTGGTCATTTTTTGTCTCTTTGTGGTAGCTTTGTTTCTCTTTGTGGTAGTTTTGTGTCTCTTTGTGGTTGTTTTGTGTCTCTTTGTAGTTGTTGTGTCTCTGTGGTTGTTTTGTGTCTCTTTGTGGTCATTTTGTGTCTCTGTGGTCGTTTTGTGTCTCTTTGTGGTTGTTTTGTGTCTCTGGATGTTTTGTGTCTCTTTGTGGTCGTTTTGTGTCTCTTTCTGCTTTTTATGTGACTCTCTGTGGTTGTTTTGTGTCTCTTTGTGGTTTTTATATGTCTCTTTGAGGTTGTTTTGTGTCTCTTTGTGGTTGTTATGTATCTCTTTGTGGTCGTTTTGTGTCTCTTTGTGGTCGTTTTTTGTCTCTGGATGTTTTGTGTCTCTCTGTGGTTGTTTTGTCTCTGTTTGCGGTCATTTTGTGTCTCTGTGGTCGTTTTGTGTCTCTTTGTGGTTGTTTTGTGTCTCTGAATGTTTTTTGTCTCTTTGTGGTCGTTTTGTCTCTTGTGGTCATTTTGTGTCTCTTTGTGGTCGTTTTGTTTCTCTTTCTGGTAGTTTTATGTCTCTTTGTGGTTTTTTGTGTCTCTTTGTGATCGTTTTGTGTCTCTTTGTAGTTGTTGTGTCTCTTTGTGGTAGTTTTGTGTCTTTTTGTTGTTGTTATGTGTCTCTTTGTGGTCGTTTTGTGTCTCTTTGTGGTCGTTTTGTGTCTCTCTGTGGTTGTTTTGTGTCTCTGTGGTTGTTTTGTGTCTCTTTGTGGTCGTTATGTGTCTCTGGATGTTTTGTGTCTCTTTGTGGTTGTTATGTGACTCTCTGTGGTTGTTTTGTGTCACTGGATGTTTTGTGTCTCTTTCTGGTAATTTTGTGTCTCTCTGTGGTTGTTTTGTCTCTCTTTGTAGTCGCTTTGTGTCTCTCTGTGGTTGCTTTGTGTCTCTGTGGTCGTTTTGTGTCTCTCTGTGGTCATTTTGTGTCTCTTTGTGGTCGTTTTGTGTATCTGGATGTTTTGTGTCTCTTTGTGGTAGTTTTGTCTCTCTTTGTGGTCATTTTGTGTCTCTTTGTGGTTGTTTTGTGTCTCTGTGGTCGTTTTGTGTCTCTCTGTGGTTGTTTTGTGTCTCTGTGGTCGTTTTATGTCTCTACGTGGTTGTTTTGTGTCTTTTTGTGGTCGATTTGTCTCTTGTGGTAATTTTGTGTCTCTTTGTGGTTGTTTTGTGTCTCTTTGTAGTTGTTTTGTGTCTCTGTGGTTGTTTTGTCTCTCATTGTGGTTGTTATGTGTCTCTGGATGTTTTGTCTCTCTTTGTGGTCGTTTTGTGTCTCTTTCTGGTAGTTTTATGTCTCTTTGTGGTTTTTTTGTGTCTCTTTGTGATCGTTTTGTGTCTCTTTGTAGTTGTTGTGTCTCTTTGTGGTAGTTTTGTGTCTTTTTGTTGTTGTTATGTGTCTCTTTGTGGTCGTTTTGTGTCTCTTTGTGGTCGTTTTGTGTCTCTTTGTGGTTGTTATGTGTCTCTCTGTGGTTGTTTTGTGTCTCATTGTGGTTGTTATGTGTCTCTGGATGTTTTGTGTCTCTTTCTGCTTTTTATGTGACTATCTGTGGTTGTTTTGTGTCTCTTTGTTGTTGTTATATGTCTCTTTGAGGTCGTTTTGTGTCTCTTTGTGGTTGTTATGTGTCTCTTTGTGGTTGTTTTGTCTCTCTTTGTGGTAAATTTGTGTCTCTGGATGTTTTGTGTCTCTTTGTGGTCGTTTTGTGTCTCTTTGTGGTTGTTTAGTGTCTCTAGATGTTTTGTGTCTCTCTGTGGTTGTTTTGTCTCTCTTTGTAGTCGTTTTGTGACTCTCTGTGGTTGTTTTGTGTCTCTGTGGTCGTTTTGTGTCTCTCTGTCGTCATTTTGTGTCTCTTTGTGGTCGTTTTGTGTATCTGGATGTTTTGTGTCTCTTTGTGGTAGTTTTGTCTCTCTTTGTGGTCATATTATGTCTCTTTGTGGTCGTTTTGTGTCTGTCTGTGGTTGTTTTGTGTCTCTGTGGTCGTTTTGTGTCTCTCTGTGGTTGTTTTGTGTCTCTCTAGTCGTTTTATGTCTCTCTGTGGTCGTTTTGTGTCTTTTTGTGGTCGTTTTGTCTCTTGTGGTCATTCTGTGTCTCTTTGTGGTTGTTTTGTGTCTCTTTGTAGTTGTTTTGTGTCTCTTTGTGATAGTTTTGTGTCTCTTTGTAATTGTTGAGTCTCTGTGGTTGTTTTGTCTCTCTTTGTGGTCATTTTATGTCTGTTTGTGGTAGTTTTGTCTCTCTTTGTGGGCATTTTGTGTCTCCGTGGTCGTTTTGTGTCTCTTTGTGGTTGTTTTGTGTCTCTGGGTGTTTTGTGTCTCTTTGTGGTCGTTTTGTCTCTTGAGGTTATTTTGTGTCTCTTTGTGGTTGTTTTGTGTCTCCGAATGTTTTGTGTCTCTTTCTGGTAATTTTTTGTCTCTCTGTGGTTGTTTTGTGTCACTGTGGTCGTTTTGTGTCTGTTTGTGGTTGTTTTGTGTCTCTGGATGTTTTGTGTCTCTTTGTCGTTGTTTTGTGTCTCTGGATGTTTTGTGTCTCTTTCTGGTAATTTTGTGTCTCTCTGTGGTTGTTTTGTCTCTCTTTGTAGTCGTTTTGTGTCTTTCTGTGGTTGTTTTGTGTCTCTGTGGTCGTTTTGTGTCTCTCTGTGGTCATCTTGTGTCTCTTTGTGGTCGTTTTTTGTATCTGAATGTTTTGTGTCTTTCATCATTTTTATGGCTTATGTGGTGTTGTGGCTTAGTTGGTCAAAGTGCCTGTCTTGTAAACAGGAGATCCTGGGTTCAAATCCCAGCAGTGCCTGTGGTCCTGTTAAGCTAACGATGACTTAGCATATAAGTGTCTCTTTGTGGTTGTTTTCTGTCTCTCTGTGGTAGTTTTGTCTCTCTTTGTGGTCGTTTTGTGTCTCTTTGTGGTTGTTTTGTGTCTCTTTGTAGTTGTTTTGTGTGTCTGTGGTTGTTTTGTGTCTCTTTGTGGTCGTTTTGTGTCTCTGGATGTTTTGTGTCTCTCTGTGGTTGTTTTGTGTCTCTTTGTGGTAATTTTGTCTCTCTTTGTGGTCATTTTGTGTCTCTGTGGTCGTTTTGTGTCTCTTTGTGGTTGTTTTGTGTCTTTGGATGTTTTGTCTCTCTTTGTGGTCGTTTTGTCTCTTGTGGTCATTTTGTGTCTCTCTGGTTGTTTTGTGTCTCTGTGGTCGTTTTGTGTCTCTCTGGTTGTTTTGTGTTTCTTTGTGGTAATTTTGTCTCTCTTTGTGGTCATTTTGTGTCTCTGTGGTCGTTTTGTGTCTCTTTGTGGTTGTTTTGTGTCCCTGGATGTTTTGTGTCTCTTTGTGGTCGTTTTGTCTCTTGTGGTCATTTTGTGTCTCTTTGTGGTTGTTTTGTGTCTCTGGATGTTTTGTGTCTCTTTCTGGTAATTTTTTGTCTCTCTGTGCTTGTTTTGTCACTCTTTGTGGTCGTTTTGTTTCTCTCTGTGGTTGTTTTGTGTCTCTGTGGTCGTTTTGTGTCTCTCTGTGGTTGTATTGTGTCTCTGTGGGCGTTTTGTGTCTCTCTGTGGTTGCTTTGTGTCTCTGTGGTCGTTTTGTGTCTCTCTGTGGTTGTCTTGTGTCTTTTTGTGGTCATTTTGTCTCTTGTGGTCATTTTGTGTCTCTTTGTGGTTGTTTTGTGTCTCTTTGTAGTTGTTTTGTGTCTCTGTGGTCGTTTTGTGTCTCTTTGTGGTTGATTTGTGTCTCTGGATGTTTTGTGTGTATTTGTGGTCGTTATGTGTCTTTGTGGTAGTTTTATCTCTCTTTGTGGTCATGTTGTGTCTCCTTGTGGTTGTTTTGTGTCTCTGTGGTCGTTTTATGTCTCTCTGTGGTTGTTTTGTGTCTCTTTGTAGTTGTTTTGTGTCTCTGTGGTTGTTTGTGTCTCTTTCTGGAATTTATTTGTCTCTTTGTGGTCGTTTTGTGTCTCTTTGTGGTAGTTTTATGTCTCTTTGTGGTTGTTTTGTGTCTCTTTGTGATCGTTTTGTGTCTCTTTGTAGTTGTTGTGTCTCTTTGTGGTAGTTTTGTGTCTCTTTGTGGTTGTTATGTGTCTCTTCGTGGTCGTTTTTTGTTTCTGGATGTTTTTGTGCCTCTCTGTGGTAGTTTTGTCTCTCTTTGTGGTCATTTTGTGTCTCTGTGGTAGTTTTGTGTCTCTTTGTGGTTGTTTTGTGTCTCTGGATGTTATGTGTCTCTTGTGGTCATTTTGTGTCTCTTTGTGGTTGTTTCGTGTCTCTGGATGTTTTGTGTCTCTTTCTGGTAATTTTGTGTCTCTCTGTGCTTGTTTTGTCACTCTTTGTGGTTGTTTTGTTACTCTCTGTGGTTGTTTTGTGTCTCTTTCTGGTAATTTTGTGTCTCTCTGTGCTTGTTTTGTCACTCTTTGTGGTTGTTTTGTTACTCTCTGTGGTTGTTTTTTGTCTCTGTGGTCGTTATGTGTCTCTCTGTGGTTGTTTTGTGTCTTTATGTTGTCGTTTTGTCTCTTGTGGTAATTTTGTGTCTCTTTGTGGTTGTTTTGTGTCTCTTTGTAGTTATTTTGTGTCTCTGTGGTTGTTTTGTGTCTCTTTCTGGTAATTTTTTTGACTCTTTGTGGTAGCTTTGTGTCTCTTTGTGGTAGCTTTGTGTCTCTTTGTGGTAGCTTTGTGTCTCTTTGTGGTAGTTTTGTGTCTCTTTGTGGTTGTTTTGTGTCTCTTTGTGGTAGCTTTGTGTCTCTTTGTGGTAGTTTTATGTCTCTTTGTGGTTGTTTTGTGTCTCTTTGTGATCGTTTTGTGTCTCTTTGTAGTTGTTGTGTCTATGATGTTGTTTTGTCTCTCTTTGTGGTCATTTTATGTCTGTTTGTGATAGTTTTGTCTCTCTTTGTGGTCATTTTGTGTCTCTGTGGTCGTTTTGTGTCTCTTTGTCGTTGTTTTGTGTCTCTGTGATCGTTTTGTGTCTCTCTGTGGTTGTTTTGTGTCTCTGGATGTTTTGTGTCTCTTTGTGGTGGTTATGTGTCTCTGGATGTTTTGTGTCTCTTTCTGCTTGTTATGTGACTCTTTGTGGTTGTTTTGTGTCTCTCTGTGGTTGTTTTGTCTCTCTTTGTGGTCGTTTTGTGTATCTGAATGTTCTGTGTCTTTCATCATTTTTATGACTTATGTGGTGCTGTGGCTTAGTTGGTCAAAGTGCCTGTCTTGTAAACAGGAGATCCTGGGTTCAAATCCCAGCAGTGCCTGTGGTCCTGTTAAGCTAATGATGATTTAGCATATAAGTGTCTCTTTGTGGTTGTTTTCTGTCTCTCTGTGGTAGTTTTGTCTCTCTTTGTGGTCGTTTTGTGTCTCTTTGTGGTTGTTTTGTGTCTCTTTGTAGTTGTTTTGTGTGTCTGTGGTTGTTTTGTGTCTCTTTCTGGTAATTTTTTGTCTCTTTGTTGTAGCTTTGTGTCTCTTTGTGGTAGTTTTGTGTCTCTTTGTGGTTGTTTTGTGTCTCTTTGTGATCGTTTTGTGTCTATTTGTAGTTGTTGTGTCTCTGTGGTTTTTTGTCTCTCTTTGTGGTCATTTTTTGTCTGTTTGTGGTAGTTTTGTCTCTTTTTGTGGTCATTTTGTGTCTCTGCGGTCGTTTTGTGTTTCCCTGTGGTTGTTTTGTGTCTCTGGATGTTTTGTGTCTCTTTGTGGTTGTTTTGTGTCTGTTTGTGGTAGTTTTGTCTCTCTTTCTGGTAATTTTGTGTCTCTCTGTGGTTGTTTTGTGTCTCTTTGTGGTCGGTATTTGTCTCTGGATGTTTTGTGTCTCTTTGTGGTTGTTTTGTGTCTCTTTGTAGTTGTTGTGTTTCTGTGGTTGTTTAGTCTCTCTTTGTGGTCATTTTATGACTGTTTGTGGTAGTTTTGTCTCTCTTTGTGGTCATTTTGTGTCTCTGTGATCGTTTTTTGTCACTCTGTGGTTGTTTTGTGTCTCTTTGTAGTTGTTTTGTGTCTCTGTGGTTGTTTTGTGTCTCTTTCTGGTAATTTTTTGTCTTTTTGTGGTCGTTTTGTGTCTCTTTGTGGTAGTTTTATGTCTCTTTGTGGTTGTTTTGTTTCTCTTTGTGATCGTTTTGTGTCTCTTTGTAGTTGTTGTGTCTCTTTGTGGTCGTTTTGTGTCTCTTTGTGGTAGTTTTATGTCTCTTTGTGGTTGTTTTGTTTCTCTTTGTGATCGTTTTGTGTCTCTTTGTAGTTGTTGTGTCTCTTTGTGGTAGTTTTGTGTCTCTTTGTGGTTGTTATGTGTCTCTTTGTGGTCGTTTTGTGTCTCTGGATGTTTTGTGCCTCACTGTGGTTTTTTTGTGTCTCTTTCTGGTAATTTTGTGTCTCTTTGTGGTAGTTTTGTCTCTCTTTGTGGTCATTTTGTGTCTCTGTGGTCGTTTTGTGTCTCTTTGTAGTTGTTTTGTGTCTCTGGATGTTTTGTGTCTCTTTCTGGTAATTTTGTGTCTCTCTGTGCTTGTTTTTTCTCTCTTTGTGGTTGTTTTGTGACTCTCTGTGGTTGTTTTGTGTGTCTATGGTCGTTTTGTGTCTCTATGTGGTTGTTTTGTGTCTCTGTGATCGTTTTGTGTCTCTCTGTGGTTGTTTTGTGTCTCTGTGGTCGTTTTGTGTCTCTCTGTGGTTGTTTTGTGTTTCTTTGTAGTTGTTTTGTGTCTCTGTGGTTGTTTTGTGTCTCTTTCTGGTAATTTTTTGTCTCTTTGTGGTAGCTTTGTGACTCTATGTGTTAGTTTTGTGACTCTTTGTGGTTGTTCTGTTTCTCTTTGTGATCGTTTTGTGTCTCTCTGTGGTTGTTTTGTATCTCTGTGGTCGTTTTGTGTCTCTCTGTGGTCATCTTGTGTCTCTTTGTGGTCGTTTGTGTATCTGAATGTTTTGTGTCTTTCATCATTTTTATGACTTATGTGGTGCTGTGGCTTAGTTTGTCAAAGTGCCAGTCTAGTAAACAGGAGATCCTGGGTTCAAATCCCAGCCGTACCTGTGGTCCTATTAAGTTAACTATGACTTAGCATATAAAACAAGTCATTATCATGGTTCTACTTTACATTGGTTCTCTTAATTAAATGATTAACATCATGATAGTTATCAGTCTGTTCTTTGGTCAGACTTGATAAAAATGTTTTTAGAAATCAGAATTAGTTTTGGGATGTTTTGTGTCTCTTTCTGCTTGTTATGTGTCTCTCTGTGGTTGTTTTGTGTCTCTTTGTGGTTGTTATGTGTCTCTGGATGTTTTGTGTCTCTTTTTGCTTGTTATGTGACTCTCTTTGGTTGTTTTGTGTCTCTTTGTAGTTGTTTTGTGTCTCTGTGGTTGTTTTGTGTCTCTTTGTGGTCGTTTTGTGTCTCTTTGTGGTTGTTTTGTGTCTCTTTGTAGTTGTTTTGTGTGTCTGTGGTTGTTTTGTGTCTCTTTCTGGTAATTTTTTGTCTCCTTGTGGTAGTTTTGTGTCTTTTTCTGGTAATTTTGTGTCTCTTTGTGGTAGTTTTGTGTCTATTTGTAGTTGTTGTGTCTGTGGTTTTTTGTCTCTCTTTGTGGTCATTTTTTCTCTGTTTGTGGTAGTTTTGTCTCTCTTTGTGGTCATTTTGTGTCTCTGCGGTCGTTTTGTGTTTCTTTGTGGTTTTTTTGTGTCTCTGGATGTTTTGTGTCTCTTTGTGGTTGTTTTGTGTCTCTTTGTGATCGTTTTGTGTCTATTTGTAGTTGTTGTGTCTGTGGTTTTTTGTCTCTCTTTGTGGTCATTTTTTCTCTGTTTGTGGTAGTTTTGTCTCTCTTTGTGGTCATTTTGTGTCTCTGCGGTCGTTTTGTGTTTCTTTGTGGTTTTTTTGTGTCTCTGGATGTTTTGTGTCTCTTTGTGGTTGTTTTGTGTCTGTTTGTGGTAGTTTTGTCTCTCTTTCTGGTAATTTTGTGTCTCTCTGTGGTTGTTTTGTGTCTCTTTGTGGTCGGTATGTGTCTCTGGATGTTTTGTGTCTCTTTGTGGTTGTTTTGTGTCTCTTTGTAGTTGTTGTGTTTCTGTGGTTGTTTAGTCTCTCTTTGTGGTCATTTTATGACTGTTTGTGGTAGTTTTGTCTCTCTTTGTGGTCATTTTGTGTCTCTGTGGTCGTTTTGTGTCTCTTTGTAGTTGTTTTGTGTCTCTGTGGTTGGTTTGTGTCTCTTTGTGGTTGTTTTTTGTCTCTTTGTGGTCGTTTTGTGTCTCTTTGTGGTAGTTTTATGTCTCTTTGTGGTTGTTTTGTTTCTCTTTGTGATCGTTTTGTGTCTCTTTGTGGTTGTTTTGTGTCTCTGTGGTCGTTTTGTGTCTCTCTGTGGTCATTTTGTGTCTCTTTGTGGTCGTTTTGTGTTTCTTTGTAGTTGTTTTGTGTCTCTGTGGTTGTTTTGTGTCTCTTTCTGGTAATTTTTTGTCTCTTTGTGGTAGCTTTGTGACTCTTTGTGTTAGTTTTGTGACTCTTTGTGGTTGTTCTGTTTCTCTTTGTGATCGTTTTGTGTCTCTTTGTAGTTGTTGTGTCTCTTTGGTTGTTTAGTCTCTCTTTGTGGTCATTTTATGTCTGTTTGTGGTAGTTTTGTCTCTCTTTGTGGTCATTTTGTGTCTCTGTGGTCGTTTTGTGTCTCTTTGTGGTTGTTTTGTGTCTCTGGATGTTTTGTGTCTCTTTGTCGTTGTTTTGTGTCTCTGGATGTTTTGTGTCTCTGGATGTTTTGTGTCTCTGGATGTTTTGTGTCTCTTTCTGGTAATTTTGTGTCTCTCTGTGGTTGTTTTGTGTCTCTGTGGTCGTTTTGTGTCTCTCTGTGGTCATCTTGTGTCTCTTTGTGGTCGTTTTTTGTATCTGAATGTTTTGTGTCTTTCCTCATTTTTATGGCTTATGTGGTGCTGTGGCTTAGTTGGTCAAAGTTCCTGTCTTGTAAACAGGAGATCCTGGGTTCAAATCCCAGCAGTGCCTGTGGTCCTGTTAAGCTAACGATGACTTAGCATATAAAACAGGTCATTATCAGGGTTCTACTTTACATTGGTTCTCTTAATTAAATGATGAACATCATGACTTGATAAAAATGTTTTTAGAAATCAGAATTAGTTTTGGGATGTTTTGTGTCTCTTTCTGCTTGTTATGTGTCTCTCTGTGGTTGTTTTGTGTCTCTTTCTGCTTGTTATGTGTCTCTGGATGTTTTGTGTCTCTTTCTGCTTGTTATGTGACTCTCTGTGGTTGTTATGTGTCTCTCTTTGGTTGTTTTGTGTCTCTTTGTAGTTGTTTTGTGTCTCTGTGGTTGTTTTGTCTTTCTTTGTGGTCGTTTTGTGTGTCTTTGTGATATTTTTTTGTCTCTTTGTAGTTGTTGTGTCTCCGTGGTTGTTTTGTGTCTCTTTCTGGTAATTTTATGTCTCTTTGTGGTTGTTTATTGTCTCTTTGTGGTTGTGTTCTGTCTCTGTGGTTGTTTTGTGTCTCTTTGTGGTAGTTTTGTGTCTTTTTCTGGTAATTTTGTGTCTCTTTGTGGTAGTTTTGATTCTCTTTGTGGTAGTTCTGTCTCTCTTTGTGGTCATTTGTGTCTCTTTGTGATAGTTTTGTGTCTCTTTGTAGTTGTTGTGTCTCTGCGGTTGTCTTTTCTCTCTTCGTGGTCATTTTGTGTCTCTTTGTGATCATTTTGTGTCTCTTTGTGGTTGTTATGTGTCTCTTTGTGGTCGTTTTGTGTCTCGTTGTGGTTGTTTAGTGTCTCTCTTTGGTTGTTTTGTGTCTCTTTGTAGTTGTTTTATGTCTCTGTGGTTGTTTTTTGACTCTTTGTGGTAGTTTTGCCTGTCTTTGTTGTCGTTTTGTGTCTCTTTGTGATCTTTTTTTGTCTCTTTGTAGTTGTTGTGTCTCTGTGGTTGTTTTGTGTCTCTTTCTGGTAAATTTGTGTCTCTTTGTGGTAGTTTTGTGTCTCTTTGTGGTCATTTTGTGTCTCTTTGTGGTTGTTTAATGTCTCTTTGTGGTTGTTTTCTGTCTCTGTGGTTGTTTTGTGTCTCTTTCTGGTAAATTTGTGTCTCTTTGTGGTAGTTTTGTGTCTCTTTGTGGTAGTTTTGTGTCTTTTTCTGGTAATTTTGTGTCTCTTTGTGGTAGTTTTGTGTCTCTTTGTGGTAGTTTTGTCTCTCTTCGTGGTCATTTTGTGTCTCTTTGTGATCGTTTTGTGTCTCTTTGTAGTTGTTGTGTCTCTTTGGTTGTTTAGTCTCTCTTTGTGGTCATTTTGTGTCTCTCTGTGGTCATCTTGTGTCTCTTTGTGGTCGTTTTGTGTATCTGAATGTTTTGTGTCTTTCATCATTTTTATGACTTATGTGGCGCTGTGGCTTAGTTGGTCAAAGTGCCTGTCTAGTAAACAGAAGATCCTGGGTTCAAATCCCAGCAGTGCCTGTAGTCCTTTTCAGGTAACTAGGACTTAGCATATAAAACAGCTCATTATCAGGGTTCTACTTTACATTGGTTCTCTTAATTAAATGATGAACATCATGATTATTATCAGTCTCTTCATTGGTCAGACTTGATAAAAATGTTTTTAGAAATTAGAATTAGTTTTGGGATGTTTTGTGTCTCTTTGTGGTCGTTTTGTGTCTCTGGATGTTTTGTGTCTCTTTCTGCTTGTTATGTGTCTCTCTGTGGTTGTTTTGTGTCTCTTTGTGGTTGTTATGTGTCTCTTTGTGGTCGTTTTGTGTCTCTTTGTGGTTGTTATGTGTCTCTTTGTGGTTGTTTTGTGTCTCTTTGTGGTCGTTTTGTGTCTCTTTGTGGTCGTTTTTTGTCTCTTTGTGGTCGTTTTGTGACTCTTTTTGGTTGTTTTGTGTCTCTTTCTGGTAATTTTGTCTCTTTTTGTGGTCATTTTGTGTCTCTGTGGTCGTTTTGTGTCTCTTTGTGGTTGTTTTGTGTCTCTGGATGTTTTGTGTCTCTTGGTGGTTGTTATTCAATTCAATTCAATTCAATTTTATTTATATAGCGCCAGATTACAACAATTGTCATCTCAAGGCACTTAAGTAATATAGTCCAATTCAAGCCAATTGGAATTCAATTCATTGTAATCATAATCCAATTAATTCATATAGAGCTAATTAAAAAAATTAATATCCTAGCTAAGGAAACCAACAGATTGCACCGAAATGTGTCTTCAGTCCAATCTCCCGTCCTGAGCGTGCCTGTGGCAACTGTGGAAAGGAACGACTCCCTTTTAACAGGAAGAAACCTCTGGCAGAACCAGACTCAGGAAGGGTGGCCATCCGCCTCGACCAGCTGGGGTTTGAGAAGACAGAAAAGAGGGAAAAGAGGGGGGAAAAACACCATAACGCCATTCAAAGGATATCTGTTGGAACAGGGAAACATAGGTTAATAACCACAATAATGTCACATGTACATAAAATCAATTTTGAAATTAAACAGGGGGAAAAAGAGAGCAAAGTGAGGAAAGGTGTGACAGATGAGGTCCCCCAGCAGTCTAAGCCTATAGCAGCTTAACTATGGGATGTTTCAGGATTACCTGAGCCATCCCTAACTATAAGCTTTATCGAAAAGAAAAGTTTTAAGCCTAATCTTAAAAGTGGAAAGGGTGTCTGCTTCCCGGACATTTACTGGCAGCTTATTCCACAAGAGAGGGGCCTGATAACTGAAGGCTCTACCTCCCATTCTACTTTTAGAAACGCTGGGAACAACAAGTAAACCTGCAGTTTGGGAGCGAAGTGCTCTGTTAGGAAAATATTGTACAATGAGATCTTTAAGATATGATGGAGTTCGGTCAGTAAGAGCTTTATATGTGAGGAGAAGAATCTTAAATTCTATTCTGAATTTAACAGGGAGCCAATGAAGAGAAGCTAAAACTGGAGAAACATGATCTCTCCTGTTAGTTCTCATCAGAACTCTGGCTGCAGCATTTTGGATCAGCTGGAGGCTTGTCAGAGAATATGTGGGACAGCCCAATAATAAGGAATTACAGTAGTCCAATCTTGAAGTAACAAATGCATGAACTAGTTTCTCTGCATCACCTTGAGACAGGATGTTCCTGATTTTGGCAATATTACGAAGGTGAAAGAAGGCAGTCCTAGAAACCAGTTTTATATGTGCGTCAAATGATAAATTCTGGTCAAAAATAACTCCAAGGTTCCTCACTGTAGAACTAGAAGCCAAGGAAATACCATCTAGAGTAACTATATAACTAGACAATTTCTCCCTGAAGCGCTCAGGTCCAAAGAGAACAACTTCAGTTTTGTCTGAATTTAAAAGCAGACAGTTCTGAGTCATCCAGGTCTTTATGTCTTTAAGACAGGCTTGTAGCCTGACCAACCTGTAGGTTTCATCTGGTTTCATAGATAAGTACAGCTGAGTATCATCAGCATAACAATGGAAATTTATGCCATGCTGTCTGATAATGTTACCTAATGGAAGCATGTATAAAGTAAAAAGAATCGGTCCAAGCACAGAACCCTGAGGAACTCCATGACTTACTCCAACGTGTGAGGAAGATTCCTCATTTACAAGAACAAACTGGAATCTATCAGATAAATATGACTTAAACCAGCCTAATGCAGTTCCTTTAATCCCAATAACATGTTCAAGTCTCTGTAACAGAATGCTGTGATCGATCGTATCAAATGCAGCACTGAGATCCAACAGGACAAGCACAGAAACAAGTCCGCTATCAGAAGCTAACAGGAGATCATTGGTAACTTTCACCAGTGCCGTTTCTGTGCTATGATGCACTCTGAATCCTGACTGAAACTCTTCAAACAGATTATTTCTATGTAAATGATCACAAAGTTGAACTGCAACTATTTTTTCAAGAACTTTGGACAAAAAAGGGAGATTGGATATAGGTCGATAATTAGCCAACACTTCTGAATCAAGAGTAGGTTTTTTAAGTAAAGGTTTAATTACAGCAACCTTAAAAGTCTGAGGTACATATCCTATCAACAAAGACCGATTGATCAAATCCAATATGGAAGTGTCAATTAAGGGGAAAACCTCCTTGAACAGTCTGGTTGGGATTGGGTCTAACATACAAGTTGATGGTTTAGAAGAGACTATTGCTGTTGTTAGCTCAGAGAGATCAACTGGGCAGAAGCTGTCTAAATACAATTCAGGTTCGAAAGATACTTCTAAAGCTGCTCTACTTGATGATACATCAGTGATAATAATGGGAAGGATTCCATTAATCTTCTCTCTGATAGAAACAATTTTATTGATGAAGAATCTCATGAAATCATCACTGCTGAGAGTTAAAGGAATACATGGCTCAACAGAGCTCGGAGTCTTTGTCAGTCTGGCAACAGTGCTGAAAAGAAACCTGGGATTATTCTTATTCTCTTCTATCAATAATGAATAATACGCAGTTCTAGCTTTACGAAGTGCTTTCTTATACGTTATTAAACTATCTTTCCAGACTAATTGAGACTCTTCTAAATTAGAGGAACGCCACTGTCTCTCCAGCTTTCTTGCAGTCTGCTTTAACGCACGCAGCTGTGAATTATACCAAGGAGCCAACCTCTTCTGACTGATTACCTTCCTTTTCAGAGGGGCAACATTGTCCAGTGTTGTACGCATTGAAGCTATAGTGCTGTCAACAAGAGAGTCAAGTTCTACTGGAGTAAAATTTAGGTAGCCATCCTGTGTCATATCAGCACATGGCAGTGAAGAAAAGGATGATGAAATCAACTCTTTAAATCTGGTTACAGCATTCTCTGACAGACACCTTCTATATGTAGAATTCTTCTCAGAAACCGTGTAGTCAAGTAATGTAAATTCAAAAGTTATTAAAAAATGGTCAGACAAGACAGGGTTATGAGGGAACACTGTTAACTGTTCACTCTCAATGCCATAAGTCAGCACAAGGTCAAGGGTATGATTAAGGCAGTGAGTAGGTCTGTGAACACTTTGAGAAAATCCAATAGAGTCTAATATAGAATTAAAGTTAATATTTAGGCTGTCATTTTCAACATCTACATGAATATTAAAGTCACCCACTACAATGACTTTATCTGTACTCAGCACTAACTGGGATAAAAACTCTGAGAATTCAGACAGAAACTCAGAATAAGGGCCAGGTGGACGATACACAACAACAAACACAAGAGGTTTTTGTGATTTCCACTTTGGGTGGGAAAAACTGAGAATCAGAGATTCAAAAGAGCTAAAACTAATCTTGGGTCTAGGACTGATTAGTAATCCTGATCTGAAGATAGCTGCCACTCCTCCTCCTCTACCTGTGGTTCTAGGAACATGAACATTTAAATAGTCAGAGGGAGTTGATTCATTAATGCTAACATGATCCTCCTGCTGCAGCCAGGTTTCTGTAAGACAAAATATATCAATATGATGATCACAGATCAAATCATTCACTAACAGAGACTTCGAAGGGAGAGATCTAATATTCAGCAAACCACATTTAATAGTTTGATGTTTTTGTTCAGTTAAAGTTTTTGTTTTAAATTTTTTTTGCACAAGAGCATTTGCTCCTTTTGTGTTTTTTGATTGAGGGGGGGGCAGCATCAGGTGGGAAGCCGCAGAGAAGTGTGTAAGACTACAACTCTGCATCCTGGTCTCAACCCTGGGATGTCATGTTTTTGGATGACTAATAAATTCGTCCATATTTCTAGAAATGAGAGCCGCTCCTTCCAAAGTGGGATGGATGCCGTCTCTCCTCATCAGACCAGGTTTTCTCCAGAAAGATTGCCAATTATCTATGTAGCCCACGTTGTTTGCTGTTGTTATGTGTCTCTTTGTGGTCATTTTGTGTCTCTGGATGTTTTGTGTCTCTTTGTGGTCGTTTTGTGTCTCTTTGTGGTTGTTTTGTGTCTCTTTCTGGTAATTTTGTCTCTTTTTGTGGTCATTTTGTGTCTCTGTGGTCGTTTTGTAACTCTTTGTGGTTGTTTTGTGTCTCTGGATGTTTTGTGTGTCTTTGTGGTCGTTATGTGTCTCTGGATGCTTTGTGTCTCTTTGTGGTCGTTTTGTCTCTTGTGGTCATTTTGTGTCTCTTTGTGGCTGTTTTGTGTATCTGGATGTTTTGTGTCTCTTTGTGGTAGTTTTGTCTCTCTTTGTGGTCATTTTGTGTCTCTTTGTGGTTGTTTTGTGTCTCTGTGATCGTTTTTTGTCACTCTGTGGTTGTTTTGTGTCTCTCTGTGGTTGTTTTGTGTCTCTGTGGTTGTTTTGTGTCTCTTTCTGGTAATTTTTTGTCTTTTTGTGGTCGTTTTGTGTCTCGTTGTGGTAGTTTTATGTCTCTTTGTGGTTGTTTTGTTTCTCTTTGTGATCGTTTTGTGTCTCTTTGTAGTTGTTGTGTCTCTTTGTGGTAGTTTTGTGTCTCTTTGTGTTTGTTATGTGTCTCTTTGTGGTCGTTTTGTGTCTCTGGATGTTTTGTGCCTCACTGTGGTTTTTTTGTGTCTCTTTCTGGTAATTTTGTGTCTCTTTGTGGTAGTTTTGTCTCTCTTTGTGGTCATTTTGTGTCTCTGTGGTCGTTTTGTGTCTCTTTGTGGTTGTTTTGTGTCTCTGGATGTTTTGTGTGTCTGTGATAGTTTTGTGTCTCTCTGTGGTCGTTTTGTGTCTCTTTGTGGTAGTTTTATGTCTCTTTGTGGTTGTTTTGTTTCTCTTTGTGATCGTTTTGTGTCTCTTTGTGGTTGTTTTGTGTCTCTGTGGTCGTTTTGTGTCTCTCTGTGGTCATCTTGTGTCTCTTTGTGGTCGTTTTGTGTATCTGAATGTTTTGTGTCTTTCATCATTTTTATGATTTATGTGGTGCTGTGGCTTAGTTGGTCAAAGTGCCTGTCTAGTAAACAGGAGATCCTGGGTTCAAATCCCAGCAGTGCCTGTGGTCCTTTTAAGCTAACTATGACTTAGCATATAAAACAGCTCATTATCAGGGTTCTACTTTACATTGGTTCTCTTAATTAAATGATGAACATCATGATTATTATCAGTCTCTTCATTGGTCAGACTTGATAAAAATGTTTTTAGAAATCAGAATTAGTTTTGGGATGTTTTGTGTCTCTTTGTGGTCGTTTTGTGTCTCTTTGTGGTTGTTTTGTGTCTCTTTCTGGTAAATTTGTGTCTCTTTGTGGTAGTTTTGTGTCTCTTTGTGGTAGTTTTGTGTCTTTTTCTGGTAATTTTGTGTCTCTTTGTGGTAGTTTTGTGTCTCTTTGTGGTAGTTTTGTCTCTCTTCGTGGTCATTTTGTGTCTCTTTGTGATCGTTTTGTGTCTCTTTGTAGTTGTTGTGTCTCTTTGGTTGTTTAGTCTCTCTTTGTGGTCATTTTGTGTCTCTCTGTGGTCATCTTGTGTCTCTTTGTGGTCGTTTTGTGTATCTGAATGTTTTGTGTCTTTCATCATTTTTATTACTTATGTGGTGCTGTGGCTTAGTTGGTCAAAGTGCCTGTCTAGTAAACAGAAGATCCTGGGTTCAAATCCCAGCAGTGCCTGTAGTCCTTTTCAGGTAACTAGGACTTAGCATATAAAACAGCTCATTATCAGGGTTCTACTTTACATTGGTTCTCTTAATTAAATGATGAACATCATGATTATTATCAGTCTCTTCATTGGTCAGACTTGATAAAAATGTTTTTAGAAATTAGAATTAGTTTTGGGATGTTTTGTGTCTCTTTGTGGTCGTTTTGTGTCTCTGGATGTTTTGTGTCTCTTTCTGCTTGTTATGTGTCTCTCTGTGGTTGTTTTGTGTCTCTTTGTGGTTGTTATGTGTCTCTTTGTGGTCGTTTTGTGTCTCTTTGTGGTTGTTATGTGTCTCTTTGTGGTTGTTTTGTGTCTCTTTGTGGTCGTTTTGTGTCTCTTTGTGGTCGTTTTTTGTCTCTTTGTGGTCGTTTTGTGACTCTTTTTGGTTGTTTTGTGTCTCTTTCTGGTAATTTTGTCTCTTTTTGTGGTCATTTTGTGTCTCTGTGGTCGTTTTGTGTCTCTTTGTGGTTGTTTTGTGTCTCTGGATGTTTTGTGTCTCTTGGTGGTTGTTATGTGTCTCTTTGTGGTCATTTTGTGTCTCTGGATGTTTTGTGTCTCTTTGTGGTCGTTTTGTGTCTCTTTGTGGTTGTTTTGTGTCTCTTTCTGGTAATTTTGTCTCTTTTTGTGGTCATTTTGTGTCTCTGTGGTCGTTTTGTAACTCTTTGTGGTTGTTTTGTGTCTCTGGATGTTTTGTGTGTCTTTGTGGTCGTTATGTGTCTCTGGATGCTTTGTGTCTCTTTGTGGTCGTTTTGTCTCTTGTGGTCATTTTGTGTCTCTTTGTGGCTGTTTTGTGTATCTGGATGTTTTGTGTCTCTTTGTGGTAGTTTTGTCTCTCTTTGTGGTCATTTTGTGTCTCTTTGTGGTTGTTTTGTGTCTCTGTGATCGTTTTTTGTCACTCTGTGGTTGTTTTGTGTCTCTTTGTAGTTGTTTTGTGTCTCTGTGGTTGTTTTGTGTCTCTTTCTGGTAATTTTTTGTCTTTTTGTGGTCGTTTTGTGTCTCTTTGTGGTTGTTTTGTGTCTCTGTGATCGTTTTTTGTCACTCTGTGGTTGTTTTGTGTCTCTTTGTAGTTGTTTTGTGTCTCTCTGTGGTTGTTTTGTGTCTCTGTGGTCGTTTTGTGTCTCTCTGTGGTCATCTTGTGTCTCTTTGTGGTCGTTTTTTGTATCTGAATGTTTTGTGTCTTTCCTCATTTTTATGGCTTATGTGGTGCTGTGGCTTAGTTGGTCAAAGTTCCTGTCTTGTAAACAGGAGATCCTGGGTTCAAATCCCAGCAGTGCCTGTGGTCCTGTTAAGCTAACTATGACTTAGCATATAAAACAGGTCATTATCAGGGTTCTACTTTACATTGGTTCTCTTAATTTAATGATGAACATCATGACTTGATAAAAATGTTTTTAGAAATCAGAATTAGTTTTGGGATGTTTTGTGTCTCTTTCTGCTTGTTATGTGTCTCTCTGTGGTTGTTTTGTGTCTCTTTCTGCTTGTTATGTGTCTCTGGATGTTTTGTGTCTCTTTCTGCTTGTTATGTGACTCTCTGTGGTTGTTATGTGTCTCTCTTTGGTTGTTTTGTGTCTCTTTGTAGTTGTTTTGTGTCTCTGTGGTTGTTTTGTCTTTCTTTGTGGTCGTTTTGTGTGTCTTTGTGATCTTTTTTTGTCTCTTTGTAGTTGTTGTGTCTCCGTGGTTGTTTTGTGTCTCTTTCTGGTAATTTTATGTCTCTTTGTGGTTGTTTATTGTCTCTTTGTGGTTGTGTTCTGTCTCTGTGGTTGTTTTGTGTCTCTTTGTGGTAGTTTTGTGTCTTTTTCTGGTAATTTTGTGTCTCTTTGTGGTAGTTTTGATTCTCTTTGTGGTAGTTCTGTCTCTCTTTGTGGTCATTTGTGTCTCTTTGTGATAGTTTTGTGTCTCTTTGTAGTTGTTGTGTCTCTGCGGTTGTCTTGTCTCTCTTCGTGGTCATTTTGTGTCTCTTTGTGATCATTTTGTGTCTCTTTGTGGTTGTTATGTGTCTCTTTGTGGTCGTTTTGTGTCTCGTTGTGGTTGTTTAGTGTCTCTCTTTGGTTGTTTTGTGTCTCTTTGTAGTTGTTTTATGTCTCTGTGGTTGTTTTTTGACTCTTTGTGGTAGTTTTGCCTGTCTTTGTTGTCGTTTTGTGTCTCTTTGTGATCTTTTTTTGTCTCTTTGTAGTTGTTGTGTCTCTGTGGTTGTTTTGTGTCTCTTTCTGGTAAATTTGTGTCTCTTTGTGGTAGTTTTGTGTCTCTTTGTGGTCATTTTGTGTCTCTTTGTGGTTGTTTAATGTCTCTTTGTGGTTGTTTTCTGTCTCTGTGGTTGTTTTGTGTCTCTTTCTGGTAAATTTGTGTCTCTTTGTGGTAGTTTTGTGTCTCTTTGTGGTAGTTTTGTGTCTTTTTCTGGTAATTTTGTGTCTCTTTGTGGTAGTTTTGTGTCTCTTTGTGGTAGTTTTGTCTCTCTTCGTGGTCATTTTGTGTCTCTTTGTGATCGTTTTGTGTCTCTTTGTAGTTGTTGTGTCTCTTTGGTTGTTTAGTCTCTCTTTGTGGTCATTTTGTGTCTCTCTGTGGTCATCTTGTGTCTCTTTGTGGTCGTTTTGTGTATCTGAATGTTTTGTGTCTTTCATCATTTTTATTACTTATGTGGTGCTGTGGCTTAGTTGGTCAAAGTGCCTGTCTAGTAAACAGAAGATCCTGGGTTCAAGTCCCAGCAGTGCCTGTGGTCCTTTTAAGCTAACTAGGACTTAGCATATAAAACAGCTCATTATCAGGGTTCTACTTTACATTGGTTCTCTTAATTAAATGATGAACATCATGATTATTATCAGTCTCTTCATTGGTCAGACTTGATAAAAATGTTTTTAGAAATCAGAATTAGTTTTGGGATGTTTTGTGTCTCTTTGTGGTCGTTTTGTGTCTCTGGATGTTTTGTGTCTCTTTCTGCTTGTTATGTGTCTCTCTGTGGTTGTTTTGTGTCTCTTTGTGGTTGTTATGTGTCTCTTTGTGGTCGTTTTGTGTCTCTTTGTGGTTGTTATGTGTCTCTTTGTGGTTGTTTTGTGTCTCTTTGTGGTCGTTTTGTGTCTCTTTGTGGTCGTTTTTTGTCTCTTTGTGGTCGTTTTGTGACTCTTTTTGGTTGTTTTGTGTCTCTTTCTGGTAATTTTGTCTCTTTTTGTGGTCATTTTGTGTCTCTGTGGTCGTTTTGTGTCTCTTTGTGGTTGTTTTGTGTCTCTGGATGTTTTGTGTCTCTTGGTGGTTGTTATGTGTCTCTTTGTGGTCATTTTGTGTCTCTGGATGTTTTGTGTCTCTTTGTGGTCGTTTTGTGTCTCTTTGTGGTTGTTTTGTGTCTCTTTCTGGTAATTTTGTCTCTTTTTGTGGTCATTTTGTGTCTCTGTGGTCGTTTTGTAACTCTTTGTGGTTGTTTTGTGTCTCTGGATGTTTTGTGTGTCTTTGTGGTCGTTATGTGTCTCTGGATGCTTTGTGTCTCTTTGTGGTCGTTTTGTCTCTTGTGGTCATTTTGTGTCTCTTTGTGGCTGTTTTGTGTATCTGGATGTTTTGTGTCTCTTTGTGGTAGTTTTGTCTCTCTTTGTGGTCATTTTGTGTCTCTTTGTGGTTGTTTTGTGTCTCTGTGATCGTTTTTTGTCACTCTGTGGTTGTTTTGTGTCTCTCTGTGGTTGTTTTGTGTCTCTGTGGTTGTTTTGTGTCTCTTTCTGGTAATTTTTTGTCTTTTTGTGGTCGTTTTGTGTCTCGTTGTAGTTGTTGTGTCTCTTTGTGGTTGTTTTGTTTCTCTTTGTGATCGTTTTGTGTCTCTTTGTAGTTGTTGTGTCTCTTTGTGGTAGTTTTGTGTCTCTTTGTGTTTGTTATGTGTCTCTTTGTGGTCGTTTTGTGTCTCTGGATGTTTTGTGCCTCACTGTGGTTTTTTTGTGTCTCTTTCTGGTAATTTTGTGTCTCTTTGTGGTAGTTTTGTCTCTCTTTGTGGTCATTTTGTGTCTCTGTGGTCGTTTTGTGTCTCTTTGTGGTTGTTTTGTGTCTCTGGATGTTTTGTGTCTCTTTGTGGTTGTTTTGTGACTCTCTGTGGTTGTTTTGTGTGTCTGTGATCGTTTTGTGTCTCTCTGTGGTCGTTTTGTGTCTCTTTGTGGTAGTTTTATGTCTCTTTGTGGTTGTTTTGTTTCTCTTTGTGATCGTTTTGTGTCTCTTTGTGGTTGTTTTGTGTCTCTGTGGTCGTTTTGTGTCTCTCTGTGGTCATCTTGTGTCTCTTTGTGGTCGTTTTGTGTATCTGAATGTTTTGTGTCTTTCATCATTTTTATGATTTATGTGGTGCTGTGGCTTAGTTGGTCAAAGTGCCTGTCTAGTAAACAGGAGATCCTGGGTTCAAATCCCAGCAGTGCCTGTGGTCCTTTTAAGCTAACTATGACTTAGCATATAAAACAGCTCATTATCAGGGTTCTACTTTACATTGGTTCTCTTAATTAAATGATGAACATCATGATTATTATCAGTCTCTTCATTGGTCAGACTTGATAAAAATGTTTTTAGAAATCAGAATTAGTTTTGGGATGTTTTGTGTCTCTTTGTGGTCGTTTTGTGTCTCTTTGTGGTTGTTTTGTGTCTCTTTCTGGTAAATTTGTGTCTCTTTGTGGTAGTTTTGTGTCTCTTTGTGGTAGTTTTGTGTCTTTTTCTGGTAATTTTGTGTCTCTTTGTGGTAGTTTTGTGTCTCTTTGTGGTAGTTTTGTCTCTCTTCGTGGTCATTTTGTGTCTCTTTGTGATCGTTTTGTGTCTCTTTGTAGTTGTTGTGTCTCTTTGGTTGTTTAGTCTCTCTTTGTGGTCATTTTGTGTCTCTCTGTGGTCATCTTGTGTCTCTTTGTGGTCGTTTTGTGTATCTGAATGTTTTGTGTCTTTCATCATTTTTATTACTTATGTGGTGCTGTGGCTTAGTTGGTCAAAGTGCCTGTCTAGTAAACAGAAGATCCTGGGTTCAAATCCCAGCAGTGCCTGTAGTCCTTTTCAGGTAACTAGGACTTAGCATATAAAACAGCTCATTATCAGGGTTCTACTTTACATTGGTTCTCTTAATTAAATGATGAACATCATGATTATTATCAGTCTCTTCATTGGTCAGACTTGATAAAAATGTTTTTAGAAATTAGAATTAGTTTTGGGATGTTTTGTGTCTCTTTGTGGTCGTTTTGTGTCTCTGGATGTTTTGTGTCTCTTTCTGCTTGTTATGTGTCTCTCTGTGGTTGTTTTGTGTCTCTTTGTGGTTGTTATGTGTCTCTTTGTGGTCGTTTTGTGTCTCTTTGTGGTTGTTATGTGTCTCTTTGTGGTTGTTTTGTGTCTCTTTGTGGTCGTTTTGTGTCTCTTTGTGGTCGTTTTTTGTCTCTTTGTGGTCGTTTTGTGACTCTTTTTGGTTGTTTTGTGTCTCTTTCTGGTAATTTTGTCTCTTTTTGTGGTCATTTTGTGTCTCTGTGGTCGTTTTGTGTCTCTTTGTGGTTGTTTTGTGTCTCTGGATGTTTTGTGTCTCTTGGTGGTTGTTATGTGTCTCTTTGTGGTCATTTTGTGTCTCTGGATGTTTTGTGTCTCTTTGTGGTCGTTTTGTGTCTCTTTGTGGTTGTTTTGTGTCTCTTTCTGGTAATTTTGTCTCTTTTTGTGGTCATTTTGTGTCTCTGTGGTCGTTTTGTAACTCTTTGTGGTTGTTTTGTGTCTCTGGATGTTTTGTGTGTCTTTGTGGTCGTTATGTGTCTCTGGATGCTTTGTGTCTCTTTGTGGTCGTTTTGTCTCTTGTGGTCATTTTGTGTCTCTTTGTGGCTGTTTTGTGTATCTGGATGTTTTGTGTCTCTTTGTGGTAGTTTTGTCTCTCTTTGTGGTCATTTTGTGTCTCTTTGTGGTTGTTTTGTGTCTCTGTGATCGTTTTTTGTCACTCTGTGGTTGTTTTGTGTCTCTTTGTAGTTGTTTTGTGTCTCTGTGGTTGTTTTGTGTCTCTTTCTGGTAATTTTTTGTCTTTTTGTGGTCGTTTTGTGTCTCGTTGTGGTAGTTTTATGTCTCTTTGTGGTTGTTTTGTTTCTCTTTGTGATCGTTTTGTGTCTCTTTGTAGTTGTTGTGTCTCTTTGTGGTAGTTTTGTGTCTCTTTGTGTTTGTTATGTGTCTCTTTGTGGTCGTTTTGTGTCTCTGGATGTTTTGTGCCTCACTGTGGTTTTTTTGTGTCTCTTTCTGGTAATTTTGTGTCTCTTTGTGGTAGTTTTGTCTCTCTTTGTGGTCATTTTGTGTCTCTGTGGTCGTTTTGTGTCTCTTTGTGGTTGTTTTGTGTCTCTGGATGTTTTGTGTCTCTGTGGTTGTTTTGTGTGTCTGTGATCGTTTTGTGTCTCTCTGTGGTCGTTTTGTGTCTCTTTGTGGTAGTTTTATGTCTCTTTGTGGTTGTTTTGTTTCTCTTTGTGATCGTTTTGTGTCTCTTTGTGGTTGTTTTGTGTCTCTGTGGTCGTTTTGTGTCTCTCTGTGGTCATCTTGTGTCTCTTTGTGGTCGTTTTGTGTATCTGAATGTTTTGTGTCTTTCATCATTTTTATGATTTATGTGGTGCTGTGGCTTAGTTGGTCAAAGTGCCTGTCTAGTAAACAGGAGATCCTGGGTTCAAATCCCAGCAGTGCCTGTGGTCCTTTTAAGCTAACTATGACTTAGCATATAAAACAGCTCATTATCAGGGTTCTACTTTACATTGGTTCTCTTAATTAAATGATGAACATCATGATTATTATCAGTCTCTTCATTGGTCAGACTTGATAAAAATGTTTTTAGAAATCAGAATTAGTTTTGGGATGTTTTGTGTCTCTTTGTGGTCGTTTTGTGTCTCTTTGTGGTTGTTTTGTGTCTCTTTCTGGTAAATTTGTGTCTCTTTGTGGTAGTTTTGTGTCTCTTTGTGGTAGTTTTGTGTCTTTTTCTGGTAATTTTGTGTCTCTTTGTGGTAGTTTTGTGTCTCTTTGTGGTAGTTTTGTCTCTCTTCGTGGTCATTTTGTGTCTCTTTGTGATCGTTTTGTGTCTCTTTGTAGTTGTTGTGTCTCTTTGGTTGTTTAGTCTCTCTTTGTGGTCATTTTGTGTCTCTCTGTGGTCATCTTGTGTCTCTTTGTGGTCGTTTTGTGTATCTGAATGTTTTGTGTCTTTCATCATTTTTATTACTTATGTGGTGCTGTGGCTTAGTTGGTCAAAGTGCCTGTCTAGTAAACAGAAGATCCTGGGTTCAAATCCCAGCAGTGCCTGTAGTCCTTTTCAGGTAACTAGGACTTAGCATATAAAACAGCTCATTATCAGGGTTCTACTTTACATTGGTTCTCTTAATTAAATGATGAACATCATGATTATTATCAGTCTCTTCATTGGTCAGACTTGATAAAAATGTTTTTAGAAATTAGAATTAGTTTTGGGATGTTTTGTGTCTCTTTGTGGTCGTTTTGTGTCTCTGGATGTTTTGTGTCTCTTTCTGCTTGTTATGTGTCTCTCTGTGGTTGTTTTGTGTCTCTTTGTGGTTGTTATGTGTCTCTTTGTGGTCGTTTTGTGTCTCTTTGTGGTTGTTATGTGTCTCTTTGTGGTTGTTTTGTGTCTCTTTGTGGTCGTTTTGTGTCTCTTTGTGGTCGTTTTTTGTCTCTTTGTGGTCGTTTTGTGACTCTTTTTGGTTGTTTTGTGTCTCTTTCTGGTAATTTTGTCTCTTTTTGTGGTCATTTTGTGTCTCTGTGGTCGTTTTGTGTCTCTTTGTGGTTGTTTTGTGTCTCTGGATGTTTTGTGTCTCTTGGTGGTTGTTATGTGTCTCTTTGTGGTCATTTTGTGTCTCTGGATGTTTTGTGTCTCTTTGTGGTCGTTTTGTGTCTCTTTGTGGTTGTTTTGTGTCTCTTTCTGGTAATTTTGTCTCTTTTTGTGGTCATTTTGTGTCTCTGTGGTCGTTTTGTAACTCTTTGTGGTTGTTTTGTGTCTCTGGATGTTTTGTGTGTCTTTGTGGTCGTTATGTGTCTCTGGATGCTTTGTGTCTCTTTGTGGTCGTTTTGTCTCTTGTGGTCATTTTGTGTCTCTTTGTGGCTGTTTTGTGTATCTGGATGTTTTGTGTCTCTTTGTGGTAGTTTTGTCTCTCTTTGTGGTCATTTTGTGTCTCTTTGTGGTTGTTTTGTGTCTCTGTGATCGTTTTTTGTCACTCTGTGGTTGTTTTGTGTCTCTCTGTGGTTGTTTTGTGTCTCTGTGGTTGTTTTGTGTCTCTTTCTGGTAATTTTTTGTCTTTTTGTGGTCGTTTTGTGTCTCGTTGTGGTAGTTTTATGTCTCTTTGTGGTTGTTTTGTTTCTCTTTGTGATCGTTTTGTGTCTCTTTGTAGTTGTTGTGTCTCTTTGTGGTAGTTTTGTGTCTCTTTGTGTTTGTTATGTGTCTCTTTGTGGTCGTTTTGTGTCTCTGGATGTTTTGTGCCTCACTGTGGTTTTTTTGTGTCTCTTTCTGGTAATTTTGTGTCTCTTTGTGGTAGTTTTGTCTCTCTTTGTGGTCATTTTGTGTCTCTGTGGTCGTTTTGTGTCTCTTTGTGGTTGTTTTGTGTCTCTGGATGTTTTGTGTCTCTTTGTGGTTGTTTTGTGACTCTCTGTGGTTGTTTTGTGTGTCTGTGATCGTTTTGTGTCTCTCTGTGGTCGTTTTGTGTCTCTTTGTGGTAGTTTTATGTCTCTTTGTGGTTGTTTTGTTTCTCTTTGTGATCGTTTTGTGTCTCTTTGTGGTTGTTTTGTGTCTCTGTGGTCGTTTTGTGTCTCTCTGTGGTCATCTTGTGTCTCTTTGTGGTCGTTTTGTGTATCTGAATGTTTTGTGTCTTTCATCATTTTTATGATTTATGTGGTGCTGTGGCTTAGTTGGTCAAAGTGCCTGTCTAGTAAACAGGAGATCCTGGGTTCAAATCCCAGCAGTGCCTGTGGTCCTTTTAAGCTAACTATGACTTAGCATATAAAACAGCTCATTATCAGGGTTCTACTTTACATTGGTTCTCTTAATTAAATGATGAACATCATGATTATTATCAGTCTCTTCATTGGTCAGACTTGATAAAAATGTTTTTAGAAATCAGAATTAGTTTTGGGATGTTTTGTGTCTCTTTGTGGTCGTTTTGTGTCTCTTTGTGGTTGTTTTGTGTCTCTTTCTGGTAAATTTGTGTCTCTTTGTGGTAGTTTTGTGTCTCTTTGTGGTCGTTTTGTGTCTTTTTCTGGTAATTTTGTGTCTCTTTGTGGTAGTTTTGTGTCTCTTTGTGGTAGTTTTGTCTCTCTTCGTGGTCATTTTGTGTCTCTTTGTGATCGTTTTGTGTCTCTTTGTAGTTGTTGTGTCTCTTTGGTTGTTTAGTCTCTCTTTGTGGTCATTTTGTGTCTCTCTGTGGTCATCTTGTGTCTCTTTGTGGTCGTTTTGTGTATCTGAATGTTTTGTGTCTTTCATCATTTTTATTACTTATGTGGTGCTGTGGCTTAGTTGGTCAAAGTGCCTGTCTAGTAAACAGAAGATCCTGGGTTCAAATCCCAGCAGTGCCTGTAGTCCTTTTCAGGTAACTAGGACTTAGCATATAAAACAGCTCATTATCAGGGTTCTACTTTACATTGGTTCTCTTAATTAAATGATGAACATCATGATTATTATCAGTCTCTTCATTGGTCAGACTTGATAAAAATGTTTTTAGAAATTAGAATTAGTTTTGGGATGTTTTGTGTCTCTTTGTGGTCGTTTTGTGTCTCTGGATGTTTTGTGTCTCTTTCTGCTTGTTATGTGTCTCTCTGTGGTTGTTTTGTGTCTCTTTGTGGTTGTTATGTGTCTCTTTGTGGTCGTTTTGTGTCTCTTTGTGGTTGTTATGTGTCTCTTTGTGGTTGTTTTGTGTCTCTTTGTGGTCGTTTTGTGTCTCTTTGTGGTCGTTTTTTGTCTCTTTGTGGTCGTTTTGTGACTCTTTTTGGTTGTTTTGTGTCTCTTTCTGGTAATTTTGTCTCTTTTTGTGGTCATTTTGTGTCTCTGTGGTCGTTTTGTGTCTCTTTGTGGTTGTTTTGTGTCTCTGGATGTTTTGTGTCTCTTGGTGGTTGTTATGTGTCTCTTTGTGGTCATTTTGTGTCTCTGGATTTTTTGTGTCTCTTTGTGGTCGTTTTGTGTCTCTTTGTGGTTGTTTTGTGTCTCTTTCTGGTAATTTTGTCTCTTTTTGTGGTCATTTTGTGTCTCTGTGGTCGTTTTGTAACTCTTTGTGGTTGTTTTGTGTCTCTGGATGTTTTGTGTGTCTTTGTGGTCGTTATGTGTCTCTGGATGCTTTGTGTCTCTTTGTGGTCGTTTTGTCTCTTGTGGTCATTTTGTGTCTCTTTGTGGCTGTTTTGTGTATCTGGATGTTTTGTGTCTCTTTGTGGTAGTTTTGTCTCTCTTTGTGGTCATTTTGTGTCTCTTTGTGGTTGTTTTGTGTCTCTGTGATCGTTTTTTGTCACTCTGTGGTTGTTTTGTGTCTCTTTGTAGTTGTTTTGTGTCTCTGTGGTTGTTTTGTGTCTCTTTCTGGTAATTTTTTGTCTTTTTGTGGTCGTTTTGTGTCTCGTTGTGGTAGTTTTATGTCTCTTTGTGGTTGTTTTGTTTCTCTTTGTGATCGTTTTGTGTCTCTTTGTAGTTGTTGTGTCTCTTTGTGGTAGTTTTGTGTCTCTTTGTGTTTGTTATGTGTCTCTTTGTGGTCGTTTTGTGTCTCTGGATGTTTTGTGCCTCACTGTGGTTTTTTTGTGTCTCTTTCTGGTAATTTTGTGTCTCTTTGTGGTAGTTTTGTCTCTCTTTGTGGTCATTTTGTGTCTCTGTGGTCGTTTTGTGTCTCTTTGTGGTTGTTTTGTGTCTCTGGATGTTTTGTGTCTCTTTGTGGTTGTTTTGTGACTCTCTGTGGTTGTTTTGTGTGTCTGTGATCGTTTTGTGTCTCTCTGTGGTCGTTTTGTGTCTCTTTGTGGTAGTTTTATGTCTCTTTGTGGTTGTTTTGTTTCTCTTTGTGATCGTTTTGTGTCTCTTTGTGGTTGTTTTGTGTCTCTGTGGTCGTTTTGTGTCTCTCTGTGGTCATCTTGTGTCTCTTTGTGGTCGTTTTGTGTATCTGAATGTTTTGTGTCTTTCATCATTTTTATGATTTATGTGGTGCTGTGGCTTAGTTGGTCAAAGTGCCTGTCTAGTAAACAGGAGATCCTGGGTTCAAATCCCAGCAGTGCCTGTGGTCCTTTTAAGCTAACTATGACTTAGCATATAAAACAGCTCATTATCAGGGTTCTACTTTACATTGGTTCTCTTAATTAAATGATGAACATCATGATTATTATCAGTCTCTTCATTGGTCAGACTTGATAAAAATGTTTTTAGAAATCAGAATTAGTTTTGGGATGTTTTGTGTCTCTTTGTGGTCGTTTTGTGTCTCTTTGTGGTTGTTTTGTGTCTCTTTCTGGTAAATTTGTGTCTCTTTGTGGTAGTTTTGTGTCTCTTTGTGGTAGTTTTGTGTCTTTTTCTGGTAATTTTGTGTCTCTTTGTGGTAGTTTTGTGTCTCTTTGTGGTAGTTTTGTCTCTCTTCGTGGTCATTTTGTGTCTCTTTGTGATCGTTTTGTGTCTCTTTGTAGTTGTTGTGTCTCTTTGGTTGTTTAGTCTCTCTTTGTGGTCATTTTGTGTCTCTCTGTGGTCATCTTGTGTCTCTTTGTGGTCGTTTTGTGTATCTGAATGTTTTGTGTCTTTCATCATTTTTATTACTTATGTGGTGCTGTGGCTTAGTTGGTCAAAGTGCCTGTCTAGTAAACAGAAGATCCTGGGTTCAAATCCCAGCAGTGCCTGTAGTCCTTTTCAGGTAACTAGGACTTAGCATATAAAACAGCTCATTATCAGGGTTCTACTTTACATTGGTTCTCTTAATTAAATGATGAACATCATGATTATTATCAGTCTCTTCATTGGTCAGACTTGATAAAAATGTTTTTAGAAATTAGAATTAGTTTTGGGATGTTTTGTGTCTCTTTGTGGTCGTTTTGTGTCTCTGGATGTTTTGTGTCTCTTTCTGCTTGTTATGTGTCTCTCTGTGGTTGTTTTGTGTCTCTTTGTGGTTGTTATGTGTCTCTTTGTGGTCGTTTTGTGTCTCTTTGTGGTTGTTATGTGTCTCTTTGTGGTTGTTTTGTGTCTCTTTGTGGTCGTTTTGTGTCTCTTTGTGGTCGTTTTTTGTCTCTTTGTGGTCGTTTTGTGACTCTTTTTGGTTGTTTTGTGTCTCTTTCTGGTAATTTTGTCTCTTTTTGTGGTCATTTTGTGTCTCTGTGGTCGTTTTGTGTCTCTTTGTGGTTGTTTTGTGTCTCTGGATGTTTTGTGTCTCTTGGTGGTTGTTATGTGTCTCTTTGTGGTCATTTTGTGTCTCTGGATGTTTTGTGTCTCTTTGTGGTCGTTTTGTGTCTCTTTGTGGTTGTTTTGTGTCTCTTTCTGGTAATTTTGTCTCTTTTTGTGGTCATTTTGTGTCTCTGTGGTCGTTTTGTAACTCTTTGTGGTTGTTTTGTGTCTCTGGATGTTTTGTGTGTCTTTGTGGTCGTTATGTGTCTCTGGATGCTTTGTGTCTCTTTGTGGTCGTTTTGTCTCTTGTGGTCATTTTGTGTCTCTTTGTGGCTGTTTTGTGTATCTGGATGTTTTGTGTCTCTTTGTGGTAGTTTTGTCTCTCTTTGTGGTCATTTTGTGTCTCTTTGTGGTTGTTTTGTGTCTCTGTGATCGTTTTTTGTCACTCTGTGGTTGTTTTGTGTCTCTTTGTAGTTGTTTTGTGTCTCTGTGGTTGTTTTGTGTCTCTTTCTGGTAATTTTTTGTCTTTTTGTGGTCGTTTTGTGTCTCGTTGTGGTAGTTTTATGTCTCTTTGTGGTTGTTTTGTTTCTCTTTGTGATCGTTTTGTGTCTCTTTGTAGTTGTTGTGTCTCTTTGTGGTAGTTTTGTGTCTCTTTGTGTTTGTTATGTGTCTCTTTGTGGTCGTTTTGTGTCTCTGGATGTTTTGTGCCTCACTGTGGTTTTTTTGTGTCTCTTTCTGGTAATTTTGTGTCTCTTTGTGGTAGTTTTGTCTCTCTTTGTGGTCATTTTGTGTCTCTGTGGTCGTTTTGTGTCTCTTTGTGGTTGTTTTGTGTCTCTGGATGTTTTGTGTCTCTTTGTGGTTGTTTTGTGACTCTCTGTGGTTGTTTTGTGTGTCTGTGATCGTTTTGTGTCTCTCTGTGGTCGTTTTGTGTCTCTTTGTGGTAGTTTTATGTCTCTTTGTGGTTGTTTTGTTTCTCTTTGTGATCGTTTTGTGTCTCTTTGTGGTTGTTTTGTGTCTCTGTGGTCGTTTTGTGTCTCTCTGTGGTCATCTTGTGTCTCTTTGTGGTCGTTTTGTGTATCTGAATGTTTTGTGTCTTTCATCATTTTTATGATTTATGTGGTGCTGTGGCTTAGTTGGTCAAAGTGCCTGTCTAGTAAACAGGAGATCCTGGGTTCAAATCCCAGCAGTGCCTGTGGTCCTTTTAAGCTAACTATGACTTAGCATATAAAACAGCTCATTATCAGGGTTCTACTTTACATTGGTTCTCTTAATTAAATGATGAACATCATGATTATTATCAGTCTCTTCATTGGTCAGACTTGATAAAAATGTTTTTAGAAATCAGAATTAGTTTTGGGATGTTTTGTGTCTCTTTGTGGTCGTTTTGTGTCTCTGGATGTTTTGTGTCTCTTTCTGCTTGTTATGTGTCTCTCTGTGGTTGTTTTGTGTCTCTTTGTGGTTGTTATGTGTCTCTTTGTGGTCGTTTTGTGTCTCTTTGTGGTTGTTATGTGTCTCTTTGTGGTTGTTTTGTGTCTCTTTGTGGTCGTTTTGTGTCTCTTTGTGGTCGTTTTTTGTCTCTTTGTGGTCGTTTTGTGTCTCTTTTTGGTTGTTTTGTGTCTCTTTCTGGTAATTTTGTCTCTTTTTGTGGTCATTTTGTGTCTCTGTGGTCGTTTTGTGTCTCTTTGTGGTTGTTTTGTGTCTCTGGATGTTTTGTGTCTCTTGGTGGTTGTTATATGTCTCTTTGTGGTCATTTTGTGTCTCTGGATGTTTTGTGTCTCTTTGTGGTCGTTTTGTGTCTCTTTGTGGTTGTTTTGTGTCTCTTTCTGGTAATTTTGTCTCTTTTTGTGGTCATTTTGTGTCTCTGTGGTCGTTTTGTGACTCTTTGTGGTTGTTTTGTGTCTCTGGATGTTTTGTGTGTCTTTGTGGTCGTTATGTGTCTCTGGATGCTTTGTGTCTCTTTGTGGTCGTTTTGTCTCTTGTGGTCATTTTGTGTCTCTTTGTGGCTGTTTTGTGTATCTGGATGTTTTGTGTCTCTTTGTGGTAGTTTTGTCTCTCTTTGTGGTCATTTTGTGTCTCTTTGTGGTTGTTTTGTGTCTCTGTGATCGTTTTTTGTCACTCTGTGGTTGTTTTGTGTCTCTTTGTAGTTGTTTTGTGTCTCTGTGGTTGTTTTGTGTCTCTTTCTGGTAATTTTTTGTCTTTTTGTGGTCGTTTTGTGTCTCGTTGTGGTAGTTTTATGTCTCTTTGTGGTTGTTTTGTTTCTCTTTGTGATCGTTTTGTGTCTCTTTGTAGTTGTTGTGTCTCTTTGTGGTAGTTTTGTGTCTCTTTGTGTTTGTTATGTGTCTCTTTGTGGTCGTTTTGTCTCTTGTGGTCATTTTGTGTCTCTCTGGTTGTTTTGTGTCTCTGTGGTCGTTTTGTGTCTCTCTGGTTGTTTTGTGTTTCTTTGTGGTAATTTTGTCTCTCTTTGTGGTCATTTTGTGTCTCTGTGGTCGTTTTGTGTCTCTTTGTGGTTGTTTTGTGTCCCTGGATGTTTTGTGTCTCTTTGTGGTCGTTTTGTCTCTTGTGGTCATTTTGTGTCTCTTTGTGGTTGTTTTGTGTCTCTGGATGTTTTGTGTCTCTTTCTGGTAATTTTTTGTCTCTCTGTGCTTGTTTTGTCACTCTTTGTGGTCGTTTTGTTTCTCTCTGTGGTTGTTTTGTGTCTCTGTGGTCGTTTTGTGTCTCTCTGTGGTTGTATTGTGTCTCTGTGGTCGTTTTGTGTCTCTCTGTGGTTGCTTTGTGTCTCTGTGGTCGTTTTGTGTCTCTCTGTGGTTGTCTTGTGTCTTTTTGTGGTCATTTTGTCTCTTGTGGTCATTTTGTGTCTCTTTGTGGTTGTTTTGTGTCTCTTTGTAGTTGTTTTGTGTCTCTGTGGTCGTTTTGTGTCTCTTTGTGGTTGTTTTGTGTCTCTGGATGTTTTGTGTGTTTTGTGGTCGTTATGTGTCTTTGTGGTAGTTTTATCTCTCTTTGTGGTCATGTTGTGTCTCCTTGTGGTTGTTTTGTGTCTCTGTGGTCGTTTTATGTCTCTCTGTGGTTGTTTTGTGTCTCTTTGTAGTTGTTTTGTGTCTCTGTGGTTGTTTGTGTCTCTTTCTGGAATTCATTTGTCTCTTTGTGGTCGTTTTGTGTCTCTTTGTGGTAGTTTTATGTCTCTTTGTGGTTGTTTTGTGTCTCTTTGTGATCGTTTTGTGTCTCTTTGTAGTTGTTGTGTCTCTTTGTGGTAGTTTTGTGTCTCTTTGTGGTTGTTATGTGTCTCTTCGTGGTCGTTTTTTGTTTCTGGATGTTTTTGTGCCTCTCTGTGGTAGTTTTGTCTCTCTTTGTGGTCATTTTGTGTCTCTGTGGTAGTTTTGTGTCTCTTTGTGGTTGTTTTGTGTCTCTGGATGTTTTGTGTCTCTTTCTGGTAATTTTGTGTCTCTCTGTGCTTGTTTTGTCACTCTTTGTGGTTGTTTTGTTACTCTCTGTGGTTGTTTTGTGTCTCTTTCTGGTAATTTTGTGTCTCTCTGTGCTTGTTTTGTCACTCTTTGTGGTTGTTTTGTTACTCTCTGTGGTTGTTTTTTGTCTCTGTGGTCGTTATGTGTCTCTCTGTGGTCTGTGTGTCTTTATGTTGTCGTTTTGTCTCTTGTGGTCATTTTGTGTCTCTTTGTGGTTGTTTCGTGTCTCTGGATGTTTTGTGTCTCTTTCTGGTAATTTTGTGTCTCTCTGTGCTTGTTTTGTCACTCTTTGTGGTTGTTTTGTTACTCTCTGTGGTTGTTTTGTGTCTCTTTCTGGTAATTTTGTGTCTCTCTGTGCTTGTTTTGTCACTCTTTGTGGTTGTTTTGTTACTCTCTGTGGTTGTTTTTTGTCTCTGTGGTCTGTGTGTCTTTATGTTGTCGTTTTGTCTCTTGTGGTAATTTTGTGTCTCTTTGTGGTTGTTTTGTGTCTCTTTGTAGTTATTTTGTGTCTCTGTGGTTGTTTTGTGTCTCTTTCTGGTAATTTTTTTGACTCTTTGTGGTAGCTTTGTGTCTCTTTGTGGTAGCTTTGTGTCTCTTTGTGGTAGCTTTGTGTCTCTTTGTGGTAGTTTTGTGTCTCTTTGTGGTTGTTTTGTGTCTCTTTGTGGTAGCTTTGTGTCTCTTTGTGGTAGTTTTATGTCTCTTTGTGGTTGTTTTGTGTCTCTTTGTGATCGTTTTGTGTCTCTTTGTAGTTGTTGTGTCTATGATGTTGTTTTGTCTCTCTTTGTGGTCATTTTATGTCTGTTTGTGATAGTTTTGTCTCTCTTTGTGGTCATTTTGTGTCTCTGTGGTCGTTTTGTGTCTCTTTGTGGTTGTTTTGTGTCTCTGTGATCGTTTTGTGTCTCTCTGTGGTTGTTTTGTGTCTCTGGATGTTTTGTGTCTCTTTGTGGTGGTTATGTGTCTCTGGATGTTTTGTGTCTCTTTCTGCTTGTTATGTGACTCTTTGTGGTTGTTTTGTGTCTCTCTGTGGTTGTTTTGTCTCTCTTTGTAGTCGTTTTGTGTCTCTCTGTGGTCATCTTGTGTCTCTTTGTGGTCGTTTTGTGTATCTGAATGTTTTGTGTCTTTCATCATTTTTATGACTTATGTGGTGCTGTGGCTTAGTTGGTCAAAGTGCCTGTCTTGTAAACAGGAGATCCTGGGTTCAAATCCCAGCAGTGCCTGTGGTCCTGTTAAGCTAACGATGATTTAGCATATAAGTGTCTCTTTGTGGTTGTTTTCTGTCTCTCTGTGGTAGTTTTGTCTCTCTTTGTGGTCGTTTTTTGTCTCTTTGTGGTTGTTTTGTGTCTCTTTGTAGTTGTTTTGTGTGTCTGTGGTTGTTTTGTGTCTCTTTCTGGTAATTCTTTGTCTCTTTGTTGTAGCTTTGTGTCTCTTTGTGGTAGTTTTGTGTCTCTTTGTGGTTGTTTTGTGTCTCTTTGTGATCGTTTTGTGTCTATTTGTAGTTGTTGTGTCTCTGTGGTTTTTTGTCTCTCTTTGTGGTCATTTTTTGTCTGTTTGTGGTAGTTTTGTCTCTTTTTGTGGTCATTTTGTGTCTCTGCGGTCGTTTTGTGTCTCTGGATGTTTTGTGTCTCTTTGTGGTTGTTTTGTGTCTGTTTGTGGTAGTTTTGTCTCTCTTTCTGGTAATTTTGTGTCTCTCTGCGGTTGTTTTGTGTCTCTTTGTGGTCGGTATTTGTCTCTGGATGTTTTGTGTCTCTTTGTGGTTGTTTTGTGTCTCTTTGTAGTTGTTGTGTTTCTGTGGTTGTTTAGTCTCTCTTTGTGGTCATTTTATGACTGTTTGTGGTAGTTTTGTCTCTCTTTGTGGTCATTTTGTGTCTCTGTGATCGTTTTTTGTCACTCTGTGGTTGTTTTGTGTCTCTTTGTAGTTGTTTTGTGTCTCTGTGGTTGTTTTGTGTCTCTTTCTGGTAATTTTTTGTCTTTTTGTGGTCGTTTTGTGTCTCTTTGTGGTAGTTTTATGTCTCTTTGTGGTTGTTTTGTTTCTCTTTGTGATCGTTTTGTGTCTCTTTGTAGTTGTTGTGTCTCTTTGTGGTCGTTTTGTGTCTCTTTTTGGTAGTTTTATGTCTCTTTGTGGTTGTTTTGTTTCTCTTTGTGATCGTTTTGTGTCTCTTTGTAGTTGTTGTGTCTCTTTGTGGTAGTTTTGTGTCTCTTTGTGGTTGTTATGTGTCTCTTTGTGGTCGTTTTGTGTCTCTGGATGTTTTGTGCCTCACTGTGGTTTTTTTGTGTCTCTTTCTGGTAATTTTGTGTCTCTTTGTGGTAGTTTTGTCTCTCTTTGTGGTCATTTTGTGTCTCTGTGGTCGTTTTGTGTCTCTTTGTAGTTGTTTTGTGTCTCTGGATGTTTTGTGTCTCTTTCTGGTAATTTTGTGTCTCTCTGTGCTTGTTTTTTCTCTCTTTGTGGTTGTTTTGTGACTCTCTGTGGTTGTTTTGTGTGTCTATGGTCGTTTTGTGTCTCTATGTGGTTGTTTTGTGTCTCTGTGATCGTTTTGTGTCTCTCTGTGGTTGTTTTGTGTCTCTGTGGTCGTTTTGTGTCTCTCTGTGGTTGTTTTGTGTTTCTTTGTAGTTGTTTTGTGTCTCTGTGGTTGTTTTGTGTCTCTTTCTGGTAATTTTTTGTCTCTTTGTGGTAGCTTTGTGACTCTTTGTGTTAGTTTTGTGACTCTTTGTGGTTGTTCTGTTTCTCTTTGTGATCGTTTTGTGTCTCTCTGTGGTTGTTTTGTGTCTCTGTGGTCGTTTTGTGTCTCTCTGTGGTCATCTTGTGTCTCTTTGTGGTCGTTTTGTGTATCTGAATGTTTTGTGTCTTTCATCATTTTTATGACTTATGTGGTGCTGTGGCTTAGTTTGTCAAAGTGCCAGTCTAGTAAACAGGAGATCCTGGGTTCAAATCCCAGCAGTACCTGTGGTCCTATTAAGTTAACTATGACTTAGCATATAAAACAAGTCATTATCATGGTTCTACTTTACATTGGTTCTCTTAATTAAATGATTAACATCATGATAGTTATCAGTCTGTTCTTTGGTCAGACTTGATAAAAATGTTTTTAGAAATCAGAATTAGTTTTGGGATGTTTTGTGTCTCTTTCTGCTTGTTATGTGTCTCTCTGTGGTTGTTTTGTGTCTCTTTGTGGTTGTTATGTGTCTCTGGATGTTTTGTGTCTCTTTTTGCTTGTTATGTGACTCTCTTTGGTTGTTTTGTGTCTCTTTGTAGTTGTTTTGTGTCTCTGTGGTTGTTTTGTGTCTCTTTGTGGTCGTTTTGTGTCTCTTTGTGGTTGTTTTGTGTCTCTTTGTAGTTGTTTTGTGTGTCTGTGGTTGTTTTGTGTCTCTTTCTGGTAATTTTTTGTCTCCTTGTGGTAGTTTTGTGTCTTTTTCTGGTAATTTTGTGTCTCTTTGTGGTAGTTTTGTGTCTCTTTGTGGTTGTTTTGTGTCTCTTTGTGATCGTTTTGTGTCTATTTGTAGTTGTTGTGTCTGTGGGTTTTTTTTCTCTCTTTGTGGTCATTTTTTCTCTGTTTGTGGTAGTTTTGTCTCTCTTTGTGGTCATTTTGTGTCTCTGCGGTCGTTTTGTGTTTCTTTGTGGTTGTTTTGTGTCTCTGGATGTTTTGTGTCTCTTTGTGGTTGTTTTGTGTCTGTTTGTGGTAGTTTTGTCTCTCTTTCTGGTAATTTTGTGTCTCTCTGTGGTTGTTTTGTGTCTCTTTGTGGTCGGTATGTGTCTCTGGATGTTTTGTGTCTCTTTGTGGTTGTTTTGTGTCTCTTTGTAGTTGTTGTGTTTCTGTGGTTGTTTAGTCTCTCTTTGTGGTCATTTTATGACTGTTTGTGGTAGTTTTGTCTCTCTTTGTGGTCATTTTGTGTCTCTGTGGTCGTTTTGTGTCTCTTTGTAGTTGTTTTGTGTCTCTGTGGTTGGTTTGTGTCTCTTTGTGGTTGTTTTTTGTCTCTTTGTGGTCGTTTTGTGTCTCTTTGTGGTAGTTTTATGTCTCTTTGTGGTTGTTTTGTTTCTCTTTGTGATCGTTTTGTGTCTCTTTGTGGTTGTTTTGTGTCTCTGTGGTCGTTTTGTGTCTCTCTGTGGTCATTTTGTGTCTCTTTGTGGTCGTTTTGTGTTTCTTTGTAGTTGTTTTGTGTCTCTGTGGTTGTTTTGTGTCTCTTTCTGGTAATTTTTTGTCTCTTTGTGATAGCTTTGTGACTCTTTGTGTTAGTTTTGTGACTCTTTGTGGTTGTTCTGTTTCTCTTTGTGATCGTTTTGTGTCTCTTTGTAGTTGTTGTGTCTCTTTGGTTGTTTAGTCTCTCTTTGTGGTCATTTTATGTCTGTTTGTGGTAGTTTTGTCTCTCTTTGTGGTCATTTTGTGTCTCTGTGGTCGTTTTGTGTCTCTTTGTGGTTGTTTTTTGTCTCTGGATGTTTTGTGTCTCTTTGTCGTTGTTTTGTGTCTCTGGATGTTTTGTGTCTCTGGATGTTTTGTGTCTCTGGATGTTTTGTGTCTCTTTCTGGTAATTTTGTGTCTCTCTGTGGTTGTTTTGTCTCTCTTTGTAGTCGTTTTGTGTCTCTCTGTGGTTGTTTTGTGTCTCTGTGGTCGTTTTGTGTCTCTCTGTGGTCATCTTGTGTCTCTTTGTGGTCGTTTTGTGTATCTGAATGTTTTGTGTCTTTCATCATTTTTATGACTTATGTGGTGCTGTGGCTTAGTTGGTCAAAGTGCCTGTCTAGTAAACAGGAGATCCTGGGTTCAAATCCCAGCAGTGCCTGTGGTCCTGTTAAGCTAACGATGACTTAGCATATAAAACAGGTCATTATCAGGGTTCTACTTTACATTGGTTCTCTTAATTAAATGATGAACATCATGACTTGATAAAAATGTTTTTAGAAATCAGAATTAGTTTTGGGATGTTTTGTGTCTCTTTCTGCTTGTTATGTGACTCTCTGTGGTTGTTATGTGTCTCTCTTTGGTTGTTTTGTGTCTCTTTGTAGTTGTTTTGTGTCTCTGTGGTTGTTTTGTCTTTCTTTGTGGTCGTTTTGTGTGTCTTTGTGATCTTTTTTTGTCTCTTTGTAGTTGTTGTGTCTCCGTGGTTGTTTTGTGTCTCTTTCTGGTAATTTTATGTCTCTTTGTGGTTGTTTATTGTCTCTTTGTGGTTGTGTTCTGTCTCTGTGGTTGTTTTGTGTCTCTTTGTGGTAGTTTTGTGTCTTTTTCTGGTAATTTTGTGTCTCTTTGTGGTAGTTTTGATTCTCTTTGTGGTAGTTCTGTCTCTCTTTGTGGTCATTTGTGTCTCTTTGTGATAGTTTTGTGTCTCTTTGTAGTTGTTGTGTCTCTGCGGTTGTCTTGTCTCTCTTCGTGGTCATTTTGTGTCTCTTTGTGATCATTTTGTGTCTCTTTGTGGTTGTTATGTGTCTCTTTGTGGTCGTTTTGTGTCTCGTTGTGGTTGTTTAGTGTCTCTCTTTGGTTGTTTTGTGTCTCTTTGTAGTTGTTTTATGTCTCTGTGGTTGTTTTTTGACTCTTTGTGGTAGTTTTGCCTGTCTTTGTTGTCGTTTTGTGTCTCTTTGTGATCTTTTTTTGTCTCTTTGTAGTTGTTGTGTCTCTGTGGTTGTTTTGTGTCTCTTTCTGGTAAATTTGTGTCTCTTTGTGGTAGTTTTGTGTCTCTTTGTGGTCATTTTGTGTCTCTTTGTGGTTGTTTAATGTCTCTTTGTGGTTGTTTTCTGTCTCTGTGGTTGTTTTGTGTCTCTTTCTGGTAAATTTGTGTCTCTTTCTGGTAGTTTTGTGTCTCTTTGTGGTAGTTTTGTGTCTTTTTCTGGTAATTTTGTGTCTCTTTGTGGTAGTTTTGTGTCTCTTTGTGGTAGTTTTGTCTCTCTTCGTGGTCATTTTGTGTCTCTTTGTGATCGTTTTGTGTCTCTTTGTAGTTGTTGTGTCTCTTTGGTTTTTAGTCTCTCTTTGTGGTCATTTTGTTTCTCTCTGTGGTCATCTTGTGTCTCTTTGTGGTCGTTTTGTGTATCTGAATGTTTTGTGTCTTTCATCATTTTTATTACTTATGTGGTGCTGTGGCTTAGTTGGTCAAAGTGCCTGTCTAGTAAACAGAAGATCCTGGGTTCAAATCCCAGCAGTGCCTGTAGTCCTTTTAAGGTAACTAGGACTTAGCATATAAAACAGGTCATTATCAGGGTTCTACTTTACATTGGTTCTCTTAATTAAATGATGAACATCATGATTATTATCAGTCTCTTCATTGGTCAGACTTGATAAAAATGTTTTTAGAAATTAGAATTAGTTTTGGGATGTTTTGTGTCTCTTTGTGGTCGTTTTGTGTCTCTGGATGTTTTGTGTCTCTTTCTGCTTGTTATGTGTCTCTCTGTGGTTGTTTTGTGTCTCTTTGTGGTTGTTATGTGTCTCTTTGTGGTCGTTTTGTGTCTCTTTGTGGTTGTTATGTGTCTCTTTGTGGTTGTTTTGTGTCTCTTTGTGGTCGTTTTGTGTCTCTTTGTGGTCGTTTTTTGTCTCTTTGTGGTCGTTTTGTGTCTCTTTTTGGTTGTTTTGTGTCTCTTTCTGGTAATTTTGTCTCTTTTTGTGGTAATTTTGTGTCTCTGTGGTCGTTTTGTGTCTCTTTGTGGTTGTTTTGTGTCTCTGGATGTTTTGTGTCTCTTGGTGGTTGTTATGTGTCTCTTTGTGGTCATTTTGTGTCTCTGGATGTTTTGTGTCTCTTTGTGGTCGTTTTGTGTCTCTTTGTGGTTGTTTTGTGTCTCTTTCTGGTAATTTTGTCTCTTTTTGTGGTCATTTTGTGTCTCTGTGGTCGTTTTGTAACTCTTTGTGGTTGTTTTGTGTCTCTGGATGTTTTGTGTGTCTTTGTGGTCGTTATGTGTCTCTGGATGCTTTGTGTCTCTTTGTGGTCGTTTTGTCTCTTGTGGTCATTTTGTGTCTCTTTGTGGCTGTTTTGTGTATCTGGATGTTTTGTGTCTCTTTGTGGTAGTTTTGTCTCTCTTTGTGGTCATTTTGTGTCTCTTTGTGGTTGTTTTGTGTCTCT
Source organism: Leuresthes tenuis (assembly GCF_036924035.1). NCBI lineage: Eukaryota > Metazoa > Chordata > Actinopteri > Atheriniformes > Atherinopsidae > Leuresthes > Leuresthes tenuis. The sequence continues at coordinate 1,987,611 of NW_027325377.1, read as the reverse complement.
GTGATCGTTTTTTGTCACTCTGTGGTTGTTTTGTGTCTCTTTGTAGTTGTTTTGTGTCTCTGTGGTTGTTTTGTGTCTCTTTCTGGTAATTTTTTGTCTTTTTGTGGTCGTTTTGTGTCTCGTTGTGGTAGTTTTATGTCTCTTTGTGGTTGTTTTGTTTCTCTTTGTGATCGTTTTGTGTCTCTTTGTAGTTGTTGTGTCTCTTTGTGGTAGTTTTGTGTCTCTTTGTGTTTGTTATGTGTCTCTTTGTGGTCGTTTTGTGTCTCTGGATGTTTTGTGCCTCACTGTGGTTTTTTTGTGTCTCTTTCTGGTAATTTTGTGTCTCTTTGTGGTAGTTTTGTCTCTCTTTGTGGTCATTTTGTGTCTCTGTGGTCGTTTTGTGTCTCTTTGTGGTTGTTTTGTGTCTCTGGATGTTTTGTGTCTCTTTGTGGTTGTTTTGTGACTCTCTGTGGTTGTTTTGTGTGTCTGTGATCGTTTTGTGTCTCTCTGTGGTCGTTTTGTGTCTCTTTGTGGTAGTTTTATGTCTCTTTGTGGTTGTTTTGTTTCTCTTTGTGATCGTTTTGTGTCTCTTTGTGGTTGTTTTGTGTCTCTGTGGTCGTTTTGTGTCTCTCTGTGGTCGTTTTGTGTATCTGAATGTTTTGTGTCTTTCATCATTTTTATGATTTATGTGGTGCTGTGGCTTAGTTGGTCAAAGTGCCTGTCTAGTAAACAGGAGATCCTGGGTTCAAATCCCAGCAGTGCCTGTGGTCCTTTTAAGCTAACTATGACTTAGCATATAAAACAGGTCATTATCAGGGTTCTACTTTACATTGGTTCTCTTAATTAAATGATGAAGATCATGATTATTATCAGTCTCTTCATTGGTCAGACTTGATAAAAATGTTTTTAGAAATCAGAATTAGTTTTGGGATGTTTTGTGTCTCTTTGTGGTCGTTTTGTGTCTCTGGATGTTTTGTGTCTCTTTCTGCTTGTTATGTGTCTCTCTGTGGTTGTTTTGTGTCTCTTTGTGGTTGTTATGTGTCTCTTTGTGGTCGTTTTGTGTCTCTTTGTGGTTGTTATGTGTCTCTTTGTGGTTGTTTTGTGTCTCTTTGTGGTCGTTTTGTGTCTCTTTGTGGTCGTTTTTTGTCTCTTTGTGGTCGTTTTGTGTCTCTTTTTGGTTGTTTTGTGTCTCTTTCTGGTAATTTTGTCTCTTTTTGTGGTCATTTTGTGTCTCTGTGGTCGTTTTGTGTCTCTTTGTGGTAGTTTTATGTCTCTTTGTGGTTGTTTTGTTTCTCTTTGTGATCGTTTTGTGTCTCTTTGTGGTTGTTTTGTGTCTCTGTGGTCGTTTTGTGTCTCTCTGTGGTCATCTTGTGTCTCTTTGTGGTCGTTTTGTGTATCTGAATGTTTTGTGTCTTTCATCATTTTTATGATTTATGTGGTGCTGTGGCTTAGTTGGTCAAAGTGCCTGTCTAGTAAACAGGAGATCCTGGGTTCAAATCCCAGCAGTGCCTGTGGTCCTTTTAAGCTAACTATGACTTAGCATATAAAACAGGTCATTATCAGGGTTCTACTTTACATTGGTTCTCTTAATTAAATGATGAACATCATGATTATTATCAGTCTCTTCATTGGTCAGACTTGATAAAAATGTTTTTAGAAATCAGAATTAGTTTTGGGATGTTTTGTGTCTCTTTGTGGTCGTTTTGTGTCTCTGGATGTTTTGTGTCTCTTTCTGCTTGTTATGTGTCTCTCTGTGGTTGTTTTGTGTCTCTTTGTGGTTGTTATGTGTCTCTTTGTGGTCGTTTTGTGTCTCTTTGTGGTTGTTATGTTTCTCTGGATGTTTTGTGTCTCTTTGTGGTCGTTTTGTCTCTCTTTGTGGTCGTTTTGTGTCTCTTTGTGGTTGTTTTGTGTCTCTTTCTGGTAATTTTGTCTCTTTTTGTGGTCATTTTGTGTCTCTTTGTGGTTGTTATGTGTCTCTTTGTGGTCGTTTTGTGTCTCTGGATGTTTTGTGTCTCTTTGTGGTCGTTTTGTGTCTTTTTGTGTTTGTTTTGTGTCTCTTTCTGGTAATTTTGTCTCTTTTTGTGGTCATTTTGTGTCTCTGTGGTCGTTTTGTGACTCTTTGTGGTTGTTTTGTGTCTCTGGATGTTTTGTGTGTCTTTGTGGTCGTTATTTGTCTCTGGATGCTTTGTGTCTATTTGTGGTCGTTTTGTCTCTTGTGGTCATTTTGTGTCTATTTGTGGTTGTTTTGTGTATCTGGATGTTTTGTGTCTCTTTGTGGTAGTTTTGTCTCTCTTTGTGGTCATTTTTTGTCTCGTTGTGGTTGTTTTGTGTCTCTGTGATCGTTTTTTGTCACTCTGTGGTTGTTTTGTGTCTCTTTGTAGTTGTTTTGTGTCTCTGTGGTTGTTTTGTGTCTCTGTGGTTGTTTTGTGTCTCTTTCTGGTAATTTTTTGTCTTTTTGTGGTCGTTTTGTGTCTCGTTGTGGTAGTTTTATGTCTCTTTGTGGTTGTTTTGTTTCTCTTTGTGATCGTTTTGTGTCTCTTTGTAGTTGTTGTGTCTCTTTGTGGTAGTTTTGTGTCTCTTTGTGGTCGTTTTGTGTCTCTGGATGTTTTGTGCTTCACTGTGGTTTTTTTGTGTCTCTTTCTGGTAATTTTGTGTCTCTTTGTGGTAGTTTTGTGTCTCTGTGGTCGTTTTGTGTCTCTTTTTGGTAGTTTTGTGTCTCTGGATGTTTTGTGTCTCTTTCTGGTAATTTTGTGTCTCTCTGTGCTTGTTTTTTCTCTCTTTGTGGTTGTTTTGTGACTCTCTGTGGTTGTTTTGTGTGTCTATGGTCGTTTTGTGTCTCTATGTGGTTGTTTTGTGTCTCTGTGATCGTTTTGTGTCTCTCTGTGGTTGTTTTGTGTCTCTGTGGTCGTTTTTTGTCTCTCTGTGGTTGTTTTGTGTTTCTTTGTAGTTGTTTTGTGTCTCTGTGGTTGGTTTGTGTCTCTTTCTGGTAATTTTTTGTCTCTTTGTGGTTGTTTTGTTTCTCTTTGTGATCGTTTTGTGTCTCTTTGTGGTTGTTTTGTGTCTCTGTGGTCGTTTTGTGTCTCTCTGTGGTCATTTTGTGTCTCTTTGTGGTCGTTTTGTGTATCTGAATGTTTTGTGTCTTTCATCATTTTTATGATTTATGTGGTGCTGTGGCTTAGTTGGTCAAAGTTTTTAGAAATTAGAATTAGTTTTGGGATGTTTTGTGTCTCTTTGTGGTCGTTTTGTGTCTCTGGATGTTTTGTGTCTCTTTCTGCTTGTTATGTGTCTCTCTGTGGTTGTTTTGTGTCTCTTTGTGGTTGTTATGTGTCTCTTTGTGGTCGTTTTGTGTCTCTTTGTGGTTGTTATGTGTCTCTTTCTGGTTGTTTTGTGTCTCTGGATGTTTTTTGTCTCTTTGTGGTCGTTTTTTGTCTCTTTGTGGTCGTTTTGTGTCTCTTTTTGGTTGTTTTGTGTCTCTTTCTGGTAATTTTGTCTCTTTTTGTGGTCATTTTGTGTCTCTGTGGTCGTTTTGTGTCTTTTTGTGGTTGTTTTGTGTCTCTGGATGTTTTGTGTCTCTTGGTGGTTGTTATGTGTCTCTTTGTGGTCATTTTGTGTCTCTGGATGTTTTGTGTCTCTTTGTGGTCGTTTTGTGTCTCGTTGTGGTTGTTTTGTGTCTCTTTCTGGTAATTTTGTCTCTTTTTGTGGTCATTTTGTGTCTCTGTGGTCGTTTTGTGACTCTTTGTGGTTGTTTTGTGTCTCTGGATGTTTTGTGTGTCTTTGTGGTCGTTATGTGTCTCTGGATGCTTTGTGTCTCTTTGTGGTCGTTTTGTCTCTTGTGGTCATTTTGTGTCTCTTTGTGGCTGTTTTGTGTATCTGGATGTTTTGTGTCTCTTTGTGGTAGTTTTGTCCCTCTTTGTGGTCATTTTGTGTCTCTTTGTGGTTGTTTTGTGTCTCTGTGATCGTTTTTTGTCACTCTGTGGTTGTTTTGTGTCTCTTTGTAGTTGTTTTGTGTCTCTGTGGTTGTTTTGTGTCTCTTTCTGGTAATTTTTTGTCTTTTTGTGGTCGTTTTGTGTCTCGTTGTGGTAGTTTTATGTCTCTTTGTGGTTGTTTTGTTTCTCTTTGTGATCGTTTTGTGTCTCTTTGTAGTTGTTGTGTCTCTTTGTGATAGTTTTGTGTCTCTTTGTGGTTGTTATGTGTCTCTTTGTGGTCGTTTTGTGTCTCTGGATGTTTTGTGCCTCACTGTGGTTTTTTTGTGTCTCTTTCTGGTAATTTTGTGTCTCTTTGTGGTAGTTTTGTGTCTCTGTGGTCGTTTTGTGTCTCTTTGTGGTTGTTTTGTGTCTCTGTGGTCGTTTTGTGTCTCTCTGTGGTTGTTTCGTGTTTCTTTGTAGTTGTTTTGTGTCTCTGTGGTTGTTTTGTGTCTCTTTCTGGTAATTTTTTGTCTCTTTGTGGTAGCTTTGTGACTCTTTGTGTTAGTTTTGTGACTCTTTGTGGTTGTTCTGTTTCTCTTTGTGATCGTTTTGTGTCTCTTTGTAGTTGTTGTGTCTCTTTGGTTGTTTAGTCTCTCTTTGTGGTAATTTTATGTCTGTTTGTGGTAGTTTTGTCTCTCTTTGTGGTCATTTTGTGTCTCTGTGGTCGTTTTGTGTCTCTGTGGTCATTTTGTGTCTCTTTGTGGTTGTTTTGTGTCTCTGGATGTTTTGTGTCTCTTTGTGGATGTTTTCTGTCTCTGGATGTTTTGTGTCTCTTTCTGATAATTTTGTTTCTCTCTGTGGTTGTTTTGTCTCTCTTTGTAGTCGTTTTGTGTCTCTCTGTGGTTGTTTTGTGTCTCTTTGGTCGTTTTGTGTCTCTCTGTGGTCATCTTGTGTCTCTTTGTGGTCGTTTTGTGTATCTTTGTGATCTTTTTTTGTCTCTTTGTAATTGTTGTGTCTCTGTGGTTGTTTTGTGTCTCTTTCTGGTAATTTTATGTCTCTTTGTGGTAGTTTTGTGTCTCTTTGTGGTCATTTTGTGTCTCTTTGTGGTTGTTTATTGTCTCTTTGTGGTTGTTTTCTGTCTCTGTGGTTGTTTTGTGTCTCTTTGTGTTAGTTTTGTGTCTTTTTCTGGTAATTTTGTGTCTCTTTGTGGTAGTTTTGTGTCTCTTTGTGGTAGTTTTGTCTCTCTTTGTGGTATTTTTGTGTCTTTTTCTGGTAATTTTGTGTCTCTTTGTGGTAGTTTTGTCTCTCTTCGTGGTCATTTTGTGTCTCTTTGTGATCGTTTTGTGTCTCTTTGTGGTTGTTATGTGTCTCTTTGTGGTCGTTTTGTGTCTCGTTGTGGTTGTTTAGTGTCTCTCTTTGGTTGTTTTGTGTCTCTTTGTAGTTGTTTTGTGTCTCTGTGGTTGTTTTGTGTCTCTTTGTGGTAGTTTTGTGTCTCTTTTTGTCGTTTTGTGTCTCTTTGTGATCTTTTTTGTCTCTTTGTAGTTGTTGTGTCTCTGTGGTTGTTTTGTGTCTCTTTCTGGTAATTTTATGTCTCTTTGTGGTAGTTTTGTGTCTCTTTGTGGTCATTGTGTGTCTCTTTGTGGTTGTTTATTGTCTCTTTGTGGTTGTTTTCTGTTTCTGTGGTTGTTTTGTGTCTCTTTCTGGTCGTTTTGTGTCTCTTTGTGGTAGTTATGTGTCTTTTTCTGGTAATTTTGTGTCTCTTTGTGGTAGTTTTGTGTCTCTTTTTGGTAGTTTTGTCTCTCTTTGTGGTCATTTTGTGTCTCTTTGTGATCGTTTTGTGTCTCTTTGTGGTTGTTATGTGTCTCTTTGTGGTCGTTTTGTGTCTCGTTGTTGTTGTTATGTGTCTCTCTTTGGTTGTTTTGTGTCTCTTTGTAGTTGTTTTGTGTGTCTGTGGTTGTTTTGTGTCTCTTTGTGGTAGTTTTGTCTCTCTTTGTGGTCGTTTTGTGTCTCTTTGTGATCTTTTTTTGTCTCTTTGTAGTTGTTGTGTCTCTGTGGTTGTTTTGTGTCTCTTTCTGGTAATTTTGTGTCTCTTTGTGGTAGTTTTGTGTCTCTTTGTGGTCATTTTGTGTCTCTTTGTGGTTGTTTATTGTCTCTTTGTGGTTGTTTTCTGTCTCTGTAGTTGTTTTGTGTCTCTTTCTGGTAGTTTTGTGTCTCTTTATGGTAGTTTTGTGCCTTTTTCTGGTAATTTTGTGTCTCTTTGTGATCGTTTTGTGTCTCTTTGTGGTTGTTATGTGTCTCTTTGTGGTCGTTTTGTGTCTCGTTGTTGTTGTTATGTGTCTCTCTTTGGTTGTTTTGTGTCTCTTTGTAGTGGTTTTGTGTCTCTGTGGTTGTTTTGTGTCTCTTTGTGGTAGTTTTGTCTCTCTTTGTGGTCGTTTTGTGTCTCTTTGTGATCTTTTTTTGTCTCTTTGTAGTTGTTGTGTGTGGTTGTTTTGTGTCTCTTTCTGGTAATTTTGTGTCTCTTTGTGGTAGTTTTGTGTCTCTTTGTGGTCATTTTGTGTCTCTTTGTGGTTGTTTATTGTCTCTTTGTGGTTGTTTTCTGTCTCTGTAGTTGTTTTGTGTCTCTTTCTGGTAGTTTTGTGTCTCTTTGTGGTAGTTTTGTGTCTTTTTCTGGTAATTTTGTGTCTCTTTGTGATTGTTTTGTGTCTCTTTGTGGTTGTTATGTGTCTCTTTGTGGTCGTTTTGTGTCTCTTTGTGGTTGTTATGTGTCTCTCATTGGTTGTTTTGTGTCTCTTTGTGGTAGTTTTGTCTCTCTTTGTGGTAATTTTGTGTCTTTTTGTGATCTTTTTTTGTCTCTTTGTAGTTGTTGTTTCTCTGTGGTTGTTTTGTGTCTCTTTCTGGTAATTTTGTGTCTCTTTGTGGTCATTTTGTGTCTCTTTGTGGTTGTTTATTGTCTCTTTGCTGTTGTTTTCTGTCTCTGTGGTTGTTTTGTGTCTCTTTCTGGTAGTTTTGTGTCTCTTTGTGGTAGTTTTGTGTCTTTTTCTGGTAATTTTGTGTCTCTTTGTGGTAGTTTTGTGTCTTTTTCTGGTAATTTTGTGTCTCTTTGTGGTAGTTTTGTGTCTCTTTGTGGTAGTTTTGTCTCTCTTTGTGGTCATTTTGTGTCTCTTTGTGATCGTTTTGTGTCTCTTTGTGGTTGTTATGTGTCTCTTTGTGGTGGTTTTGTGTCTCGTTTATGTTGTTATGTGTCTCTCTTTGGTTGTTTTGTGTCTCTTTGTAGTTGTTTTGTTTCTCTGTGGTTGTTTTGTGTCTCTTTCTGGTAGTTTTGTGTCTCTTTGTGGTAGTTTTGTGTCTTTTTCTGGTAATTTTGTGTCTCTTTGTGGTAGTTTTGTGTCTTTTTCTGGTAATTTTGTGTCTCTTTGTGGTAGTTTTGTGTCTCTTTGTGGTAGTTTTGTCTCTCTTTCTGGTAATTTTGTGTCTCTTTGTGGTAGTTTTGTGTCTCTTTGTGGTCATTTTGTGTCTCTTTGTGGTTGTTTATTGTCTCTTTGTGGTTGTTTTCTGTCTCTGTAGTTGTTTTGTGTCTCTTTCTGGTAATTTTGTGTCTCTTTGTGGTAGTTTTGTGTCTCTTTGTGGTTGTTATGTGTCTCTTTGTGGTCGTTTTGTGTCTCTTTGTGGTTGTTATGTGTCTCTCTTTGGTTGTTTTGCGTCTCTTTGTGGTAGTTTTGTCAATCTTTGTGGTCATTTTGTGTCTTTTTGTGATCTTTTTTGTCTCTTTGTAGTTGTTGTGTCTCTGTGGTTGTTTTGTGTCTTTTTCTGGTAATTTTCTGTCTCTTTGTGGTTGTTTTGTGTCTCTTTGTGGTTGTTATGTGTCTCTTTGTGGTCGTTTTGTGTCTCTTTGTGGTTGTTATGTGTCTCTCTTTGGTTGTTTTGTGTCTCTTTGTGGTAGTTTTGTCAATCTTTGTGGTCATTTTGTGTCTTTTTGTGATCTTTTTTTGTCTCTTTGTAGTTGTTGTGTCTCTGTGGTTGTTTTGTGTCTCTTTTTGGTAATTTTGTGTCTCTTTGTGGTCATTTTGTGTCTCTTTGTGGTTGTTTATTGTCTCTTTGCTGTTGTTTTCTGTCTCTGTGGTTGTTTTGTGTCTCTTTGTGATCGTTTTGTGTCTCTTTGTAGTTTTTGTGTCTCTGCGGTTGTTTTGTCTCTCTTCGTGGTCATTTTGTGTCTCTTTGTGATCGTTTTGTGTCTCTTTTTAGTTGTTTTGTGTCTCTGTGGTCGTTTTGTGTCTCTTTGTGGTTGTTATGTGTCTCTTGGTGGTCGTTTTGTGTCTCTGGATGTTTTGTGTCTCTTTCTGGTAATTTTGTCTCTTTTTGTGGTCATTTTGTGTCTCTGTGGTCGTTTTGTGTCTCTTTGTGGTTGTTTTGTGTCTCTGGATATTTTGTGTGTCTTTGTGGTCGTTATGTGTCTCTGGATGTTTTGTGTCTCTTTGTGGTCGTTTTGTCTCTCTTTGTGGTCATTTTGTGTCTCTTTGTGGTTGTTTTGTGTCTCTGTGATCGTTTTTTGTCACTCTGTGGTTGTTTTGTGTCTGTTCGTGGTCGTTTTGTCTCTCTTGGTCATTTTGTGTCTCTTTGTGGTTGTTTTGTGTCTCTTTGTAGTTGTTTTGTGTCTCTGTGGTTGGTTTGTGTCTCTTTCTGGTAACTTTTTGTCTCTTTGTGGTCGTTTTGTGTCTCTTTGTGGTAGTTTTATGTCTCTTTGTGGTTGTTTTGTTTCTCTTTGTGATCGTTTTGTGTCTCTATGTGGTTGTTTTGTGTCTCTGTGGTCGTTTTGTGTCTCTCTGTGGTCATTTTGTGTCTCTTTGTGGTCGTTTTGTGTATCTGAATGTTTTATGTCTTTCATCATTTTTATGACTTATGTGGTTCTGTGGCTTAGTTGGTCAAAGTGCCTGTCTCGTAAACAGGAGATCCTGGGTTCAAATCCCAGCAGTGCCTTTGGTCCTTTTAAGCTAACTAGGACTTAGCATATAAAACAGGTCATTATCAGGGTTCTACTTTACATTGGTTCTCTTAATTAAATGATGAACATCATGATTATTATCAGTCTCTTCATTGGTCAGACTTGATAAAAATGTTTTTAGGAATCAGAATTAGTTTTGGGATGTTTTGTGTCTCTTTGTGGTCGTTTTGTGTCTCTGGATGTTTTGTGTCTCTTTCTGCTTTCATATGTGTCTCTGTGGTTGTTTTGTGTCTCTTTGTGGTTGTTATGTGTCTCTTTGTGGTCGTTTTGTGTCTCTTTGTGGTTGTTATGTGTCTCTTTGTGGTCGTTTTGTGTCTCTGGATGTTTTGTGTCTCTTTGTGGTTGTTTTGTGTCTCTTTCTGGTAATTTTGTCTCTTTTTGTGGTCATTTTGTGTCTCTGTGGTCGTTTTGTGTCTTTGGATGTTTTGTGTGTCTTTGTGGTCGTTATGTGTCTCTGGATGCTTTGTGTCTCTGTGTGGTCGTTTTGTCTCCTGTGGTCATTTTGTGTCTCTTCGTGGTTGTTTTGTGTATCTGGATGTTTTGTGTCTCTTTGTGGTCGTTTTGTCTCTTGTGGTCATTTTGTGTCTCTTTGTGGTTGTTTTGTGTCTCTTTGTAGTTGTTTTGTGTCTCTGTGGTTGTTTTGTGTCTCTTTCTGGTAATTTTTTGTCTCTTTGTGGTCGTTTTGTGTCTCTTTGTGGTAGTTTTATGTCTCTTTGTGGTTGTTTTGTTTCTCTTTGTGATCGTTTTGTGTCTCTTTGTAGTTGTTGTGTCTCTTTGTGGTTGTTATGTGTCTCTTTGTGGTCGTTTTGTGTCTCTGGATGTTTTGTGCCTCTCTGTGGTTTTTTTGTGTCTCTTTCTGGTAATTTTGTGTCTCTTTGTGGTAGTTTTGTCTCTCTTTGTGGTCGTTTTGTGTCTCTTTGTGGTTGTTTTGTCTCTCTGGATTTTTTGTGTCTCTTTCTGGTAATTTTGTGTCTCTCTGTGGTTGTTTTGTCTCTCTTTGTAGTCGTTTTGTGTCTCTCTGTGGTTGTTTTGTGTCTCTGTGGTCGTTTTGTGTCTCTCTGTGGTCATTTTGTGTCTCTTTGTGGTTGTTTTGTGTCTCTGGATGTTTTGTGTGTCTTTGTGGTCGTTATGAGTCTTGTGGTCATTTTGTGTCTCTTTGTGGTTGTTTTGTGTATCTGGATGTTTTGTGTCTCTTTGTGGTTGTTTTCTGTCTCTGTAGTTGTTTTGTGTCTCTTTCTGGTAATTTTGTGTCTCTTTGTGGTAGTTTTGTGTCTCTTTGTGGTTGTTATGTGTCTCTCTTTGGTTGTTTTGTGTCTCTTTGTGGTAGTTTTGTCAATCTTTGTGGTCATTTTGTGTCTTTTTGTGATCTTTTTTTGTCTCTTTGTAGTTGTTGTGTCTCTGTGGTTGTTTTGTGTCTTTTTCTGGTAATTTTTTGTCTCTTTGTGGTTGTTTTGTGTCTCTTTGTGGTTGTTATGTGTCTCTTTGTGGTCGTTTTGTGTCTCTTTGTGGTTGTTATGTGTCTCTCTTTGGTTGTTTTGTGTCTCTTTGTGGTAGTTTTGTCAATCTTTGTGGTCATTTTGTGTCTTTTTGTGATCTTTTTTTGTCTCTTTGTAGTTGTTGTGTCTCTGTGGTTGTTTTGTGTCTCTTTTTGGTAATTTTGTGTCTCTTTTTGGTCATTTTGTGTCTCTTTGTGGTTGTTTATTGTCTCTTTGCTGTTGTTTTCTGTCTCTGTGGTTGTTTTGTGTCTCTTTGTGATCGTTTTGTGTCTCTTTGTAGTTTTTGTGTCTCTGCGGTTGTTTTGTCTCTCTTCGTGGTCATTTTGTGTCTCTTTGTGATCGTTTTGTGTCTCTTTTTAGTTGTTTTGTGTCTCTGTGGTCGTTTTGTGTCTCTTTGTGGTTGTTATGTGTCTCTTGGTGGTCGTTTTGTGTCTCTGGATGTTTTGTGTCTCTTTCTGGTAATTTTGTCTCTTTTTGTGGTCATTTTGTGTCTCTGTGGTCGTTTTGTGTCTCTTTGTGGTTGTTTTGTGTCTCTGGATATTTTGTGTGTCTTTGTGGTCGTTATGTGTCTCTGGATGTTTTGTGTCTCTTTGTGGTCGTTTTGTCTCTCTTTGTGGTCATTTTGTGTCTCTTTGTGGTTGTTTTGTGTCTCTGTGATCGTTTTTTGTCACTCTGTGGTTGTTTTGTGTCTGTTCGTGGTCGTTTTGTCTCTCTTGGTCATTTTGTGTCTCTTTGTGGTTGTTTTGTGTCTCTTTGTAGTTGTTTTGTGTCTCTGTGGTTGGTTTGTGTCTCTTTCTGGTAACTTTTTGTCTCTTTGTGGTCGTTTTGTGTCTCTTTGTGGTAGTTTTATGTCTCTTTGTGGTTGTTTTGTTTCTCTTTGTGATCGTTTTGTGTCTCTATGTGGTTGTTTTGTGTCTCTGTGGTCGTTTTGTGTCTCTCTGTGGTCATTTTGTGTCTCTTTGTGGTCGTTTTGTGTATCTGAATGTTTTATGTCTTTCATCATTTTTATGACTTATGTGGTTCTGTGGCTTAGTTGGTCAAAGTGCCTGTCTCGTAAACAGGAGATCCTGGGTTCAAATCCCAGCAGTGCCTTTGGTCCTTTTAAGCTAACTAGGACTTAGCATATAAAACAGGTCATTATCAGGGTTCTACTTTACATTGGTTCTCTTAATTAAATGATGAACATCATGATTATTATCAGTCTCTTCATTGGTCAGACTTGATAAAAATGTTTTTAGGAATCAGAATTAGTTTTGGGATGTTTTGTGTCTCTTTGTGGTCGTTTTGTGTCTCTGGATGTTTTGTGTCTCTTTCTGCTTTCATATGTGTCTCTGTGGTTGTTTTGTGTCTCTTTGTGGTTGTTATGTGTCTCTTTGTGGTCGTTTTGTGTCTCTTTGTGGTTGTTATGTGTCTCTTTGTGGTCGTTTTGTGTCTCTGGATGTTTTGTGTCTCTTTGTGGTTGTTTTGTGTCTCTTTCTGGTAATTTTGTCTCTTTTTGTGGTCATTTTGTGTCTCTGTGGTCGTTTTGTGTCTTTGGATGTTTTGTGTGTCTTTGTGGTCGTTATGTGTCTCTGGATGCTTTGTGTCTCTGTGTGGTCGTTTTGTCTCTTGTGGTCATTTTGTGTCTCTTTGTGGTTGTTTTGTGTCTCTGGATGTTTTGTGTGTCTTTGTGGTCGTTATGAGTCTTGTGGTCATTTTGTGTCTCTTTGTGGTTGTTTTGTGTATCTGGATGTTTTGTGTCTCTTTGTGGTTGTTTTCTGTCTCTGTAGTTGTTTTGTGTCTCTTTCTGGTAATTTTGTGTCTCTTTGTGGTAGTTTTGTGTCTCTTTGTGGTTGTTATGTGTCTCTTTGTGGTCGTTTTGTGTCTCTTTGTGGTTGTTATGTGTCTCTCTTTGGTTGTTTTGTGTCTCTTTGTGGTAGTTTTGTCAATCTTTGTGGTCATTTTGTGTCTTTTTGTGATCTTTTTTTGTCTCTTTGTAGTTGTTGTGTCTCTGTGGTTGTTTTGTGTCTTTTTCTGGTAATTTTTTGTCTCTTTGTGGTTGTTTTGTGTCTCTTTGTGGTTGTTATGTGTCTCTTTGTGGTCGTTTTGTGTCTCTTTGTGGTTGTTATGTGTCTCTCTTTGGTTGTTTTGTGTCTCTTTGTGGTAGTTTTGTCAATCTTTGTGGTCATTTTGTGTCTTTTTGTGATCTTTTTTTGTCTCTTTGTAGTTGTTGTGTCTCTGTGGTTGTTTTGTGTCTCTTTTTGGTAATTTTGTGTCTCTTTTTGGTCATTTTGTGTCTCTTTGTGGTTGTTTATTGTCTCTTTGCTGTTGTTTTCTGTCTCTGTGGTTGTTTTGTGTCTCTTTGTGATCGTTTTGTGTCTCTTTGTAGTTTTTGTGTCTCTGCGGTTGTTTTGTCTCTCTTCGTGGTCATTTTGTGTCTCTTTGTGATCGTTTTGTGTCTCTTTTTAGTTGTTTTGTGTCTCTGTGGTCGTTTTGTGTCTCTTTGTGGTTGTTATGTGTCTCTTGGTGGTCGTTTTGTGTCTCTGGATGTTTTGTGTCTCTTTCTGGTAATTTTGTCTCTTTTTGTGGTCATTTTGTGTCTCTGTGGTCGTTTTGTGTCTCTTTGTGGTTGTTTTGTGTCTCTGGATATTTTGTGTGTCTTTGTGGTCGTTATGTGTCTCTGGATGTTTTGTGTCTCTTTGTGGTCGTTTTGTCTCTCTTTGTGGTCATTTTGTGTCTCTTTGTGGTTGTTTTGTGTCTCTGTGATCGTTTTTTGTCACTCTGTGGTTGTTTTGTGTCTGTTCGTGGTCGTTTTGTCTCTCTTGGTCATTTTGTGTCTCTTTGTGGTTGTTTTGTGTCTCTTTGTAGTTGTTTTGTGTCTCTGTGGTTGGTTTGTGTCTCTTTCTGGTAACTTTTTGTCTCTTTGTGGTCGTTTTGTGTCTCTTTGTGGTAGTTTTATGTCTCTTTGTGGTTGTTTTGTTTCTCTTTGTGATCGTTTTGTGTCTCTATGTGGTTGTTTTGTGTCTCTGTGGTCGTTTTGTGTCTCTCTGTGGTCATTTTGTGTCTCTTTGTGGTCGTTTTGTGTATCTGAATGTTTTATGTCTTTCATCATTTTTATGACTTATGTGGTTCTGTGGCTTAGTTGGTCAAAGTGCCTGTCTCGTAAACAGGAGATCCTGGGTTCAAATCCCAGCAGTGCCTTTGGTCCTTTTAAGCTAACTAGGACTTAGCATATAAAACAGGTCATTATCAGGGTTCTACTTTACATTGGTTCTCTTAATTAAATGATGAACATCATGATTATTATCAGTCTCTTCATTGGTCAGACTTGATAAAAATGTTTTTAGGAATCAGAATTAGTTTTGGGATGTTTTGTGTCTCTTTGTGGTCGTTTTGTGTCTCTGGATGTTTTGTGTCTCTTTCTGCTTTCATATGTGTCTCTGTGGTTGTTTTGTGTCTCTTTGTGGTTGTTATGTGTCTCTTTGTGGTCGTTTTGTGTCTCTTTGTGGTTGTTATGTGTCTCTTTGTGGTCGTTTTGTGTCTCTGGATGTTTTGTGTCTCTTTGTGGTTGTTTTGTGTCTCTTTCTGGTAATTTTGTCTCTTTTTGTGGTCATTTTGTGTCTCTGTGGTCGTTTTGTGTCTTTGGATGTTTTGTGTGTCTTTGTGGTCGTTATGTGTCTCTGGATGCTTTGTGTCTCTGTGTGGTCGTTTTGTCTCTTGTGGTCATTTTGTGTCTCTTCGTGGTTGTTTTGTGTATCTGGATGTTTTGTGTCTCTTTGTGGTCGTTTTGTCTCTTGTGGTCATTTTGTGTCTCTTTGTGGTTGTTTTGTGTCTCTTTGTAGTTGTTTTGTGTCTCTGTGGTTGTTTTGTGTCTCTTTCTGGTAATTTTTTGTCTCTTTGTGGTCGTTTTGTGTCTCTTTGTGGTAGTTTTATGTCTCTTTGTGGTTGTTTTGTTTGTCTTTGTGATCGGTTTGTGTCTCTTTGTAGTTGTTGTGTCTCTTTGTGGTTGTTATGTGTCTCTTTGTGGTCGTTTTGTGTCTCTGGATGTTTTGTGCCTCTCTGTGGTTTTTTTGTGTCTCTTTCTGGTAATTTTGTGTCTCTTTGTGGTAGTTTTGTCTCTCTTTGTGGTCGTTTTGTGTCTCTTTGTGGTTGTTTTGTCTCTCTGGATTTTTTGTGTCTCTTTCTGGTAATTTTGTGTCTCTCTGTGGTTGTTTTGTGTCTCTTTGTGGTAGTTTTGTCTCTCTTTGTGGACATATTGTGTCTCTGTGGTCGTTTTGTGTCTCTTTGTGGTTGTTTTGTGTCTCTGGATGTTTTGTATCTCTTTGTGGTCGTTATGTGTCTCTGGATGTTCTGTGTCTCTCTGTGGTTGTTTTGTGTCTCTGTGGTTGTTTTTTGTCTCTTTGTGGTCATTTTGTGTCTCTGTGGTCGTTTTGTGTCTCTTTGTGGTTGTTCTGTGTCTCTTTGTGATCGTTTTGTGTCTCTTTGTAGTTGTTGTGTCTCTTTGGTTGTTAAGTCTCTCTTTGTGGTCATTTTATGTCTGTTTGTGGTAGTTTTGTCTCTCTTTGTGGTCATTTTGTGTCTCTGTGGTCGTTTTGTGTCTCTTTGTGGTTGTTTTGTGTCTCTGGATGTTTTGTGTCTCTCTGTGGTTGTTTTGTCTCTCTTTGTAGTCGTTTTGTGTCTCTCTGTGGTGGTTTTGTGTCTCTTTGGTCGTTTTGTGTCTCTCTGTGGTCATCTTGTGTCTCTTTGTGGTCGTCTTGTGTATCTGAATGTTTTGTGTCTTTCATCAATTTTATTACTTATGTGGTGCTGTGGCTTAGTTGGTCAAAGTGCCTGTCTTGTAAACAGGAGATCCTGGGTTCAAATCCCAGCAGTACCTGTGGTCCTGTTAAGCTAACGATGACTTAGCATATAAAACAGGTCATTATCAGGGTTCTACTTTACATGGGTTCTCTTAATTAAATGATGAACATCATGATTATTATCAGTCTGTTCTTTGGTCAGACTTGATAAAAATGTTTTTAGAAATCAGAATTAGTTTTGGGAAGTTTTGTGTCTCTTTCTGCTTGTTATGTGTCTCTCTGTGGTTGTTTTGTGTCTCTTTGTGGTTGTTATGTGTCTCTGGATGTTTTGTGTCTCTCTGTGGTTGTTTTGTGTCTCTGGATGTTTTGTGTCTCTCTGTGGTTGTTTTGTGTCTCTGTGGTTGTTTTGTGTCTCTCTGTGGTAGTTTTGTCTCTCTTTGTGGTCGTTTTGTGTCTCTTTGTGATCTTTTTTTGTCTCTTTGTAGTTGTTGTGTCTCTGTGGTTGTTTTGTGTCTCTTTCTGGTAATTTTGTGTCTCTTTGTGGTAGTTTTGTGTCTCTTTCTGGTAGTTTTGTGTCTCTTTGTGGTTGTTTATTGTCTCTTTGTGGTTGTTTATTGTCTCTTTGTGGTTGTTTTCTGTCTCTGTGGTTGTTTTGTGTCTCTTTGTGGTAGTTTTATGTCTCTTTGTGGTAGTTTTGTGTCTTTTTCTCATAATTTTGTGTCTCTTTGTGGTAGTTTTGTGTCTCTTTGTGGTAGTTTTGTCTCTCTTGGTGGTCATTTTGTATCTCTTTGTGATCGTTTTGTGTCTCTTTTTAGTTTTTTTGTGTCTTTGTTGTCGTTTTGTGTCTCTCTGTGGTCGTTTTGTGTCTCTCTGTGGTTGTTTTGTGTCTTTTTGTGGTTGTTTTTTGTCTCTTTGTAGGTATTTTGTGTCTCTTTGTGGTTGTTTTGTGTCTCTTTGTATTTGTTGTGTCTCTGCGGTTGTTTTGTCTCTCTTCGTGGTCATTTTGTGTCTCTTTGTGGTCATTTTGTGTCTCTCTGTGGTCGTTTTGTGTTTCTGTGGTCGTTTTGTGTCTTTGGATGTTTTGTTTCTCTTTCTGGTAATTTTTTGTCTCTCTTTTGTTGTTTTGTCTCTCTTTGTGGTCGTTTTGTGTCTCTCTGTGGTTGTTTTGTGTCTCTGTGGTCGTTTTGTGTCTTTGGATGTTTTGTTTCTCTTTCTGGTGATTTTGTGTCTCTCTGTGGTTGTTTTGTGTCTCTGTGGTCGTTTTGTGTCTCTCTGTGGTCATCTTGTGTCTCTTTGTGGTCGTTTTGTGTCTCTCTGTGGTCATCTTGTGTCTCTTTGTGGTCGTTTTGTGTATCTGAATGTTTTGTGTCTCTTTGTGGTAGTTTTGTGTCTCTTTTTGCTTGTTATGTGTCTCACTGTGGTTGTTATGTGTCTCTTTGTAGTTATTTTGTGTCTCTTTGTGATCGTTTTGTGTCTCTTTGTAGTTGTTGTGTGTCTATGGATGTTTTGTGTCTCTCTGTGGTTGTTTTGTGTCTCTTTCTGGTAATTTTGTGTCTCTTTGTGGTAGTTTTGTGTCTCTTTCTGGTAGTTTTGTGTCTCTTTGTGGTTGTTTATTGTCTCTTTGTGGTTGTTTATTGTCTCTTTGTGGTTGTTTTCTGTCTCTGTGGTTGTTTTGTGTGTCTTTCTGGTAGTTTTATGTCTCTTTGTGGTAGTTTTGTGTCTTTTTCTCGTAATTTTGTGTCTCTTTGTGGTAGTTTTGTCTCTCTTGGTGGTCATATTGTGTTTCTTTGTGATCGTTTTGTGTCTCTTTTTAGTTTTTTTGTGTCTCTGTGGTCGTTTTGTGTCTCTCTGTGATCGTTTTGTGTCTCTCTGTGGTTGTTTTGTGTCTTTTCGTGGTTGTTTTTTGTCTCTTTGTAGGTATTTTGTGTCTCTTTGTGGTTGTTTTGTGTCTCTTTGTATTTGTTGTGTCTCTGCGGTTGTTTTGTCTCTCTTCGTGGTCATTTTGTGTCTCTCTGTGGTCGTTTTGTGTCACAGACTTGATAATGTTTTTAGAAATCAGAATTAGTTTTGGGAGAGTCTCTGGAGCTACTTCCTCAAGTGGATCCAGTTCAGGACAAAGGGGATCCAGTTCCTGTTCTTTTTTCTTTCATCTGTTTTGTGACTTATGTGGTGCTGTGGCTTAGTTGGTCAAAGTGCCTGTCTTGTAAACAGGAGATCCTGGGTTCAAATCCCAGCAGTGCCTGTAGTCCTGTTAAGCTAACTATGACTTAGCATGTAAGTGGTTGTTTTGTGTCTCTTTCTGGTAATTTTTTGTCTCTCTTTTGTTGTTTTGTCTCTCTTTGTGGTCGTTTTGTGTCTCTCTGTGGTTGTTTTGTGTCTCTGTGGTCGTTTTGTGTCTTTGGATGTTTTGTTTCTCTTTCTGGTGATTTTGTGTCTCTCTGTGGTTGTGTTGTGTCTCTGTGGTCGTTTTGTGTCTCTCTGTGGTCATCTTGTGTCTCTTTGTGGTCGTTTTGTGTCTCTCTGTGGTCATCTTGTGTCTCTTTGTGGTCGTTTTGTGTATCTGAATGTTTTGTGTCTCTTTGTGGTAGTTTTGTGTCTCTTTTTGCTTGTTATGTGTCTCTTTGTAGTTATTTTGTGTCTCTTTGTGGTTGTTCTGTGTCTCTTTGTGATCGTTTTGTGTCTCTTTGTAGTTGTTGTGTCTCTTTGGTTGTTTAGTCTCTCTTTGTGGTCATTTTATGTCTGTTTGTGGTAGTTTTGTCTCTGTGGTCATTTTGTGTCTCTGTGGTCGTTTTGTGTCTCTTTGTGGTTGTTTTGTGTCTCTGGATGTTTTGTGTCTCTCTATGGTTGTTTTGTCTCTCTTTGTAGTCGTTTTGTGTCTCTCTGTGGTGGTTTTGTGTCTCTTTGGTCGTTTTGTGTCTCTCTGTGGTCATCTTGTGTCTCTTTGTGGTCGTCTTGTGTATCTGAATGTTTTGTGTCTTTCATAATTTTTATGGCTTATGTGGTGCTGTGGCTTAGTTGGTCAAAGTGCCTGTCTTGTAAACAGGAGATCCTGGGTTCAAATCCCAGCAGTACCTGTGGTCCTGTTAAGCTAACGATGACTTAGCATATAAAACAGGTCATTATCAGGGTTCTACTTTACATTGGTTCTCTTAATTAAATGATGAACATCATGGTTATTATCAGTCTGTTCTTTGGTCAGACTTGATAAAAATGTTTTTAGAAATCAGAATTAGTTTTGGGAAGTTTTGTGTCTCTTTCTGCTTGTTATGTGTCTCTCTGTGGTTGTTTTGTGTCTCTTTGTGGTTGTTATGTGTCTCTGGATGTTTTGTGTCTCTCTGTGGTTGTTTTGTGTCTCTGTGGTTGTTTTGTGTCTCTTTGTGGTAGTTTTGTCTCTCTTTGTGGTCGTTTTGTGTCTCTTTGTGATCTTTTTTTGTCTCTTTGTAGTTGTTGTGTCTCTGTGGTTGTTTTGTGTCTCTTTCTGGTAATTTTGTGTCTCTTTGTGGTAGTTTTGTGTCTCTTTCTGGTAGTTTTGTGTCTCTTTGTGGTTGTTTATTGTCTCTTTGTGGTTGTTTATTGTCTCTTTGTGGTTGTTTTCTGTCTCTGTGGTTGTTTTGTGTCTCTTTCTGGTAGTTTAATGTCTCTTTGTGGTAGTTTTGTGTCTTTTTCTCGTAATTTTGTGTCTCTTTGTGGTAGTTTTGTGTCTCTTTGTGGTAGTTTTGTCTCTCTTGGTGGTCATTTTGTGTCTCTTTGTGATCGTTTTGTGTCTCTTTTTAGTTTTTTTGTGTCTCTGTGGTAATTTTTGTGTCTCTCTGTGGTCGTTTTGTGTCTCTCTGTGGTTGTTTTGTGTCTTTTTGTGGTTGTTTTTTGTCTCTTTGTAGGTATTTTGTGTCTCTTTGTGGTTGTTTTGTGTCTCTTTGTATTTGTTGTGTCTCTGCGGTTGTTTTGTCTCTCTTCGTGGTCATTTTGTGTCTCTTTGTGGTCATTTTGTGTCTCTCTGTGGTCGTTTTGTGTCACAGACTTGATAATGTTTTTAGAAATCAGAATTAGTTTTGGGAGAGTCTCTGGAGCTACTTCCTCAAGTGGATCCAGTTCAGGACAAAGGGGATCCAGTTCCTGTTCTTTTTTCTTTCATCTGTTTTGTGACTTATGTGGTGCTGTGGCTTAGTTGGTCAAAGTGCCTGTCTCGTAAACAGGAGATCCTGGGTTCAAATCCCAGCAGTGCCTGTAGTCCTGTTAAGCTAACTATGACTTAGCATGTAAGTGTCTTTTTGTGGTTGTTTTGTGTCTCTTTCTGGTAATTTTTTGTCTCTCTTTTGTTGTTTTGTCTCTCTTTGTGGTCGTTTTGTGTCTCTCTGTGGTTGTTTTGTGTCTCTGTGGTCGTTTTGTGTCTTTGGATGTTTTGTTTCTCTTTCTGGTGATTTTGTGTCTCTCTGTGGTTGTTTTGTGTCTCTGTGGTCGTTTTGTGTCTCTCTGTGGTCATCTTGTGTCTCTTTGTGGTCGTTTTGTGTCTCTCTGTGGTCATCTTGTGTCTCTTTGTGGTCGTTTTGTGTCTCTTTTTGCTTGTTATGTGTCTCTTTGTGGTTGTTATGTGTCTCTTTGTAGTTATTTTGTGTCTCTTTGTGGTTGTTCTGTGTCTCTTTGTGATCGTTTTGTGTCTCTTTGTAGTTGTTGTGTCTCTTTGGTTGTTTAGTCTCTCTTTGTGGTCATTTTATGTCTGTTTGTGGTAGTTTTGTCTCTCTTTGTGGTCATTTTGTGTCTCTGTGGTCGTTTTGTGTCTCTTTGTGGTCATTTTGTGTCTCTGTGGTCGTTTTGTGTCTCTTTGTGGTTGTTTTGTGTCTCTGGATGTTTTGTGTGTCTTTGTGGTCGTTTTGTCTCTTGTGGTAATTTTTCGTCTCTTTGTGGTTGTTTTGTGTATCTGGATGTTTTGTGTCCCTTTGTGGTAGTTTTGTCTCTCTTTGTGGTCATTTTGTGTCTCTTTGTGGTTGTTTTGTGTCTCTGTGATCGTTTTTTGTCACTCTGTGGTTGTTTTGTGTCTGTTCGTGGTCGTTTTGTCTCTTGTGGTCATTTTGTGTCTCTTTGTGGTTGTTTTGTGTCTCTTTGTGGTTGTTTTGTGTCTCTTTGTAGTTGTTTTATGTCTCTGTGGTTGTTTTGTGTCTCTTTCTGGTAATTTTTTGTCTCTTTGTGGTCGTTTTGTGTCTCTTTGTGGTAGTTTTATGTCTCTTTGTGGTTGTTTTCTTTCTCTTTGTGATCGTTTTGTGTCTCTTTGTAGTTGTTGTTTCTCTTTGTGGTTGTTATGTGTCTCTTTGTGGTCGTTTTGTGTCTCTGGATGTTTTGTGCCTCTCTGTGGTTTTTTTGTGTCTCTTTCTGGTAATTTTGTGTCTCTTTGTGGTAGTTTTGTCTCTCTTTGTGGTCATTTTGTGTCTCTGTGGTCGTTTTGTGTCTCTTTGTGGTTGTTTTGTGTCTCTGGATTTTTTGTGTCCCTTTGTGGTAGTTTTGTCTCTCTTTGTGGTCATTTTGTGTCTCTATGTGGTTGTTTTGTGTCTGTTCGTGGTCGTTTTGTCTCTTGTGGTCATTTTGTGTCTCTTTGTGGTTGTTTTGTGTCTCTTTGTAGTTGTTTTGTGTCTCTGTGGTTGTTTTGTGTCTCTTTCTGGCAATTTTTTGTCTCTTTGTGGTCGTTTTGTGTCTATTTGTGGTAGTTTTATGTCTCTTTGTGGTTGTTTTGTTTCTCTTTGTGATCGTTTTGTGTCTCTTTGTAGTTGTTGTGTCTCTTTGTGGTAGTTTTGTGTCTCTTTGTGGTTGTTATGTGTCTCTTTTTGGTCGTTTTGTGTCTCTGTGGTCGTTTTGTGTCTCTTTGTGGTTGTTTTGTGTCACTGGATGTTTTGTGTCTCTTTCTGGTAATTTTGTGTCTCTCTGTGCTTGTTTTGTCTCTCTTTGTGGTTGTTTTGTGACTATCTGTGGTTGTTTTGTGTGTCTGTGGTCGTTTTGTGTCTCTATGTGGTTGTTTTGTGTCTCTGTGATCGTTTTGTGTCTCTCTGTGGTTGTTTTGTGTCTCTGTGGTCGTTTTGTGTCTCTCTGTGGTTGTTTTGTGGCTCTTTGTAGTTGTTTTGTGTCTCTGTGGTTGTTTTGTGTCTCTTTCTGGTAGTTTTTTGTATCTTTGTGGTAGCTTTGTGACTCTTTGTGTTAGTTTTGTGTCTCTTTGTGGTTGTTCTGTGTCTCTTTGTGATCGTTTTGTGTCTCTTTGTAGTTGTTGTGTCTCTTTGGTTGTTTTGTCTCTCTTTGTGGTCATTTTGTGTCTCTGTGGTCGTTTTGTGTCTCTTTGTGGTTGTTTTGTGTCTCTGGATGTTTTGTGTCTCTCTGTGGTTGTTTTGTCTCTCTTTGTAGTCGTTTTGTGTCTCTCTGTGGTGGTTTTGTGTCTCTTTGGTCGTTTTGTGTCTCTCTGTGGTCATCTTGTGTCTCTTTGTGGTCGTCTTGTGTATCTGAATGTTTTGTGTCTTTCATCATTTTTATGACTTATGTGGTGCTATGGCTTAGTTGGTCAAAGTGCCTGTCTTGTAAACAGGAGATCCTGGGTTCAAATCCCAGCAGTACCTGTGGTCCTGTTAAGCTAACGATGACTTAGCATATAAAACAGGTCATTATCAGGGTTCTACTTTACATTGGTTCTCTTAATTAAATGATGAACATCATGGTTATTATCAGTCTGTTCTTTGGTCAGACTTGATAAAAATGTTTTTAGAAATCAGAATTAGTTTTGGGAAGTTTTGTGTCTCTTTCTGCTTGTTATGTGTCTCTCTGTGTTTGTTTTGTGTCTCTTTGTGGTTGTTATGTGTCTCTGGATGTTTTGTGTCTCTCTGTGGTTGTTTTGTGTCTCTGTGGTTGTTTTGTGTCTCTTTGTGGTAGTTTTGTCTCTCTTTGTGGTAGTTTTGTGTCTCTTTGTGGTTGTTTATTGTCTCTTTGTGGTTGTTTTGTGACTATCTGTGGTTGTTTTGTGTGTCTGTGGTCGTTTTGTGTCTCTATGTGGTTGTTTTGTGTCTCTGTGATCGTTTTGTGTCTCTCTGTGGTTGTTTTTTGTCTCTGTGGTCGTTTTGTGTCTCTTTGTGATCTTTTTTTGTCTCTTTGTAGTTGTTGTGTCTCTGTGGTTGTTTTGTGTCTCTTTCTGGTAATTTTGTGTCTCTTTGTGGTAGTTTTGTGTCTCTTTGTGGTAGTTTTGTGTCTCTTTGTGGTTGTTTATTGTCTCTTTGTGGTTGTTTTCTGTCTCTGTGGTTGTTTTGTGTCTCTTTCTGGTAGTTTTGTGTCTCTTTGTGGTAGTTTTGTGTCTTTTTCTCGTAATTTTGTGTCTCTTTGTGGTAGTTTTGTGTCTCTTTGTGGTAGTTTTGTGTCTCTTTTTAGTTTTTTGTGTCTCTGTGGTCGTTTTGTGTCTCTCTGTGGTCGTTTTGTGTCTCTCTGTTGTTGTTTTGTGTCTTTTTGTGGTTGTTTTTTGTCTCTTTGTAGGTATTTTGTGTCTCTTTGTTGTTGTTTTGTGTCTCTATGTATATGTTGTGTCTCTGCGGTTGTTTTGTCTCTCTTCGTGGTCATTTTGTGTCTCTTTGTGGTCATTTTGTGTCTCTCTGTGGTCGTTTTGTGTCACAGACTTGATAATGTTTTTAGAAATCAGAATTAGTTTTGGGAGAGTCTCTGGAGCTACTTCCTCAAGTGGATCCAGTTCAGGACAAAGGGGATCCAGTTCCTGATCTTTATTCTTTCATAATTTTTCTGACTTATGTGGTGCTGTGGCTTAGTTGGTCAAAGTGCCTGTCTAGTAAACAGGAGATCCTGGGTTCAAATCCCAGCAGTGCCTGTAGTCCTGTTAAGCTAACTATGACTTAAGATGTAAATGTCTTTTTGTGGTTGTTTTGTGTCTCTTTCTGGTAATTTTTTGTCTCTCTTTTGTTGTTTTGTGTCTCTGTGGTCGTTTTGTGTCTCTGTGGTCGTTTTGTGTCTTTGGATGTTTTCTTTCTCTTTCTGGTGATTTTGTGTCTCTCTGTGGTTGTTTTGTGTCTCTCTGTGGTCATCTTGTGTCTCTTTGTGGTCGTTTTGTGTATCTGAATGTTTTGTGTCTCTTTGTGGTAGTTTTGTGTCTCTTTTTGCTTGTTATGTGTCTCACTGTGGTTGTTATGTGTCTCTTTGTAGTTATTTTGTGTCTCTTTGTGGTTGTTCTGTGTCTCTTTGTGATCGTTTTGTGTCTCTTTGTAGTTGTTGTGTCTCTTTGGTTGTTTAGTCTATCTTTGTGGTCATTTTATGTCTGTTTGTGGTAGTTTTGTCTCTCTTTGTGGTCATTTTGTGTCTCTTTGTGGTCATTTTGTGTCTCTCTGTGGTCGTTTTGTGTCACAGACTTGATAATGTTTTTAGAAATCAGAATTAGTTTTGGGAGAGTCTCTGGAGCTACTTCCTCAAGTGGATCCAGTTCAGGACACAGGGGATCCAGTTCCTGTTCTTTTTTCTTTCATCTGTTTTGTGACTTATGTGGTGCTGTGGCTTAGTTGGTCAAAGTGCCTGTCTCGTAAACAGGAGATCCTGGGTTCAAATCCCAGCAGTGCCTGTAGTCCTGTTAAGCTAACTATGACTTAGCATGTAAGTGTTGTTTTGTGTCTCTTTGTGGTAGTTTTGTGTCTCTTTTTGCTTGTTATGTGTCTCACTGTGGTTGTTATGTGTCTCTTTGTAGTTATTTTGTGTCTCTTTGTGGTTGTTCTGTGTCTCTTTGTGATCGTTTTGTGTCTCTTTGTAGTTGTTGTGTCTCTTTGGTTGTTTAGTCTCTCTTTGTGGTCATTTTATGTCTGTTTGTGGTAGTTTTGTCTCTCTTTGTGGTCATTTTGTGTCTCTCTGTGGTTGTTTTGTGTCTCTGTGGTCGTTTTGTGTCTTTGGATGTTTTGTTTCTCTTTCTGGTGATTTTGTGTCTCTCTGTGGTTGTTTTGTGTCTCTGTGGTCGTTTTGTGTCTCTCTGTGGTCATCTTGTGTCTCTTTGTGGTCGTTTTGTGTCTCTCTGTGGTCATCTTGTGTCTCTTTGTGGTCGTTTTGTGTCTCTTTTTGCTTGTTATGTGTCTCTTTGTGGTTGTTATGTGTCTCTTTGTAGTTATTTTGTGTCTCTTTGTGGTTGTTCTGTGTCTCTTTGTGATCGTTTTGTGTCTCTTTGTAGTTGTTGTGTCTCTTTGGTTGTTTAGTCTCTCTTTGTGGTCATTTTATGTCTGTTTGTGGTAGTTTTGTCTCTCTTTGTGGTCATTTTGTGTCTCTGTGGTCGTTTTGTGTCTCTTTGTGGTCATTTTGTGTCTCTGTGGTCGTTTTGTGTCTCTTTGTGGTTGTTTTGTGTCTCTGGATGTTTTGTGTGTCTTTGTGGTCGTTTTGTCTCTTGTGGTAATTTTTCGTCTCTTTGTGGTTGTTTTGTGTATCTGGATGTTTTGTGTCCCTTTGTGGTAGTTTTGTCTCTCTTTGTGGTCATTTTGTGTCTCTTTGTGGTTGTTTTGTGTCTCTGTGATCGTTTTTTGTCACTCTGTGGTTGTTTTGTGTCTGTTCGTGGTCGTTTTGTCTCTTGTGGTCATTTTGTGTCTCTTTGTGGTTGTTTTGTGTCTCTTTGTGGTTGTTTTGTGTCTCTTTGTAGTTGTTTTATGTCTCTGTGGTTGTTTTGTGTCTCTTTCTGGTAATTTTTTGTCTCTTTGTGGTCGTTTTGTGTCTCTTTGTGGTAGTTTTATGTCTCTTTGTGGTTGTTTTCTTTCTCTTTGTGATCGTTTTGTGTCTCTTTGTAGTTGTTGTTTCTCTTTGTGGTTGTTATGTGTCTCTTTGTGGTCGTTTTGTGTCTCTGGATGTTTTGTGCCTCTCTGTGGTTTTTTTGTGTCTCTTTCTGGTAATTTTGTGTCTCTTTGTGGTAGTTTTGTCTCTCTTTGTGGTCATTTTGTGTCTCTGTGGTCGTTTTGTGTCTCTTTGTGGTTGTTTTGTGTCTCTGGATTTTTTGTGTCCCTTTGTGGTAGTTTTGTCTCTCTTTGTGGTCATTTTGTGTCTCTATGTGGTTGTTTTGTGTCTGTTCGTGGTCGTTTTGTCTCTTGTGGTCATTTTGTGTCTCTTTGTGGTTGTTTTGTGTCTCTTTGTAGTTGTTTTGTGTCTCTGTGGTTGTTTTGTGTCTCTTTCTGGCAATTTTTTGTCTCTTTGTGGTCGTTTTGTGTCTATTTGTGGTAGTTTTATGTCTCTTTGTGGTTGTTTTGTTTCTCTTTGTGATCGTTTTGTGTCTCTTTGTAGTTGTTGTGTCTCTTTGTGGTAGTTTTGTGTCTCTTTGTGGTTGTTATGTGTCTCTTTTTGGTCGTTTTGTGTCTCTGTGGTCGTTTTGTGTCTCTTTGTGGTTGTTTTGTGTCACTGGATGTTTTGTGTCTCTTTCTGGTAATTTTGTGTCTCTCTGTGCTTGTTTTGTCTCTCTTTGTGGTTGTTTTGTGACTATCTGTGGTTGTTTTGTGTGTCTGTGGTCGTTTTGTGTCTCTATGTGGTTGTTTTGTGTCTCTGTGATCGTTTTGTGTCTCTCTGTGGTTGTTTTGTGTCTCTGTGGTCGTTTTGTGTCTCTCTGTGGTTGTTTTGTGGCTCTTTGTAGTTGTTTTGTGTCTCTGTGGTTGTTTTGTGTCTCTTTCTGGTAGTTTTTTGTATCTTTGTGGTAGCTTTGTGACTCTTTGTGTTAGTTTTGTGTCTCTTTGTGGTTGTTCTGTGTCTCTTTGTGATCGTTTTGTGTCTCTTTGTAGTTGTTGTGTCTCTTTGGTTGTTTTGTCTCTCTTTGTGGTCATTTTGTGTCTCTGTGGTCGTTTTGTGTCTCTTTGTGGTTGTTTTGTGTCTCTGGATGTTTTGTGTCTCTCTGTGGTTGTTTTGTCTCTCTTTGTAGTCGTTTTGTGTCTCTCTGTGGTGGTTTTGTGTCTCTTTGGTCGTTTTGTGTCTCTCTGTGGTCATCTTGTGTCTCTTTGTGGTCGTCTTGTGTATCTGAATGTTTTGTGTCTTTCATCATTTTTATGACTTATGTGGTGCTATGGCTTAGTTGGTCAAAGTGCCTGTCTTGTAAACAGGAGATCCTGGGTTCAAATCCCAGCAGTACCTGTGGTCCTGTTAAGCTAACGATGACTTAGCATATAAAACAGGTCATTATCAGGGTTCTACTTTACATTGGTTCTCTTAATTAAATGATGAACATCATGGTTATTATCAGTCTGTTCTTTGGTCAGACTTGATAAAAATGTTTTTAGAAATCAGAATTAGTTTTGGGAAGTTTTGTGTCTCTTTCTGCTTGTTATGTGTCTCTCTGTGTTTGTTTTGTGTCTCTTTGTGGTTGTTATGTGTCTCTGGATGTTTTGTGTCTCTCTGTGGTTGTTTTGTGTCTCTGTGGTTGTTTTGTGTCTCTTTGTGGTAGTTTTGTCTCTCTTTGTGGTAGTTTTGTGTCTCTTTGTGGTTGTTTATTGTCTCTTTGTGGTTGTTTTGTGACTATCTGTGGTTGTTTTGTGTGTCTGTGGTCGTTTTGTGTCTCTATGTGGTTGTTTTGTGTCTCTGTGATCGTTTTGTGTCTCTCTGTGGTTGTTTTTTGTCTCTGTGGTCGTTTTGTGTCTCTTTGTGATCTTTTTTTGTCTCTTTGTAGTTGTTGTGTCTCTGTGGTTGTTTTGTGTCTCTTTCTGGTAATTTTGTGTCTCTTTGTGGTAGTTTTGTGTCTCTTTGTGGTAGTTTTGTGTCTCTTTGTGGTTGTTTATTGTCTCTTTGTGGTTGTTTTCTGTCTCTGTGGTTGTTTTGTGTCTCTTTCTGGTAGTTTTGTGTCTCTTTGTGGTAGTTTTGTGTCTTTTTCTCGTAATTTTGTGTCTCTTTGTGGTAGTTTTGTGTCTCTTTGTGGTAGTTTTGTGTCTCTTTTTAGTTTTTTGTGTCTCTGTGGTCGTTTTGTGTCTCTCTGTGGTCGTTTTGTGTCTCTCTGTTGTTGTTTTGTGTCTTTTTGTGGTTGTTTTTTGTCTCTTTGTAGGTATTTTGTGTCTCTTTGTTGTTGTTTTGTGTCTCTATGTATATGTTGTGTCTCTGCGGTTGTTTTGTCTCTCTTCGTGGTCATTTTGTGTCTCTTTGTGGTCATTTTGTGTCTCTCTGTGGTCGTTTTGTGTCACAGACTTGATAATGTTTTTAGAAATCAGAATTAGTTTTGGGAGAGTCTCTGGAGCTACTTCCTCAAGTGGATCCAGTTCAGGACAAAGGGGATCCAGTTCCTGATCTTTATTCTTTCATAATTTTTCTGACTTATGTGGTGCTGTGGCTTAGTTGGTCAAAGTGCCTGTCTAGTAAACAGGAGATCCTGGGTTCAAATCCCAGCAGTGCCTGTAGTCCTGTTAAGCTAACTATGACTTAAGATGTAAATGTCTTTTTGTGGTTGTTTTGTGTCTCTTTCTGGTAA
The DNA here is from genome assembly GCF_036924035.1 of Leuresthes tenuis. Classification (NCBI taxonomy): domain Eukaryota; kingdom Metazoa; phylum Chordata; class Actinopteri; order Atheriniformes; family Atherinopsidae; genus Leuresthes; species Leuresthes tenuis. The sequence continues at coordinate 1,960,036 of NW_027325377.1, read as the reverse complement.
TTTTTTGTCTCTCTTTTGTTGTTTTGTGTCTCTGTGGTCGTTTTGTGTCTCTGTGGTCGTTTTGTGTCTTTGGATGTTTTCTTTCTCTTTCTGGTGATTTTGTGTCTCTCTGTGGTTGTTTTGTGTCTCTCTGTGGTCATCTTGTGTCTCTTTGTGGTCGTTTTGTGTATCTGAATGTTTTGTGTCTCTTTGTGGTAGTTTTGTGTCTCTTTTTGCTTGTTATGTGTCTCACTGTGGTTGTTATGTGTCTCTTTGTAGTTATTTTGTGTCTCTTTGTGGTTGTTCTGTGTCTCTTTGTGATCGTTTTGTGTCTCTTTGTAGTTGTTGTGTCTCTTTGGTTGTTTAGTCTATCTTTGTGGTCATTTTATGTCTGTTTGTGGTAGTTTTGTCTCTCTTTGTGGTCATTTTGTGTCTCTTTGTGGTCATTTTGTGTCTCTCTGTGGTCGTTTTGTGTCACAGACTTGATAATGTTTTTAGAAATCAGAATTAGTTTTGGGAGAGTCTCTGGAGCTACTTCCTCAAGTGGATCCAGTTCAGGACACAGGGGATCCAGTTCCTGTTCTTTTTTCTTTCATCTGTTTTGTGACTTATGTGGTGCTGTGGCTTAGTTGGTCAAAGTGCCTGTCTCGTAAACAGGAGATCCTGGGTTCAAATCCCAGCAGTGCCTGTAGTCCTGTTAAGCTAACTATGACTTAGCATGTAAGTGTTGTTTTGTGTCTCTTTGTGGTAGTTTTGTGTCTCTTTTTGCTTGTTATGTGTCTCACTGTGGTTGTTATGTGTCTCTTTGTAGTTATTTTGTGTCTCTTTGTGGTTGTTCTGTGTCTCTTTGTGATCGTTTTGTGTCTCTTTGTAGTTGTTGTGTCTCTTTGGTTGTTTAGTCTCTCTTTGTGGTCATTTTATGTCTGTTTGTGGTAGTTTTGTCTCTCTTTGTGGTCATTTTGTGTCTCTCTGTGGTTGTTTTGTGTCTCTGTGGTCGTTTTGTGTCTTTGGATGTTTTGTTTCTCTTTCTGGTGATTTTGTGTCTCTCTGTGGTTGTTTTGTGTCTCTGTGGTCGTTTTGTGTCTCTCTGTGGTCATCTTGTGTCTCTTTGTGGTCGTTTTGTGTCTCTCTGTGGTCATCTTGTGTCTCTTTGTGGTCGTTTTGTGTCTCTTTTTGCTTGTTATGTGTCTCTTTGTGGTTGTTATGTGTCTCTTTGTAGTTATTTTGTGTCTCTTTGTGGTTGTTCTGTGTCTCTTTGTGATCGTTTTGTGTCTCTTTGTAGTTGTTGTGTCTCTTTGGTTGTTTAGTCTCTCTTTGTGGTCATTTTATGTCTGTTTGTGGTAGTTTTGTCTCTCTTTGTGGTCATTTTGTGTCTCTGTGGTCGTTTTGTGTCTCTTTGTGGTCATTTTGTGTCTCTGTGGTCGTTTTGTGTCTCTTTGTGGTTGTTTTGTGTCTCTGGATGTTTTGTGTGTCTTTGTGGTCGTTTTGTCTCTTGTGGTAATTTTTCGTCTCTTTGTGGTTGTTTTGTGTATCTGGATGTTTTGTGTCCCTTTGTGGTAGTTTTGTCTCTCTTTGTGGTCATTTTGTGTCTCTTTGTGGTTGTTTTGTGTCTCTGTGATCGTTTTTTGTCACTCTGTGGTTGTTTTGTGTCTGTTCGTGGTCGTTTTGTCTCTTGTGGTCATTTTGTGTCTCTTTGTGGTTGTTTTGTGTCTCTTTGTGGTTGTTTTGTGTCTCTTTGTAGTTGTTTTATGTCTCTGTGGTTGTTTTGTGTCTCTTTCTGGTAATTTTTTGTCTCTTTGTGGTCGTTTTGTGTCTCTTTGTGGTAGTTTTATGTCTCTTTGTGGTTGTTTTCTTTCTCTTTGTGATCGTTTTGTGTCTCTTTGTAGTTGTTGTTTCTCTTTGTGGTTGTTATGTGTCTCTTTGTGGTCGTTTTGTGTCTCTGGATGTTTTGTGCCTCTCTGTGGTTTTTTTGTGTCTCTTTCTGGTAATTTTGTGTCTCTTTGTGGTAGTTTTGTCTCTCTTTGTGGTCATTTTGTGTCTCTGTGGTCGTTTTGTGTCTCTTTGTGGTTGTTTTGTGTCTCTGGATTTTTTGTGTCCCTTTGTGGTAGTTTTGTCTCTCTTTGTGGTCATTTTGTGTCTCTATGTGGTTGTTTTGTGTCTGTTCGTGGTCGTTTTGTCTCTTGTGGTCATTTTGTGTCTCTTTGTGGTTGTTTTGTGTCTCTTTGTAGTTGTTTTGTGTCTCTGTGGTTGTTTTGTGTCTCTTTCTGGCAATTTTTTGTCTCTTTGTGGTCGTTTTGTGTCTATTTGTGGTAGTTTTATGTCTCTTTGTGGTTGTTTTGTTTCTCTTTGTGATCGTTTTGTGTCTCTTTGTAGTTGTTGTGTCTCTTTGTGGTAGTTTTGTGTCTCTTTGTGGTTGTTATGTGTCTCTTTTTGGTCGTTTTGTGTCTCTGTGGTCGTTTTGTGTCTCTTTGTGGTTGTTTTGTGTCACTGGATGTTTTGTGTCTCTTTCTGGTAATTTTGTGTCTCTCTGTGCTTGTTTTGTCTCTCTTTGTGGTTGTTTTGTGACTATCTGTGGTTGTTTTGTGTGTCTGTGGTCGTTTTGTGTCTCTATGTGGTTGTTTTGTGTCTCTGTGATCGTTTTGTGTCTCTCTGTGGTTGTTTTGTGTCTCTGTGGTCGTTTTGTGTCTCTCTGTGGTTGTTTTGTGGCTCTTTGTAGTTGTTTTGTGTCTCTGTGGTTGTTTTGTGTCTCTTTCTGGTAGTTTTTTGTATCTTTGTGGTAGCTTTGTGACTCTTTGTGTTAGTTTTGTGTCTCTTTGTGGTTGTTCTGTGTCTCTTTGTGATCGTTTTGTGTCTCTTTGTAGTTGTTGTGTCTCTTTGGTTGTTTTGTCTCTCTTTGTGGTCATTTTGTGTCTCTGTGGTCGTTTTGTGTCTCTTTGTGGTTGTTTTGTGTCTCTGGATGTTTTGTGTCTCTCTGTGGTTGTTTTGTCTCTCTTTGTAGTCGTTTTGTGTCTCTCTGTGGTGGTTTTGTGTCTCTTTGGTCGTTTTGTGTCTCTCTGTGGTCATCTTGTGTCTCTTTGTGGTCGTCTTGTGTATCTGAATGTTTTGTGTCTTTCATCATTTTTATGACTTATGTGGTGCTATGGCTTAGTTGGTCAAAGTGCCTGTCTTGTAAACAGGAGATCCTGGGTTCAAATCCCAGCAGTACCTGTGGTCCTGTTAAGCTAACGATGACTTAGCATATAAAACAGGTCATTATCAGGGTTCTACTTTACATTGGTTCTCTTAATTAAATGATGAACATCATGGTTATTATCAGTCTGTTCTTTGGTCAGACTTGATAAAAATGTTTTTAGAAATCAGAATTAGTTTTGGGAAGTTTTGTGTCTCTTTCTGCTTGTTATGTGTCTCTCTGTGTTTGTTTTGTGTCTCTTTGTGGTTGTTATGTGTCTCTGGATGTTTTGTGTCTCTCTGTGGTTGTTTTGTGTCTCTGTGGTTGTTTTGTGTCTCTTTGTGGTAGTTTTGTCTCTCTTTGTGGTAGTTTTGTGTCTCTTTGTGGTTGTTTATTGTCTCTTTGTGGTTGTTTTGTGACTATCTGTGGTTGTTTTGTGTGTCTGTGGTCGTTTTGTGTCTCTATGTGGTTGTTTTGTGTCTCTGTGATCGTTTTGTGTCTCTCTGTGGTTGTTTTTTGTCTCTGTGGTCGTTTTGTGTCTCTTTGTGATCTTTTTTTGTCTCTTTGTAGTTGTTGTGTCTCTGTGGTTGTTTTGTGTCTCTTTCTGGTAATTTTGTGTCTCTTTGTGGTAGTTTTGTGTCTCTTTGTGGTAGTTTTGTGTCTCTTTGTGGTTGTTTATTGTCTCTTTGTGGTTGTTTTCTGTCTCTGTGGTTGTTTTGTGTCTCTTTCTGGTAGTTTTGTGTCTCTTTGTGGTAGTTTTGTGTCTTTTTCTCGTAATTTTGTGTCTCTTTGTGGTAGTTTTGTGTCTCTTTGTGGTAGTTTTGTGTCTCTTTTTAGTTTTTTGTGTCTCTGTGGTCGTTTTGTGTCTCTCTGTGGTCGTTTTGTGTCTCTCTGTTGTTGTTTTGTGTCTTTTTGTGGTTGTTTTTTGTCTCTTTGTAGGTATTTTGTGTCTCTTTGTTGTTGTTTTGTGTCTCTTTGTATATGTTGTGTCTCTGCGGTTGTTTTGTCTCTCTTCGTGGTCATTTTGTGTCTCTTTGTGGTCATTTTGTGTCTCTCTGTGGTCGTTTTGTGTCACAGACTTGATAATGTTTTTAGAAATCAGAATTAGTTTTGGGAGAGTCTCTGGAGCTACTTCCTCAAGTGGATCCAGTTCAGGACAAAGGGGATCCAGTTCCTGATCTTTATTCTTTCATAATTTTTCTGACTTATGTGGTGCTGTGGCTTAGTTGGTCAAAGTGCCTGTCTAGTAAACAGGAGATCCTGGGTTCAAATCCCAGCAGTGCCTGTAGTCCTGTTAAGCTAACTATGACTTAAGATGTAAATGTCTTTTTGTGGTTGTTTTGTGTCTCTTTCTGGTAATTTTTTGTCTCTCTTTTGTTGTTTTGTGTCTCTGTGGTCGTTTTGTGTCTCTGTGGTCGTTTTGTGTCTTTGGATGTTTTGTTTCTCTTTCTGGTGATTTTGTGTCTCTCTGTGGTTGTTTTGTGTCTCTCTGTGGTCATCTTGTGTCTCTTTGTGGTCGTTTTGTGTATCTGAATGTTTTGTGTCTCTTTGTGGTAGTTTTGTGTCTCTTTTTGCTTGTTATGTGTCTCACTGTGGTTGTTATGTGTCTCTTTGTAGTTATTTTGTGTCTCTTTGTGGTTGTTCTGTGTCTCTTTGTGATCGTTTTGTGTCTCTTTGTAGTTGTTGTGTCTCTTTGGTTGTTTAGTCTATCTTTGTGGTCATTTTATGTCTGTTTGTGGTAGTTTTGTCTCTCTTTGTGGTCATTTTGTGTCTCTTTGTGGTCATTTTGTGTCTCTCTGTGGTCGTTTTGTGTCACAGACTTGATAATGTTTTTAGAAATCAGAATTAGTTTTGGGAGAGTCTCTGGAGCTACTTCCTCAAGTGGATCCAGTTCAGGACACAGGGGATCCAGTTCCTGTTCTTTTTTCTTTCATCTGTTTTGTGACTTATGTGGTGCTGTGGCTTAGTTGGTCAAAGTGCCTGTCTCGTAAACAGGAGATCCTGGGTTCAAATCCCAGCAGTGCCTGTAGTCCTGTTAAGCTAACTATGACTTAGCATGTAAGTGTTGTTTTGTGTCTCTTTGTGGTAGTTTTGTGTCTCTTTTTGCTTGTTATGTGTCTCACTGTGGTTGTTATGTGTCTCTTTGTAGTTATTTTGTGTCTCTTTGTGGTTGTTCTGTGTCTCTTTGTGATCGTTTTGTGTCTCTTTGTAGTTGTTGTGTCTCTTTGGTTGTTTAGTCTCTCTTTGTGGTCATTTTATGTCTGTTTGTGGTAGTTTTGTCTCTCTTTGTGGTCATTTTGTGTCTCTGTGGTCGTTTTGTGTCTCTTTGTGGTCATTTTGTGTCTCTGTGGTCGTTTTGTGTCTCTTTGTGGTTGTTTTGTGTGTCTGGATGTTTTGTGTCTCTATGGTCGTTTTGTGTCTCTCTGTGGTCATCTTGTGTCTCTTTGTGGTCGTCTTGTGTATCTGAATGTTTTGTGTCTTTCATCATTTTCATGACTTATGTGGCGCTGTGGCTTAGTTGGTCAAAGTTCCTGTCTTGTAAACAGGAGATCCTGGGTTCAAATCCCAGCAGTACCTGTGGTCCTGTTAAGCTAACTATGACTTAGCATATAATTATTAGGTTTCTACTTTACATTGGTTCTCTTAATTAAATGATGAACATCATGATTATTATCAGTCTGTTCTTTGGTCAGACCTGATAAAAATGTTTTTAGAAATCAGAATTAGTTTTGGGAAGTTTTGTGTCTCTTTCTGCTTGTTATGTGTCTCTCTGTGGTTGTTTTGTGTCTCTTTGTGGTTGTTTTGTGTCTCTCTGTGGTTGTTTTGTGTCTCTCTGTGGTTTTTTTGTGTCTCTGTGGTTGTTTTGTGTCTCTTTGTGGTAGTTTTGTCTCTCTTTGTGGTCGTTTTGTGTCTCTTTGTCATCTTTTTTTGTCTCTTTGTAGTTGTTGTGTCTCTGTGGTTGTTTTGTGTCTCTTTCTGGTAATTTTGTGTCTCTTTGTGGTAGTTTTGTGTCTCTTTCTGGTAGTTTTGTGTCTCTTTGTGGTTGTTTATTGTCTCTTTGTGGTTGTTTATTGTCTCTTTGTGGTTGTTTTCTGTCTCTGTGGTTGTTTTGTGTCTCTTTCTGGTAGTTTTATGTCTCTTTGTGGTAGTTTTGTGTCTTTTTCTCGTAATTTTGTGTCTCTTTGTGGTAGTTTTGTCTCTCTTGGTGGTCATTTTGTGTCTCTTTGTGATCGTTTTGTGTCTCTTTTTAGTTTTTTTGTGTCTCTGTGGTCGTTTTGTGTCTCTCTGTGGTCGTTTTGTAACTCTCTGTGGTTGTTTTGTGTCTTTTTGTGGTTGTTTTTTGTCTCTTTGTAGGTATTTTGTGTCTCTCTGTGGTCGTTTTGTGTCTCTCTGTGGTTGTTTTGTGTCTCTTTGTGGTTGTTTTGTGTCTCTTTGTATTTGTTGTGTCTCTGCGGTTGTTTTGTCTCTCTTCGTGGTCATTTTGTGTCTCTTTGTGGTCATTTTGTGTCTCTCTGTGGTCGTTTTGTGTCACAGACTTGATAATGTTTTTAGAAATCAGAATTAGTTTTGGGAGAGTCTCTGGAGCTACTTCCTCAAGTGGATCCAGTTCAGGACAAAGGGGATCCAGTTCCTGTTCTTTTTTCTTTCATCTGTTTTGTGACTTATGTGGTGCTGTGGCTTAGTTGGTCAAAGTGCCTGTTTCGTAAACAGGAGATCCTGGGTTCAAATCCCAGCAGTGCCTGTAGTCCTGTTAAGCTAACTATGACTTAGCATATAATTATTAGTAAGTGTTGTTTTGTGTCTCTTTCTGGTAATTTTTTGTCTCTCTTTTGTTGTTTTGTCTCTCTTTGTGGTCGTTTTGTGTCTCTCTGTGGTTGTTTTGTGTCTCTGTGGTCGTTTTGTGTCTTTGGATGTTTGTTTCTCTTTCTGGTGATTTTGTGTCTCTCTGTGGTTGTTTTGTGTCTCTGTGGTCGTTTTGTGTCTCTCTGTGGTCATCTTGTGTCTCTTTGTGGTCGTTTTGTGTCTCTCTGTGGTCATCTTGTGTCTCTTTGTGGTCGTTTTGTGTATCTGAATGTTTTGTGTCTCTTTGTGGTTGTTATGTGTCTCTTTGTAGTTATTTTGTGTCTCTTTGTGGTTGTTCTGTGTCTCTTTGTGATCGTTTTGTGTCTCTTTGCAGTTGTTGTGTCTCTTTGGTTGTTTAGTCTCTCTTTGTGGTCATTTTATGTCTGTTTGTGGTAGTTTTGTCTCTCTTTGTGGTCATTTTGTGTCTCTGTGGTCGTTTTGTGTCTCTTTGTGGTTGTTTTGTCTCTCTGGATGTTTTGTGTGTCTTTGTGGTCGTTTTGTCTCTTGTGGTAATTTTGTGTCTCTTTGTGGTTGTTTTGTGTCTCTGTGATAGTTTTTTGTCACCCTGTGGTTGTTTTGTGTCTCTGTGGTCGTTTTATGTCCCTCTGTGGTTGTTTTGTGTCTGTTCGTGGTCGTTTTGTCTCTTGTGGTCATTTTGTGTCTTTTTGTGGTTGTTTTGTGTCTCTTTGTAGTTGTTTTTTGTCTCTGTGGTTGTTTTGTGTCTCTTTCTGGTCATTTTTTGTCTCTTTGTTGTCGTTTTGTGTCTCTTTGTGGTAGTTTTATGTCTCTTTGTGGTTGTTTTGTTTCTCTTTGTGATCGTTATGTATCTCTTTGTAGTTGTTGTGTCTCTTTGTGGTAGTTTTGTGTCTCTGTGGTCGTTTTGTGTCTCTTTCTGGTCGTTTTGTGTCTCTCTGTGGTTGTTTTGTCTCTCTTTGTGGTCGTTTTGTGTCTCTCTGTGGTTGTTTTGTGTCTCTGTGGTCGTTTTGTGTCTTTGGATGTTTGTTTCTCTTTCTGGTGATTTTGTGTCTCTCTGTGGTTGTTTTGTGTCTCTGTGGTCGTTTTGTGTCTCTCTGTGGTCATCTTGTGTCTCTTTGTGGTCGTTTTGTGTCTCTCTGTGGTCATCTTGTGTCTCTTTGTGGTCGTTTTGTGTATCTGAATGTTTTGTGTCTCTTTGTGGTAGTTTTGTGTCTCTTTTTGCTTGTTATGTGTCTCACTGTGGTTGTTATGTGTCTCTTTGTAGTTATTTTGTGTCTCTTTGTGGTTGTTCTGTGTCTCTTTGTGATCGTTTTGTGTCTCTTTGCAGTTGTTGTGTCTCTTTGGTTGTTTAGTCTCTCTTTGTGGTCATTTTATGTCTGTTTGTGGTAGTTTTGTCTCTCTTTGTGGTCATTTTGTGTCTCTGTGGTCGTTTTGTGTCTCTCTGTGGTCGTTTTGTGTCTCTTTGTGGTTGTTTTGTCTCTCTGGATGTTTTGTGTGTCTTTGTGGTCGTTTTGTCTCTTGTGGTAATTTTGTGTCTCTTTGTGGTTGTTTTGTGTCTCTGTGGTCGTTTTATGTCCCTCTGTGGTTGTTTTGTGTCTGTTCGTGGTCGTTTTGTCTCTTGTGGTCATTTTGTGTCTCTTTGTGGTTGTTTTGTGTCTCTTTGTAGTTGTTTTTTGTCTCTGTGGTTGTTTTGTGTCTCTTTCTGGTCATTTTTTGTCTCTTTGTTGTCGTTTTGTGTCTCTTTGTGGTAGTTTTATGTCTCTTTGTGGTTGTTTTGTTTCTCTTTGTGATCGTTATGTATCTCTTTGTAGTTGTTGTGTCTCTTTGTGGTAGTTTTGTGTCTCTGTGGTCGTTTTGTGTCTTTTTCTGGTCGTTTTGTGTCTCTCTGTGCTTGATTTGTCTCTCTTTGTAGTCGTTTTGTGTCTCTCTGTGGTTGTTTTGTGTCTCTGTGGTCGTTTTGTGTCTCTGGATGTTTTGTGTCTCTTTGTGGTCGTTTTGTCTCTTGTGGTCGTTTTGTGTCTCTTTGTAGTAGTTTTGTGTCTCTCTGTGGTGGTTATGTCTCTCTCTGTGGTTGTTTTGTGTCTCTGTGGTCGTTTTGTGTCTCTCTGGTCATCTTGTGTCTCTTTGTGGTCGTTTTGTGTATCTGAATGTTTTGTGTCTTTCATCATTTTTATGACTTATGTGGTGCTGTGGCTTAGTTGGTCAAAGTGCCTGTCTTGTAAACAGGAGATCCTGGGTTCAAATCCCAGCAGTGCCTGTTGTCCTGTTAAGCTAACGATGACTTAGTATATAAAACAGGTCATTATCAGGGTTCTACTGAATGTTTTTCATTGGTCCTCTAAATTAAATGATGAACGTTTAAATGATGAACATCATGATTATTATGAGTCTGTTCTTTGGTCAGACTTGATAAAAATGTTTTTAGAAATCAGAATTAGTTTTGGGATGTTTTGTGTCTCTTTCTGCTTGTTATGTGTCTCTCTGTGGTCGTTTTGTGTCTCTTTGTGGTTGTTATGTGACTCTCTGTGGTTGTTTTGTGTCTCTTTGTGGTCGTTTTGTGTCTGTTTGTGGTTGTTTTGTGTCTCTTTGTAGTTGTTTTGTGTCTCTGTGGTTGTTTTGTGTCTCTTTCTGGTCATTTTTTGTCTCTTTGTGGTAGCTTTGTTTCTCTTTGTGGTAGTTTTGTGTCTCTTTGTGGTTGTTTTGTGTCTCTTTGTGATCGTTTTGTGTCTCTCTGTGGTTGTTTTGTGTCTCTGTGGTTGTTTTGTGTCTCTTTGTGGTCATTTTGTGTCTCTGTGGTCGTTTTGTGTCTCTTTGTGGTTGTTTTGTGTCTCTGGATGTTTTGTATCTCTTTGTGGTCGTTATGTGTCTCTGGATGTTTTGTGTCTCTCTGTGGTTGTTTTGTGTCTCTGTGGTTGTTTTTTGTCTCTTTGTGGTCATTTTGTGTCTCTGTGGTCGTTTTGTGTCTCTTTGTGGTTGTTTTGTGTCTCTTTGTGATCGTTTTGTGTCTCTTTGTAGTTGTTTTGTCTCTTTGGTTGTTTAGTCTCTCTTTGTGGTCATTTTATGTCTGTTTGTGGTAGTTTTGTGTCTCTGTGGTTGATTTGTGTCTCTGTGGTTGTTTTGTGTCTCTTTGTGGTCATTTTGTGTCTCTGTGGTCGTTTTGTGTCTCTTTGTGGTTGTTTTGTGTCTCTGGATGTTTTGTGTCTCTTTCTGGTAATTCTGTGTCTCTCTGTGGTTGTTTTGTCTCTCTTTGTAGTCGTTTTGTGTCTCTCTGTGGTTGTTTTGTGTCTCTGTGGTCGTTTTGTGTCTCTCTGTGGTCATTTTGTGTCTCTTTGTGGTTGTTTTGTGTCTCTGGATGTTTTGTGTGTCTTTGTGGTCGTTATGAGTCTTGTGGTCATTTTGTGTCTCTTTGTGGTTGTTTTGTCTCTCTTTGTTGTCGTTTTGTGCCTCTCTGTGGTTGTTTTGTGTCTCTGTGGTCGTTTAGTGTCTCTTTCTGGTCATTTTTTGTCTCTTTGTGGTAGCTTTGTGACTCTTTGTGGTAGTTTTGTGTCTCTTTGTTGTTGTTCTGTGTCTCTTTGTGATCGTTTTTTGTCTCTTTGTGGTCGTTATGTGTCTCTTTGTAGTTATTTTGTGTCTCTTTGTGGTTGTTCTGTGTCTCTTTGTGATCGTTTTGTGTCTCTTTGTAGTTGTTGTGTCTCTTTGGTTGTTTAGTCTCTCTTTGTGGTCATTTTATGTATGTTTGTGGTAGTTTTGTCTCTCTTTGTGGTCGTTATGTGTCTCTTGTGGTAATTTTGTGTCTCTGTGATCGTTTTTTGTCACTCTGTGGTTGTTTTGTGTCTGTTCGTGGTCGTTTTGTCTCTTGTGGTCATTTTGTGTCTCTTTGTGGTTGTTTTGTGTCTCTTTGTAGTTGTTTTATGTCTCTGTGGTTGTTTTGTGTCTCTTTCTGGTAATTTTTTGTCTCTTTGTGGTCGTTTTGTGTCTCTTTGTGGTCGTTTTGTGTCTCTGGATGTTTTGTGTCTCTTTGTGGTCGTTTTGTCTCTTGTGGTCGTTTTGTGTCTCTTTGTAGTAGTTTTGTGTCTCTTTGTAGTAGTTTTGTGTCTCTCTGTGGTTGTTTTGTTTCTCTTTGTGATCGTTTTGTGTGTCTGGATGTTTTGTGCCTCTCTGTGGTTTTTTGTGTCTCTTTCTGGTAATTTTGTGTCTCTTTGTGGTAGTTTTGTCTCTCTTTGTGGTAATTTTGTGTCTCTGTGGTCGTTTTATGTCTCTTTGTGGTTGTTTTGTGTCTCTGGATTTTTTGTGTCTCTTTCTGGTCGTTTTGTGTCTCTTTGTGGTCGTTTTGTGTTTCTGGATGTTTTGTGTCTCTTTGTGGTCGTTTTGTCTCTTGTGGTCGTTTTGTGTCTCTTTGTAGTAGTTTTGTGTCTCTCTGGATGTTTTGTGTGTCTTTGTGGTCGTTATGTGTCTCTTGTGGTAATTTTGTCTCTCTTTGTGGTCGTTTTGTGTCTCTTTGTGATCTTTTTTTGTCTCTTTGTAGTTGTTGTGTCTCTTTTTGGTTGTTTTGTGTCTCTTTGTGATCGTTTTGTTTCTCTTTGTGATCGTTTTGTGTCTCTTTGTAGTTGTTGTGTCTCTTTTTGGTCGTTTTGTGTCTCTGTGGTCGTTTTGTGTCTCTTTGTGGTTGTTTTGTGTCTCTGGATGTTTTGTGTCTCTTTCTGGTAATTTTGTGTCTCTCTGTGCTTATTTTGTCTCTCTTTGTGGTTGTTTTGTGACTATCTGTGGTTGTTTTGTGTGTCTGTGTTCGTTTTTTGTCTCTATGTGGTTGTTTTGTGTTTCTGTGATCGTTTTGTGTCTCTCTGTGGTTGTTTTGTGTCTCTGTGGTCTTTTTTTTGTCTCTCTGTGGTTGTTTTGTGGCTCTTTGTAGTTGTTTTGTGTCTCTGTGGTTATTTTGTGTCTCTTTCTGGTAGTTTTTTGTATCTTTGTGGTAGCTTTGTGACTCTTTGTGTTAGTTTTGTGTCTCTTTGTGGTTGTTGTGTGTCTCTTTGTGATCGTTTTGTGTCTCTTTGTAGTTGTTGTGTCTCTTTGGTTGTTTAGTCTCTCTTTGTGGTCATTTTATGTCTGTTTGTGGTAGTTTTGTCTCTCTTTGTGGTCATTTTGTGTCTCTGTGGTCGTTTTGTGTCTCTTTGTGGTTGTTTTGTGTCTCAGGATGTTGTGTGTCTCTCTGTGGTTGTTTTGTCTCTCTTTGTAGTCGTTTTGTGTCTCTCTGTGGTGGTTTTGTGTCTCTGTGGTCGTTTTGTGTCTTTGGATGTTTTGTTTCTCTTTCTGGTGATTTTGTGTCTCTCTGTGGTTGTTTTGTGTCTCTGTGGTCGTTTTGTGTCTCTCTGTGGTCATCTTGTGTCTCTTTGTGGTCGTTTTGTGTCTCTCTGTGGTCATCTTGTGTCTCTTTGTGGTCGTTTTGTGTCTCTCTGTGGTCATCTTGTGTCTCTTTGTGGTCGTTTTGTGTATCTGAATGTTTTGTGTCTCTTTGTGGTAGTTTTGTGTCTCTTTTTGCTTGTTATGTGTCTCTTTGTAGTTATTTTGTGTCTCTTTGTGGTCGTTTTGTGTCTCTTTGTAGTTGTTGTGTCTCTTTGGTTGTTTAGTCTATCTTTGTGGTCATTTTATGTCTGTTTGTGGTAGTTTTGTCTCTCTTTGTGGTCATTTTGTGTCTCTTTGTGGTCATTTTGTGTCTCTCTGTGGTCGTTTTGTGTCACAGACTTGATAATGTTTTTAGAAATCAGAATTAGTTTTGGGAGAGTCTCTGGAGCTACTTCCTCAAGTGGATCCAGTTCAGGACAAAGGGGATCAAGTTCCTGTTCTTTTTTCTTTCATCTGTTTTGTGACTTATGTGGTGCTGTGGCTGTGGTTGTTTTGTGTCTCTTTGTAGTTGTTTTGTGTCTCTCTGTGGTTGTTTTGTGTCTCTGTGGTCGTTTTGTGTCTCTCTGTGGTCATCTTGTGTCTCTTTGTGGTCGTTTTTTGTATCTGAATGTTTTGTGTCTTTCCTCATTTTTATGGCTTATGTGGCGCTGTGGCTTAGTTGGTCAAAGTTCCTGTCTTGTAAACAGGAGATCCTGGGTTCAAATCCCAGCAGTGCCTGTGGTCCTGTTAAGCTAACGATGACTTAGCATATAAAACAGGTCATTATCAGGGTTCTACTTTACATTGGTTCTCTTAATTAAATGATGAACATCATGACTTGATAAAAATGTTTTTAGAAATCAGAATTAGTTTTGGGATGTTTTGTGTCTCTTTCTGCTTGTTATGTGTCTCTCTGTGGTTGTTTTGTGTCTCTTTCTGCTTGTTATGTGTCTCTGGATGTTTTGTGTCTCTTTCTGGTAATTTTTTGTCTCTCTTTTGTTGTTTTGTCTCTCTTTCTGGTGATTTTGTGTCTCTCTGTGGTTGTTTTGTGTCTCTGTGGTCGTTTTGTGTCTCTCTGTGGTCGTTTTGTGTTTCTCTGTGGTCATCTTGTGTCTCTTTGTGGTTGTTATGTGTCTCACTGTGGTTGTTATGTGTCTCTTTGTAGTTATTTTGTGTCTCTTTGTGATCGTTTTGTGTCTCTTTGTAGTTGTTGTGTCTCTTTGGTTGTTTAGTCTCTCTTTGTGGTCATTTTATGTCTGTTTGTGGTAGTTTTGTCTCTCTTTGTGGTCATTTTGTGTCTCTGTGGTCGTTTTGTGTCTCTTTGTGGTCATTTTGTGTCTCTGTGGTCGTTTTGTGTCTCTTTGTGGTTGTTTTGTGTCTCTGGATGTTTTGTGTCTCTCTGTGGTTGTTTTGTCTCTCTTTGTAGTCGTTTTGTGTCTCTCTGTGGTGGTTTTGTGTCTCTTTGGTCGTTTTGTGTCTCTCTGTGGTCATCTTGTGTCTCTTTGTGGTCGTCTTGTGTATCTGAATGTTTTGTGTCTTTCATCATTTTTATGACTTATGTGGTGCTGTGGCTTAGTTGGTCAAAGTTCCTGTCTAGTAAACAGGAGATCCTGGGTTCAAATCCCAGCAGTGCCTTTGGTCCTTTTAAGCTAACTATGACTTAGCATATAAAACAGGTCATTATCAGGGTTCTACTGAATGTTTTTCATTGGTCCTCTAAATTAAATGATGAACCTTTAAATGATGAACATCATGATTATTATGAGTCTGTTCTTTGGTCAGACTTGATAAAAATGTTTTTAGAAATCAGAATTAGTTTTGGGAAGTTTTGTGTCTCTTTCTGCTTGTTATGTGTCTCTCTGTGGTTGTTTTGTGTGTCTTTGTGGTTGTTATGTGTCTCTGGATGTTTTGTGTCTCTTTGTGGTAGTTTTGTCTCTCTTTGTGGTCGTTTTGTGTCTCTTTGTGATCTTTTTTTGTCTCTTTGTAGTTGTTGTGTCTCTGTGGTTGTTTTGTGTCTCTTTCTGGTAATTTTGTGTCTCTTTGTGGTAGGTTTGTGTCTCTTTCTGGTAGTTTTGTGTCTCTTTGTGGTTGTTTATTGTCTCTTTGTGGTTGTTTATTGTCTCTTTGTGGTTGTTTTCTGTCTATGTGGTTGTTTTGTGTCTCTTTCTGGTAGTTTTATGTCTCTTTGTGGTAGTTTTGTGTCTTTTTCTCGTAATTTTGTGTCTCTTTGTGGTAGTTTTTTGTCTCTTTGTGGTAGTTTTGTCTCTCTTGGTGGTCATTTTGTGTCTCTTTGTGATCGTTTTGTGTCTCTTTTTAGTTTTTTTGTGTCTCTGTGGTCGTTTTGTGTCTCTCTGTGGTCGTTTTGTGTCACAGACTTGATAATGTTTTTAGAAATCAGAATTAGTTTTGGGAGAGTCTCTGGAGCTACTTCCTCAAGTGGATCCAGTTCAGGACAAAGGGGATCCAGTTCCTGTTCTTTTTTCTTTCATCTGTTTTGTGACTTATGTGGTGCTGTGGCTTAGTTGGTCAAAGTGCCTGTCTCGTAAACAGGAGATCCTGGGTTCAAATCCCAGCAGTGCCTGTAGTCCTGTTAAGCTAACTATGACCTAGCATGTAAGTGTTGTTTTGTGTCTCTTTCTGGTGATTTTGTGTCTCTCTGTGGTTGTTTTGTGTCTCTGTGGTCGTTTTGTGTCTCTTTGTGGTCATCTTGTGTCTCTTTGTGGTCGTTTTGTGTCTCTCTGTGGTCATCTTGTGTCTCTCTGTGGTCGTTTTGTGTATCTGAATGTTTTGTGTCTCTTTGTGGTAGTTTTGTATCTCTTTTTGCTTGTTATGTGTCTCTTTGTAGTTATTTTGTGTCTCTTTGTGGTTGTTCTGTGTCTCTTTGTGATCGTTTTGTGTCTCTTTGTAGTTGTTGTGTCTCTTTGGTTGTTTAGTCTCTCTTTGTGGTAATTTTATGTCTGTTTGTGGTAGTTTTGTCTCTCTTTGTGGTCATTTTGTGTCTCTGTGGTCGTTTTGTGTCTCTTTGTGGTCATTTTGTGTCTCTGTGGTCGTTTTGTGTCTCTTTGTGGTTGTTTTGTGTCTCTGGATGTTTTGTGTGTCTTTGTGGTCGTTATGTGTCTCTTTGTAGTTGTTGTGTCTCTTTGTGGTTGTTATGTGTCTCTTTGTGGTCGTTTTGTGTCTCTTTCTGGTAATTTTGTGTCTCTTTGTGGTAGTTTTGTCTCTCTTTGTGGTAATTTTGTGTCTCTGTGCTTGTTTTGTCTCTCTTTGTAGTCGTTTTGTGTCTCTCTGTGGTTGTTTTGTGTCTCTGTGGTCATTATGTGTCTCTGAATGTTTTGTGACTCTTTGTGGTCGTTTTGTCTCTAGTGGTCATTTTGTGTTTCTTTGTGGTTGTTTTGTGTATCTGGATGTTTTGTGTCTCTTTGTGGTCATTTTATGTCTCTCTGTGGTTGTTTTGTGTCTGTTTGTGGTCGTTTTGTGTCTCTTTGTGGTTGTTTTGTGTCTCTTTGTAGTTGTTTTGTGTCTCTGTGGTTGTTTTGTGTCTCTTTGTGGTCGTTTTCTGTCTCTTTATGGTCGTTTTGTGTCTCTTTGTTGTAGTTTTATGTCTCTCTGTGGTTGTTTTGTGGCTCTTTGTAGTTGTTTTGTGTCTCTGTGGTTGTTTTGTGTCTCTTTCTGGTAGTTTTTTGTATCTTTGTGGTAGCTTTGTGACTCTTTGTGTTAGTTTTGTGTCTCTTTGTGGTTGTTCTGTGTCTCTTTGTGATCGTTTTGTGTCTCTTTGTAGTTGTTGTGTCTCTTTGGTTGTTTTGTCTCTCTTTGTGGTCATTTTGTGTCTCTGTGGTCGTTTTGTGTCTCTTTGTGGTTGTTTTGTGTCTCTGGATGTTTTGTGTCTCTCTGTGGTTGTTTTGTGTCTCTGTGGTTGTTTTGTGTCTCTTTGTGGTAGTTTTGTCTCTCTTTGTGGTAGTTTTGTGTCTCTTTGTGGTTGTTTATTGTCTCTTTGTGGTTGTTTTGTGACTATCTGTGGTTGTTTTGTGTGTCTGTGGTCGTTTTGTGTCTCTATGTGGTTGTTTTGTGTCTCTGTGATCGTTTTGTGTCTCTCTGTGGTTGTTTTTTGTCTCTGTGGTCGTTTTGTGTCTCTTTGTGATCTTTTTTTGTCTCTTTGTAGTTGTTGTGTCTCTGTGGTTGTTTTGTGTCTCTTTCTGGTAATTTTGTGTCTCTTTGTGGTAGTTTTGTGTCTCTTTGTGGTAGTTTTGTGTCTCTTTGTGGTTGTTTATTGTCTCTTTGTGGTTGTTTTCTGTCTCTGTGGTTGTTTTGTGTCTCTTTGTGGTAGTTTTGTGTCTCTTTGTGGTAGTTTTGTGTCTTTTTCTCGTAATTTTGTGTCTCTTTGTGGTAGTTTTGTGTCTCTTTGTGGTAGTTTTGTGTCTCTTTTTAGTTTTTTGTGTCTCTGTGGTCGTTTTGTGTCTCTCTGTGGTCGTTTTGTGTCTCTCTGTTGTTGTTTTGTGTCTTTTTGTGGTTGTTTTTTGTCTCTTTGTAGGTATTTTGTGTCTCTTTGTTGTTGTTTTGTGTCTCTTTGTATATGTTGTGTCTCTGCGGTTGTTTTGTCTCTCTTCGTGGTCATTTTGTGTCTCTTTGTGGTCATTTTGTGTCTCTCTGTGGTCGTTTTGTGTCACAGACTTGATAATGTTTTTAGAAATCAGAATTAGTTTTGGGAGAGTCTCTGGAGCTACTTCCTCAAGTGGATCCAGTTCAGGACAAAGGGGATCCAGTTCCTGATCTTTATTCTTTCATAATTTTTCTGACTTATGTGGTGCTGTGGCTTAGTTGGTCAAAGTGCCTGTCTAGTAAACAGGAGATCCTGGGTTCAAATCCCAGCAGTGCCTGTAGTCCTGTTAAGCTAACTATGACTTAAGATGTAAATGTCTTTTTGTGGTTGTTTTGTGTCTCTTTCTGGTAATTTTTTGTCTCTCTTTTGTTGTTTTGTGTCTCTGTGGTCGTTTTGTGTCTCTGTGGTCGTTTTGTGTCTTTGGATGTTTTGTTTCTCTTTCTGGTGATTTTGTGTCTCTCTGTGGTTGTTTTGTGTCTCTCTGTGGTCATCTTGTGTCTCTTTGTGGTCGTTTTGTGTATCTGAATGTTTTGTGTCTCTTTGTGGTAGTTTTGTGTCTCTTTTTGCTTGTTATGTGTCTCACTGTGGTTGTTATGTGTCTCTTTGTAGTTATTTTGTGTCTCTTTGTGGTTGTTCTGTGTCTCTTTGTGATCGTTTTGTGTCTCTTTGTAGTTGTTGTGTCTCTTTGGTTGTTTAGTCTATCTTTGTGGTCATTTTATGTCTGTTTGTGGTAGTTTTGTCTCTCTTTGTGGTCATTTTGTGTCTCTTTGTGGTCATTTTGTGTCTCTCTGTGGTCGTTTTGTGTCACAGACTTGATAATGTTTTTAGAAATCAGAATTAGTTTTGGGAGAGTCTCTGGAGCTACTTCCTCAAGTGGATCCAGTTCAGGACAAAGGGGATCCAGTTCCTGTTCTTTTTTCTTTCATCTGTTTTGTGACTTATGTGGTGCTGTGGCTTAGTTGGTCAAAGTGCCTGTCTCGTAAACAGGAGATCCTGGGTTCAAATCCCAGCAGTGCCTGTAGTCCTGTTAAGCTAACTATGACTTAGCATGTAAGTGTTGTTTTGTGTCTCTTTGTGGTAGTTTTGTGTCTCTTTTTGCTTGTTATGTGTCTCACTGTGGTTGTTATGTGTCTCTTTGTAGTTATTTTGTGTCTCTTTGTGGTTGTTCTGTGTCTCTTTGTGATCGTTTTGTGTCTCTTTGTAGTTGTTGTGTCTCTTTGGTTGTTTAGTCTCTCTTTGTGGTCATTTTATGTCTGTTTGTGGTAGTTTTGTCTCTCTTTGTGGTCATTTTGTGTCTCTGTGGTCGTTTTGTGTCTCTTTGTGGTCATTTTGTGTCTCTGTGGTCGTTTTGTGTCTCTTTGTGGTTGTTTTGTGTGTCTGGATGTTTTGTGTCTCTATGGTCGTTTTGTGTCTCTCTGTGGTCATCTTGTGTCTCTTTGTGGTCGTCTTGTGTATCTGAATGTTTTGTGTCTTTCATCATTTTCATGACTTATGTGGCGCTGTGGCTTAGTTGGTCAAAGTTCCTGTCTTGTAAACAGGAGATCCTGGGTTCAAATCCCAGCAGTACCTGTGGTCCTGTTAAGCTAACTATGACTTAGCATATAATTATTAGGTTTCTACTTTACATTGGTTCTCTTAATTAAATGATGAACATCATGATTATTATCAGTCTGTTCTTTGGTCAGACCTGATAAAAATGTTTTTAGAAATCAGAATTAGTTTTGGGAAGTTTTGTGTCTCTTTCTGCTTGTTATGTGTCTCTCTGTGGTTGTTTTGTGTCTCTTTGTGGTTGTTTTGTGTCTCTCTGTGGTTGTTTTGTGTCTCTCTGTGGTTTTTTTGTGTCTCTGTGGTTGTTTTGTGTCTCTTTGTGGTAGTTTTGTCTCTCTTTGTGGTCGTTTTGTGTCTCTTTGTCATCTTTTTTTGTCTCTTTGTAGTTGTTGTGTCTCTGTGGTTGTTTTGTGTCTCTTTCTGGTAATTTTGTGTCTCTTTGTGGTAGTTTTGTGTCTCTTTCTGGTAGTTTTGTGTCTCTTTGTGGTTGTTTATTGTCTCTTTGTGGTTGTTTATTGTCTCTTTGTGGTTGTTTTCTGTCTCTGTGGTTGTTTTGTGTCTCTTTCTGGTAGTTTTATGTCTCTTTGTGGTAGTTTTGTGTCTTTTTCTCGTAATTTTGTGTCTCTTTGTGGTAGTTTTGTCTCTCTTGGTGGTCATTTTGTGTCTCTTTGTGATCGTTTTGTGTCTCTTTTTAGTTTTTTTGTGTCTCTGTGGTCGTTTTGTGTCTCTCTGTGGTCGTTTTGTAACTCTCTGTGGTTGTTTTGTGTCTTTTTGTGGTTGTTTTTTGTCTCTTTGTAGGTATTTTGTGTCTCTCTGTGGTCGTTTTGTGTCTCTCTGTGGTTGTTTTGTGTCTCTTTGTGGTTGTTTTGTGTCTCTTTGTATTTGTTGTGTCTCTGCGGTTGTTTTGTCTCTCTTCGTGGTCATTTTGTGTCTCTTTGTGGTCATTTTGTGTCTCTCTGTGGTCGTTTTGTGTCACAGACTTGATAATGTTTTTAGAAATCAGAATTAGTTTTGGGAGAGTCTCTGGAGCTACTTCCTCAAGTGGATCCAGTTCAGGACAAAGGGGATCCAGTTCCTGTTCTTTTTTCTTTCATCTGTTTTGTGACTTATGTGGTGCTGTGGCTTAGTTGGTCAAAGTGCCTGTTTCGTAAACAGGAGATCCTGGGTTCAAATCCCAGCAGTGCCTGTAGTCCTGTTAAGCTAACTATGACTTAGCATATAATTATTAGTAAGTGTTGTTTTGTGTCTCTTTCTGGTAATTTTTTGTCTCTCTTTTGTTGTTTTGTCTCTCTTTGTGGTCGTTTTGTGTCTCTCTGTGGTTGTTTTGTGTCTCTGTGGTCGTTTTGTGTCTTTGGATGTTTGTTTCTCTTTCTGGTGATTTTGTGTCTCTCTGTGGTTGTTTTGTGTCTCTGTGGTCGTTTTGTGTCTCTCTGTGGTCATCTTGTGTCTCTTTGTGGTCGTTTTGTGTCTCTCTGTGGTCATCTTGTGTCTCTTTGTGGTCGTTTTGTGTATCTGAATGTTTTGTGTCTCTTTGTGGTAGTTTTGTGTCTCTTTTTGCTTGTTATGTGTCTCACTGTGGTTGTTATGTGTCTCTTTGTAGTTATTTTGTGTCTCTTTGTGGTTGTTCTGTGTCTCTTTGTGATCGTTTTGTGTCTCTTTGCAGTTGTTGTGTCTCTTTGGTTGTTTAGTCTCTCTTTGTGGTCATTTTATGTCTGTTTGTGGTAGTTTTGTCTCTCTTTGTGGTCATTTTGTGTCTCTGTGGTCGTTTTGTGTCTCTTTGTGGTCATTTTGTGTCTCTGTGGTCGTTTTGTGTCTCTTTGTGGTTGTTTTGTCTCTCTGGATGTTTTGTGTGTCTTTGTGGTCGTTTTGTCTCTTGTGGTAATTTTGTGTCTCTTTGTGGTTGTTTTGTGTCTCTGTGATAGTTTTTTGTCACCCTGTGGTTGTTTTGTGTCTCTGTGGTCGTTTTATGTCCCTCTGTGGTTGTTTTGTGTCTGTTCGTGGTCGTTTTGTCTCTTGTGGTCATTTTGTGTCTCTTTGTGGTTGTTTTGTGTCTCTTTGTAGTTGTTTTGTGTCTCTGTGGTTGTTTTGTGTCTCTTTCTGGTCATTTTTTGTCTCTTTGTTGTCGTTTTGTCTCTCTTTGTGGTAGTTTTATGTCTCTTTGTGGTTGTTTTGTTTCTCTTTGTGATCGTTATGTATCTCTTTGTAGTTGTTGTGTCTCTTTGTGGTAGTTTTGTGTCTCTGTGGTCGTTTTGTGTCTTTTTCTGGTCGTTTTGTGTCTCTCTGTGCTTGATTTGTCTCTCTTTGTAGTCGTTTTGTGTCTCTCTGTGGTTGTTTTGTGTCTCTGTGGTCGTTTTGTGTCTCTGGATGTTTTGTGTCTCTTTGTGGTCGTTTTGTCTCTTGTGGTCGTTTTGTGTCTCTTTGTAGTAGTTTTGTGTCTCTCTGTGGTGGTTATGTCTCTCTCTGTGGTTGTTTTGTGTCTTTGTGGTCGTTTTGTGTCTCTCTGGTCATCTTGTGTCTCTTTGTGGTCGTTTTGTGTATCTGAATGTTTTGTGTCTTTCATCATTTTTATGACTTATATGGTGCTGTGGCTTAGTTGGTCAAAGTGCCTGTCTTGTAAACAGGAGATCCTGGGTTCAAATCCCAGCAGTGCCTGTGGTCCTGTTAAGCTAACGATGACTTAGTATATAAAACAGGTCATTATCAGGGTTCTACTGAATGTTTTTCATTGGTCCTCTAAATTAAATGATGAACGTTTAAATGATGAACATCATGATTATTATGAGTCTGTTCTTTGGTCAGACTTGATAAAAATGTTTTTAGAAATCAGAATTAGTTTTGGGATGTTTTGTGTCTCTTTCTGCTTGTTATGTGTCTCTCTGTGGTCGTTTTGTGTCTCTTTGTGGTTGTTATGTGACTCTCTGTGGTTGTTTTGTGTCTCTTTGTGGTCGTTTTGTGTCTGTTTGTGGTTGTTTTGTGTCTCTTTGTAGTTGTTTTGTGTCTCTGTGGTTGTTTTGTGTCTCTTTCTGGTCATTTTTTGTCTCTTTGTGGTAGCTTTGTTTCTCTTTGTGGTAGTTTTGTGTCTCTTTGTGGTTGTTTTGTGTCTCTTTGTGATCGTTTTGTGTCTCTCTGTGGTTGTTTTGTGTCTCTGTGGTTGTTTTGTGTCTCTTTGTGGTCATTTTGTGTCTCTGTGGTCGTTTTGTGTCTCTTTGTGGTTGTTTTGTGTCTCTGGATGTTTTGTATCTCTTTGTGGTCGTTATGTGTCTCTGGATGTTTTGTGTCTCTCTGTGGTTGTTTTGTGTCTCTGTGGTTGTTTTTTGTCTCTTTGTGGTCATTTTGTGTCTCTGTGGTCGTTTTGTGTCTCTTTGTGGTTGTTTTGTGTCTCTTTGTGATCGTTTTGTGTCTCTTTGTAGTTGTTTTGTCTCTTTGGTTGTTTAGTCTCTCTTTGTGGTCATTTTATGTCTGTTTGTGGTAGTTTTGTGTCTCTGTGGTTGATTTGTGTCTCTGTGGTTGTTTTGTGTCTCTTTGTGGTCATTTTGTGTCTCTGTGGTCGTTTTGTGTCTCTTTGTGGTTGTTTTGTGTCTCTGGATGTTTTGTGTCTCTTTCTGGTAATTCTGTGTCTCTCTGTGGTTGTTTTGTCTCTCTTTGTAGTCGTTTTGTGTCTCTCTGTGGTTGTTTTGTGTCTCTGTGGTCGTTTAGTGTCTCTCTGTGGTCATTTTGTGTCTCTTTGTGGTTGTTTTGTGTCTCTGGATGTTTTGTGTGTCTTTGTGGTCGTTATGAGTCTTGTGGTCATTTTGTGTCTCTTTGTGGTTGTTTTGTCTCTCTTTGTTGTCGTTTTGTGCCTCTCTGTGGTTGTTTTGTGTCTCTGTGGTCGTTTAGTGTCTCTTTCTGGTCATTTTTTGTCTCTTTGTGGTAGCTTTGTGACTCTTTGTGGTAGTTTTGTGTCTCTTTGTTGTTGTTCTGTGTCTCTTTGTGATCGTTTTTTGTCTCTTTGTGGTCGTTATGTGTCTCTTTGTAGTTATTTTGTGTCTCTTTGTGGTTGTTCTGTGTCTCTTTGTGATCGTTTTGTGTCTCTTTATAGTTGTTGTGTCTCTTTGGTAGTTTTGTCTCTCTTTGTGGTCGTTATGTGTCTCTTGTGGTAATTTTGTGTCTCTTTGTGGTTGTTTTGTGTCTCTGTGATCGTTTTTTGTCACTCTGTGGTTGTTTTGTGTCTGTTCGTGGTCGTTTTGTCTCTTGTGGTCATTTTGTGTCTCTTTGTGGTTGTTTTGTGTCTCTTTGTAGTTGTTTTATGTCTCTGTGGTTGTTTTGTGTCTCTTTCTGGTAATTTTTTGTCTCTTTGTGGTCGTTTTGTGTCTCTTTGTGGTCGTTTTGTGTCTCTGGATGTTTTGTGTCTCTTTGTGGTCGTTTTGTCTCTTGTGGTCGTTTTGTGTCTCTTTGTAGTAGTTTTGTGTCTCTTTGTAGTAGTTTTGTGTCTCTCTGTGGTTGTTTTGTTTCTCTTTGTGATCGTTTTGTGTGTCTGGATGTTTTGTGCCTCTCTGTGGTTTTTTGTGTCTCTTTCTGGTAATTTTGTGTCTCTTTGTGGTAGTTTTGTCTCTCTTTGTGGTAATTTTGTGTCTCTGTGGTCGTTTTATGTCTCTTTGTGGTTGTTTTGTGTCTCTGGATTTTTTGTGTCTCTTTCTGGTCGTTTTGTGTCTCTTTGTGGTCGTTTTGTGTTTCTGGATGTTTTGTGTCTCTTTGTGGTCGTTTTGTCTCTTGTGGTCGTTTTGTGTCTCTTTGTAGTAGTTTTGTGTCTCTCTGGATGTTTTGTGTGTCTTTGTGGTCGTTATGTGTCTCTTGTGGTAATTTTGTCTCTCTTTGTGGTCGTTTTGTGTCTCTTTGTGATCTTTTTTTGTCTCTTTGTAGTTGTTGTGTCTCTTTTTGGTTGTTTTGTGTCTCTTTGTGATCGTTTTGTTTCTCTTTGTGATCGTTTTGTGTCTCTTTGTAGTTGTTGTGTCTCTTTTTGGTCGTTTTGTGTCTCTGTGGTCGTTTTGTGTCTCTTTGTGGTTGTTTTGTGTCTCTGGATGTTTTGTGTCTCTTTCTGGTAATTTTGTGTCTCTCTGTGCTTATTTTGTCTCTCTTTGTGGTTGTTTTGTGACTATCTGTGGTTGTTTTGTGTGTCTGTGTTCGTTTTTTGTCTCTATGTGGTTGTTTTGTGTTTCTGTGATCGTTTTGTGTCTCTCTGTGGTTGTTTTGTGTCTCTGTGGTCTTTTTTTTGTCTCTCTGTGGTTGTTTTGTGGCTCTTTGTAGTTGTTTTGTGTCTCTGTGGTTATTTTGTGTCTCTTTCTGGTAGTTTTTTGTATCTTTGTGGTAGCTTTGTGACTCTTTGTGTTAGTTTTGTGTCTCTTTGTGGTTGTTGTGTGTCTCTTTGTGATCGTTTTGTGTCTCTTTGTAGTTGTTGTGTCTCTTTGGTTGTTTAGTCTCTCTTTGTGGTCATTTTATGTCTGTTTGTGGTAGTTTTGTCTCTCTTTGTGGTCATTTTGTGTCTCTGTGGTCGTTTTGTGTCTCTTTGTGGTTGTTTTGTGTCTCAGGATGTTGTGTGTCTCTCTGTGGTTGTTTTGTCTCTCTTTGTAGTCGTTTTGTGTCTCTCTGTGGTGGTTTTGTGTCTCTGTGGTCGTTTTGTGTCTTTGGATGTTTTGTTTCTCTTTCTGGTGATTTTGTGTCTCTCTGTGGTTGTTTTGTGTCTCTGTGGTCGTTTTGTGTCTCTCTGTGGTCATCTTGTGTCTCTTTGTGGTCGTTTTGTGTCTCTCTGTGGTCATCTTGTGTCTCTTTGTGGTCCTTTTGTGTCTCTCTGTGGTCATCTTGTGTCTCTTTGTGGTCGTTTTGTGTATCTGAATGTTTTGTGTCTCTTTGTGGTAGTTTTGTGTCTCTTTTTGCTTGTTATGTGTCTCTTTGTAGTTATTTTGTGTCTCTTTGTGGTCGTTTTGTGTCTCTTTGTAGTTGTTGTGTCTCTTTGGTTGTTTAGTCTATCTTTGTGGTCATTTTATGTCTGTTTGTGGTAGTTTTGTCTCTCTTTGTGGTCATTTTGTGTCTCTTTGTGGTCATTTTGTGTCTCTCTGTGGTCGTTTTGTGTCACAGACTTGATAATGTTTTTAGAAATCAGAATTAGTTTTGGGAGAGTCTCTGGAGCTACTTCCTCAAGTGGATCCAGTTCAGGACAAAGGGGATCAAGTTCCTGTTCTTTTTTCTTTCATCTGTTTTGTGACTTATGTGGTGCTGTGTCTCTGGATGTTTTGTGTCTCTTTCTGGTAATTTTGTGTCTCTCTGTGGTTGTTTTGTCTCTCTTTGTAGTCGTTTTGTGTCTCTCTGTGGTTGTTTTGTGTCTCTGTGGTCGTTTTGTGTCTCTCTGTGGTCATCTTGTGTCTCTTTGTGGTCGTTTTGTGTATCTGAATGTTTTGTGTCTTTCATCATTTTTATGACTTATGTGGTGCTGTGGCTTAGTTGGTCAAAGTGCCTGTCTAGTAAACAGGAGATCCTGGGTTCAAATCCCAGCAGTGCCTGTGGTCCTGTTAAGCTAACGATGACTTAGCATATAAAACAGGTCATTATCAGGGTTCTACTTTACATTGGTTCTCTTAATTAAATGATGAACATCATGACTTGATAAAAATGTTTTTAGAAATCAGAATTAGTTTTGGGATGTTTTGTGTCTCTTTCTGCTTGTTATGTGTCTCTCTGTGGTTGTTTTGTGTCTCTTTCTGCTTGTTATGTGTCTCTGGATGTTTTGTGTCTCTTTCTGGTAATTTTTTGTCTCTCTTTTGTTGTTTTGTCTCTCTTTCTGGTGATTTTGTGTCTCTCTGTGGTTGTTTTGTGTCTCTGTGGTCGTTTTGTGTCTCTCTGTGGTCGTTTTGTGTTTCTCTGTGGTCATCTTGTGTCTCTTTGTGGTTGTTATGTGTCTCACTGTGGTTGTTATGTGTCTCTTTGTAGTTATTTTGTGTCTCTTTGTGGTTGTTCTGTGTCTCTTTGTGATCGTTTTGTGTCTCTTTGTAGTTGTTGTGTCTCTTTGGTTGTTTAGTCTCTCTTTGTGGTCATTTTATGTCTGTTTGTGGTAGTTTTGTCTCTCTTTGTGGTCATTTTGTGTCTCTGTGGTCGTTTTGTGTCTCTTTGTGGTCATTTTGTGTCTCTGTGGTCGTTTTGTGTCTCTTTGTGGTTGTTTTGTGTCTCTGGATGTTTTGTGTCTCTCTGTGGTTGTTTTGTCTCTCTTTGTAGTCGTTTTGTGTCTCTCTGTGGTGGTTTTGTGTCTCTTTGGTCGTTTTGTGTCTCTCTGTGGTCATCTTGTGTCTCTTTGTGGTCGTCTTGTGTATCTGAATGTTTTGTGTCTTTCATCATTTTTATGACTTATGTGGTGCTGTGGCTTAGTTGGTCAAAGTTCCTGTCTAGTAAACAGGAGATCCTGGGTTCAAATCCCAGCAGTGCCTTTGGTCCTTTTAAGCTAACTATGACTTAGCATATAAAACAGGTCATTATCAGGGTTCTACTGAATGTTTTTCATTGGTCCTCTAAATTAAATGATGAACCTTTAAATGATGAACATCATGATTATTATGAGTCTGTTCTTTGGTCAGACTTGATAAAAATGTTTTTAGAAATCAGAATTAGTTTTGGGAAGTTTTGTGTCTCTTTCTGCTTGTTATGTGTCTCTCTGTGGTTGTTTTGTGTGTCTTTGTGGTTGTTATGTGTCTCTGGATGTTTTGTGTCTCTTTGTGGTAGTTTTGTCTCTCTTTGTGGTCGTTTTGTGTCTCTTTGTGATCTTTTTTTGTCTCTTTGTAGTTGTTGTGTCTCTGTGGTTGTTTTGTGTCTCTTTCTGGTAATTTTGTGTCTCTTTGTGGTAGGTTTGTGTCTCTTTCTGGTAGTTTTGTGTCTCTTTGTGGTTGTTTATTGTCTCTTTGTGGTTGTTTATTGTCTCTTTGTGGTTGTTTTCTGTCTATGTGGTAGTTTTGTGTCTCTTTCTGGTAGTTTTATGTCTCTTTGTGGTAGTTTTGTGTCTTTTTCTCGTAATTTTGTGTCTCTTTGTGGTAGTTTTTTGTCTCTTTGTGGTAGTTTTGTCTCTCTTGGTGGTCATTTTGTGTCTCTTTGTGATCGTTTTGTGTCTCTTTTTAGTTTTTTTGTGTCTCTGTGGTCGTTTTGTGTCTCTCTGTGGTCGTTTTGTGTCACAGACTTGATAATGTTTTTAGAAATCAGAATTAGTTTTGGGAGAGTCTCTGGAGCTACTTCCTCAAGTGGATCCAGTTCAGGACAAAGGGGATCCAGTTCCTGTTCTTTTTTCTTTCATCTGTTTTGTGACTTATGTGGTGCTGTGGCTTAGTTGGTCAAAGTGCCTGTCTCGTAAACAGGAGATCCTGGGTTCAAATCCCAGCAGTGCCTGTAGTCCTGTTAAGCTAACTATGACCTAGCATGTAAGTGTTGTTTTGTGTCTCTTTCTGGTGATTTTGTGTCTCTCTGTGGTTGTTTTGTGTCTCTGTGGTCGTTTTGTGTCTCTTTGTGGTCATCTTGTGTCTCTTTGTGGTCGTTTTGTGTCTCTCTGTGGTCATCTTGTGTCTCTCTGTGGTCGTTTTGTGTATCTGAATGTTTTGTGTCTCTTTGTGGTAGTTTTGTATCTCTTTTTGCTTGTTATGTGTCTCTTTGTAGTTATTTTGTGTCTCTTTGTGGTTGTTCTGTGTCTCTTTGTGATCGTTTTGTGTCTCTTTGTAGTTGTTGTGTCTCTTTGGTTGTTTAGTCTCTCTTTGTGGTCATTTTATGTCTGTTTGTGGTAGTTTTGTCTCTCTTTGTGGTCATTTTGTGTCTCTGTGGTCGTTTTGTGTCTCTTTGTGGTCATTTTGTGTCTCTGTGGTCGTTTTGTGTCTCTTTGTGGTTGTTTTGTGTCTCTGGATGTTTTGTGTGTCTTTGTGGTCGTTATGTGTCTCTTTGTAGTTGTTGTGTCTCTTTGTGGTTGTTATGTGTCTCTTTGTGGTCGTTTTGTGTCTCTTTCTGGTAATTTTGTGTCTCTTTGTGGTAGTTTTGTCTCTCTTTGTGGTAATTTTGTGTCTCTGTGCTTGTTTTGTCTCTCTTTGTAGTCGTTTTGTGTCTCTCTGTGGTTGTTTTGTGTCTCTGTGGTCATTATGTGTCTCTGAATGTTTTGTGACTCTTTGTGGTCGTTTTGTCTCTAGTGGTCATTTTGTGTTTCTTTGTGGTTGTTTTGTGTATCTGGATGCTTTGTGTCTCTTTGTGGTCATTTTATGTCTCTCTGTGGTTGTTTTGTGTCTGTTTGTGGTCGTTTTGTGTCTCTTTGTGGTTGTTTTGTGTCTCTTTGTAGTTGTTTTGTGTCTCTGTGGTTGTTTTGTGTCTCTTTGTGGTCGTTTTCTGTCTCTTTATGGTCGTTTTGTGTCTCTTTGTTGTAGTTTTATGTCTCTCTGTGGTTGTTTTGTGTCTCTTTGTGATCGTTTTGTGTCTCTTTGTGATCGTTTTGTGTCTCTTTGTAGTTGTTGTGTCTCTTTGTGGTAGTTTTGTGTCTCTTTGTGGTTGTTATGTGTTTCTTTGTGGTCGTTTTGTGTCTCTGGATGTTTTGTGCCTCTCTGTGGTTGTTTTGTGTCTCTTTCTGGTAATTTTGTGTCTCTGTGGTCGTTTTGTGTCTCTTTGTGGTTGTTTTGTGTCTCTGGATGTTTTGTGTCTCTTTCTGGTAATTTTGTGTCTCTCTGTGGTTGTTTTGTCTCTCTTTGTGGTTGTTTTGTGTGTCTGTGGTCATTTTGTGTCTCTTTGTGGTTGTTTTGTGTCTCTTTGTAGTTGTTGTGTCTCTGTGGTTGTTTAGTCTCTCTTTGTGTTCATTTTATGTCTGTTTGTGGTAGTTTTGTCTCTCTTTGTGGTTGTTTTGTGTCTCTGGATGTTTTTTTTTCTCTTTGTGGTTGTTTTGTGTCTCTGGATGTTTTGTGTCACTTTAAGGTAATTGTGTGTCTCTCTGTGGTTGTTTTGTCTCTCTGTGGTCGTTTTGTGTCTCTCTGTGGTAGTTTTGTCTCTCTTGGTGGTCATTTTGTGTCTCTTTGTGATCGTTTTGTGTCTCTTTTTAGTTTTTTTGTGTCTCTGTGGTCGTTTTGTGTCTCTCTGTGGTCGTTTTGTGTCTCTCTGTGGTTGTTTTGTGTCTTTTTGTGGTTGTTTTTTGTCTCTTTGTAGGTATTTTGTGTCTCTTTGTGGTTGTTTTGTGTCTCTTTGTATTTGTTGTGTCTCTGCGGTTGTTTTGTCTCTCTTCGTGGTCATTTTGTGTCTCTTTGTGGTCATTTTGTGTCTCTCTGTGGTCGTTTTGTGTCACAGACTTGATAATGTTTTTAGAAATCAGAATTAGTTTTGGGAGAGTCTCTGGAGCTACTTCCTCAAGTGGATCCAGTTCAGGACAAAGGGGATCCAGTTCCTGTTCTTTTTTCTTTCATCTGTTTTGTGACTTATGTGGTGCTGTGGCTTAGTTGGTCAAAGTGCCTGTCTCGTAAACAGGAGATCCTGGGTTCAAATCCCAGCAGTGCCTGTAGTCCTGTTAAGCTAACTATGACCTAGCATGTAAGTGTTGTTTTGTGTCTCTTTCTGGTGAATTTGTGTCTCTCTGTGGTTGTTTTGTGTCTCTGTGGTCGTTTTGTGTCTCTCTGTGGTCATCTTGTGTCTCTTTGTGGTCGTTTTGTGTCTCTCTGTGGTCGTTTTGTGTATCTGAATGTTTTGTGTCTCTTTGTGGTAGTTTTGTGTCTCTTTTTGCTTGTTATGTGTCTCACTGTGGTTGTTATGTGTCTCTTTGTAGTTATTTTGTGTCTCTTTTTGGTTGTTCTGTGTCTCTTTGTGATCGTTTTGTGTCTCTTTGTAGTTGTTGTGTCTCTTTGGTTGTTTAGTCTCTCTTTGTGGTCATTTTATGTCTGTTTGTGGTAGTTTTGTCTCTCTTTGTGGTCATTTTGTGTCTCTGTGGTCGTTTTGTGTCTCTTTGTGGTCATTTTGTGTCTCTGTGGTCGTTTTGTGTCTCTTTGTGGTTGTTTTGTGTCTCTGGATGTTTTGTGTGTCTTTGTGGTCGTTATGTGTCTCTTGTGGTAATTTTGTGTCTCTTTGTGGTTGTTTTGTGTCTCTGTGATCGTTTTTTGTCACTTTGTGGTTGTTTTGTGTCTGTTCGTGGTCGTTTTGTCTCTTGTGGTCATTTTGTGTCTCTTTGTGGTTGTTTTGTGTCTCTTTGTAGTTGTTTTATGTCTCTGTGGTTGTTTTGTGTCTCTTTCTGGTAATTTTTTGTCTCTTTGTGGTCGTTTTGTGTCTCTTTGTGGTAGTTTTATGTCTCTCTGTGGTTGTTTTGTGTCTCTGTGGTCGTTTTGTGTCTCTGTGGTCGTTTTGTGTCTCTGGATGTTTTGTGTCTCTTTGTGGTCGTTTTGTCTCTTGTGGTCGTTTTGTGTCTCTTTGTAGTAGTTTTGTGTCTCTTTGTAGTAGTTTTGTGTCTCTCTGTGGTTGTTTTGTTTCTCTTTGTGATCGTTTTGTGTCTCTTTGTAGTTGTTGTGTCTCTTTGTGGTTGTTTTGTGTCTCTTTGTAGTTGTTGTGTCTCTTTGTGGTCGTTTTGTGTCTCTGGATGTTTTGTGCCTCTCTGTGGTTTTTTGTGTCTCTTTCTGGTAATTTTGTGTCTCTTTGTGGTAGTTTTGTCTCTCTTTGTGGTAATTTTGTGTCTCTGTGGTCGTTTTATGTCTCTTTGTGGTTGTTTTGTGTCTCTGGATTTTTTGTGTCTCTTTCTGGTCGTTTTGTGTCTCTCTGTGCTTGTTTTGTCTCTCTTTGTAGTCGTTTTGTGTCTCTCTGTGGTTGTTTTGTGTCTCTGTGGTCGTTATGTGTCTCTGGATGTTTTGTGACTCTTTGTGGTCGTTTTGTGTCTCTGTGGTCATTTTGTGTTTCTTTGTGGTTGTTTTGTGTATCTGGATGTTTTGTGTCTCTTTGTGGTCATTTTATGTCTCTCTGTGGTTGTTTTGTGTCTGTTTGTGGTCGTTTTGTGTCTCTTTGTGGTTGTTTTGTGTCTCTTTGTAGTTGTTTTGTGTCTCTGTGGTTGTTTTGTGTGTCTTTCTGGTAATTTTCTGTCTCTTTATGGTCGTTTTGTGTCTCTTTGTTGTAGTTTTATGTCTCTCTGTGGTTGTTTTGTGTCTCTTTGTGATCGTTTTGTGTCTCTTTGTAGTTGTTGTGTGTCTTTGTGGTAGTTTTGTGTCTCTTTGTGGTTGTTATGTGTTTCTTTGTGGTCGTTTTGTGTCTCTGGATCTTTTGTGCCTCTCTGTGGTTGTTTTGTGTCTCTTTCTGGTAATTTTGTGTCTCTTTCTGGTAATTTTGTGTCTCTGTGGTCGTTTTGTGTCTCTTTGTGGTTGTTTTGTGTCTCTGGATGTTTTGTGTCTCTTTCTGGTAATTTTGTGTCTGTCTGTGGTTGTTTTGTCTCTCTTTGTGGTTGTTTTGTGTCTCTCTGTGGTTGTTTTGTGTGTCTGTGATCGTTTTGTGTCTCTCTGTGGTTGTTTTGTGTGTCTTTGTAGTTGTTGTGTCTCTGTGGTTGTTTAGTCTTTCTTTGTGTTCATTTTATGTCTGTTTGTGGTAGTTTTGTCTCTCTTTGTGGTCATTTGTGTCTCTGTGGTCGTTTTGTTTCTCTTTGTGGTTGTTTTGTGTCTCTGGATGTTTTTCATCTCTTTGTGGTTGTTTTGTGTCTCTGGATGTTTTGTGTCACTTTAAGGTAATTGTGTGTCTCTCTGTAGTTGTTTTGTCTCTCTGTGGTCGTTTTGTGTCTCTCTGTGGTCGTTTTGTGTTTCTCTGTGGTCGTTTTGTGTCTCTTTGTGGTCGTTTTGTGTCTCTTTGTAGTTGTTGTGTCTCTGTGGTTGTTTTGTGTCTCTTTGTGGTCATTTTATGTCTGTTTGTGGTAGTTTTGTCTCTCTTTGTGGTCATTTTGTGTCTCTGTGGTCGTTTTGTGTCTCTTTGTGGTTGTTTTGTGTCTCTGGATTTTTTGTGTCTCTTTCTGGTCGTTTTGTGTCTCTCTGTGCTTGTTTTGTGTCTCTGTGGTCGTTATGTGTCTCTGGATGTTTTGTGACTCTTTGTGGTCGTTTTGTCTCTAGTGGTCATTTTGTGTTTCTTTGTGGTTGTTTTGTGTATCTGGATGTTTTGTGTCTCTTTGTGGTCATTTTATGTCTCTCTGTGGTTGTTTTGTGTCTGTTTGTGGTCGTTTTGTGTCTCTTTGTAGTTGTTTTGTGTCTCTGTGGTTGTTTTGTGTGTCTTTCTGGTAATTTTCTGTCTCTTTATGGTCGTTTTGTGTCTCTTTGTTGTAGTTTTATGTCTCTCTGTGGTTGTTTTGTGTCTCTTTGTGATCGTTTTGTGTCTCTTTGTGATCGTTTTGTGTCTCTTTGTAGTTGTTGTGTGTCTTTGTGGTAGTTTTGTGTCTCTTTGTGGTTGTTATGTGTTTCTTTGTGGTCGTTTTGTGTCTCTGGATGTTTTGTGCCTCTCTGTGGTTGTTTTGTGTCTCTTTCTGGTAATTTTGTGTCTCTTTCTGGTAATTTTGTGTCTCTGTGGTCGTTTTGTGTCTCTTTGTGGTTGTTTTGTGTCTCTGGATGTTTTGTGTCTCTTTCTGGTAATTTTGTGTCTCTCTGTGGTTGTTTTGTCTCTCTTTGTGGTTGTTTTGTGTCTCCCTGTGGTTGTTTTGTGTGTCTGTGATCGTTTTGTGTCTCTCTGTGGTTGTTTTGTGTCTCTGTGGTCATTTTGTGTCTCTTTGTGGTTGTTTTGTGTCTCTTTGTAGTTGTTGAGTCTCTGTGGTTGTTTAGTCTCTCTTTTTGTTCATTTTATGTCTGTTTGTGGTAGTTTTGTCTCTCTTTGTGGTCATTTGTGTCTCTGTGGTCGTTTTGTTTCTCTTTGTGGTTGTTTTGTGTCTCTGGATGTTTTTTATCTCTTTGTGGTTGTTTTGTGTCTCTGGATGTTTTGTGTCACTTTAAGGTAATTGTGTGTCTCTCCGTGGTTGTTTTGTCTCTCTGTGGTCGTTTTGTGTCTCTCTGTGGTCGTTTTGTGTCTCTTTGTGGTCGTTTTGTGTCTCTTTGTAGTTGTTGTGTCTCTGTGGTTGTTTTGTGTCTCTTTGTGGTCATTTTATGTCTGTTTGTGGTAGTTTTGTCTCTCTTTGTGGTCATTTTGTGTCTCTGTGGTCGTTTTGTGTCTCTTTGTGGTTGTTTTGTGTCTCTGGATGTTTTGTATCTCTTTGTGCTTGTTTTGTCTCTCTTTGTGGTTGTTTTGTGTCTCTCTGTGCTTGTTTTGTGTCTCTCTGTGGTTGTTTTGTGTCTCTGTGGTCGTTTTGTGCCTCTCTGTGGTTGTTTTGTGTCTCTGTGGTCGTTTTGTGTCTTTTTGTGGTCGTTTTGTCTCTTGTGGTCATTTTGTGTCTCTTTGTGGTTGTTTTGTGTCTCTTTGTGGTTGTTTTGTGTCTCTGTGGTCGTTTTGTGTCTCTTTGTGGTCATTTTATGTCTGTTTGTGGTAGTTTTGTCTCTCTTTGTGGTCATTTTGTGTCTCTGTGGTCGTTTTGTGTCTCTTTGTGGTTGTTTTGTGTCTCTGGATGTTTTGTGTCTCTTTGTGGTCGTTATGTGTCTCTGGATGTTTTGTATCTCTTTGTGGTTGTTTTGTTTCTCTTTGTGATCGTTTTGTGTCTCTTTGTGGTTGTTTTGTGTCTCTGTGGTCGTTTTGTGTCTCTCTGTGGTCATTTTGTGTCTCTTTGTGGTCGTTTTGTGTATCTGAATGTTTTGTGTCTCTTTGTGGTCGTTTTATCTCTTGTGGTCGTTTTGTGTCTCTTTGTAGTAGTTTTGTGTCTCTTTGTAGTAGTTTTGTGTCTCTCTGTGGTTGTTTTGTTTCTCTTTGTGATCGTTTTGTGTCTCTTTGTAGTTGTTGTGTCTCTTTGTGGTTGTTTTGTGTCTCTTTGTAGTTGTTGTGTCTCTTTGTGGTCGTTTTGTGTCTCTGGATGTTTTGTGCCTCTCTGTGGTTTTTTGTGTCTCTTTCTGGTAATTTTGTGTCTCTTTGTGGTAGTTTTGTCTCTCTTTGTGGTAATTTTGTGTCTCTGTGGTCGTTTTATGTCTCTTTGTGGTTGTTTTGTGTCTCTTGATTTTTTGTGTCTCTTTCTGGTCGTTTTGTGTCTCTCTGTGCTTGTTTTGTGTCTCTGTGGTCGTTATGTGTCTCTGGATGTTTTGTGACTCTTTGTGGTCGTTTTGTCTCTAGTGGTCATTTTGTGTTTCTTTGTGGTTGTTTTGTGTATCTGGATTTTTTGTGTCTCTTTCTGGTCGTTTTGTGTCTCTCTGTGCTTGTTTTGTGTCTCTGTGGTCGTTATGTGTCTCTGGATGTTTTGTGTCTCTTTGTGGTCGTTTTGTCTCTAGTGGTCATTTTGTGTTTCTTTGTGGTTGTTTTGTGTATCTGGATGTTTTGTGTCTCTTTCTGGTCGTTTTGTGTCTCTCTGTGCTTGTTTTGTCTCTCTTTGTAGTCGTTTTGTGTCTCTCTGTGGTTGTTTTGTGTCTCTGTGGTCGTTATGTGTCTCTGGATGTTTTGTGACTCTTTGTGGTCGTTTTGTGTCTCTGTGGTCATTTTGTGTTTCTTTGTGGTTGTTTTGTGTATCTGGATGTTTTGTGTCTCTTTGTGGTCATTTTATGTCTCTCTGTGGTTGTTTTGTGTCTGTTTGTGGTCGTTTTGTGTCTCTTTGTGGTTGTTTTGTGTCTCTTTGTAGTTGTTTTGTGTCTCTGTGGTTGTTTTGTGTGTCTTTCTGGTAATTTTCTGTCTCTTTATGGTCGTTTTGTGTCTCTTTGTTGTAGTTTTATGTCTCCCTGTGGTTGTTTTGTGTCTCTTTGTGATCGTTTTGTGTCTCTTTGTGATAGTTTTGTGTCTCTTTGTAGTTGTTGTGTGTCTTTGTGGTAGTTTTGTGTCTCTTTGTGGTTGTTATGTGTTTCTTTGTGGTCGTTTTGTGTCTCTGGATGTTTTGTGCCTCTCTGTGGTTGTTTTGTGTCTCTTTCTGGTAATTTTGTGTCTCTTTCTGGTAATTTTGTGTCTCTGTGGTCGTTTTGTGTCTCTTTGTGGTTGTTTTGTGTCTCTGGATGTTTTGTGTCTCTTTCTGGTAATTTTGTGTCTCTCTGTGGTTGTTTTGTCTCTCTTTGTGGTTGTTTTGTGTCTCTCTGTGGTTGTTTTGTGTGTCTGTGATCGTTTTGTGTCTCTCTGTGGTTGTTTTGTGTGTCTGTGGTCATTTTGTGTCTCTTTGTGGTTGTTTTGTGTCTCTTTGTAGTTGTTGTGTCTCTGTGGTTGTTTAGTCTTTCTTTGTGTTCATTTTATGTCTGTTTGTGGTCGTTTTGTTTCTCTTTGTGGTTGTTTTGTGTCTCTGGATGTTTTTCATCTCTTTGTGGTTGTTTTGTGTCTCTGGATGTTTTGTGTCACTTTAAGGTAATTGTGTGTCTCTCTGTGGTTGTTTTGTCTGTCTGTGGTCGTTTTGTGTCTCTTTGTGGTCGTTTTGTGTCTCTTTGTAGTTGTTGTGTCTCTGTGGTTGTTTTGTGTCTCTTTGTGGTCATTTTATGTCTGTTTGTGGTAGTTTTGTCTCTCTTTGTGGTCATTTTGTGTCTCTGTGGTCGTTTTGTGTCTCTTTGTGGTTGTTTTGTGTCTCTGGATGTTTTGTATCTCTTTGTGCTTGTTTTGTCTCTCTTTGTGGTTGTTTTGTGTCTCTCTGTGCTTGTTTTGTGTCTCTCTGTGGTTGTTTTGTGTCTCTGTGGTCGTTTTGTGCCTCTCTGTGGTTGTTTTGTGTCTCTGTGGTCGTTTTGTGTCTTTTTGTGGTCGTTTTGTCTCTTGTGGTCATTTTGTGTCTCTTTGTGGTTGTTTTGTGTCTCTTTGTGGTTGTTTTGTGTCTCTGTGGTCGTTTTGTGTCTCTTTGTGGTCATTTTATGTCTGTTTGTGGTAGTTTTGTCTCTCTTTGTGGTCATTTTGTGTCTCTGTGGTCGTTTTGTGTCTCTTTGTGGTTGTTTTGTGTCTCTGGATGTTTTGTGTCTCTTTGTGGTCGTTATGTGTCTCTGGATGTTTTGTATCTCTTTGTGGTTGTTTTGTTTCTCTTTGTGATCGTTTTGTGTCTCTTTGTGGTTGTTTTGTGTCTCTGTGGTCGTTTTGTGTCTCTCTGTGGTCATTTTGTGTCTCTTTGTGGTCGTTTTGTGTATCTGAATGTTTTGTGTCTCTTTGTGGTCGTTTTATCTCTTGTGGTCGTTTTGTGTCTCTTTGTAGTAGTTTTGTGTCTCTTTGTAGTAGTTTTGTGTCTCTCTGTGGTTGTTTTGTTTCTCTTTGTGATCGTTTTGTGTCTCTTTGTAGTTGTTGTGTCTCTTTGTGGTTGTTTTGTGTCTCTTTGTAGTTGTTGTGTCTCTTTGTGGTCGTTTTGTGTCTCTGGATGTTTTGTGCCTCTCTGTGGTTTTTTGTGTCTCTTTCTGGTAATTTTGTGTCTCTTTGTGGTAGTTTTGTCTCTCTTTGTGGTAATTTTGTGTCTCTGTGGTCGTTTTATGTCTCTTTGTGGTTGTTTTGTGTCTCTTGATTTTTTGTGTCTCTTTCTGGTCGTTTTGTGTCTCTCTGTGCTTGTTTT
Organism: Leuresthes tenuis; assembly: GCF_036924035.1. NCBI lineage: Eukaryota > Metazoa > Chordata > Actinopteri > Atheriniformes > Atherinopsidae > Leuresthes > Leuresthes tenuis. The sequence goes on along the minus strand of NW_027325377.1, from coordinate 1,923,958 downwards.
GTGTCTCTGTGGTCGTTATGTGTCTCTGGATGTTTTGTGACTCTTTGTGGTCGTTTTGTCTCTAGTGGTCATTTTGTGTTTCTTTGTGGTTGTTTTGTGTATCTGGATTTTTTGTGTCTCTTTCTGGTCGTTTTGTGTCTCTCTGTGCTTGTTTTGTGTCTCTGTGGTCGTTATGTGTCTCTGGATGTTTTGTGTCTCTTTGTGGTCGTTTTGTCTCTAGTGGTCATTTTGTGTTTCTTTGTGGTTGTTTTGTGTATCTGGATGTTTTGTGTCTCTTTCTGGTCGTTTTGTGTCTCTCTGTGCTTGTTTTGTCTCTCTTTGTAGTCGTTTTGTGTCTCTCTGTGGTTGTTTTGTGTCTCTGTGGTCGTTATGTGTCTCTGGATGTTTTGTGACTCTTTGTGGTCGTTTTGTGTCTCTGTGGTCATTTTGTGTTTCTTTGTGGTTGTTTTGTGTATCTGGATGTTTTGTGTCTCTTTGTGGTCATTTTATGTCTCTCTGTGGTTGTTTTGTGTCTGTTTGTGGTCGTTTTGTGTCTCTTTGTGGTTGTTTTGTGTCTCTTTGTAGTTGTTTTGTGTCTCTGTGGTTGTTTTGTGTGTCTTTCTGGTAATTTTCTGTCTCTTTATGGTCGTTTTGTGTCTCTTTGTTGTAGTTTTATGTCTCCCTGTGGTTGTTTTGTGTCTCTTTGTGATCGTTTTGTGTCTCTTTGTGATAGTTTTGTGTCTCTTTGTAGTTGTTGTGTGTCTTTGTGGTAGTTTTGTGTCTCTTTGTGGTTGTTATGTGTTTCTTTGTGGTCGTTTTGTGTCTCTGGATGTTTTGTGCCTCTCTGTGGTTGTTTTGTGTCTCTTTCTGGTAATTTTGTGTCTCTTTCTGGTAATTTTGTGTCTCTGTGGTCGTTTTGTGTCTCTTTGTGGTTGTTTTGTGTCTCTGGATGTTTTGTGTCTCTTTCTGGTAATTTTGTGTCTCTCTGTGGTTGTTTTGTCTCTCTTTGTGGTTGTTTTGTGTCTCTCTGTGGTTGTTTTGTGTGTCTGTGATCGTTTTGTGTCTCTCTGTGGTTGTTTTGTGTGTCTGTGATCGTTTTGTGTCTCTCTGTGGTTGTTTTGTGTGTCTGTGATCGTTTTGTGTCTCTCTGTGGTTGTTTTGTGTGTCTGTGGTCATTTTGTGTCTCTTTGTGGTTGTTTTGTGTCTCTTTGTAGTTGTTGTGTCTCTGTGGTTGTTTAGTCTTTCTTTGTGTTCATTTTATGTCTGTTTGTGGTCGTTTTGTTTCTCTTTGTGGTTGTTTTGTGTCTCTGGATTTTTTTCATCTCTTTGTGGTTGTTTTGTGTCTCTGGATGTTTTGTGTCACTTTAAGGTAATTGTGTGTCTCTCTGTGGTTGTTTTGTCTGTCTGTGGTCGTTTTGTGTCTCTTTGTGGTCGTTTTGTGTCTCTTTGTAGTTGTTGTGTCTCTCTGGATGTTTTGTGTCTCTTTGTGGTTGTTTAGTCTCTCTTTTTGTTCATTTTATGTCTGTTTGTGGTAGTTTTGTCTCTCTTTGTGGTCATTTGTGTCTCTGTGGTCGTTTTGTTTCTCTTTGTGGTTGTTTTGTGTCTCTGGATGTTTTTTATCTCTTTGTGGTTGTTTTGTGTCTCTGGATGTTTTGTGTCACTTTAAGGTAATTGTGTGTCTCTCCGTGGTTGTTTTGTCTCTCTGTGGTCGTTTTGTGTCTCTCTGTGGTCGTTTTGTGTCTCTTTGTGGTCGTTTTGTGTCTCTTTGTAGTTGTTGTGTCTCTGTGGTTGTTTTGTGTCTCTTTGTGGTCATTTTATGTCTGTTTGTGGTAGTTTTGTCTCTCTTTGTGGTCATTTTGTGTCTCTGTGGTCGTTTTGTGTCTCTTTGTGGTTGTTTTGTGTCTCTGGATGTTTTGTATCTCTTTGTGCTTGTTTTGTCTCTCTTTGTGGTTGTTTTGTGTCTCTCTGTGCTTGTTTTGTGTCTCTCTGTGGTTGTTTTGTGTCTCTGTGGTCGTTTTGTGCCTCTCTGTGGTTGTTTTGTGTCTCTGTGGTCGTTTTGTGTCTTTTTGTGGTCGTTTTGTCTCTTGTGGTCATTTTGTGTCTCTTTGTGGTTGTTTTGTGTCTCTTTGTGGTTGTTTTGTGTCTCTGTGGTCGTTTTGTGTCTCTTTGTGGTCATTTTATGTCTGTTTGTGGTAGTTTTGTCTCTCTTTGTGGTCATTTTGTGTCTCTGTGGTCGTTTTGTGTCTCTTTGTGGTTGTTTTGTGTCTCTGGATGTTTTGTGTCTCTTTGTGGTCGTTATGTGTCTCTGGATGTTTTGTATCTCTTTGTGGTTGTTTTGTTTCTCTTTGTGATCGTTTTGTGTCTCTTTGTGGTTGTTTTGTGTCTCTGTGGTCGTTTTGTGTCTCTCTGTGGTCATTTTGTGTCTCTTTGTGGTCGTTTTGTGTATCTGAATGTTTTGTGTCTCTTTGTGGTCGTTTTATCTCTTGTGGTCGTTTTGTGTCTCTTTGTAGTAGTTTTGTGTCTCTTTGTAGTAGTTTTGTGTCTCTCTGTGGTTGTTTTGTTTCTCTTTGTGATCGTTTTGTGTCTCTTTGTAGTTGTTGTGTCTCTTTGTGGTTGTTTTGTGTCTCTTTGTAGTTGTTGTGTCTCTTTGTGGTCGTTTTGTGTCTCTGGATGTTTTGTGCCTCTCTGTGGTTTTTTGTGTCTCTTTCTGGTAATTTTGTGTCTCTTTGTGGTAGTTTTGTCTCTCTTTGTGGTAATTTTGTGTCTCTGTGGTCGTTTTATGTCTCTTTGTGGTTGTTTTGTGTCTCTTGATTTTTTGTGTCTCTTTCTGGTCGTTTTGTGTCTCTCTGTGCTTGTTTTGTGTCTCTGTGGTCGTTATGTGTCTCTGGATGTTTTGTGACTCTTTGTGGTCGTTTTGTCTCTAGTGGTCATTTTGTGTTTCTTTGTGGTTGTTTTGTGTATCTGGATTTTTTGTGTCTCTTTCTGGTCGTTTTGTGTCTCTCTGTGCTTGTTTTGTGTCTCTGTGGTCGTTATGTGTCTCTGGATGTTTTGTGTCTCTTTGTGGTCGTTTTGTCTCTAGTGGTCATTTTGTGTTTCTTTGTGGTTGTTTTGTGTATCTGGATGTTTTGTGTCTCTTTCTGGTCGTTTTGTGTCTCTCTGTGCTTGTTTTGTCTCTCTTTGTAGTCGTTTTGTGTCTCTCTGTGGTTGTTTTGTGTCTCTGTGGTCGTTATGTGTCTCTGGATGTTTTGTGACTCTTTGTGGTCGTTTTGTGTCTCTGTGGTCATTTTGTGTTTCTTTGTGGTTGTTTTGTGTATCTGGATGTTTTGTGTCTCTTTGTGGTCATTTTATGTCTCTCTGTGGTTGTTTTGTGTCTGTTTGTGGTCGTTTTGTGTCTCTTTGTGGTTGTTTTGTGTCTCTTTGTAGTTGTTTTGTGTCTCTGTGGTTGTTTTGTGTGTCTTTCTGGTAATTTTCTGTCTCTTTATGGTCGTTTTGTGTCTCTTTGTTGTAGTTTTATGTCTCCCTGTGGTTGTTTTGTGTCTCTTTGTGATCGTTTTGTGTCTCTTTGTGATAGTTTTGTGTCTCTTTGTAGTTGTTGTGTGTCTTTGTGGTAGTTTTGTGTCTCTTTGTGGTTGTTATGTGTTTCTTTGTGGTCGTTTTGTGTCTCTGGATGTTTTGTGCCTCTCTGTGGTTGTTTTGTGTCTCTTTCTGGTAATTTTGTGTCTCTTTCTGGTAATTTTGTGTCTCTGTGGTCGTTTTGTGTCTCTTTGTGGTTGTTTTGTGTCTCTGGATGTTTTGTGTCTCTTTCTGGTAATTTTGTGTCTCTCTGTGGTTGTTTTGTCTCTCTTTGTGGTTGTTTTGTGTCTCTCTGTGGTTGTTTTGTGTGTCTGTGATCGTTTTGTGTCTCTCTGTGGTTGTTTTGTGTGTCTGTGGTCATTTTGTGTCTCTTTGTGGTTGTTTTGTGTCTCTTTGTAGTTGTTGTGTCTCTGTGGTTGTTTAGTCTTTCTTTGTGTTCATTTTATGTCTGTTTGTGGTCGTTTTGTTTCTCTTTGTGGTTGTTTTGTGTCTCTGGATGTTTTTCATCTCTTTGTGGTTGTTTTGTGTCTCTGGATGTTTTGTGTCACTTTAAGGTAATTGTGTGTCTCTCTGTGGTTGTTTTGTCTGTCTGTGGTCGTTTTGTGTTTCTCTGTGGTCGTTTTGTGTCTCTCTGTGGTCGTTTTGTGTTTCTCTGTGGTCGTTTTGTGTCTCTTTGTGGTCGTTTTGTGTCTCTTTGTGGTAGTTTTGTCTCTCTTTGTGGTCATTTTGTGTCTCTGTGGTCGTTTTGTGTCTCTTTGTGGTTGTTTTGTGTCTCTGGATTTTTTGTGTCTCTTTCTGGTCGTTTTGTGTCTCTCTGTGCTTGTTTTGTGTCTCTGTGGTCGTTATGTGTCTCTGGATGTTTTGTGACTCTTTGTGGTCGTTTTGTCTCTAGTGGTCATTTTGTGTTTCTTTGTGGTTGTTTTGTGTATCTGGATGTTTTGTGTCTCTTTGTGGTCATTTTATGTCTCTCTGTGGTTGTTTTGTGTCTGTTTGTGGTCGTTTTGTGTCTCTTTGTAGTTGTTTTGTGTCTCTGTGGTTGTTTTGTGTGTCTTTCTGGTAATTTTCTGTCTCTTTATGGTCGTTTTGTGTCTCTTTGTTGTAGTTTTATGTCTCTCTGTGGTTGTTTTGTGTCTCTTTGTGATCGTTTTGCTTCTCTTTGTGATCGTTTTGTGTCTCTTTGTAGTTGTTGTGTGTCTTTGTGGTAGTTTTGTGTCTCTTTGTGGTTGTTATGTGTCTCTTTGTGGTCGTTTTGTGTCTCTGGATGTTTTGTGCCTCTCTGTGGTTGTTTTGTGTCTCTTTCTGGTAATTTTGTGTCTCTTTCTGGTAATTTTGTGTCTCTGTGGTCGTTTTGTGTCTCTTTGTGGTTGTTTTGTGTCTCTGGATGTTTTGTGTCTCTTTCTGGTAATTTTGTGTCTCTCTGTGGTTGTTTTGTCTCTCTTTGTGGTTGTTTTGTGTCTCTCTGTGGTTGTTTTGTGTGTCTGTGATCGTTTTGTGTCTCTCTGTGGTTGTTTTCTGTCTCTGTGGTCATTTTGTGTCTCTTTGTGGTTGTTTTGTGTCTCTTTGTAGTTGTTGTGTCTCTGTGGTTGTTTAGTCTCTCTTTTTGTTCATTTTATGTCTGTTTGTGGTAGTTTTGTCTCTCTTTGTGGTCATTTGTGTCTCTGTGGTCGTTTTGTTTCTCTTTGTGGTTGTTTTGTGTCTCTGGATGTTTTTTATCTCTTTGTGGTTGTTTTGTGTCTCTGGATGTTTTGTGTCACTTTAAGGTAATTGTGTGTCTCTCCGTGGTTGTTTTGTCTCTCTGTGGTCGTTTTGTGTCTCTCTGTGGTCGTTTTGTGTCTCTTTGTGGTCGTTTTGTGTCTCTTTGTAGTTGTTGTGTCTCTGTGGTTGTTTTGTGTCTCTTTGTGGTCATTTTATGTCTGTTTGTGGTAGTTTTGTCTCTCTTTGTGGTCATTTTGTGTCTCTGTGGTCGTTTTGTGTCTCTTTGTGGTTGTTTTGTGTCTCTGGATGTTTTGTATCTCTTTGTGCTTGTTTTGTCTCTCTTTGTGGTTGTTTTGTGTCTCTCTGTGCTTGTTTTGTGTCTCTCTGTGGTTGTTTTGTGTCTCTGTGGTCGTTTTGTGCCTCTCTGTGGTTGTTTTGTGTCTCTGTGGTCGTTTTGTGTCTTTTTGTGGTCGTTTTGTCTCTTGTGGTCATTTTGTGTCTCTTTGTGGTTGTTTTGTGTCTCTTTGTGGTTGTTTTGTGTCTCTGTGGTCGTTTTGTGTCTCTTTGTGGTCATTTTATGTCTGTTTGTGGTAGTTTTGTCTCTCTTTGTGGTCATTTTGTGTCTCTGTGGTCGTTTTGTGTCTCTTTGTGGTTGTTTTGTGTCTCTGGATGTTTTGTGTCTCTTTGTGGTCGTTATGTGTCTCTGGATGTTTTGTATCTCTTTGTGGTTGTTTTGTTTCTCTTTGTGATCGTTTTGTGTCTCTTTGTGGTTGTTTTGTGTCTCTGTGGTCGTTTTGTGTCTCTCTGTGGTCATTTTGTGTCTCTTTGTGGTCGTTTTGTGTATCTGAATGTTTTGTGTCTTTCATCATTTTTATGGCTTATGTGGTGCTGTGGCTTAGTTGGTCAAAGTGCCTGTCTAGTAAACAGGAGATCCTGGGTTCAAATCCCAGCAGTGCCTGTAGTCCTGTTAAGCTAACGATGACTTAGCATATAAAACAGGTCATTATCAGGGTTCTACTTTACATTGGTTCTCTTAATTAAATGATGAACATCATGATTATTATCAGTTTCTTCTTTGGTAAGACTTGATAAAAATGTTTTTAGAAATCAGAATTAGTTTTGGGATGTTTTGTGTCTCTTCGTGGTGGTTTTGTGTCTCTGGATGTTTTGTGTCTCTTGCCTCAGGGGCGTCCCTGTCTATCTTCAAGAAGCTCCTGAAAACCCAGCTCTTCAGAGAGCATCTCCTATCCCAGCACTTACCTTGTACTTCCCTACCCCCTCTATCTCTGCACTTTATCTTTCTGCTCTTCCTTCTAAGCCTGCACCCTATCTCTACTCTGTCACCTCTGACAGAGTCGGACTCCTGGGTTCCTTCTATGTAGCTTATTGTTAGCTTTTTATAAAGCTGTTATATCTTCATTTGTAAGTCGCTTTGGATAAAAGCGTCTGATAAATACAGAAACAGAAACATTTCCGGGAGATTATCCAATTCCAGATCTTTATTCTTTCATCATTTTTATGTCTTATGTGGCGCTGTGGCTTAGTTGGTCAAAGTGCCTGTCTAGTAAACAGGAGATCCTGGGTTCAAATCCCAGCAGTGCCTTTGGTCCTTTTAAGCTAACTATGACTTAGCATATAAAACAGGTCATTATCAGGGTTCTATTGAATACTTTACAGATTTCCATAATTGTTTTTAACCTCATGGTGTCAACCCTTTGGTTCCTTTGCATCAGTCTGAAGTCACATGTGTCCTGCATGAGGAAGCTTGGGATCGCAGTAGGGCAATAATTTCTAATAATACACCATAGATAAACTTTCCAGTGAAATTAGAGCCATAAAATCTGTTTTTACTCCATCCAGCGAGCAGGACTGAGTCTGAACCAAACCCTGACCTCTGACCCCTGCAGATAAGAAGCGACACCATGTGTCCACACGGTGGCAGTATTGTCCAACACATGAAGGTGGAGCAGCCGACACTAACTCGGGTTAAACTGACCCTCAAACCTCCTCTCTGCTGTCTCTTTGCTGTCTTTCTGCGTCTTTGTTCTACGACAGACTGCTTCAAATGAATAAGACGTAGAGGGAGTATTTGTACAATCCAGAGGAGGCCCGTGGAGCCTGTGGGTGACCTGGTGTGGGACGTCCCTCAGCTGTGTCAGAGTCAGGCGGCGGCATGGAGCTCCAGCTCACATGAAGTCGCATCAGTTCTCAGATAAAACGCAGCGCTGGACCAAAACACAAGTTTAACTATGACTCAGATTCATTACTTACAGCTGGGCTGATGTAATTTAGTGCCAGTGTCAGTAGTTTGACAGGTTTGTGTGTCTTTGTGTCATTCATGAGCCCCTGAAGTCATTCTTTGTCTCATTTTTGTGTCTCTGTTGTTGTTTTAGTTTGTTGTTGCTGTTGTTCTGTGTTTCAGGGGTCATTGTTCTGTGTTTCAGGGGTCATTGTCTGTGTTTCAGGGGTCATTGTCTTTGTTTCAGGGGTCATTGTTGTGTTTCAGGGGTCATTGTTGTGTTTCAGGGGTCATTGTCTTTGTTTCAGGGGTCATTGTTGTGTTTCAGGGGTCATTGTCTGTGTTTCAGGGGTCATTGTCTGTGTTTCAGGGGTCATTGTCTTTGTTTCAGGGGTCATTGTTATGTTTCAGGGGTCATTGTTGTGTTTCAGGGGTCATTTTCTGTGTTTCAGGGGTCATTGTTGTGTTTCAGGGGTCATTGTTGTGTTTCAGGGGTCATTGTCTGTGTTTTAGGGGTCATTGTTGTGTTTCATGGGTCATTGTTGTCTTTCAGGGGTCATTGTTGTGTTTCAGGGGTCATTGTTGTGTTTCATGGGTCATTGTCTGTGTTTTAGGGGTCATTGTTGTGTTTCATGGGTCATTGTCTGTGTTTCAGGGGTCATTGTCTTTGTTTCAGGGGTCATTGTTATGTTTCAGGGGTCATTGTTGTGTTTCAGGGGTCTTCGTTTTTGTTTCAGGGGTCATTGTTGTGTTTCAGGGGTCATTGTTGTGTTTCAGGGGTCATTTTCTGTGTTTCAGGGGTCATTGTTGTGTTTCAGGGGTCATTGTTGTGTTTCAGGGGTCATTTTCTGTGTTTCAGGGGTCATTGTTGTGTTTCAGGGGTCATTGTCTTTGTTTCAGGGGTCATTGTTGTGTTTCAGGGGTCATTGTTGTGTTTCAGGGGTCATTGTCTTTGTTTCAGGGGTCATTGTTGTGTTTCAGGGGTCATTGTTGTGTTTCAGGGGTCATTTTCTGTGTTTCAGGGGTCATTGTTGAGTTTCAGGGGTCATTGTCTGTGTTTCAGGGGTTATTGTTGTGTTTCAGGGGTCATTTTCTGTGTTTCAGGGGTCATTGTTGTGTTTCAGGGGTCATTGTCTGTGTTTCAGGGGTCATTGTTCTGTGTCAGGGGTCATTGTCTGTGTTTCATTGGTCATTGTTGTGTTTCAGGGGTCATTGTTGTGTTTCAGGGGTCATTGTCTGTGTTTTAGGGGTCATTGTTGTGTTTCATGGGTCATTGTTGTCTTTCAGGGGTCATTGTTGTGTTTCAGGGGTCATTGTTGTGTTTCATGGGTCATTGTCTGTGTTTTAGGGGTCATTGTTGTGTTTCATGGGTCATTGTCTGTGTTTCAGGGGTCATTGTCTGTGTTTTAGGGGTCATTGTCTGTGTTTTAGGGGTCATTGTTGTGTTTCAGAGGTCATTGTTGTGTTTCATGGGTCATTGTTGTGTTTCATGGGTCATTGTTGTGTTTCAGGGGTCATTGTCTGTGTTTTAGGGGTCATTGTTGTGTTTCAGGGGTCATTGTCTTTGTTTCAGGGGTCATTGTTCTGTCTCAGGGGTCATTGTCTGTGTCTCAGAGGTCATTGTTCTGTCTCAGGGGTCATTGTCTGTGTCTCAGAGGTCATTGTTCTGTGTCAGGGGTCATTGTCTGTGTTTCATTGGTCATTGTTGTGTTTCAGGGGTCATTGTCTGTGTTTTAGGGGTCATTGTTGTGTTTCATGGGTCATTGTTGTCTTTCAGGGGTCATTGTTGTGTTTCAGGGGTCATTGTTGTCTTTCAGGGGTCATTGTTGTGTTTCAGGGGTCATTGTTGTGTTTCATGGGTCATTGTTGTCTTTCAGGGGTCATTGTTGTGTTTCAGGGGTCATTGTTGTCTTTCAGGGGTCATTGTTGTGTCTCATGGGTCATTGTTGTGTTTCAGGGGTCATTGTCTGTGTTTCAGGGGTCATTGTCTGTGTTTTAGGGGTCATTGTCTGTGTTTTAGGGGTCATTGTTGTCTTTCAGGGGTCATTGTTGTCTTTCAGGGGTCATTGTTGTGTTTCATGGGTCATTGTTGTGTTTCAGGGGTCATTGTTGTGTTTCATGGGTCATTGTTGTGTTTCATGGGTCATTGTTGTGTTTCAGGGGTCATTGTCTGTGTTTCGGGGTCATTGTCTGTGTTTTAGGGGTCATTGTTGTGTTTCAGAGGTCATTGTTGTGTTTCATGGGTCATTGTTGTGTTTCATGGGTCATTGTTGTGTTTCAGGGGTCATTGTCTGTGTTTTAGGGGTCATTGTTGTGTTTCAGGGGTCATTGTCTGTGTCTCAGAGGTCATTGTTCTGTCTCAGGGGTCATTGTCTGTGTCTCAGAGGTCATTGTTCTGTGTCAGGGGTCATTGTCTGTGTTTCATTGGTCATTGTTGTGTTTCATGGGTAATTGTTGTGTTTCAGGGGTCATTGTTGTGTTTCAGGGGTCATTGTCTGTGTTTTAGGGATCATTGTTGTGTTTCATGGGTCATTGTTGTCTTTCAGGGGTCATTGTTGTGTTTCAGGGGTCATTGTTCTGTTTCAGGGGTCATTGTCTGTGTCTCAGGGGTCATTGTTTGTGTCTCAGGGGTCATTGTCTCTGTCTCAGAGGTCTTTGTTGTGTTTCAGGGGTCATTGTCTTTGTTTTAGGGGTCATTGTTGTGTTTCAGGGGTCAGTCTGTGTCTCAGGGGTCATTGTTCTGTGTCTCAGAGGTCACTGTCTGTGTCTCAGAGGTCATTGTTCCATCTCAGAGGTCATTCAGGGGTCATTGTTGTGTTTCATGGGTCATTGTCTGTGTTTCAGGGGTCATTGTTCTGTTTCAGGGGTCATTGTCTCTGTCTCAGGGGTCATTGTTTGTGTCTCAGGGGTCATTGTCTGTGTCTCAGAGGTCATTGTCTCTGTCTCAGAGGTCATTGTTGTGTTTCAGGGGTCATTGTTGTGTTTCAGGGGTCATTGTCTTTGTTTTAGGGGTCATTGTTGTGTTTCAGGGGTCATTGTTGTATTTCAGGGGTCAGTCTGTGTCTCAGGGGTCATTGTTCTGTGTCTCAGAGGTCATTGTTCCATCTCAGAGGTCATTGTTCTGTCTCAGAGGTCATTGTCTGTGTCTCAGGGGTCATTGTTTGTGTCTCAGGGGTCATTGTCTGTGTCTCAGAGGTCATTGTCTCTGTCTCAGAGGTCATTGTCTGTGTCATTGTTTTGTTTCTGCTGTTCCTAATTTCTAATAGTTTTGATTCTCTTTGTATTGCCTTTTTCTTTATTTGTCTTTTTTCCATGTTTATTTGTCTTTTTTCAATGTTTATTTGTAGTTTTTCAGTGTTTATATGTGTTTTTTCAGTGTTTATTTGTCTTTTTTCAGTGTTTATTTGTCTTTTTCAGTGTTTATTTGTGGTTTTTCAGTGTTTATTTGTGGTTTTTCAGTGTTTATTTGTGTTTTTTCAGTGTTTATTTGTGGTTTTTCAATGTTTATTTGTGGTTTTTCAGTGTTTATTTGTCTTTTTCAGTGTTTATTTGTCTTTTTTCAGTGTTTATTTGTCTTTTTTCAGTGTTTATTTGTGGTTTTTCAGTGTTTATTTGTGGTTTTTCAGTGTTTATTTGTGGTTTTTCGTCTCTCGCTGCATGTCAGGACAAAGACCGGCCGTGGCGGTGTTGAACTCTGCTCAGGTCAGGTCTGTGTGAAACACGCCGGGCCGTGTGGAGGCTCACGGTGGCGTGATGCTGGCTGATGACCCTGTGCTGGGAGCCCACTGGGGCTCCAGTTTGGAGCTGCTGGGTTTGATGGGAGCCCACTGGGCGTGTGCGGAGCAGCAGTGGGTGGCTGCAGGAAAGACCTCACTCAGTGATGGAAAACATTCCTCTCAATGACTCACCGTCATAAACATGTAAAATCATTAGATTCATGACAGAGAGTCTGAGCTGGCGTCAGGCCGCCGAAGCAGAAACGTACGAGCTTTTATTGTTGGGATTAAAGCGCTTGGAGCGCCACAGAAAGCTAAAGTTTCCCAGCGGAGCTCATTGTGAAAGCCACAGAGGCTGAAATAAAGCCGTCTGAGCTCAGTTTGAAGGGTTCGAACAGTTAGAGACAGTTAGAGACAGTGTGTGAGGAAGGCCTGCAGGAGTCAGCTCTGTACAGATCAGGTGTCTGTGCTGTTGTTCTGTGTCTTTGTGGTCATTTAGCTTCGTTTTGTGGTCATTTAGCTTCGCTTTGTGGTTATTTTCTTCTTATTTTGGTTCTTTTGTGCATCTCTGTGTCAGTTTTGTGTCTCTTTGTGGTCATTTAGCTTCGCTTTGTGGTTATTTTCTTCTTATTTTGGTTCTTTTGTGCATCTCTGTGGCAGTTTTGTGTCTCTTTGTGGTCATTTAGCTTCGCTTTGTGGTCATTTAGCTTCACTTTGTGGTTATTTAGCTTCACTTTGTGGTTATTTAGCTTCACTTTGTGGTCATTTTCTTCTTATTTTGGTTCTTTTGTGCATCTCTGTGGCAGTTTTGTGTCTCTTTGTGGTCATTTAGCTTCGTTTTGTGGTCATTTAGCTTCACTTTGTGGTTATTTAGCTTCACTTTGTGGTCATTTAGCTTCACTTTGTGGTTATTTAGCTTCACTTTGTGGTCATTTTTCTTATTATTTTGGTTCTTTTGTGCATCTCTGTGTCAGTTTTGTGTCTCTTTGTGGTCATTTAGCTTCACTTTGTGGTTATTTTCTTCTTATTTTGGTTCTTTTGTGCATCTCTGTGGCAGTTTTGTGTCTCTTTGTGGTCATTTAGCTTCGCTTTGTGGTTATTTTCTTCTTATTTTGGTTCTTTTGTGCATCTCTGTGGCAGTTTTGTGTCTCTTTGTGGTCATTTAGCTTCGCTTTGTGGTCAAGATTGACTTTTTTCTCTTTTGGTATTTTTCAGAAGCATAACGTCCATAACATGAAGAACAGTTTCTCTGCTTTATGAGCAAAGGCTGAGGGAATTCCACCCTGAAAATGAGCTTCATGTCACTTTTACAGCCTCCATGTTGAACTTTGGTGAAAGTTTGGCTAAAGTATTTCCTTATTTATGAGTCAGACGTTGTAAATCTTCGCTGTTCTCAAATAACTAAGATGATAACCTGCAGATTGATGAGCTGAGGCCCTGGTGTGGATACCTTCCACAGCCTTTCCACTGCACCCTGTTTGCTTCCCCCACACTGAGGGGAGTCCTGAGGCTTTACCCTGACCACAGCCTGGTCTCTGCCTCTGCCAGGTTTACTGTTCTGTGGCCTGGGTTCGACAGCTCGAGGCGTTCGGGAGGCTTTGTGGATCACCGGCCGTCCAAGAACACTGTGGGCACAAAGTGGCAAAGCCTCAAACCACAGAATCCACAGGGCATAAAGGCTGTTAGTGTCGGGGCTTCAGGAGGCAGCTGGCCGCTGGAGATGAGGACGGAGTGATTCTGCGCGCTGATGGATGTGGACGAGGCGGAGAGGTTAATTATAATGTGGTGGCAGCACTGATATTTGACGTCTGATGTGTGGGACAAAGATGAATCCAGACTGACGAATTCTCCAGGACCAGCAGCCGAATAAATCCTTAAAATCTCCCTCAAATCTGTTGTTTCTTCTGCCGCTTATCAGTTTAGTCTGAGGACACAAAGGAAGGCTGTGAAAGCTCTAATTTTAGGTGTGTGTTGATGTCAGTATCTGTATAAAAGAGCTTTCATCCAGTTGTGTTGGCTAAATTTAAGAAAGTCACAAAAAGAAACTCTATTTTAGGACTTCTGTTGTGTTGATGTGAGAAAAGGCTTTAAAGATCAGCTGCTACATCTGTAAACGCACCCCTGGATTGGATAAAATGTGTCTTTAACTAGTTCTGCAGCCAGAACTTAGGAGTTCAGGAGCTTCTGTGTCCCGTTCCCGCCATAAAGACTCGACCATCAGATGAAAACGTCTGTAAATCATTTGGATCACACAAGAAGAAGGGAACATCGGAAGTTATTACAGCCACAGCTCGAGAGGTCAAAGGTCAGCACGGCATCTACTGTCTGAATGAAATGTTTGGGACGTTCAGCAGCTGTATCTTCGGCCTCTTTTCTGACCTCTGATGTCACCAACACCAAACTGCTCTCAGATGCCAGCAGGTGAAGCGACTTTTAAGATGTGACCAAAATCAAACAAAGAGCCAAGATGCCTCCAGTAAAGCAGCAAATGTTACCTCCTGGGTTTCTAAACCTCACAGGATCTGTAAGTTGTAGATGAACACATGCAGAACCAGTTTGAACCTCCTCACAAACCCTCCATCTCAGCTGTTTGACAGCATCAGGAGTGTTTTTCTTACATTACCGCTTACATCTCACTCAAAGTGGCTGGGCAGGTTAGATATAATCATCAGTAAGCTCACGGTGTTTTAGCAGCACTTTGAAACTATTCAGTCATTCAGGCTGGCTCTAAAATCATCAGCCCAGCACTCCAAATGGAGCTCAGGATTTCCCCGAATGGTTTCACAGCAGAAAAAGGACAGAAGTACCTTTCTTTCTGTGGAGAAAGAAGAGTAAGAGCAGAATCCGCAACCTGCTGACTCAGATCCAGCCCGTTTGATTGACTTTTCTCCAGCAGGAACGGACCAGGACCGAGCCCAGACCATGTTCTGCTGCTGCAGAGGAATGTGCTAAAAAGCTCCGTCCCACGGCAGCCAAACACTTTCCCTCACATTAGTGTTCCCGAGAACCTCCCACGAATCTTCGGAGCAGCCGAGCCAAGATGACATGTAATCACAAAGATCAACAAAGCCCAAGCAGCTTTTACAGAGGATCACCATGACGGCTTTATAAAGGAACCCTGTTATGAAACATGCTGCTGCCCAGCACACACACACTCTCTCTGAAGCATTTGGACCAATTCAAGTTGCTTCTGCAAGTCTAAACATGCTGTGGCCACTTTAAATCACTACAGAAGGTAACGTTTCCAGGGATTAGATCATAATTCAGAACATCAAACTACAAATCATGCGTTCAGACGGGCGCAGTGAGCTGTGACGTCACCCACTGATTTGCATTATGGCTGGTTTAAAGCAGGATGCCACCACAGACGTCTCTCTGAGTCTCTTTTACCTCCATGTGAAGCTTCCTGGAAACACTGACTGCCTCACAGAGGCAGAAGCTAACAGGGCAGGCATCCTGCGTAACCCCTGATCCACAAACACCATCCAACTGCACGTCCAGAGGAAAAAAAACTATTCTTTAAAGTGAAACTGTCACAAAACAAAGCTCTGTGTGAGCCCTGCTCATGCACAGCCATGCAAATGTAAAGTAAAACAGTGAAGTTCTCAGGCATCACAAAAGTCAGTGTACTTCAGAACCACTCAGAGGTCCATAAATGTTTAAGAATCTGCACAAACTTCTAATTCTTTTGCATCTGTTCGCCACCTTTTGGTCCCAGGAAGTGAAGGCAGAAGACATTTAAAACCTGACCACGTCAGACTGTGCACCGCTTTCTCCTCGGTTTTAAGTCAGAATATGTGCAGATCTGATGCTAACCTTGTTAGCATCACAGAAGCGTTCAGTTCGTCGTGGTCATATTAAAGTACGGAGAAGTCAGCGTGAACTACGGAGAGGAACTGATCAGACTTTAGTTGGTTGGTTGTTTGTTCATTTCATAAATCTTAGTTGAGATTAGTCATCACAGCTGTGTTGTTCGTTCAGGAATATTTTGGTTGTGTTGTTTTCCATTTGAACATAACACAGTGTTATGTTCAACTGAAACAGTGTGATTATGAACTTTTCCACAAATATTTTACCTGCAAACATTTTGGTTCAGTGTTCCAAATGAACATTGAAATCCAGTTCTTTTCCTCACAGGCATTTTAGTTATCATGATGTTTACTTTGGTTGCTTTGTTCCCCTCAGGAATGTCTTAGCTTTTTCCTTACGAATATTTATGTCGTTTTCCTTACAAACTTTTGTTTTCCTTACCAACATTCACGTCGATTTTCTTACGAACATTCACATCGATTTTCTTACAAACATTCATGTCGTTTTTCTTACAAACATTCATGTCGTTTTTCTTACGAACATTCATGTCGTTTTTCTTACGAACATTCATGTCGTTTTTCTTACGAACATTCATGTCGTTTTTCTTACAGACATTCATGTCGTTTTTCTTACGAACATTCATGTCGTTTTTCTTACGAACATTCATGTCGTTTTTCTTACGAACATTTATGTCGTTTTTCTTACGAACATTCATGTCGTTTTTCTTACGAACATTTTTGTCGTTTTCCTTACGAACATTCATGTCGTTTTTCTTACAGACATTCATGTCGTTTTTCTTACGAACATTCATGTCGTTTTTCTTACAGACATTCATGTCGTTTTTCTTACGAACATTTGTCGTTTTTCTTACGAACATTCACGTCGTTTGTCTTACGAACATTTGTCGTTTTCCTTAACGAACATTTATGTCGTTTTTCTTAACGAACATTTATGTCGTTTTTCTTACGAACATTTGTCGTTTTTCTTACGAACATTTATGTAGGTTTTCTTACGAACATTCACGTCGTTTGTCTTACGAACATTTGTCGTTTTCCTTAACGAACATTTATGTTGTTTTTCTTAACGAACATTTATGTCGTTTTCCTTACGAACATTCATGTCGTTTTCCTTACGAACATTTATGTCGTTTTTCTTACGAACATTTATGTCGTTTTTCTTACGAACATTCACATCGTTTGTCTTACGAACATTTGTCGTTTTCCTTAACGAACATTTATGTTGTTTTTCTTAACGAACATTTATGTCGTTTTCCTTACGAACATTCATGTCGTTTTTCTTACGAACATTCACATCGTTTGTCTTACGAACATTTGTCGTTTTCCTTAACGAACATTTATGTCGTTTTCCTTAACGAACATTTATGTCGTTTTTCTTAACGAACATTTATGTCGTTTTCCTTACGAACATTCATGTCGTTTTCCTTACGAACATTCATGTCGTTTTCCTTACGAACATTCATGTCGTTTTCCTTACAAACATTTTTGTTGTTTTCCTTACGAACATTCATGTCGTTTTTCTTACAGTCGTTTTCCTTACGAACATCTATGTCTCGTTAATTTTAGTTGAATTGCTTCACTCGTTGTGACCGAGGAACATTTTAGTCTTGTTTTTGATGAAATTATCAGCTGGATTGATTACCTCAGCTACTTTTAATCACCATTTTAGTTGTTGTCTCCATTTTCTTTGGGTTTTCCTCGGAATCATTTCTTACAGAATCATGTCAATCATGTCAATCAATCATGTCGTTTTCCTTACGAACATCTATGTCTCGTTAATTTTAGTTGAATTGCTTCACTCGTTGTAACTGTAATTAACTGTAATTGTAAATGAAATTATCAGCTGGATTGATTACCTCAGCTACCATTTTAGTTGTTGTTTCCATTTTCTTTGGGTTTTTCTCAGAATCATTTTCTTTTCTTGTCGTGTTAACAACCATTTAAGTTGGGTTTTTCTCTCTTAAACATTGTAATTGTTTTCTTTTTCCCTCACAAACATTTCACTGTAGTTTTCCTAAAGATTGTTTTACACATTCATGGACACTACTCTCATTCACCACCTCTGAACCGCTCTTCATCTCTTGTCCTGCTGACTTTAGCAGCATTAGCTTCCCTATCAGAATGTCTCTGTAAGCTGTGTTCATAAATCTGTTAGATCATAGGCACATAATGCTACTAAATTTAAGAAGCTTCTAACTTACAGCAGTTCAAGAGCTCCAAACTGATGAATTCCCCTATGAGGAATTGGATTAATTATAGTTCTAACTCGATCTCATGAGATTTATGTAGGTGTACTGGGAAGAAGGCCAAAAGGGGCCCCTGAACAGGCCAATCAGGCTGTGACTACCAGCACACTGTTGTCTACTGTTTGTAATTTTTCACTGGGGTCCTAAAACTGAGTGAAAAATGAGCTCATGTTGGGTGGTGCTCTGTTTTATAAAGAGTCCCATCAGTCCACAAAGAACACAGCAGGGTTACTGTGCAGCCTTTTATTTGAAGAGGCTCCAGGTTCGTTGGTTTTCAGGCCTGAGAGCTGACATGACGATGCTCATTTGTATGACGATAACTGGACTCAAGCTCCTCCATGCTGACCCGAGGCCAGGCAGAAATCTCTTTCTGATGAAACAAACTGTCAGCAGCCATCGACGCCACGATGAGGTCACAAACCAAACACACAGAGGAGACTTTATTCCCCGAGAGGACGCTCGTCAAAAACTGGGGGAGGAGGAGGAGGTAGAATCTGCTCTGATTGACACCAGAAGATGAAAATCTGTCTTCTATCAGAGTTCAGATTAATACAGATAAAAGCACAACACCAGAGGTGAGATAAAAGCAAGAAAGTGCTTAATTTATATAGAAATTCTGCACACCATGCTGAGATATGCCAAGTTTTCAGCTAATAGCTCTTTGGGAATCACCTTGTTGCTGCAGAAATCCTATTTTCTGTCTGTCAAACTGTGTTTTCTTTGCTGTTTTTCATAGATGCAGCTAAAGAAATGGGAACAAATGATGTGTCTTTGTGACGAAGTGCCTAAAGATCCAGTTTAAAATGGCTTCTTTGCTAAGTTGTCTGTTCTGTGTCGACACAACACTGGTTCATCCCTTGAGTTAGGAGCCTTTTTTCTGCCTGAATGATTCACAGGTCAGAGTTAAGTGGCTGAACAAAGAAAAAACACATTCGGTTCGGTTCCTTAAGGATCTCCTTTAAGAAACACCGGACCGTCCTTCATGGAGATCGTTAAGGAAGCGTCGGAGCTCCTTTCTCTCCTAAAGGACGGTCCGGTGTTTCCTAAAGGAGATCGTTAAGGAAGCGTAGGAGCTCCTTTCTCTCATGAAGGACTGTCCGGTGTTTCCTAAAGGAGATCCTTAAGGAAGCATCTGAGCTCCTTTCTCTCCTAAAGGAAGGTCCGGTGTTTCCTAAAGGAGATCGTTAAGGAAGCGTAGGAGCTCCTTTCTCTCATGAAGGACTGTCCGGTGTTTCCTAAAGGAGATCCTTAAGGAAGCGTCTGAGCTCCTTTCTCTCAGGAAGGACGGTCCGGTGTTTCCTAAAGGAGATCCTTAAGGAAGCGTCGGAGCTCCTTTCTCTCAGGAAGGACGGTCCGGTGTTTCCTAAAGGAGATCCTTAAGGAAGCATCTGAGCTCCTTTCTCTCCTAAAGGACGGTCCGGTGTTTCCTAAAGGAGATCCTTAAGGAAGCGTCGGAGCTCCTTTCTCTCCTAAAGGACGGTCCGGTGTTTCCTAAAGGAGATCCTTAAGGAAGCGTCGGAGCTCCTTTCTCTCAGGAAGGACGGTCCGGTGTTTCCTAAAGGAGATCCTTAAGGAAGCGTCGGAGCTCCTTTCTCTCCTGAAGGACAGTCCGGTGTTTCCTAAAGGAGATCCTTAAGGAAGCGTCGGAGCTCCTTTCTCTCCTGAAGGACGGTCCGGTGTTTCCTAAAGGAGATCCTTAAGGAAGCGTCGGAGCTCCTTTCTCTCCTGAAGGACGGTCCGGTGTTTCCTAAAGGAGATCCTTAAGGAAGCGTCGGAGCTCCTTTCTCTCATGAAGGACGGTCCGGTGTTTCCTAAAGGAGATCCTTAAGGAAGCGTCGGAGCTCCTTTCTCTCATGAAGGACGGTCCGGTGTTTCCAAAAGGAGATCCTTAAGGAAGCGTCGGAGCTCCTTTCTCTCCTGAAGGACGGTCCGGTGTTTCCTAAAGGAGATCCTTAAGGAAGCGTCGGAGCTCCTTTCTCTCCTGAAGGACGGTCCGGTGTTTCCTAAAGGAGATCCTTAAGGAAGCGTCGGAGCTCCTTTCTCTCATGAAGGACGGTCCGGTGTTTCCTAAAGGAGATCCTTAAGGAAGCGTCGGAGCTCCTTTCTCTCCTAAAGGACGGTCCGGTGTTTCCTAAAGGAGATCCTTAAGGAAGCGTCGGAGCTCCTTTCTCTCATAAAGGACGGTCCGGTGTTTCCTAAAGGAGATCCTTAAGGAAGCGTCGGAGCTCCTTTCTCTCATGAAGGACGGTCCGGTGTTTCCTAAAGGAGATCCTTAAGGAAGCGTCGGAGCTCCTTTCTCTCATGAAGGACGGTCCGGTGTTTCCTAAAGGAAATCCTTAAGGAAGCGTCGGAGCTCCTTTCTCTCATGAAGGACGGTCCGGTGTTTCCTAAAGGAGATCCTTAAGGAAGCGTCGGAGCTCCTTTCTCTCATGAAGGACGGTCCGGTGTTTCCTAAAGGAGATCCTTAAGGAAGCGTCGGAGCTCCTTTCTCTCCTGAAGGACGGTCCGGTGTTTCCTAAAGGAGATCCTTAAGGAAGCGTCGGAGCTCCTTTCTCTCAGGAAGGACGGTCCGGTGTTTCCTAAAGGAGATCCTTAAGGAAGCGTCGGAGCTCCTTTCTCTCATGAAGGACGGTCCGGTGTTTCCTAAAGGAGATCCTTAAGGAAGCGTCGGAGCTCCTTTCTCTCATGAAGGACGGTCCGGTGTTTCCAAAAGGAGATCCTTAAGGAAGCGTCGGAGCTCCTTTCTCTCATGAAGGACGGTCCGGTGTTTCCTAAAGGAGATCCTTAAGGAAGCGTCGGAGCTCCTTTTTCTCCTGAAGGACGGTCCGGTGTTTCCTAAAGGAGATCCTTAAGGAAGCGTCGGAGCTCCTTTCTCTCCTGAAGGACGGTCCGGTGTTTCCTAAAGGAGATCCTTAAGGAAGCGTCGGAGCTCCTTTCTCTCCTAAAGGACGGTCCGGTGTTTCCTAAAGGAGATCCTTAAGGAAGCGTCGGAGCTCCTTTCTCTCATGAAGGACGGTCCGGTGTTTCCTAAAGGAGATCCTTAAGGAAGCGTCGGAGCTCCTTTCTCTCCTGAAGGACGGTCCGGTGTTTCCTAAAGGAGATCCTTAAGGAAACATCGGAGCTCCTTTCTCTCAGGAAGGACGGTCCGGTGTTTCCTAAAGGAGATCCTTAAGGAAGCGTCGGAGCTCCTTTCTCTCAGGAAGGACGGTCCGGTGTTTCCTAAAGGAGATCCTTAAGGAAACGTCGGAGCTCCTTTCTCTCAGGAAGGACGGTCCGGTGTTTCCTAAAGGAGATCCTTAAGGAAGCGTCGGAGCTCCTTTCTCTCAGGAAGGACGGTCCGGTGTTTCCTTAAGGAGATCCTTAAGGAAACGTCGGAGCTCCTTTCTCTCAGGAAGGACGGTCCGGTGTTTCCTAAAGGAGATCCTTAAGGAAGCGTCGGAGCTCCTTTCTCTCAGGAAGGACGGTCCGGTGTTTCCTAAAGGAGATCCTTAAGGAAGCGTCGGAGCTCCTTTCTCTCATAAAGGACGGTCCGGTGTTTCCTAAAGGAGATCCTTAAGGAAGCGTCGGAGCTCCTTTCTCTCATGAAGGACGGTCCGGTGTTTCCTAAAGGAGATCCTTAAGGAAGCGTCAGAGCTCCTTTCTCTCATGAAGGACGGTCCGGTGTTTCCTAAAGGAGATCCTTAAGGAAGCGTCGGAGCTCCTTTCTCTCCTGAAGGACGGTCCGGTGTTTCCTAAAGGAGATCCTTAAGGAAGCGTCGGAGCTCCTTTCTCTCCTAAAGGACGGTCCGGTGTTTCCAAAAGGAGATCCTTAAGGAAGCGTCGGAGCTCCTTTCTCTCCTGAAGGACGGTCCGGTGTTTCCTAAAGGAGATCCTTAAGGAAGCGTCGGAGCTCCTTTCTCTCCTGAAGGACGGTCCGGTGTTTCCTAAAGGAGATCCTTAAGGAAGCGTCGGAGCTCCTTTCTCTCCTGAAGGACGGTCCGGTGTTTCCTAAAGGAGATCCTTAAGGAAGCGTCGGAGCTCCTTTCTCTCAGGAAGGACGGTCCGGTGTTTCCTAAAGGAGATCCTTAAGGAAGCGTCGGAGCTCCTTTCTCTCATGAAGGACGGTCCGGTGTTTCCTAAAGGAGATCCTTAAGGAAGCGTCGGAGCTCCTTTCTCTCCTGAAGGACGGTCCGGTGTTTCCTAAAGGAGATCCTTAAGGAAGCGTCGGAGCTCCTTTCTCTCAGGAAGGACGGTCCGGTGTTTCCTAAAGGAGATCCTTAAGGAAGCATCGGAGCTCCTTTCTCTCAGGAAGGACGGTCCGGTGTTTCCTAAAGGAGATCCTTAAGGAAGCGTCGGAGCTCCTTTCTCTCAGGAAGGACGGTCCGGTGTTTCCTAAAGGAGATCCTTAAGGAAGCATCGGAGCTCCTTTCTCTCAGGAAGGACGGTCCGGTGTTTCCTAAAGGAGATCCTTAAGGAAGCGTCGGAGCTCCTTTCTCTCATGAAGGACGGTCCGGTGTTTCCTAAAGGAGATCCTTAAGGAAGCGTCGGAGCTCCTTTCTCTCATGAAGGACGGTCCGGTGTTTCCAAAAGGAGATCCTTAAGGAAGCGTCGGAGCTCCTTTCTCTCAGGAAGGACGGTCCGGTGTTTCCTAAAGGAGATCCTTAAGGAAGCGTCGGAGCTCCTTTCTCTCAGGAAGGACGGTCCGGTGTTTCCTAAAGGAGATCCTTAAGGAAGCGTCGGAGCTCCTTTCTCTCCTGAAGGACGGTCCGGTGTTTCCTAAAGGAGATCCTTAAGGAAGCGTCGGAGCTCCATTCTCTCATAAAGGACGGTCCGGTGTTTCCTAAAGGAGATCCTTAAGGAAGCGTCAGAGCTCCTTTCTCTCAGGAAGGACGGTCCGGTGTTTCCTAAAGGAGATCCTTAAGGAAGCGTCGGAGCTCCATTCTCTCAGGAAGGACGGTCCGGTGTTTCCTAAAGGAGATCCTTAAGGAAGCATCGGAGCTCCTTTCTTTTCTCTCCTGAAGGACGGTCCGGTGTTTCCTAAAGGAGATCCTTAAGGAAGCGTCGGAGCTCCTTTTTCTCCTAAAGGAGATCCTTAAGGAAGCGTCGGAGCTCCTTTCTCTCAGGAAGGACGGTCCGGTGTTTCCTAAAGGAGATCCTTAAGGAAGCGTCGGAGCTCCTTTCTCTCCTAAAGGACGGTCCGGTGTTTCCTAAAGGAGATCCTTAAGGAAGCGTCGGAGCTCCTTTCTCTCAGGAAGGTCCGGTGTTTCCTAAAGGAGATCCTTAAGGAAGCGTCGGAGCTCCTTTCTCTCATGAAGGACGGTCCGGTGTTTCCTAAAGGAGATCCTTAAGGAAGGGTCGGAGCTCCTTTCTCTCAGGAAGGACGGTCCGGTGTTTCCTAAAGGAGATCCTTAAGGAAGCGTCGGAGCTCCTTTCTCTCAGGAAGGACGGTCCGGTGTTTCCTAAAGGAGATCCTTAAGGAAGCGTCGGAGCTCCTTTCTCTCAGGAAGGACGGTCCGGTGTTTCCTAAAGGAGATCCTTAAGGAAGCGTCAGAGCTCCTTTCTCTCATGAAGGACGGTCCGGTGTTTCCTAAAGGAGATCCTTAAGGAAGCATCGGAGCTCCTTTCTCTCATGAAGGACGGTCCGGTGTTTCCTAAAGGAGATCCTTAAGGAAGCGTCGGAGCTCCTTTCTCTCAGGAAGGACGGTCCGGTGTTTCCTAAAGGAGATCCTTAAGGAAGCGTCGGAGCTCCTTTCTCTCAGGAAGGACGGTCCGGTGTTTCCTAAAGGAGATCCTTAAGGAAGCGTCGGAGCTCCTTTCTCTCAGGAAGGACGGTCCGGTGTTTCCTAAAGGAGATCCTTAAGGAAGCGTCGGAGCTCCTTTCTCTCATAAAGGACGGTCCGGTGTTTCCTAAAGGAGATCCTTAAGGAAGCGTCGGAGCTCCTTTCTCTCAGGAAGGACGGTCCGGTGTTTCCTAAAGGAGATCCTTAAGGAAGCGTCGGAGCTCCTTTCTCTCAGGAAGGACGGTCCGGTGTTTCCTAAAGGAGATCCTTAAGGAAGCGTCGGAGCTCCTTTCTCTCATGAAGGACGGTCCGGTGTTTCCTAAAGGAGATCCTTAAGGAAGCGTCGGAGCTCCTTTCTCTCATGAAGGACGGTCCGGTGTTTCCTAAAGGAGATCCTTAAGGAAGCGTCAGAGCTCCTTTCTCTCAGGAAGGACGGTCCGGTCCTGAAGGACGATCCTTAAGGATCCAGGTCCTTCCACCTGGATCCATTCTTATACTCCTATCGTTACTGATTAATCTTAACTTCAGAGACATCCCGCCCTGTTTGACCCCTTTTACTGGTGTTAGCAGATCATTTACTGTTCAGGGCTGCAGTTAAACCTTTCATTTCTCCTTCCAAACTCTTCCTGTAATGGAGTGCAGGCTGTTAATGAGCCGGTTGTGTTTGCAGTTCTGACCCGCTGCTGCTTCTTCTTCTTCTCCGGTGGCCTGCAGACGTTGGTGCTGTTGCTCATGGCTGACTGTGGGATGCTCACTTCCACTTCAAACACCACCCGGTTGTTGTTGGACAGCGTTCAGCTGGACGTGTGGCGCTCTGTGCGGCGAGGAGTTAATCAGCACGTTACACGACAGGATGTTGCTTTAAAGACGATAATGTCAACAGACACCTAAGTGCAGCTCGTTAATCCCATTAGCATGCGCGAACGCGTGTTTGTCCAGCTAATTGGGCTGAATTATTCAATTTGTGCGTTTTGGAAGTGGTGTTTGGATAGCTAATGTGTGGAGGACACTTTCCCTGAAGAGAAGCAAGCTGCTGTGAGATGAAATGAAGAGTCTGCAGACAGAATATAGTTTGTGTCTGGAAGTGGCGCACTTTGATTTAATCAGTGTGAGCGGATGCAACGGACCACCAGCGCCGGAGTGGAGTTAACCAAACACATCAGTCACCTGATGAAGGCGTTTGAGAGCAGCTCAGGCCTCCCACAGACAGACTTAGGGTCAGATTCCCACTTAACGAGCTTCTGGAGCTACGTTTTCAGATTCTTTTCTCAGGTCGTCACACTTTTCTTTGAAGTAAAACAAAGATGTGCACAGAAGGTCCACGTGAGGGGGGGTTACTATCAGCCTAATGTCTTAAAAACCATGTTTAACCTGCTGGAGCAGCAAGCTGAGCAGGTTTGAGTTCATGTTTCAGGCTAAATGTTCCGTGTTTGATTGATCAAGTAACTGACTTCCATCAGTTTCTCTATCCTAGGTAATCCTGCGTTCAGTCATCCAGGTCAGGGCGACCCTAAGAGTGGAACTGGACTTCTTCTTCTGGGTTCTTGGAGACGTTTCACCCCCCATCTGAAAGGCTTCTTCAGTTTTTAACTGGTGGGTGGGAGGTTTCAACCTATAAGTATCACCGCGTGGGTCGTTTAAGTCGTTCTCACCTGCGTTTACCTGCCTGAACGATGATGAGAGGTCAAACATCTGCAAGAACCGCAAAGAAGGAGGCGTCCAGCTGCCCTTTTTAGGGTCATTTTAGGGTAATTTTATCTGCATTCAGACGTTCTAAGAATGCAGTTTTACGAACTATCCACCTCGAATTTAGTTCTCAGACCTGCCCTTCCCCGGGGAACCGTTTAATTTTGCATTCACACATTAGTCCGGGACCTCGACAGGGACTGTCACGCAGCCGTCTGCGACAGACGTGTTACTTTAGCGCCACTCAGCAACAAAACAGAACCCGGGAAAAGTAAGGAGAGAAGAAAACCACAGCACCAAGAAGCTAACATGGAGAGCGAGGAGGCCACCGTATTCATGGTCTGTATGACGGTGATATTAATCAAGAAGGAGAGCAGAGCGCCGCAGACAAAGGAGACGAAGTTTAACTTATTAAACAGGGGCCGGTTGGGTCCGTGTCGTATGAGTAAACATTTCAGACAAGGGGCGGAGCTACCAGCCACCAAACACCTAAGTCATGTTCCTGTGGAGCCCAGAAAAGACCCTGAAGGAGCTAAAATGGTTCCAGGAACTGAGGGCAGCGGTCCCTAGTTCCTGAGGGCCGCGGTCCCTAGTTACTGAGGGCCGTGGTCCCTAGTTCCTGTATGTCTGAGGTCCCTAGTTCCTGAGGGCCGCGGCCCCTAGTTCCTGTATGTCCGAGGTCCCTAGTTCCTGTATGTCCGAGGTCCCTAGTTCCTGTATGTCCGAGGTCCCTAGTTCCTCTATGTCCGAGGTCTCTAGTTCCTGAGGGCCGTGGTCCCTAGTTCCTCTATGTCCGAGGTCTCTAGTTCCTGAGGGCCGGGGTCCCTAGTTCCTGTATGTCCGTGGTCCCTAGTTCCTGAGGGCCGGGGTCCCTAGTTCCTCTATGTCCGAGGTCCCTAGTTCCTGTAGGTCTGTGGTCCCTAGTTCCTGTATGTCCGAGGTCCCTAGTTCCTGTATGTCCGAGGTCCCTAGTTCCTGTATGTCCGAGGTCCCTAGTTCCTCTATGTCCGAGGTCTCTAGTTCCTGAGGGCCATGGTCCCTAGTTCCTCTATTTCCGAGGTCTCTAGTTCCTGAGGGCCGGGGTCCCTAGTTCCTGTATGTCCGTGGTCCCTAGTACCTGAGGGCCGGGGTCCCTAGTTCCTGTATGTCCGAGGTCCCTAGTTCCTGTAGGTCTGTGGTCCCTAGTTCCTGTATGTCCGAGGTCCCTAGTTCCTGAGGGCCGTGGTCCCTAGTTCCTGTATGTCTGAGGTCCCTAGTTCCTGAGGGCCGCGGCCCCTAGTTCCTGTATGTCTGAGGTCCCTAGTTCCTGTATGTCCGAGGTCCCTAGTTCCTGTATGTCCGAGGTCCCTAGTTCCTGTATGTCCGAGGTCCTAGTTCCTGTATGTCCGAGGTCCCTAGTTCCTCTATGTCCGAGGTCTCTAGTTCCTGAGGGCCGCGGTCCCTAGTTCCTCTATGTCCGAGGTCTCTAGTTCCTGAGGGCCATGGTCCCTAGTTCCTCTATTTCCGAGGTCTCTAGTTCCTGAGGGCCGGGGTCCCTAGTTCCTGTATGTCCGTGGTCCCTAGTACCTGAGGGCCGGGGTCCCTAGTTCCTGTATGTCCGAGGTCCCTAGTTCCTGTAGGTCTGTGGTCCCTAGTTCCTGTATGTCCGAGGTCCCTAGTTCCTGAGGGCCGTGGTCCCTAGTTCCTGTATGTCTGAGGTCCCTAGTTCCTGAGGGCCGCGGCCCCTAGTTCCTGTATGTCTGAGGTCCCTAGTTCCTGTATGTCCGAGGTCCCTAGTTCCTGTATGTCCGAGGTCCCTAGTTCCTGTATGTCCGAGGTCCCTAGTTCCTGTATGTCCGAGGTCCCTAGTTCCTGTATGTCCGAGGTCCCTAGTTCCTCTATGTCCGAGGTCTCTAGTTCCTGAGGGCCGCGGTCCCTAGTTCCTCTATGTCTGAGGTCCCTAGTTCCTGAGGGCCGCGGTCCCTAGTTCCTCTATGTCTGAGGTCCCTAGTTCCTGAGGGCCGGGGTCCCTAGTTCCTGTATGTCTGAGGTCCTTAGTTCCTGAGGGCCGCGGCCCCTAGTTCCTGTATGTCTGAGGTCCCTAGTTCCTGAGGGCCGCGGCCCCTAGTTCCTGTATGTCTGAGGTCCCTAGTTCCTGTATGTCCGAGGTCCCTAGTTCCTGTATGTCCGAGGTCCCTAGTTCCTGTATGTCCGAGGTCCCTAGTTCCTGTATGTCCGAGGTCCCTAGTTCCTGTATGTCCGAGGTCCCTAGTTCCTCTATGTCCGAGGTCTCTAGTTCCTGAGGGCCGCGGTCCCTAGTTCCTCTATGTCTGAGGTCCCTAGTTCCTGAGGGCCGCGGTCCCTAGTTCCTCTATGTCTGAGGTCCCTAGTTCCTGAGGGCCGGGGTCCCTAGTTCCTGTATGTCCAAGGTCCCTAGTTCCTGTATGTCCGTGGTCCCTAGTTCCTGTATGTCCGAGGTCCCTAGTTCCTGAGGGCCGTGGTCCCTAGTTCCTGTATGTCCGTGGTCCTTAGTTCCTGTAGGTGCGTGGTCCCTAGTACCTGAGGGCCGCGGTCCCTAGTTCCTGTATGTCTGAGGTCCCTAGTTCCTGTATGTCCGAGGTCCCTAGTTCCTGTATGTCCGTGGTCCCTAGTTCCTGAGGGCCGGGGTCCGTAGTTCCTGTATGTCCGAGGTCCCTAGTTCCTGTATGTCTGTGGTCCCTAGTTCCTGTATGTCCGAGGTCCCTAGTTCCTGAGGGCCGTGGTCCCTAGTTCCTGTATGTCCGTGGTCCTTAGTTCCTGTAGGTGCGTGGTCCCTAGTTCCTGAGGGCCGTGGTCCCTAGTTCCTGTACGTCCGAGGTCCCTAGTTCCTGTATTTCCGTGGTCCCTAGTTCCTGAGGGCCTTGGTCCCTAGTTCCTGAGGGCCGTGGTCCCTAGTTCCCGTACGTCTGTGATCCCTAGTTCCTGTATGTCCGAGGTCCCTAGTTCCTGAGGGCCGTGGTCCCTAGTTCCTGTACGTCCGAGGTCCCTAGTTCCTGTATGTCCATGGTCCCTAGTTCCTGATGGCCGTGGTCCCTAGTTCCTGTACGTCCGTGGTCCCTAGTTCCTGTATGTCCGAGGTCCCTAGTTCCTGAGGGCCGTGGTCCCTAGTTCCTGTAGGTCTGTGGTCCCTAGTTCCTGAGGGCCGTGGTCCCTAGTTCCTGTATGTCCGTGGTCCCTAGTTCCTGTATGTCTGTGGTCCTTAGTTCCTGTAGGTCTGTGGTCCTTAGTTCCTGTAGGTCTGTGGTCCCTAGTTCCTGTAGGTCTGTGGTCCCTAGTTCCTGTACGTCCGTGGTCCCTAGTTCCTGTAGGTCTGTGGTCCCTAGTTCCTGAGGGCCGTGGTCCCTAGTTCCTGTACGTCCGTGGTCCCTAGTTCCTGTATGTCCGAGGTCCCTAGTTCCTGAGGGCCGTGGTCCCTAGTTCCTGTAGGTCTGTGGTCCCTAGTTCCTGAGGGCCGTGGTCCCTAGTTCCTGAGGGCCGTGGTCCCTAGTTCCTGTGTGTCCGTGGTCCCTAGTTCCTGTAGGTCTGTGGTCCTTAGTTCCTGTAGGTCTGTGGTCCCTAGTTCCTGAGGGCCGTGGTCCCTAGTTCCTGTACGTCTGTGGTCCCTAGTTCCTGTAGGTCTGTGGTCCCTAGTTCCTGAGGGCCGTGGTCCCTAGTTCCTGTATGTCCGTGGTCCTTAGTTCCTGTAGGTCTGTGGTCCTTAGTTCCTGTATGTCCGTGGTCCTTAGTTCCTGTACGTCCGTGGTCCCTAGTTCCTGTATGTCCGAGGTCCCTAGTTCCTGTATGTCCGTGGTCCCTAGTTCCTGTAGGTCTGTGGTCCCTAGTTCCTGAGGGCCGTGGTCCCTAGTTCCTGTACGTCCGTGGTCCCTAGTTCCTGAGGGCCGTGGTCCCTAGTTCCTGTAGGTCTGTGGTCCCTAGTTCCTGAGGGCCGTGGTCCCTAGTTCCTGTACGT
This sequence comes from Leuresthes tenuis, assembly GCF_036924035.1. NCBI lineage: Eukaryota > Metazoa > Chordata > Actinopteri > Atheriniformes > Atherinopsidae > Leuresthes > Leuresthes tenuis. Next base: position 1,895,271 of record NW_027325377.1, on the reverse strand, counting down.
CCGTGGTCCCTAGTTCCTGTATGTCCGAGGTCCCTAGTTCCTGAGGGCCGTGGTCCCTAGTTCCTGTATGTCCGAGGTCCCTAGTTCCTGAGGGCCGTGGTCCCTAGTTCCTGTATGTCCGAGGTCCCTAGTTCCTGAGGGCCGCAGTCCCTAGTTCCTGAGGGCCGTGGTCCCTAGTTCCTGTATGTCCGAATGCACGAAACAACGGCCCTATTCCTGAAAAGGTTCTAGGAACTGCAGAAGGTTCCTACAGTGGGAATGCACCTAGTGTTTTCAGCTGTCTCCAGTTACTTTCAGTCCTTGGTTTGGTTTAAGGCTCCTAATTCCTTGATGTCCTCAGTTGTCCCGGTCTTGTCCTCAGGGCTCCAAACACACACCTGTTGCCACTTTACTCCCAGTTTTTACAGTCATGTCTGAGTTCGTTGTTGTCTCTTACCCCACGGCTGTCCTGTCCTTATAAGACTTTTTGGTTCTCGGTCTGACCTCCATCTCTTCACCATTGAACACATCAGAGCCTGCACGGGTCACCAGGCCAACATGGCACCAAATAACCGCCAGAAAATCTGTCATTTTACCATAATTTCATCTGGACTTGTTGGTAACCTGAAGTAAAAACCAGCCCTTTGGATCAGAACTCAGAGTTCTCCTTTAGCTGCAAGTAGCCACATAACAGCAGCTATGAGCTAACAGAGCTATGAGCTAACAGAGCTATAGCACACGTTCATTCATTCATTCTTCTTAAAGTATTGGTGAAATAAAGACAGATAATGCCTTATTTAGAGGCTGCATCCTCTAAGCCCCGTTCACTCCGTTATATGGATCTCCAGTTATCTAAATATCTTCCGAAGGACGCCGACTTTCACCAAACTGTTCTCGGTGAGCAGATGAACGTAATTCATGCCAGAAATAAGGTTTAAAAACACCGGATTTCCCCTTTAAAAGCAGCAGACCCATGCTTTGGGTTGTTCAATAACTGGAAGGTTGGCGGTTTGATTCCCAGCTCCTTGTCACGGCCGAGCTGCCCTTGACCCCCATGCTCCCCGGGCACATGGCGAATGGCGGCCCACCGCTCCAGTGTACGGCGTCCTGGATAAGTTAAAGGCGGAGGACAAATTTTGTGTGGATGCATGACAATAAATCTGATCTTAATCATCTTTAATCAAGGAGGACGGACAGAAACAGGAAGTTTCTGTCAGTTTCCGCCTACACCTGAGTGACGGCTCGTCACCACGGAAACGCAAACGTCCATCTGGGCCCCTTTAACCGCGCTCAGCGGCGCTGGTTTTGATCTGCATGTGGAGATAGTTGATGAATGGCAGCGAGGCTGAAGTAATAACATGTGGGTTTGTTTCTGGAGAACAAGAACACTTCGTTTTTACATGTTTTGTTGGTAAGTTTTGTCCTGAAAGGGCTCCAAGTTTGAATGAAAAGCATCACATTCGACACGGGTCTGGGAATATCCTCAGATCCTCTTGAACTGTCAGTGTTTAACGGGTGTGGTGCAGAGGCATCCTCCCAGCTGTCAGCTCTCTGATTTAACTGAGCTTGTTGTCGCTCCGTCTGTTTTTGTGTTGCCTGGAGAGCTCTTTGACTTCGGTTTGTAGGAGGGAGGAGATCTGAACACAGCCCAGTGTGACACGAAGCCTCCAAACTCAGAGCGTCAGTCTGGTTTGAGGCTGAAATGTCACGACCCCCACAGCTCTGTCACATCTGATCGCTTCAGATCATTAACTGGATGATAAACGTGGAATGAGGATACCTTTAAATCAGCTCATAGCTGCAGCTTTTCATCAGAATTACACAGAAATGTTTAAGTTAGAACCATTTATGTAACCTCAATGAACTTCAATGAAAAGTAAGACGTATTTTCTCCATATTAGTGTAAAAAATCCTCCTGATTTTGGCATAAATTTCTCTCTCAGAGAGTAATCAGACTCTTCTTCACGGGCTCTTTGGGGGAGTTTTATGGACAGATTCTGCAGAACTTCAGCAGGACTCCCAAAGACTTGTGTGCATGTGGCTCAAAGCAGCCTGAAAAGCTTTAATCGGTGACTTAATATCTCATATAAACCCCTATGATGCATCTATCCTAACAGGGAATAATAAAGCCATCCTCTGAACTCTAAAAGGTCCGACTAGAAGAAGTGAAATGAAATGAAATGAATGGAACAAAAAGCATCGTAGGAACTAAAAACCTCCTTATAAGATGATCATTAAGCTGCGTTAAGGTTAATTTCTTTACATATTTCCATTAAAAACAGGAAGCAGCTGCAGTGATTCGCTGAAACATGATCAAACATGAGTATAAATCCAGAATATCACGGCTGGCTGATGCAGTTAAATTCAATTTAATTCAATTCAATTCAATTCAGTTTTATTTATATAGCGTCAAATTACAACAAATGTCATCTCAAGGCTTATATATATTAATATTAATAATATATTAAGTAATATAGTCAAATTCAAGCCAAACCAGGAAGAAACCTCTGGCAGAACCAGGAAGAAACCTCTGGCAGAACCAGAACCAGGAAGAAACCTCTGGCAGAACCAGGAAGAAACCTCTGGCAGAACCAGAACCAGGAAGGGTCCATCCGCCTGGACCAGCTGGGGTTTGAGAAGACAGAAAAGAGGGAAAAGAGGGGGGAAAAACACCATAACACCATTCAAAGGATACCTGCTGGAACAGGGAAACACAAGTTAATAACCACAATAATGTCACATGGACATAAAATCATTTGAGAAATTAAACAGGAGGAAAAAGAGAGCAAAGTGAGGAAAGGTGAGACAGATGAGCTCCCCCAGCAGGCTGGGCCTATAGCAGCAGAACTATGGGATGTTTCAGGCTCACCTGAGCCATCCCTAACTATAAGCTTTATCAGAAAGGAAAGTTTCAAGCCTAAATGTGCTGTTTAAACACATTGATATTATTAAATAATTCCACTCAAACCCAGTCAAATGGCTTTTAAAGGTCAAACTGGGCCGGTTTATGGCTCATTAAATCAATCCAGGGTTTAGATCTGTAATCTGGGGCCAGTTCGGGTTGTAAAGAAGGAGAAAGTCTTTCTTACGACATTAGAAGCAACCGGACAGCTGACCAGACACCTTTTCACTGAGGTGGAGCGTCTGCAGAGTCATGTTTTGGTCGATTTGATTTTCTTTCTGGCTGTTTTTATGCATCTTTTTTTGGTCTCTCTGGTCTCTCTATAGTTTTAGCTCGTAGTTCTGCGGTTGCTTTTTGCCGTTTTTGCTAATTTTGTGTCTATTTTCAGTTGCTGCAACCTTTGCATCTCTTTGTTTCTTCCGTGTCTTTGTATTTTATTTTATTTTTCCTCATTTTCCAGTTGTTTCACATCCTTTTTCAGTCAGACATTTGGTCTGAAACCAGAACAAACTCCTCGGTCATGAAGCTGCCGACTGATCCTGCCTGATCTCAGGATCAGGACAGACCTCGTCCATCACCTCTGTCTCCTTGCAGCAGCTCTCAGATTTGTGCAGCAGCTGGTCTTGGATGATGAAGCTGAGGACGTCAGCGGAAACGAGTCATTCATCCTGCTGCGATCCTGTGAAACACATCACAGGTGCTGGAACTGTAGGAGCTTTGTGAGCCTGAGAGGAAAATGATTAGAGGAAGGTCCTCGGTTCAAGCAGAAGTGGAAATAATTACACAAGAGTCTGAGTTTTCTCACGACTGCAGAACGATTCAGGCCAGAAGACACCTCCGAGCCTCCGGGAGGCTTCACCTCTGAAGCCTGAAGCCTTGTTCACAGATTCACCGACTCGCTGGAAAATCCTGGAGCAGAACCAGGCAGTTAATGCCTGAAGTGTCCCAGGAGTTCACCTCAGAGAGTAGATGAGATAAAACACCTTTAAAAAGGAGCTCATCCTGCTCCAGCACATTTTCATTCATGTTCCTGCAGAACAGGAAGAAATCCGCCTTTTTATGGAACTCCGTTTTATTCATTTAACGTTTATTTACCCAGAAAAATGCAATTCTTGAGATTTAAAAGGTTGATGAGCAACTAAAACACGTAATATAGACGCAAAACTGATAAAACAGCAGCTGAAGCAGAAGAAAAGTGCTAAAAACAAGAGACAAACTGAATAAACTAAAGACAACACTGAGCAAAGAGCAGAGAACAGAGAGCTGGTCAGATCAGCGACTCGTGTTGCTTTTGGATCCATTTAAACAGTCTTCCAGCGCCACCTTCAGCTCCTCTGCTGCACTCGGTGGAGTCGGCGCTTCCTCCGGTCTGGATTTGTGAGTCTCAGCATCCTGCAGCCTGAGTCTGAGCCTCTTCCTGCTCACAATCACAACAAGGAAGAGCAGCTTTCAGCACAGAGCTCCACACCCACAGAGAGAAACCCGACCGGGGCGGATCACTCACACTCAGGGAGGAAGAGCTTCAGCTCTGCTCAGAAAACACAGTTAAACCAGAGCTGAGCGGGTCCAAAAGGTGCCGCTCATCTAAAGTTGGTCCACTTCAGCCAACTCCTTTTCCCTCCGAGTTTGACCCACTTCAACCCTTTCTTTCTCTTCTGTTACCTCAAACTTTCCAAAAAGTGGTTAAATTTTACCACAGCAATGACTAAACTGACTAAGATTTGGATCGTCTGCTCAAAATATGACAAGAAAGAGAAAAAAGCAATGGAAAAGACAAGAAAAATGGCAAAGAAAGGGAAAAAAATGGTGCAAAAGACTTTAAAAAGTGTGTAAAACATGGAGAAAACAGCCCAAAAGGACCAGAAAAATGGCAAAAGAAAAGCAGTGAAAAAAGGAGGATAAAATACAGCAAAAGATGGGACAAAGTGCTGATAAAGACTGCATTAAAGAGGTGTAAAAGACTTTAAAAACTGTGTAAAACATGGAGAAAACAGCCCAAAAGGAGCAGAAAAATGGCAAAAGAAAAGCAGTGAAAAAAGGAGACAAAATATAGCAAAAGATGGAACAAAGTGCTGATAAAGACTGCATTAAAGGGGTGTAAAAGACTTTAAAAACTGTGTAAAACATGGAGAAAACAGCCCAAAAGGAGCAGAAAAATGGCAAAAGAAAAGCAGTGAAAAAAGGAGGACAAAATACAGCAAAAGATGGGACAAAGTGCTGATAAAGACTGTAAAAAAGAGGTGTAAAAGACTTTAAAAACGGTGTAAAACATGGAGAAAACAACCCAAAAAGACCAGAAAAATGGCAAAAGAAAAGCAGTGAAAAAAGGAGGACAAAATACAGCAAAATATGGGACAAAGTGCTGATAAAGACTGTATTAAATAGGTGTAAAAGACTTTAAAAACTGTGTAAAATATGGAGAAAACAGCCCAAACGGACCAGAAAAATGGCAAAAGAAAAGAAGTGAAAAAAGGAGGATAAAATACAGCAAAAGATAGGACAAAGTGCTGATAAAGACTGCATTAAAGAGGTGTAAAAGACTTTAAAAACGTGTAAAACATGGAGAAAACAGACCAAAAGGAGCAGAAAAATGGCAAAAGAAAAGCAGTGAAAAAAGGAGGACAAAATACAGCAAAAGATGGGACAAAGTGCTGATAAAGACTGTAAAAAAGAGGTGTAAAAGACTTTAAAAACGTGTAAAACATGGAGATAACAGCCCAAAAGGACCAGAAAAATGGCAAAAGAAAAGCAGTGAAAAAGGAGGACAAAATACAGCAAAAGATGGGACAAAGTGCTGATAAAGACTGTAAAAAAGAGGTGTAAAAGACTTTAAAAACGTGTAAAACATGGAGAAAACAGCCCAAAAGGACCAGAAAAATGGCAAAAGAAAAGCAGTGAAAAAAGGAGGAGAAAATACAGCAAAAGATGGGACAAAGTGCTGATAAAGACTGCATTAAAGAGGTGTAAAAGACTTTAAAAACTGTGTAAAACATGGAGAAAACAGCCCAAAAGGACCAGAAAAATGGCAAAAGAAAAGCAATGAAAAAAGGAGGACAAAATACAGCAAAAGATGGGACAAAGTGCTGATAAAGACTGTAAAAAAGAGTTGTAAAAGACTTTAAAAAGTGTGTAAAACATGGAGATAAAAGCCCAAAAGGACCAGAAAAAATGGCAAAAGAAAAGAAGTGAAAAAAGGAGGACAAAATACAGCAAAAGATGGAAGAAAGTGCTGATAAAGACTGCATTAAAGAGGTGTAAAATACTTAAAAAACTGTGTAAAACATGGAGAAAACAGCCCAAAAGGACCAGAAAAATGGCTAACGAAAAGCAGTGAAAAAAGGAGGACAAAATACAGCAAAAGATGGGACAAAGTGCTGATAAAGACTGCATTAAAGAGGTGTAAAAGACTTTAAAAACTGTGTAAAACATGGAGAAAACAGCCCAAAAGGAGCAGAAAAATGGCAAAAGAAAAGCAGTGAAAAAAGGAGAACAAAATACAGCCAAAGATGGGACAAAGTGCTGATAAAGACTGCATTAAATAGGTGTAAAAGACTTTAAAAAGTGTGTAAAACATGGAGAAAACAGCCCAAAAGGACCAGAAAAATGGCAAAAGAAAAGCAATGAAAAAAGGAGGACAAAATACAGCAAAAGATGGGACAAAGTGCTGATAAAGACTGTAAAAAAGAGGTGTAAAAGACTTTAAAAACTGTGTAAAACATGGAGAAAACAGCCCAAAAGGACCAGAAAAATGGCAAAAGAAAAGCAGTGAAAAAGGAGGAAAAAATACAGCAAAAGATGGGACAAAGTGCTGATAAAGACTGTAAAAAAGAGGTGTAAAAGACTTTAAAAAGTGTGTAAAACATGGAGATAAAAGCCCAAAAGGACCAGAAAAAATGGCAAAAGAAAAGAAGTGAAAAAAGGAGGACAAAATACAGCAAAAGATGGAAGAAAGTGCTGATAAAGACTGCATTAAAGAGGTGTAAAATACTTAAAAAACTGTGTAAAACATGGAGAAAACAGCCCAAAAGGACAAGAAAAATGGCAAAAGAAAAGCAGTGAAAAAAGGAGACAAAATACAGCAAAAGATGGGACAAAGTGCTGATAAAGACTGCATTAAAGAGGTGTAAAATACTTAAAAAAACTATGTAAAACATGGAGAAAACAGCCCAAAAGGAGCAGAAAAATGGCTAACGAAAAGCAGTGAAAAAAGGAGGACAAAATACAGCAAAAGATGGGACAAAGTGCTGATAAAGACTGCATTAAAGAGGTGTAAAAGACTTTAAAAACTGTGTAAAATATGGAGAAAACAGCCCAAAAGGACCAGAAAAATGGCAAAAGAAAAGCAGTGAAAAAAGGAGAACAAAATACAGCCAAAGATGGGACAAAGTGCTGATAAAGACTGCATTAAATAGGTGTAAAAGACTTTAAAAAGTGTGTAAAACATGGAGAAAACAGCCCAAAAGGACCAGAAAAAATGGCAAAAGAAAAGAAGTGAAAAAAGGAGGACAAAATACAACAAAAGATGGAAGAAAGTGCTGATAAAGACTGCATTAAAGAGGTGTAAAATACTTAAAAAACTGTGTAAAACATGGAGAAAACAGCCCAAAAGGAGCAGAAAAATGGCAAAAGAAAAGCAGTGAAAAAAGGAGGACAAAATACAGCAAAAGATGGGACAAAGTGCTGATAAAGACTGCATTAAAGAGGTGTAAAAGACTTTAAAAAGTGTGTAAAACATGGAGAAAACAGCCCAAAAGGACCAGAAAAAATGGCAAAAGAAAAGAAGTGAAAAAAGGAGGACAAAATACAGCAAAAGATGGAAGAAAGTGCTGATAAAGACTGCATTAAAGAGGTGTAAAATACTTAAAAAACTGTGTAAAACATGGAGAAAACAGCCCAAAAGGAGCAGAAAAATGGCAAAAGAAAAGCAGTGAAAAAAGGAGGACAAAATACAGCAAAAGATGGGACAAAGTGCTGATAAAGACTGCATTAAAGAGGTGTAAAAGACTTTAAAAACTGTGTAAAACATGGAGAAAAAAGCCCAAAAGGACCAGAAAAATGGAAAAAGAAAAGCAGTGAAAAAAGGAGGACAAAATACAGCAAAAGATGGGACAAAGTGCTGATAAAGACTGCATTAAAGAGGTGTAAAAGACTTTAAAAACGGTGTAAAATATGGAGAAAACAGCCCAAAAGGAGCAGAAAAATGGCAAAAGAAAAGCAGTGAAAAAGGAGGAAAAAATACAGCAAAAGATGGGACAAAGTGCTGATAAAGACTGCATTAAAGAGGTGTAAAATACTTAAAAAACTGTGTAAAACATGGAGAAAACAGCCCAAAAGGAGCAGAAAAATGGCAAAAGAAAAGCAGTGAAAAAAGGAGGACAAAATACAGCAAAAGATGGGACAAAGTGCTGATAAAGACTGCATTAAAGAGGTGTAAAAGCCTTTAAAAACGGTGTAAAATATGGAGAAAACAGCCCAAAAGGACCAGAAAAATGGCAAAAGAAAAGCAGTGAAAAAGGAGGAAAAAATACAGCAAAAGATGGGACAAAGTGCTGATAAAGACTGTAAAAAAGAGGTGTAAAAGACTTTAAAAAGTGTGTAAAACATGGAGATAAAAGCCCAAAAGGACCAGAAAAAATGGCAAAAGAAAAGAAGTGAAAAAAGGAGACAAAATACAGCAAAAGATGGAAGAAAGTGCTGATAAAGACTGCATTAAAGAGGTGTAAAATACTTAAAAAACTGTGTAAAACATGGAGAAAACAGCCCAAAAGGACCAGAAAAAATGGCAAAAGAAAAGCAGTGAAAAAAGGAGGACAAAATACAGCAAAAGATGGGACAAAGTGCTGATAAAGACTGCATTAAAGAGGTGTAAAATACTTTAAAAACTGTGTAAAACATGGAGAAAACAGCCCAAAAGGACAAGAAAAATGGCAAAAGAAAAGCAGTGAAAAAAGGAGACAAAATACAGCAAAAGATGGGACAAAGTGCTGATAAAGACTGCATTAAAGAGGTGTAAAATACTTTAAAAACTGTGTAAAACATGGAGAAAACAGCCCAAAAGGACCAGAAAAATGGCAAAAGAAAAGCAGTGAAAAAAGGAGACAAAATACAGCAAAAGATGGGACAAAGTGCTGATAAAGACTGTAAAAAAGAGGTGTAAAAGACTTTAAAAAGTGTGTAAAACATGGAGAAAACAGCCCAAAAGGACCAGAAAAATGGCAAAAGAAAAGAAGTGAAAAAAGGAGACAAAATACAGCAAAAGATGGGACAAAGTGCTGATAAAGACTGTAAAAAAGAGGTGTAAAAGACTTTAAAAAGTGTGTAAAACATGGAGAAAACAGCCCAAAAGGACCAGAAAAATGGCAAAAGAAAAGAAGTGAAAAAAGGAGGATAAAATACAGCAAAAGATGGGACAAAGTGCTGATAAAGACTGTAAAAAAGAGGTGTAAAAGACTTTAAAAAGTGTGTAAAACATGGAGAAAACAGCCCAAAAGGACCAGAAAAATGGCAAAAGAAAAGAAGTGAAAAAAGGAGGATAAAATACAGCAAAAGATGGGACAAAGTGCTGATAAAGACTGTAAAAAAGAGGTGTAAAAGACTTTAAAAAGTGTGTAAAACATGGAGAAAACAGCCCAAAAGGACCAGAAAAATGGCAAAAGAAAAGCAGTGAAAAAAGGAGGACAAAATACAGCAAAAGATGGGACAAAGTGCTGACAAAGACTGTAAAAAAGAGGTGTAAAAGACTTTAAAAACTGTGTAAAACATGGAGAAAACAGCCCAAAAGGACCAGAAAAATGGCAAAAGAAAAGAAGTGAAAAAAGGAGGATAAAATACAGCAAAAGATGGGACAAAGTGCTGATAAAGACTGTAAAAAAGAGGTGTAAAAGACTTTAAAAACTGTGTAAAACATGGAGAAAACAGCCCAAAAGGACCAGAAAAATGGCAAAAGAAAAGCAGTGAAAAAAGGAGAATAAAATACAGCAAAAGATGGGACAAAGTGCTGATAAAGACTGCATTAAAGAGGTGTAAAAGACTTTAAAAACTGTGTAAAACATGGAGAAAACAGCCCAAAAGGACCAGAAAAATGGCAAAAGAAAAGCAGTGAAAAAAGGAGGACAAAATACAGCAAAAGATGGGACAAAATGCTGATAAAGACTGCATTAAAGAGGTGTAAAAGCCTTTAAAAACGGTGTAAAATATGGAGAAAACAGCCCAAAAGGACCAGAAAAATGGCAAAAGATAAGCAGTGAGAAAGGAGGACAAAATACAGCAAAAGATGGGACAAAGTGCTGATAAAGACTGTAAAAAAGAGGTGTAAAAGACTTTAAAAACTGTGTAAAACATGGAGAAAACAGCCCAAAAGGACCAGAAAAATGGCAAAAGAAAAGAAGTGAAAAAAGGAGGATAAAATACAGCAAAAGATGGGACAAAGTGCTGATAAAGACTGTAAAAAAGAGGTGTAAAAGACTTTAAAAACTGTGTAAAACATGGAGAAAACAGCCCAAAAGGACCAGAAAAATGGCAAAAGAAAAGCAGTGAAAAAAGGAGGACAAAATACAGCAAAAGATGGGACAAAGTGCTGATAAAGACTGCATTAAAGAGGTGTAAAATACTTTAAAAACTGTGTAAAACATGGAGAAAACAGCCCAAAAGGACAAGAAAAATGGCAAAAGAAAAGCAGTGAAAAAAGGAGACAAAATACAGCAAAAGATGGGACAAAGTGCTGATAAAGACTGCATTAAAGAGGTGTAAAAGACTTTAAAAAGTGTGTAAAACATGGAGAAAACAGCCCAAAAAGGACCAGAAAAATGGCAAAAGAAAAGCAGTGAAAAAAGGAGGACAAAATACAGCAAAAGATGGGACAAAGTGCTGATAAAGACTGCATTAAAGAGGTATAAAAGACTTTAAAAAATGTGTAAAACATGGAGAAAACAGCCCAAAAGGAGCAGAAAAATGGCAAAAGAAAAGCAGTGAAAAAAGGAGGACAAAATACAGCAAAAGATGGGACAAAGTGCTGATAAAGACTGCATTAAAGAGGTGTAAAAGACTTTAAAAAGTGTGTAAAATATGGAGAAAACAGCCCAAAAGGACCAGAAAAATGGCAAAAGAAAAGCAGTGAAAAAAGGAGGACAAAATACAGCAAAAGATGGGACAAAGTGCTGATAAAGACTGCATTAAAGAGGTGTAAAAGACTTTAAAAACTGTGTGTAAAACATGGAGAAAACAGCCAAAAAGGAGCAGAAAAATGGCAAAAGAAAAGCAGTGAAAAAGGAGGAAAAAATACAGCAAAAGATGGGACAAAGTGCTGATAAAGACTGCATTAAAGAGGTGTAAAAGACTTTAACATCTGTGTAAAACATGGAGAAAACAGCCCAAAAGGACCAGAAAAATGGCAAAAGAAAAGCAGTGAAAAAAGGAGACAAAATACAGCAAAAGATGGAACAAAGTGCTGATAAAGACTGCATTAAAGAGGTGTAAAAGACTTTAAAAACTATGTAAAACATGGAGAAAACAGCCCAAAAGGACCAGAAAAATGGCAAAAGAAAAGCAATGAAAAAGGAGGAAAAAATACAGCAAAAGATGGGACAAAGTGCTGATAAAGACTGCATTAAAGAGGTGTAAAAGACTTTAACATCTGTGTAAAACATGGAGAAAACAGCCCAAAAGGACCAGAAAAATGGCAAAAGAAAAGCAGTGAAAAAAGGAGACAAAATACAGCAAAAGTAAGGACAAAGTGCTGATAAAGACTGCATTAAAGAGGTATAAAAGACTTTAAAAAATGTGTAAAACATGGAGAAAACAGCCCAAAAGGAGCAGAAAAATGGCAAAAGAAAAGCAGTGAAAAAAGGAGGACAAAATACAGCAAAAGATGGGACAAAGTGCTGATAAAGACTGCATTAAAGAGGTGTAAAAGACTTTAAAAACTGTGTAAAATATGGAGAAAACAGCCCAAAAGGACCAGAAAAATGGCAAAAGAAAAGCAGTGAAAAAAGGAGGATAAAATACAGCAAAAGATGGGACAAAGTGCTGATAAAGACTACATTAAAGAGGTGTAAAAGACTTTAAAAACTGTGTAAAACATGGAGAAAACAGCCCCAAAGGACCAGAAAAATGGCAAAAGAAAAGCAGTGAAAAAAGGAGGACAAAATACAGCAAAAGATGGGACAAAGTGCTGATAAAGACTGCATTAAAGAGGTGTAAAAGACTTTAAAAACTGTGTGTAAAACATGGAGAAAACAGCCCAAAAGGAGCAGAAAAATGGCAAAAGAAAAGCAGTGAAAAAGGAGGAAAAAATACAGCAAAAGATGGGACAAAGTGCTGATAAAGACTGCATTAAAGAGGTGTAAAAGACTTTAACATCTGTGTAAAACATGGAGAAAACAGCCCAAAAGGACCAGAAAAATGGCAAAAGAAAAGCAGTGAAAAAGGAGGAAAAAATACAGCAAAAGATGGGACAAAGTGCTGATAAAGACTGCATTAAATAGGTGTAAAAGACTTTAAAAACTGTGTAAAACATGGAGAAAACAGCCCAAAAGGAGCAGAAAAATGGCAAAAGAAAAGCAGTGAAAAAAGGAGAACAAAATACAGCCAAAGATGGGACAAAGTGCTGATAAAGACTGCATTAAATAGGTGTAAAAGACTTTAAAAAGTGTGTAAAACATGGAGAAAACAGCCCAAAAGGACCAGAAAAATGGCAAAAGAAAAGCAGTGAAAAAAGGAGACAAAATACAGCAAAAGATGGGACAAAGTGCTGATAAAGACTGCATTAAAGAGGTGTAAAAGACTTTAAAAACTGTGTAAAACATGGAGAAAACAGCCCAAAAGGAGCAGAAAAATGGCAAAAGAAAAGCAGTGAAAAAAGGAGAACAAAATACAGCCAAAGATGGGACAAAGTGCTGATAAAGACTGCATTAAATAGGTGTAAAAGACTTTAAAAACTGTGTAAAACATGGAGAAAACAGCCCAAAAGGACCAGAAAAATGGCAAAAGAAAAGCAGTGAAAAAAGGAGACAAAATACAGCAAAAGATGGGACAAAGTGCTGATAAAGACTGCATTAAAGAGGTGTAAAAGACTTTAAAAACTGTGTAAAACATGGAGAAAACAGCCCAAAAGGACCAGAAAAATGGCAAAAGAAAAGCAGTGAAAAAAGGAGGACAAAATACAGCAAAAGATGGGACAAAGTGCTGATAAAGACTGCATTAAAGAGGTGTAAAAGACTTTAAAAACTGTGTAAAACATGGAGAAAACAGCCCAAAAGGAGCAGAAAAATGGCAAAAGAAAAGCAGTGAAAAAAGAGGACAAAATACAGCAAAAGATGGGACAAAGTGCTGATAAAGACTGCATTAAAGAGGTGTAAAAGACTTTAAAAACTGTGTAAAACATGGAGAAAACAGCCCAAAAGGACCAGAAAAATGGCAAAAGAAAAGCAGTGAAAAAGGAGGACAAAATACAGCAAAAGATGGGACAAAGTGCTGATAAAGACTGCATTAAAGAGGTGTAAAAGACTTTAAAAACTGTGTAAAACATGGAGAAAACAGCCCAAAAGGAGCAGAAAAATGGCAAAAGAAAAGCAGTGAAAAAAGGAGGACAAAATACAGCAAAAGATGGGACAAAGTGCTGATAAAGACTGCATTAAAGAGGTGTAAAAGACTTTAAAAAGTGTGTAAAATATGGAGAAAACAGCCCAAAAGGACCAGAAAAATGGCAAAAGAAAAGCAGTGAAAAAAGGAGGACAAAATACAGCAAAAGATGGGACAAAGTGCTGATAAAGACTGCATTAAAGAGGTGTAAAAGACTTTAAAAACTGTGTGTAAAACATGGAGAAAACAGCCAAAAAGGAGCAGAAAAATGGCAAAAGAAAAGCAGTGAAAAAGGAGGAAAAAATACAGCAAAAGATGGGACAAAGTGCTGATAAAGACTGCATTAAAGAGGTGTAAAAGACTTTAACATCTGTGTAAAACATGGAGAAAACAGCCCAAAAGGACCAGAAAAATGGCAAAAGAAAAGCAGTGAAAAAAGGAGACAAAATACAGCAAAAGATGGAACAAAGTGCTGATAAAGACTGCATTAAAGAGGTGTAAAAGACTTTAAAAACTGTGTAAAACATGGAGAAAACAGCCCAAAAGGACCAGAAAAATGGCAAAAGAAAAGCAGTGAAAAAGGAGGAAAAAATACAGCAAAAGATGGGACAAAGTGCTGATAAAGACTGCATTAAAGAGGTGTAAAAGACTTTAACATCTGTGTAAAACATGGAGAAAACAGCCCAAAAGGACCAGAAAAATGGCAAAAGAAAAGCAGTGAAAAAAGGAGACAAAATACAGCAAAAGTAAGGACAAAGTGCTGATAAAGACTGCATTAAAGAGGTATAAAAGACTTTAAAAAATGTGTAAAACATGGAGAAAACAGCCCAAAAGGAGCAGAAAAATGGCAAAAGAAAAGCAGTGAAAAAAGGAGGACAAAATACAGCAAAAGATGGGACAAAGTGCTGATAAAGACTGCATTAAAGAGGTGTAAAAGACTTTAAAAACTGTGTAAAATATGGAGAAAACAGCCCAAAAGGACCAGAAAAATGGCAAAAGAAAAGCAGTGAAAAAAGGAGGATAAAATACAGCAAAAGATGGGACAAAGTGCTGATAAAGACTACATTAAAGAGGTGTAAAAGACTTTAAAAACTGTGTAAAACATGGAGAAAACAGCCCCAAAGGACCAGAAAAATGGCAAAAGAAAAGCAGTGAAAAAAGGAGGACAAAATACAGCAAAAGATGGGACAAAGTGCTGATAAAGACTGCATTAAAGAGGTGTAAAAGACTTTAAAAACTGTGTGTAAAACATGGAGAAAACAGCCCAAAAGGACCAGAAAAATGGCAAAAGAAAAGCAGTGAAAAAGGAGGAAAAAATACAGCAAAAGATGGGACAAAGTGCTGATAAAGACTGCATTAAAGAGGTGTAAAAGACTTTAACATCTGTGTAAAACATGGAGAAAACAGCCCAAAAGGACCAGAAAAATGGCAAAAGAAAAGCAGTGAAAAAGGAGGAAAAAATACAGCAAAAGATGGGACAAAGTGCTGATAAAGACTGCATTAAATAGGTGTAAAAGACTTTAAAAACTGTGTAAAACATGGAGAAAACAGCCCAAAAGGAGCAGAAAAATGGCAAAAGAAAAGCAGTGAAAAAAGGAGAACAAAATACAGCCAAAGATGGGACAAAGTGCTGATAAAGACTGCATTAAATAGGTGTAAAAGACTTTAAAAAGTGTGTAAAACATGGAGAAAACAGCCCAAAAGGACCAGAAAAATGGCAAAAGAAAAGCAGTGAAAAAAGGAGACAAAATACAGCAAAAGATGGGACAAAGTGCTGATAAAGACTGCATTAAAGAGGTGTAAAAGACTTTAAAAACTGTGTAAAACATGGAGAAAACAGCCCAAAAGGAGCAGAAAAATGGCAAAAGAAAAGCAGTGAAAAAAGGAGAACAAAATACAGCCAAAGATGGGACAAAGTGCTGATAAAGACTGCATTAAATAGGTGTAAAAGACTTTAAAAACTGTGTAAAACATGGAGAAAACAGCCCAAAAGGACCAGAAAAATGGCAAAAGAAAAGCAGTGAAAAAAGGAGACAAAATACAGCAAAAGATGGGACAAAGTGCTGATAAAGACTGCATTAAAGAGGTGTAAAAGACTTTAAAAACTGTGTAAAACATGGAGAAAACAGCCCAAAAGGACCAGAAAAATGGCAAAAGAAAAGCAGTGAAAAAAGGAGGACAAAATACAGCAAAAGATGGGACAAAGTGCTGATAAAGACTGCATTAAAGAGGTGTAAAAGACTTTAAAAACTGTGTAAAACATGGAGAAAACAGCCCAAAAGGAGCAGAAAAATGGCAAAAGAAAAGCAGTGAAAAAAGGAGGACAAAATACAGCAAAAGATGGGACAAAGTGCTGATAAAGACTGCATTAAAGAGGTGTAAAAGACTTTAAAAACTGTGTAAAACATGGAGAAAACAGCCCAAAAGGACCAGAAAAATGGCAAAAGAAAAGCAGTGAAAAAAGGAGGACAAAATACAGCAAAAGATGGGACAAAGTGCTGATAAAGACTGCATTAAAGAGGTGTAAAAGACTTTAAAAACTGTGTAAAACATGGAGAAAACAGCCCAAAAGGACCAGAAAAATGGCAAAAGAAAAGCAGTGAAAAAGGAGGACAAAATACAGCAAAAGATGGGACAAAGTGCTGATAAAGACTGCATTAAAGAGGTGTAAAAGACTTTAAAAACTGTGTAAAACATGGAGAAAACAGCCCAAAAGGAGCAGAAAAATGGCTAACGAAAAGCAGTGAAAAAAGGAGGACAAAATACAGCAAAAGATGGGACAAAGTGCTGATAAAGACTGCATTAAAGAGGTGTAAAAGACTTTAAAAACTGTGTAAAACATGGAGAAAACAGCCCAAAAGGACCAGAAAAATGGCAAAAGAAAAGCAGTGAAAAAAGGAGGACAAAATACAGCCAAAGATGGGACAAAGTGCTGATAAAGACTGCATTAAATAGGTGTAAAAGACTTTAAAAAGTGTGTAAAACATGGAGAAAACAGCCCAAAAGGACCAGAAAAATGGCAAAAGAAAAGCAATGAAAAAAGGAGGACAAAATACAGCAAAAGATGGGACAAAGTGCTGATAAAGACTGTAAAAAAGAGGTGTAAAAGACTTTAAAAAGTGTGTAAAACATGGAGATAAAAGCCCAAAAGGACCAGAAAAATGGCAAAAGAAAAGCAGTGAAAAAAGGAGACAAAATACAGCAAAAGATGGGACAAAGTGCTGATAAAGACTGCATTAAAGAGGTGTAAAATACTTAAAAAACTATGTAAAACATGGAGAAAACAGCCCAAAAGGACCAGAAAAATGGCTAACGAAAAGCAGTGAAAAAAGGAGGACAAAATACAGCAAAAGATGGGACAAAGTGCTGATAAAGACTGCATTAAAGAGGTGTAAAAGACTTTAAAAACTGTGTAAAACATGGAGAAAACAGCCCAAAAGGAGCAGAAAAATGGCAAAAGAAAAGCAGTGAAAAAAGGAGAACAAAATACAGCCAAAGATGGGACAAAGTGCTGATAAAGACTGCATTAAATAGGTGTAAAAGACTTAAAAAACTGTGTAAAACATGGAGAAAACAGCCCAAAAGGACCAGAAAAAATGGCAAAAGAAAAGAAGTGAAAAAAGGAGGACAAAATACAGCAAAAGATGGAAGAAAGTGCTGATAAAGACTGCATTAAAGAGGTGTAAAAGACTTTAAAAACTGTGTAAAACATGGAGAAAACAGCCCAAAAGGAGCAGAAAAATGGCAAAAGAAAAGCAGTGAAAAAAGGAGGACAAAATACAGCAAAAGATGGGACAAAGTGCTGATAAAGACTGCATTAAAGAGGTGTAAAAGACTTTAAAAACTGTGTAAAACATGGAGAAAACAGCCCAAAAGGACCAGAAAAATGGCAAAAGAAAAGCAGTGAAAAAGGAGGACAAAATACAGCAAAAGATGGGACAAAGTGCTGATAAAGACTGCATTAAAGAGGTGTAAAAGACTTTAAAAACTGTGTAAAACATGGAGAAAACAGCCCAAAAGGAGCAGAAAAATGGCTAACGAAAAGCAGTGAAAAAAGGAGGACAAAATACAGCAAAAGATGGGACAAAGTGCTGATAAAGACTGCATTAAAGAGGTGTAAAAGACTTTAAAAACTGTGTAAAACATGGAGAAAACAGCCCAAAAGGACCAGAAAAATGGCAAAAGAAAAGCAGTGAAAAAAGGAGGACAAAATACAGCCAAAGATGGGACAAAGTGCTGATAAAGACTGCATTAAATAGGTGTAAAAGACTTTAAAAAGTGTGTAAAACATGGAGAAAACAGCCCAAAAGGACCAGAAAAATGGCAAAAGAAAAGCAATGAAAAAAGGAGGACAAAATACAGCAAAAGATGGGACAAAGTGCTGATAAAGACTGTAAAAAAGAGGTGTAAAATACTTAAAAAACTATGTAAAACATGGAGAAAACAGCCCAAAAGGACCAGAAAAATGGCTAACGAAAAGCAGTGAAAAAAGGAGGACAAAATACAGCAAAAGATGGGACAAAGTGCTGATAAAGACTGCATTAAAGAGGTGTAAAAGACTTTAAAAACTGTGTAAAATATGGAGAAAACAGCCCAAAAGGAGCAGAAAAATGGCAAAAGAAAAGCAGTGAAAAAAGGAGAACAAAATACAGCCAAAGATGGGACAAAGTGCTGATAAAGACTGCATTAAATAGGTGTAAAAGACTTAAAAAACTGTGTAAAACATGGAGAAAACAGCCCAAAAGGACCAGAAAAAATGGCAAAAGAAAAGAAGTGAAAAAAGGAGGACAAAATACAGCAAAAGATGGAAGAAAGTGCTGATAAAGACTGCATTAAAGAGGTGTAAAATACTTAAAAAACTGTGTAAAACATGGAGAAAACAGCCCAAAAGGAGCAGAAAAATGGCAAAAGAAAAGCAGTGAAAAAAGGAGGACAAAATACAGCAAAAGATGGGACAAAGTGCTGATAAAGACTGCATTAAAGAGGTGTAAAAGCCTTTAAAAAGTGTGTAAAACATGGAGAAAACAGCCCAAAAGGACCAGAAAAAATGGCAAAAGAAAAGAAGTGAAAAAAGGAGGACAAAATACAGCAAAAGATGGAAGAAAGTGCTGATAAAGACTGCATTAAAGAGGTGTAAAATACTTAAAAAACTGTGTAAAACATGGAGAAAACAGCCCAAAAGGAGCAGAAAAATGGCAAAAGAAAAGCAGTGAAAAAAGGAGGACAAAATACAGCAAAAGATGGGACAAAGTGCTGATAAAGTCTGCATTAAAGAGGTGTAAAAGCCTTTAAAAATGGTGTAAAATATGGAGAAAACAGCCCAAAAGGACCAGAAAAATGGCAAAAGAAAAGCAGTGAAAAAGGAGGAAAAAATACAGCAAAAGATGGGACAAAGTGCTGATAAAGACTGCATTAAAGAGGTGTAAAAGACTTTAAAAAGTGTGTAAAACATGGAGATAAAAGCCCAAAAGGACCAGAAAAAATGGCAAAAGAAAAGAAGTGAAAAAAGGAGACAAAATACAGCAAAAGATGGAAGAAAGTGCTGATAAAGACTGCATTAAAGAGGTGTAAAATACTTAAAAAACTGTGTAAAACATGGAGAAAACAGCCCAAAAGGACAAGAAAAATGGCAAAAGAAAAGCAGTGAAAAAAGGAGACAAAATACAGCAAAAGATGGGACAAAGTGCTGATAAAGACTGTAAAAAAGAGGTGTAAAAGACTTTAAAAAGTGTGTAAAACATGGAGATAAAAGCCCAAAAGGACCAGAAAAATGGCAAAAGAAAAGCAGTGAAAAAAGGAGACAAAATACAGCAAAAGATGGGACAAAGTGCTGATAAAGACTGCATTAAAGAGGTGTAAAATACTTAAAAAACTATGTAAAACATGGAGAAAACAGCCCAAAAGGACCAGAAAAATGGCTAACGAAAAGCAGTGAAAAAAGGAGGACAAAATACAGCAAAAGATGGGACAAAGTGCTGATAAAGACTGCATTAAAGAGGTGTAAAAGACTTTAAAAACTGTGTAAAATATGGAGAAAACAGCCCAAAAGGAGCAGAAAAATGGCAAAAGAAAAGCAGTGAAAAAAGGAGAACAAAATACAGCCAAAGATGGGACAAAGTGCTGATAAAGACTGCATTAAATAGGTGTAAAAGACTTAAAAAACTGTGTAAAACATGGAGAAAACAGCCCAAAAGGACCAGAAAAAATGGCAAAAGAAAAGAAGTGAAAAAAGGAGGACAAAATACAGCAAAAGATGGAAGAAAGTGCTGATAAAGACTGCATTAAAGAGGTGTAAAATACTTAAAAAACTGTGTAAAACATGGAGAAAACAGCCCAAAAGGAGCAGAAAAATGGCAAAAGAAAAGCAGTGAAAAAAGGAGGACAAAATACAGCAAAAGATGGGACAAAGTGCTGATAAAGACTGCATTAAAGAGGTGTAAAAGCCTTTAAAAAGTGTGTAAAACATGGAGAAAACAGCCCAAAAGGACCAGAAAAAATGGCAAAAGAAAAGAAGTGAAAAAAGGAGGACAAAATACAGCAAAAGATGGAAGAAAGTGCTGATAAAGACTGCATTAAAGAGGTGTAAAATACTTAAAAAACTGTGTAAAACATGGAGAAAACAGCCCAAAAGGAGCAGAAAAATGGCAAAAGAAAAGCAGTGAAAAAAGGAGGACAAAATACAGCAAAAGATGGGACAAAGTGCTGATAAAGACTGCATTAAAGAGGTGTAAAAGCCTTTAAAAATGGTGTAAAATATGGAGAAAACAGCCCAAAAGGACCAGAAAAATGGCAAAAGAAAAGCAGTGAAAAAGGAGGAAAAAATACAGCAAAAGATGGGACAAAGTGCTGATAAAGACTGCATTAAAGAGGTGTAAAAGACTTTAAAAAGTGTGTAAAACATGGAGATAAAAGCCCAAAAGGACCAGAA
Source organism: Leuresthes tenuis (assembly GCF_036924035.1). Taxonomy (NCBI): domain Eukaryota; kingdom Metazoa; phylum Chordata; class Actinopteri; order Atheriniformes; family Atherinopsidae; genus Leuresthes; species Leuresthes tenuis. The sequence continues at coordinate 1,874,884 of NW_027325377.1, read as the reverse complement.
AAAATGGCAAAAGAAAAGAAGTGAAAAAAGGAGACAAAATACAGCAAAAGATGGGACAAAGTGCTGATAAAGACTGCATTAAAGAGGTGTAAAATACTTAAAAGACTATGTAAAACATGGAGAAAACAGCCCAAAAGGAGCAGAAAAATGGCAAAAGAAAAGCAGTGAAAAAAGGAGAACAAAATACAGCCAAAGATGGGACAAAGTGCTGATAAAGACTGCATTAAATAGGTGTAAAAGACTTTAAAAAGTGTGTAAAACATGGAGAAAACAGCCCAAAAGGACCACAAAAAATGGCAAAAGAAAAGAAGTGAAAAAAGGAGGACAAAATACAGCAAAAGATGGAAGAAAGTGCTGATAAAGACTGCATTAAAGAGGTGTAAAAGACTTAAAAAACTGTGTAAAACATGGAGAAAACAGCCCAAAAGGAGCAGAAAAATGGCTAACGAAAAGCAGTGAAAAAAGGAGGACAAAATACAGCAAAAGATGGGACAAAGTGCTGATAAAGACTGCATTAAAGAGGTGTAAAAGACTTTAAAAACTGTGTAAAATATGGAGAAAACAGCCCAAAAGGAGCAGAAAAATGGCAAAAGAAAAGCAGTGAAAAAAGGAGAACAAAATACAGCCAAAGATGGGACAAAGTGCTGATAAAGACTGCATTAAATAGGTGTAAAAGACTTAAAAAACTGTGTAAAACATGGAGAAAACAGCCCAAAAGGACCAGAAAAAATGGCAAAAGAAAAGAAGTGAAAAAAGGAGGACAAAATACAGCAAAAGATGGAAGAAAGTGCTGATAAAGACTGCATTAAAGAGGTGTAAAATACTTAAAAAACTGTGTAAAACATGGAGAAAACAGCCCAAAAGGAGCAGAAAAATGGCAAAAGAAAAGCAGTGAAAAAAGGAGGACAAAATACAGCAAAAGATGGGACAAAGTGCTGATAAAGACTGCATTAAAGAGGTGTAAAAGCCTTTAAAAATGGTGTAAAATATGGAGAAAACAGCCCAAAAGGACCAGAAAAATGGCAAAAGAAAAGAAGTGAAAAAAGGAGACAAAATACAGCAAAAGATGGAAGAAAGTGCTGATAAAGACTGCATTAAAGAGGTGTAAAATACTTAAAAAACTGTGTAAAACATGGAGAAAACAGCCCAAAAGGAGCAGAAAAATGGCAAAAGAAAAGCAGTGAAAAAAGGAGGACAAAATACAGCAAAAGATGGGACAAAGTGCTGATAAAGACTGCATTAAAGAGGTGTAAAAGCCTTTAAAAATGGTGTAAAATATGGAGAAAACAGCCCAAAAGGACCAGAAAAATGGCAAAAGAAAAGCAGTGAAAAAGGAGGAAAAAATACAGCAAAAGATGGGACAAAGTGCTGATAAAGACTGCATTAAAGAGGTGTAAAAGACTTTAAAAAGTGTGTAAAACATGGAGATAAAAGCCCAAAAGGACCAGAAAAAATGGCAAAAGAAAAGAAGTGAAAAAAGGAGACAAAATACAGCAAAAGATGGAAGAAAGTGCTGATAAAGACTGCATTAAAGAGGTGTAAAATACTTAAAAAACTGTGTAAAACATGGAGAAAACAGCCCAAAAGGACAAGAAAAATGGCAAAAGAAAAGCAGTGAAAAAAGGAGACAAAATACAGCAAAAGATGGGACAAAGTGCTGATAAAGACTGTAAAAAAGAGGTGTAAAAGACTTTAAAAAGTGTGTAAAACATGGAGATAAAAGCCCAAAAGGACCAGAAAAATGGCAAAAGAAAAGCAGTGAAAAAAGGAGACAAAATACAGCAAAAGATGGGACAAAGTGCTGATAAAGACTGCATTAAAGAGGTGTAAAAGCCTTTAAAAATGGTGTAAAATATGGAGAAAACAGCCCAAAAGGACCAGAAAAATGGCAAAAGAAAAGCAGTGAAAAAGGAGGAAAAAATACAGCAAAAGATGGGACAAAGTGCTGATAAAGACTGCATTAAAGAGGTGTAAAAGACTTTAAAAAGTGTGTAAAACATGGAGATAAAAGCCCAAAAGGACCAGAAAAAATGGCAAAAGAAAAGAAGTGAAAAAAGGAGACAAAATACAGCAAAAGATGGGACAAAGTGCTGATAAAGACTGCATTAAAGAGGTGTAAAATACTTAAAAGACTATGTAAAACATGGAGAAAACAGCCCAAAAGGAGCAGAAAAATGGCAAAAGAAAAGCAGTGAAAAAAGGAGAACAAAATACAGCCAACGATGGGACAAAGTGCTGATAAAGACTGCATTAAATAGGTGTAAAAGACTTTAAAAAGTGTGTAAAACATGGAGAAAACAGCCCAAAAGGACCACAAAAAATGGCAAAAGAAAAGAAGTGAAAAAAGGAGGACAAAATACAGCAAAAGATGGAAGAAAGTGCTGATAAAGACTGCATTAAAGAGGTGTAAAAGACTTAAAAAAACTGTGTAAAACATGGAGAAAACAGCCCAAAAGGAGCAGAAAAATGGCAAAAGAAAAGCAGTGAAAAAAGGAGAACAAAATACAGCCAAAGATGGGACAAAGTGCTGATAAAGACTGCATTAAATAGGTGTAAAAGACTTTAAAAAGTGTGTAAAACATGGAGAAAACAGCCCAAAAGGACCAGAAAAAATGGCAAAAGAAAAGAAGTGAAAAAAGGAGGACAAAATACAGCAAAAGATGGAAGAAAGTGCTGATAAAGACTGCATTAAAGAGGTGTAAAATACTTAAAAAACTGTGTAAAACATGGAGAAAACAGCCCAAAAGGAGCAGAAAAATGGCAAAAGAAAAGCAGTGAAAAAAGGAGACAAAATACAGCAAAAGATGGGACAAAGTGCTGATAAAGACTGCATTAAAGAGGTGTAAAATCCTTTAAAAACGGTGTAAAATATGGAGAAAACAGCCCAAAAGGACCAGAAAAATGGCAAAAGATAAGCAGTGAGAAAGGAGGACAAAATACAGCAAAAGATGGGACAAAGTGCTGATAAAGACTGTAAAAAAGAGGTGTAAAAGACTTTAAAAAGTGTGTAAAACATGGAGAAAACAGCCCAAAAGGACCAGAAAAATGGCAAAAGAAAAGAAGTGAAAAAAGGAGGATAAAATACAGCAAAAGATGGGACAAAGTGCTGATAAAGACTGTAAAAAAGAGGTGTAAAAGACTTTAAAAACTGTGTAAAACATGGAGAAAACAGCCCAAAAGGACCAGAAAAATGGCAAAAGAAAAGCAGTGAAAAAAGGAGAATAAAATACAGCAAAAGATGGGACAAAGTGCTGATAAAGACTGCATTAAAGAGGTGTAAAAGACTTTAAAAACTGTGTAAAACATGGAGAAAACAGCCCAAAAGGACCAGAAAAATGGCAAAAGAAAAGCAGTGAAAAAAGGAGGACAAAATACAGCAAAAGATGGGACAAAGTGCTGATAAAGACTGCATTAAAGAGGTGTAAAAGCCTTTAAAAACGGTGTAAAATATGGAGAAAACAGCCCAAAAGGACCAGAAAAATGGCAAAAGAAAAGCAGTGAAAAAAGGAGGAGAAAATACAGCAAAAGATGGGACAAAGTGCTGATAAAGACTGTAAAAAAGAGGTGTAAAAGACTTTAAAAAGTGTGTAAAACATGGAGAAAACAGCCCAAAAGGACCAGAAAAATGGCAAAAGAAAAGAAGTGAAAAAAGGAGGATAAAATACAGCAAAAGATGGGACAAAGTGCTGATAAAGACTGTAAAAAAGAGGTGTAAAAGACTTTAAAAACTGTGTAAAACATGGAGAAAACAGCCCAAAAGGACCAGAAAAATGGCAAAAGAAAAGAAGTGAAAAAAGGAGAATAAAATACAGCAAAAGATGGGACAAAGTGCTGATAAAGACTGTAAAAAAGAGGTGTAAAAGACTTTAAAAACTGTGTAAAACATGGAGAAAACAGCCCAAAAGGACCAGAAAAATGGCAAAAGAAAAGAAGTGAAAAAAGGAGGATAAAATACAGCAAAAGATGGGACAAAGTGCTGATAAAGACTGTAAAAAAGAGGTGTAAAAGACTTTAAAAACTGTGTAAAACATGGAGAAAACAGCCCAAAAGGACCAGAAAAATGGCAAAAGAAAAGAAGTGAAAAAAGGAGGATAAAATACAGCAAATGATGGGACAAAGTGCTGATAAAGACTGTAAAAAAGAGGTGTAAAAGACTTTAAAAACTGTGTAAAACATGGAGAAAACAGCCCAAAAGGACCAGAAAAATGGCAAAAGAAAAGCAGTGAAAAAAGGAGAACAAAATACAGCCAAAGATGGGACAAAGTGCTGATAAAGACTGCATTAAAGAGGTGTAAAAGACTTTAAAAACTGTGTAAAACATGGAGAAAACAGCCCAAAAGGACCAGAAAAATGGCAAAAGAAAAGCAGTGAAAAAAGGAGGACAAAATACAGCAAAAGATGGGACAAAGTGCTGATAAAGACTGCATTAAAGAGGTGTAAAAGCCTTTAAAAACGGTGTAAAATATGGAGAAAACAGCCCAAAAGGACCAGAAAAATGGTAAAAGAAAAGCAGTGAAAAAAGGAGGACAAAATACAGCAAAAGATGGGACAAAGTGCTGATAAAGACTGCATTAAAGAGGTGTAAAAGACTTTAAAAACTGTGTAAAACATGGAGAAAATAGCCCAAAAGGACCAGAAAATGGCAAAAGAAAAGCAGTGAAAAAAGGAGGACAAAATACAGCAAAAGATGGGACAAAGTGCTGATAAAGACTGCATTAAATAGGTGTAAAAGACTTAAAAAACTATGTAAAACATGGAGAAAACAGCCCAAAAGGACCAGAAAAATGGCAAAAGAAAAGAAGTGAAAAAAGGAGGACAAAATACAGCAAAAGATGGGACAAAGTGCTGATAAAGACTGCATTAAAGAGGTGTAAAAGACTTTAAAAACTGTGTAAAATATGGAGAAACTCAGTTCAAACGGTGGAATGTAAAAACAGGAGGAAAATGGTGCCAAAGATGAAATAAAATAGCTTTTTATTATGAAGGTAAGACAAAGTAAAACAATGTGCAAAACATGGAAAAATGGTGCAAAATGTGCAGATTCTAAACATCAAGATAGAACCAACAGAATAACAGAATAAAAGGGATTAAAAACCGTCAAAGATCAAACAAAAAGGATTAAAATGAAGAAAATAAACTCTGAGATCTTTAAAAAGTGGTTCTGATTCTGTTCATATGAACCAGGATTCAGTAGATTCCTGCTGTGGGGTGAGGGGTGAGGAGGGTGAGGAGCTGCTGGGACATTAAAACGAGTCTTTTGTTGAACATCTGATAAAAACCGAGGCAGGAGACGAGGTTCTGACCGCCGTCTCGATCCGGCGATAAACACAAAGATGACAACGAGTCGATGAAGGGCGGCGCTCATTAGGAGGATAAATTTAGCTGAGATGAAGAGCGCCGCTCGTTTGGGGAGGAAGGCTCTGTCAGCGGGACGCACTGATGGACCCCCCCCCCGCCCTCAGAGTGACCCGGGGCTGGTTCCAGGGAAACCTGAGAGGAAGTTTCACTTCGGACAGTTTGTTCTGTTTCAGTCAGTGAGCTGCCCGAAAACTTCTTCTGTCCAGAGTTAACAGCAGGGGTGAGGAGGCAGGGGTGAGACTGGGCAGCAGGGGTGAGACTGGGCTGCAGGGGTGAGGCTGCAGGGGTGAGACTGGGCAGCAGGGGTGAGGCTGGGCGGCAGCAGGGGTGAGACTGGGCTGCAGCAGGGGTGAGGCTGGGCGGCAGCAGGGGTGAGGCTGGGCGGCAGCAGGGGTGAGACTGGGCTGCAGCAGGGGTGAGACTGGGCGGCAGCAGGGGTGAGGCAGCAGGTGTGAGACTGGACTGCAGCAGGGGTGAGACTGGACTGCAGCAGGGGTGAGACTGGGCGGCAGCAGGGGTGAGACTGGACTGCAGCAGGGGTGAGGCAGCAGGGGTGAGACTGGGCTGCAGCAGGGGTGAGGCTGGGCGGCAGCAGGGGTGAGACTGGGCTGCAGCAGGGGTGAGGCTGGGCGGCAGCAGGGGTGAGACTGGGCTGCAGCAGGGGTGAGGCTGGGCGGCAGCAGGGGTGAGGCAGCAGGTGTGAGACTGGACTGCAGCAGGGGTGAGACTGGACTGCAGCAGGGGTGAGGCAGCAGGGGTGAGGCAGCAGGGGTGAGGCTGGGCGGCAGCAGGGGTGAGGCAGCAGGTGTGAGACTGGGCAGCAGGGGTGAGACTGGGCGGCAGCAGGGGTGAGGCAGCAGGGGTGAGACTGGACTGCAGCAGGGGTGAGGCTGCAGGGGTGAGGCTGTTTCTTATATCTCAGTTTCTGAATGTTTCGGGTCCAAAACAGAAACAAAGAAACTTTCTGAGCTTCTCTGAGAGCTTAAACCTTTCCAGGTTAACCAGCACAGCTTTGTCCCCGTTGTTGTTTTTATTCTCTGAGAAGTTAAAGTCGGGCTGATCTTTGCGTTGTTTCCGCGCCTCCTGACCTCTGACCTCTGACCCCGGGCCTGTCCTGCCGGCCGATCCGCTCTACGTGCAGCTCGCCGTGCTCTCAGCAGGGCGTGTGACCTCAGCTGTCATCAGACGCCTCGCTAACGAGCAGAAATGACTAAAAATAGACTTCTTATCATCAACCAATCAGATGCCACTGTTTACCATGATGTCATCCCCACAGACGGGTATTAATACATCTGGACTGTAAACAACCCGCTGACACAACTTCCTCCAGGACACCAGGAGGGTTTTCTGCCCTCGGTGGCGTCTGCAGGTGAGCGCAGACAGGTGGCGACAGGAAGCGGACGCCTGGACTTTTTAAGGATGGAAGAGAGCTGCTGAAAGATTGATGCGCCTCAGTTTGATGTGGAGCAACAACACGAAGCTCTGATGTGTTTTCAGTGTCGCTGAGAGGAAACAGGAAGAGAGAGTAGCTGCAGAATATTACAGCGTTGGGCTACATGAGGGGATTCAGCCCCGGAAACTAAAATCTGGGGTGAAAACATGGTTTCTGCGAAAGAAAATGTGAAGAGATCTGAAATAAGACCACAGGAGTGGCTGTAGTTGGACTTTCACTCACTGAATCTGCATTTTGGATCGTTTCTACACACTTTAGGTTTAGTTTTTCCCCAGAATGTTCAGGTTTGAATGTAAATTAAACCACCTTCGTGCTCATATTCCTCCTCACAAACACAATTTATACACCAAAACGTAAATATTGCTCCTCACAAACACAATTTATTCACCAAAACGTAAATATTCCTCAAAAAAAAAATATTTATACACCAAAACGTAAATATTCCTCCTCACAAACACAATTTATACACCAAAACGTAAATATTCCTCCTCACAAACACAATTTATACACCAAAACGTAAATATTCCTCCAAAAAAAAACTATTTATTCACCGAAACGTAAATATTCCTCAAAAAAAAAATATTTATACACCAAAACGTAAATATTCCTCCTCACAAACACAATTTATACACCAAAACGTAAATATTCCTCCTCACAAACACAATTTATACACCAAAACGTAAATATTCCTCCAAAAAAAAAACTATTTATACACCAAAACGTAAATATTCCTACAAAAAAAAACTATTTATACACCAAAACGTAAATATTCCTCCTCACAAAAAAAACTTATACACCAAAACGTAAATATTCCTCCTCACAAACACAATTTATACACCAAAATGTAAATATTGCTCCTCACAAACACAATTTATTCACCAAAACGTAAATATTCCTCCTCACAAACACAATTTATACACCAAAACGTAAATATTCCTCAAAAAAAAAATATTTATACACCAAAACGTAAATATTCCTCCTCACAAACACAATTTATACACCAAAACGTAAATATTCCTCCAAAAAAAAAACTATTTATACACCAAAACGTAAATATTCCTACAAAAAAAAACTATTTATACACCAAAACGTAAATATTCCTCCTCACAAAAAAAACTTATACACCAAAACGTAAATATTCCTCCTCAAAAACACGATTTATACACCAAAACGTAAATATTCCTCCTCACAAACACAATTTATACACCAAAACGTAAATATTCCTCCTCACAAACGCAATTTATGCACCAAAACGTAAATATTCCTCCAAAAAAAAACTATTTATACACCAAAACGTAAATATTCCTACAAAAAAAAACTATTTATACACCAAAACGTAAATATTCCTCCTCACAAAAAAAACTTATACACCAAAACGTAAATATTCCTCCTCAAAAACACAATTTATACACCAAAACGTAAATATTCCTCCGCACAAATGCAATTTATGCACCAAAACGTAAATATTCCTCCTGACACACACAATTTATGCACCAAAACGTAAATATTCCTCCTCACAATCTCAATTTATACACCAAAACGTAAATATTCCTCCTCACAAACACAATTTATACACCAAAACGTAAATATTCCTCCTCACAAACGCAATTTATGCACCAAAACGTAAATATTCCTCCTCACAATCTCAATTTATACACCAAAACGTAAATATTCCTCCTCACAAACACGATTTATAAACCAAAACGTAAATATTCCTCCTCACAAACGCAATTTATACACCAAAACGTAAATATTCCTCCTCACAAACACAATTTATGCACCAAAACGTAAATATTCCTCCTCATAAACACAATTCATGCACCAAAACGTAAATATTCCTCCTCACACACACAATTTACGCACTAAAACGTAAATATTCCTCCTCACAAACACAATTTATGCACCAAAACGTAAATATTCCTCCTCACAAACACAATTTATCAACCAAAACGTAAATATTCCTCCTCACAAACACAATTTATGCACCAAAACGTAAATATTCCTCCAAAGAAACACAATTTATGCACCAAAACGTAAATATTCCTCCTCACAAACACAATTTATGCACCAAAACGTAAATATTCCTCCTCACAAACACAATTTATGCACCAAAACGTAAATATTCCTCCAAAGAAACACAATTTATGCACCAAAACGTAAATATTCCTCCTCACAATCTCAATTTATACACCAAAACGTAAATATTCCTCCTCACACACACAATTTATACACCAAAACGTAAATATTCCTCCAAGGAAACACAATTTATGCACCAAAACGTAAATATTCCTCCTCACAAACACGATTTATAAACCAAAACGTAAATATTCCTCCTCACACACACAATTTACGCACTAAAACGTAAATATTCCTCCTCACAAACACAATTTATGCACCAAAACGTAAATATTCCTCCTCACAAACACAATTTATGCACCAAAACGTAAATATTCCTCCTCACAAACACAATTTATCAACCAAAACGTAAATATTCCTCCTCACAAACACAATTTATGCACCAAAACGTAAATATTCCTCCAAAGAAACACAATTTATGCACCAAAACGTAAATATTCCTCCTCACAAACACAATTTATGCACCAAAACGTAAATATTCCTCCTCACAAATGCAATTTATGCACCAAAACGTCAGAATTTTTGTCTTCTTTCACTGCAATAAGCCTTAAAGTTTCACCCAAACTCCCGGTTCAGATTGGAGGTGAGGGCTCTCCTTAACCATCCATAAAAACTATAAAATTGGACTGACAGATTAATAAAAACACACCTGGGTGTCCAGAACAAGACGCTGCTGCTCACAGTTACAGAATCTTTTTGACACAACTCTTAGTTTTCACACAGCGAGTGTTCTGCCTCTGAATCACCATAGCAACCAGAGACTCTTATCAAACTTATCAAACAGGAGCATTAAGGTTCTGCAGAGCTCCGGGTTTAAGGGTCTGTTGAACCGGGCCGTGTTCAGTGACCTCGGCAGAAGAAAGACAAACAAGCTTGACTTTGACACCAAACATTTGTGGAAAGTTTCTCTTGAGATGAAAAGCGTGGATGTGCACGACGTGGCTCAGCACCGAGGGTGTGTTTCTGCCTCTGAGTGATCCAGGCTGATAACGTTGGGCCTGTCTCCTTCCAGCTAATCAACACGAGTCCTGGCAGACAAAACAAGAGGCCGGACAGATGCCGGCGTGCTGCTGCAGATCACAGAGCTCAGGGCAGTGGGTCCGGGCCGAGGATCCGGCCCCCCGCTGCTCTTCGGCACCTCATGAATGAACGAGTGTTTCGTGTGGAAAGTGTTATTCTACCCACATGCACGAGAGTTTCGAGGCTGCTACGGAAAAGTAATTGCAGCAATTACGTGTGTCAGAGTTTTCTCAGATCACAAAGTTTCCTCTGCTGGGAACACTTTGGACTTTATGTGGAACCAAACACACCTGACCAGGTGTTTAGTGCCTGAAAGCACCTTGAATCACCGCTCAGTCCACCCTGAAGCCCTCAGGTGAGGCATCTCAGCCTCAGATTTCGTGCTTTATCATTTATTTTTCATGGTTTCTGGTTGTTTATCTGAGTTTCTTATCACCTCCTCTTCCTCACGCCACACATGCTGACCTCTGACCCCAAAGCAGGTTAAAAATAAACCTAAGACATGTGAGCCGCAGCATCCGTCAGATGGAAACACACACAAAAATACAAAAATAAAGACACAAAACAACCAGAATGAGCCTGAAAATGACCAAAATGGGCTTAGAAACACAGAAAAACTGACAAAAGCTCAAGTAAATGAAAGAGCAGGAGCTCCATCTTCCCACTTCCGAGGTTCAGTGAATGCAGCATGATGCAAAGTCATGACTGGAGATGATGGTTCTGATGGTTCTGTCCCTGAAGGACTCATTTAGAGGCAGGTTTTCAGCTGCAGACACACATCTATGCTGTGGAGATGGCTCTCCAAGGTTATTAACAAGTTATAACAAGTTATTCTGCAACAAAACCTCGACTTTCGGACTGAACTGTCATCAGAATCTGAAACTGGTCCGTTGCTCAGCATGTTCACACCTTGTTTTATTAAAAAAACCTATAATTTAGGATGTCTGAGTCAGGAAAAGCCGTTGAGAACGCCATTAAAAGGACAAATCACCTTAATTGGAAGGTGGGTGCTGGTGCTGAAAGGCCCAATGGGCCTGAAATGAACATCTGGATCCTCCAACGGGCTAAAAGCTGCTGATTCAGCTGATTCTGGGCCATTTTTATAACTGATCCTGCAGCTGGGCAGCGGAAATATGTTTACATTTTACTCCTTTAATAAAAGTTCATCCATTGATCAATCCAACACTTTTTGTCCAATCAGCTGGAAAATTAAGGCCCATAAAAGACCCGAATTTAAAGGCTGATTCACGCAAACTTTAATGTAAATCATCATTAAACAAACTGGCGGTTTGGCAGATGACTTCCTTTATATGCTGCTGTCCAAAACATTTTTAATCTCTGTACGTTTTCATTCATTCATATCTGAAAAATGTCCCGACTGCAGGTTTTCCACCAGCCTGGATGAAGCTGAGCTGCACTGGAGTGTAAATATGGTTCAAACAAGGAGTCATTCTGCTGCAGAAAGCCTCCTCAGATTGGTTTACACCTGAACCACCACATGTGGCTCCTCTCTCTGCATCCACATATTGGCTTTGATTACTGTAATTGGCTCTGAGGCCCAGCAGAAACCAGCAGGACCAGTAAAAGTACCCACTCACTAAAGCTATTAACCCTGTCATAACGAGGAGTGGGGGGCGAGGGGTAAAGTGGCTTCCAATTAGCTGGGCGAAGAAAAGCGCAGCGGCCTCTTACCTCCATGTAAAAGGAAATAAAAGTGGAGAGGAGGAGGCACAAAAGAGCGTCTGTAGCAGGCTGCCGGCCAATGAAAACAGTTTGCTTCCAGCACAAATCAGAACCACATGCAGGTGGAGCACAAAGAGCCGTAATCACCAGGAGGTTCCACTTCCTGTCTGCTGATTGGGGGTTGGAGGGCACTGGGAACAGAAGCGGCCAATCAGGAGTCCCAGTGCCCACCGGTGAAGTGTTCGGTGGGAAATCTGGGAGAGAAAAGTTACGTTTTCAAAAGCACGAGGAGAGCTTTTAGGAAGGTGATTTTACAATAAAGCTCCTTATTCAGGGAAAACCATTTATTTTCCTTCTGTTCCTCAGGTAGCTCCTCACAATTCTCCTGGTTTAGTTCACTTTTGGTTTCTTTGTACCACCTTCATTTGCTTTATTTAAGGGCTGTTTCCCCCGTTGCTTCAGGGGTTCTGTTACTGATTACAGTCCCTGCCTCTTATTGGTCCGTATGGTCGTCTGCATTCATACCGGAACGTAGATTATGGGCAATAAACTGCCTTTTTTTCTATAAATAAAGTTGAAAAATACACTCAAAGAACCCATAAACCTGAGCAGGTTGTGTTCTGTCACACATCTGTTGTTTATCAGTCAAGAAAAACGAGAACTGTTGGCGTTTTCTTTAAGTTCACTCTGGATTAAAGTTGTAACAGGACATGTTTGAGTTAATTTACTCCATCTGACATCACGTGACCTGTGATGTCACCACTGGGCGTGTCCACATTGTGACATTGATCCTAAAATTATATAATTATCAATTCAGTTTCATTATTATCGTGCCAATCCTCAGCAAAGATATATGGAAGCCATTCAGTTCTATTGGAGCAAGTACTGAGTGATAGTGGGAAGAAACAACTCCATTTTAACAGGAAGAAACCTCTGGCAGTACCAGACTCAGTGAGGGCAGGTAAGGTGAAAGAGAAAAGACAGAAAAGGACAGGGTTTGTTTTTTTGTTGGACCAGTAACCGCTGACCAAAAGGCTTCAGCTCAGAGGTAAAAAATACATGTTTTGAAGCCAAAAGGCCTGGACCCAAAGCCTGGACCCAAAGACCTGGACCCAAAGCCTGGACCCAAAGCCTGGACCCAAAGACCTGGACCCAAAGACCTATACCCAAAGACCTGGACCCAAAGACCTATACCCAAAGCCTGGAGCCAAAGCTTGGACCCAAAGCTTGGACCCAAAGACCTATACCCAAAGACCTATACCCAAAGACCTATACCCAAAGACCTATACCCAAAGACCGGATCCAAAGTCCTGGACCCAAAGACCGGACCCAAAGACCTGGACCCAAAGACCTATACCCAAAGACCTATACCCAAAGACCGGATCCAAAGTCCTGGACCCAAAGACCGGACCCAAAGACCTGGACCCAAAGACCTATACCCAAAGACCGGACCCAAAGACCGGACCCAAAGACCGGACCCAAAGACCTGGACCCAAAGCCTGGACCCAAAGACCTGGACCCAAAGACCTATACCCAAAGACCTGGACCCAAAGACTGGACCCAAAGACCTATACCCAAAGCTTGGACCCAAAAACCTATACCCAAAGACCTATACCCAAAGACCTATACCCAAAGACCGGATCCAAAGTCCTGGACCCAAAGACCGGACCCAAAGACCTGGACCCAAAGACCTATACCCAAAGACCGGACCCAAAGACCGGACCCAAAGACCTGGACCCAAAGACCTATAACCAAAGCCAGGACCCAAAGACCTGGACCCAAAGACTGGACCCAAAGACCTATACCCAAATACTGGACCCAAAGATCTGGACCCAAAGATCTATACCCAAAGCCAGGACCCAAAGACCTGGACCCAAAGACTGGACCCAAAGACCTATACCCAAAGCCAGGACCCAAAGACCTATACCCAAAGACCGGACCCAAAGACCGGACCCAAAGACCTGGACCCAAAGACCTGGACCCAAAGACCTATACCCAAAGCCAGGACCCAAAGACCTGGACGCAAAGACTGGACCCAAAGCCTTGACCCAAAGCCTGGACCCAAAGATCTGGACCCAAATATCTATACCCAAAGCCAGGACCCAAAGACTGGACCCAAAGACCTATACCCAAAGCCTGGAGCCAAAGCTTGGACCTAAAGACCTATACCCAGAGACCAGACCCAAAGACCTGGACCCAAAACCTGGACCCAAAGTCTGGAGCCAAAGCTTGGACCCAAAGACCTATACCCAGAGACCAGACCCAAAGCCTAGACCCAAAGATCTGGACCCAAAGACCTATACCCAAAGCCAGGACCCAAAGACCTGGACCCAAAGACTGGACCCAAAGACCTATACCCAAAGCCTGGGGCCAAAGCTTGGACCCAAAGACCTATACCCAAAGACCTATACCCAGAGACCAGACCCAAAGACCTGGACCCAAAGCCCTGGACCCAAAACCTGGACCTAAAGACCTGGACCCAAAGCCCGGACCCAAAGATCTGGACCCAAAGACCTATACCCAAAGTCCGGACCCAAAGACCTATACCCAAAGACCTGGACCCAAAGACCTATACCCAAAGCCCGGACCCAAAGACCTATACCCAAAGCCAGGACCCAAAGACCTATACCCAAAGCCCGGACCCAAAGACCTATACCCAAAGACCAGACCCAAAGACCTGGACCCAAAGCCAGGACCCAAAGACCTATACCCAAAGCCAGGACCCAAAGACCTATACCCAAAGCCAGGACCCAAAGCCAGGACCCAAAGACCTATACCCAAAGCCAGGACCCAAAGACCTATATCCAAAGACCGGACCCAAAGATCTGGACCCAAAGCCAGGACCCAAAGACCTATACCCAAAGCTTGGACCCAAAGACCTATACCCAAAGACCAGACCCAAAGACCTGGACCCAAAGCCCTGGACCCAAAACCTGGACCCAAAGACCTGGACCCAAAGCCCGGACCCAAAGATCTGGACCCAAAGACCTATACCCAAAGTCCGGACCCAAAGACCTATACCCAAAGCCCGGACCCAAAGACCTGGACCCAAAGCCCGGACCCAAAGATCTGGACCCAAAGACCTATACCCAAAGTCCGGACCCAAAGACCTATACCCAAAGCCCAGACCCATAGACCTGGACCCAAAGACCTATACCCAAAGACCGGACCCAAAGACCTATACCCAAAGACCTGGACCCAAAGACCGGACCCAAAGCCTTGAAACAAAAATACTACATCCAGTATCCTGATTTAATGTCCTCAGCCCCAATTAGATTATTAGATCAGATTATAATTATTCAGTTTAGAGGCCGTAAAACCAGCAGATTTGACTGTTTGTATGTTTTATCCATCATATGTTTCAGTAATATCAGACAGTGGTGCACAGCATCGCTGTGACACAGAATGTTCTGTTTTATGATTAATAGTTGAATCTAAATCGTCAAATGAATCGACCCCAAAGCAAACTGTAATGGCAGCATGTTGGTGGCCTGGTTTAGTGAGTCTAAGTGAGAGTTCAGTGTGCCGGAGGAGTTTCCTCAGACATGATAAAAGGTCCAGAGGACGGCGACGGCGTGCAGGACCGGCGCTGAAGACAAGGAGGCGGCTGATGGGAAAAGCAGCGCCGGGTTTAGACTCGCTGTGGGACAGAAATGAGGAGGTGTGACAGTCCATCTGGGACACGTCGCCTCACACTTACTTACCCAGAGGCTGCAGAGCGCCCTGCTGGTCTGACTACCTGTCCATGTGTTCACATATGAGATGGGAGGAGGGCGCTGGCTCCCGACTGTCTGCGAGGCGCATAGGAACTTCAGGGAAAAGAGGCAAAGATCCGGATTAAAGAGCAGATAACCGATAAGTCTGCAGAGGACGTCCAGAGCATCGTCTTACATGAAAAACCGTTTAGGAGCTGATATTCAAACACAAACAAGCTAAATACAACAAATAAAATGACTTTCCTTCACCAGAAAACGATTAAAATGATAAACTGAGTGGCAGCTATCTTCAGATCAGGGTGACTCATCAGTCCCAGACCAAAGGTGAGTCTCATTCTGATTCTCAGTTTTTTATCACCCAAAGAGGAACTCACAGGATCCTCTTCTTCATCTTCTTGTGTATCGACCACCTGGCCTTTAGTCTGAGTTTTTATCCCAGTTAGAGCCGAGGACAGACACAGTCATTGTAGAAATATTAACTTTAATTCTGTATTATAGTGACATAAAAAGCTCTAAATGACCCACGCTGGCTTTAAACCTTCCTCTGAGAACAGCCTGGATGCTCTTTCTCAGCAGTTTTTCCCAGAAGCAGCTGAAACGTGGACTCTGAGATGAGCTGGAGTCCAGAGAACAGTCTGACTCTGAGGAATATTTCCTGAACTTATTGATGATTCTCTGATGGAGTTTGGCACAAAGCGGTGAGCCACGACCCGTCCTTGTTGGGGAGTCTGAACCTTTGGTGGAAGCTGCTTTTATACCCAATCCTGACACCCTCACCTGGCAGCAGGTAACCTGCTGTGTTGCTCCTCCTCATGCATGTGCTGGGTGTTGTTCTGCTGTCTTACACACAATGGGTGCCTCATTATGGGATTTTTCACATAATTTCTACAAGTATTTATTGGCACAAGCACTCGTATAAATCCAAGGATAATTACCCTCAGATAAGGAGCTGAACCCAACTGTAGCTGTAATCCAGTTAATCTCATCATGTGGACCCTAAACTCACAACAATATGAAATTAGATAAATTTTACACATGACTCGAGCTCGTGGAAGAACGACAGCATTGAGGTCTTAAGGCGAATTTAAGAGCAAGATGCAAATATGTTTAAAGTGGGTTGAGTTTCTGCTTCACTTGGGCCAGACTGTACATTAGCAGTTAGCTGTAAGCTAGCAGTTAGCAGTTAGCTGTAAGCTAGCAGTTAGCTTTAAGTTAGCAGTTAGCTGTAAATCAGCATTTAGCTGTAAGTCAGCAGTTAGCTGTAAGTTACATGCTAGCTGTAAATCAGCATTTAGCTGTAAGTCAGCAGTTAGCTGTAAGTTAGCAGTTAGCTGTAAGTTAGATGCTAGCTGTAAGTTAGCAGTTAGCTGTAAGTTAGCAGTTAGCTATAAGTCAGCAGTTATCTATAAGTTAGCAGTTAGGTATAAGTTAGCAGCAGATGCTAGCAAACAATGCTTTCTCATAAACACTCAGTGAGGTTACATGATCGGATCGGATTAATGGCTAAATTACAATAAGACTGAGTTATTCAGCTCATGTAACAAGCTTTTAATCCGACAAGAAACGGATCTTGATTGAATTAAGGATTGGATCCAGCGATCCACTGTCGTTTTCCCGCGATCGTCACCCGGAAGTGGAAGGAGACGATATTCCTGTTGTTGCCGTCAGAAAGAAAGAAACAACGCGATGGAGAATGCGCCGTTGTGCATCTCTGTGCCATAACCAGCTCATCACAGATGGAGAGGGACGCAGCTTCATCTCGCTCTGCGTTCGCCATATTTCTGAATGCCTGAGTTTGTTGTTGTTGGGGGTGAAGACGTCAACAGGAAGTGGCTCTATTAGCGATAGCTGAAATGGGTACAGCGCCACCTATCGTACCGGGGTATGACATGCTTTGTGCCAGTGATTCCATTCATTCACCGCCATATATCCAAGGATAATTACCCTCAGATAAGGAGCAGAACCCAACTGTAGCTGTAATCCAGTTAATCTCATCATGTGGACCCTAAACTCACAACAATATGAAATTAGATAAATTTTACACATGACTCGAGCTCGTGGAAGAACGACAGCATTGAGGTTTTAAGGAGAATTTAAGAGCAAGATGCAAATATGTTGAAAGTGGGTTGAGTTTCTGCTTGACTTGGGCCAGACTGTACATTAGAACAGCCCGACTCTGCTGAGCTGTGATGGACTGACGCTTCAGACTAAACGATGACAGCTGCAGCGAAACTCTGAGATATCTGGGTGAAAGCCGCCGTCACTCAGCAGCAGTCGGGTCGACCCTCTTCTCGGGTCGCCGCTGACTGAAACTGGACCCGGTCTGGAACGGCTGAAGTGCTGTCATGAAAGCCGAGCTCTTAATTTTAACAGTACAAAAAAGCAATAAAGCGGAGCATTAATCCAGCCCCGGGCCTCCTCTTCACCTCGCTCTGTTCTTCTTCTCTGGCCCGTGCAGCCAGCGATGGTTTTTCCAGTGTTAAACGGCGGCCAGCAGCACTTTGATCGCGCTCATCTGCGCGTGTCCCAGTCTGCCCACACTTTCCCTGCAGCCGGCCAACCTCAAACGGCTCCGTGGAGAGCGTTCAGTGACTGAACCCAGATGAGGTGAGGGACTCCTCTAAGCCGCCCGGGGCTCCAGCATTCATCCCAAATGCTTTTATCAGCTGCTAAATGGGATTCCTCCGCCCGGCCAAATGACCTAATATACTGTGTGGAGCTGATGGAGAGGCTCTGTTTACTGTACGAATGTTCTCAGCTGGATGAAAAACGCAGTGGGAGATTTTATTGGTCCTGCTGGACAGATCGTCTTTTCCATCACAGAGTGAAGCTGAACCACTTTGAGTTTTTGGTCTGCAGCTCCGAATGTCTGGAGTTTGGCGTTGTTAAAGGAGACAAACAGGAAGACAGACGTTGCACAGGCAGGGCAGGGCATCCCATCCTCAGATGGGCTCCTGTCTCCTCCTTAATGAAGGGATGAAAACAGAAATAAGTTGTTTTAACTCAGTTTATTCACTGTCTCTGTCCTGTGGTGCAGGGGGATAATCTGCCTTTAGAATATGAGGCAAACAGCAGCTTTAACTCAGTAACCAAAGCTTAAAACTACACTTTCTCACAACACCCAGAAACACATATGGAGAAAAGTCCCGTATCTGTATGACAGGAAGCAGCAAGTGTCCGAATTATTCGTGCACCTCACATCCGGGAAGTATTTTCAGAGCACAAACGTCGCCAAACTGCAAGCAAAAGCAAAAACTAAATGGAAAGTTGAACTTTTCTTTGATGAATTGAACTACAGTCTCTTGGTTGAACCCCATCTTTCCTCTCTTTTCTCCCAAATTCTTTCTTCAAGCACCAAAATAAAAAAAAATATTGACTTGATATTAGAGGCCAGTAGAGGCAGTGTGGGGCCAAATAGGACTGGAAGGAAAAACGGTAAAAACGGTGAGAAGTTATGAGGACAAACTTTCAAAGAAACTCTGAAATTAACTGAATGCTAACAGTGTTACAGTGGAAGCAAACACTGCTAACAGTGCTACAATGAGGACAAACACTGCTAACAGTGCTAACAGTGTTAGCTAAAAGTGTTACAGTGGAAGCTAACACTGCTAACAGTGTTAGCTAAAAGTGTTACAGTGGACGCAAACACTGCAAACTAAAATAAACTAAAATAAGTAAAATAAAAAAAATATTGACTTGATATTAGAGGCCAGTGGAGGCAGTGTGGGGCCAAATAGGACTGGAAGGAAAAACGGTAAAAACAGTGAGAAGTTATGAGGACAAACTTTCAAAGAAACTCTGAAATTACCTGAATGCTAACAGTGTTACAGTGGAAGCAAACACTGCTAACAGTGTTACAGTGGAAGCAAACACTGCTAACAGTGTTACAGCGGAAGCAAACACTGCTAACAGTGTTAGCTAACAGTGTTACAGCGGAAGCAAACACTGCTAACAGTGTTACAGTGGAAGCAAACATTGCTAAGAGAGAGGACAAACATTGCTAACAGTGTTACAGTGGAAGCAAACACTGCTAACAGTGGAAGCAAACACTGCTAACAGTGTTACAGCGGAAGCAAACACTGCTAACAGTGTTAGCTAACAGTGTAACAGTGGAAGCAAACGCTGCTAACAGTGTTACAGCGGAAGCAAACACTGCTAACAGTGTTACAGTGGAAGCAAACATTGCTAACAGTGGAAGCAAACACTGCTAACAGTGTTACAGCGGAAGCAAACACTGCTAACAGTGGAAGCAAACACTGCTAACAGTGTTACAGCGGAAGCAAACACTGCTAACAGTGTTAGCTAACAGTGTAACAGCGGAAGCAAACGCTGCTAACAGTGTTACAGCGGAAGCAAACACCGCTAACAGTGTTAGCTGACAGTGTTACAGCGGAAGCAAACACTGCTAACTGCTTCTTGTTGCCCGTTGGTTTCTTTTGTTTAGTTCACTCCAGTTAGCCGAGCTTTATTGTCATCATTGCTTTGGTTGTTGTTCTATCCTCTGGTTCAGTTGTTTTTTCGTGTGTTTCTGTATTCTGGTTCAGTTCTGGTTCAGTTCTGGTATTTATTCAGTTTGTGTTAGGTTCAGATTCTGTTTACGTCCTGTTTAGTTTCTAGCTTTTGTTTGTCATTTCCTCAGCTTAGTGTGTTTAACTCTGTTTGTGTTCACCTGTGTTCCACATATGATCTGTTTAGCGTTAGCTTAGTACTTTCGGCCCTTGGTTGAGGTCCCCTCTTCCCATCATTGCCCCCAGATGTCCTCAGCTGTCTTGGTCTTGTCCCCTGGTCTCCATGGACACCTGTTTCCTGATACGAGGGATTCTCTTTGCTGTTTTGAGATAGTTCCTCAAAATAAAATTATATTATATCGTTAATGTGTTTAGTTTATATGAGCTACCAAGCAGTTGTGTCCCAGGACAAAAATAATGTAACAGAATGAACTTCTGCTAAAGTGTGTTGACTCAGCTGTTAAAGTGTTTGTTTTTACTTTCATTTGGTTCCTTTCTGCCAGTATTTCTGTCGTGAGCTTAATGCAGTTAAACAAGTTCAGCTACATTCATGTATTTGAAATACTACGAATACTTTGACACTTTCTGAGAAGCTAACTTCCAGAACTTCTTTGTCTTTACTTTCTTGGTCCATCTCTGCTGCTGTGAAGCTGAATGTAGGTGGCAGCCATTAACCCACACTGGACCTTTAACCCAAACCCAACAGAACTAACATTTTGATCTTAAAAGATGGACATATTTGAATTAAAAAACCAGAGCAGAGACTATTTGAACTTTCCCCTGAAGAGGAGGCTGTTTTAGTCTTTCATGTGGACGTAAAATACTTCTTCGACTCCTTCCTGCTCCCATCTTGTTTCACGCTGTCCTTGGTGTCACATTTGAACTCTGAGCGTATCTTGAGTGTCTGGACTCGACCAGTACCTGTGGAACATGGAAGTAGTGTGTTTCGGTGCAATCTGTTGGTTTCCTTAGCTCGGATATTATTATTTTTGAATTGGCTCCATATGAATTCATTGGATTATGATCACAATGAATTGAATTCCAATTGGCTTGAATTGGACTTTATTACTTAAGTGATGACAATTGTTGTAATCTGGCGCTTTATAAATAAAGTTGAATTGAATTGAATTGAATTGAATCTATTCGTTTGAGTTGTTACTGGAAACCTAATTCAACACGCTGCTCAGTGGTGACACCTGCTGGTAGAAACCACGAAGTGCAGCCAGATTTGAGCTGTTTCAGCCAATATTCCTGCATGGTTTGCATTCTTTTCTTATACCTGTCATATAAACGCTTAAAGAACTCTTTATTTCCTGCTCCCCAGAGGATATCTAAGTGTTCTGGAACAAAAACAGAGTTTACCGCTCTGTCCGTTGACCATGACCAACTGGGCTGAAAGACTCTGGTCTCTAAAGCGCCGCAGACTACCAACATGTTGGCCGCCTTGTCCTGAAAGCCTCAAATAAACAGCTGGGGTTCATTTTCTGTCCAAACACAAGCTTTTCTATCTGATGAGATTCACGAAAGGACCTCTGAGGGTCTGAGTTTCACAGATGATGAAGAGAAGTTTCGACACTCATTGCAAACATTAACAGATTTTGATGGTTGACCTTCAGCTCAGCTCTGCCCCCCCCACCTCCCAGATGCCTGGTCAAGCTTTCTAATTAATGTCAAAAGTCCCAGTAAACAATTAGTCTTTGTTTTCACACAGAAGAGGACGTAACACCTGCTTGACTCGCTTGGATGAGGCTGACATTTGGTGTTGGCTTCGTTCTGGACCAAAGCAGATTATTTATTGATGTAATGTTTCCTGCAGAAAGACTGATGTGATGTTTAAAATATGGTATAAAGTGAATTACAGCCCTTTGTTCCTGCCTGGCCCCCGCGCTGGAGCTTGTTTTTCTACAGAGCCGTGGATGCCGGAGATACCAGACAATCAGGAAAAGCTTGTGCTGAAACTGTTTTGGTTTTATTCCCTTTTTTAAATTAGTTTCATGTCTCACATCGACCTTGGGAATCATGTGTTTTCAGTTCTGTTATTCCTGATAGACTCCTCTCAGAACGAGCTGTAATAGCATCAATCCTCTGACTCTGAGTGTTCAGCTTCTGCTTTGTGGTGATTTTTAGAAGCAGAGCCTTAATGTCCAGGTATAAAAGTTTCCTCCATGTTGAGGCCAAAGCCTGAAATAAGTCTAAAGCTGACGTCTCAGAACACGATGAAACCCTGGTAGGTCCATCTGTGGTAGGTGTCATTTTTTAACTCCTGATGGACCCTCAGAACAGTTCAGACCCCCATCGGGACATTTTGGGGCGCTTCATTTGTAGACCAGCCTCTGCAGATCTCTGTTAAACACGCTTCAAAACAAAAAAAAACACAATTTTGTCTCTGAAAATCTGACTTATTATATATGACAAAAGATATGTGACCTACAAAGGCTGTCACCCCAAAGTTGGTGGAGATTTGTCAGCCTGAAACTCTTATTCCCTCCGGCAGGTGTTCCTGTGTTGAGCTCCAGCACATTTCTCTGAATTAAGTTTAAAATGTTTCCAATAAAAAACGCTTCAAAACAAAAAAAAAAACACAATTTAGTCTGAAAACCTGACCCCCATAACATAACATAACATAACATAACAAAACATAACATAACAAAACATAACATAACAAAACATAACATAACATAACAAAACATAACATAACATAACAAAACAAAACATAACAAAACATAACATAACATAACATAACAAAACATAACATAACATAACAAAACATAACATAACAAAACATAACATAACAAAACATAACATAACATAACATAACAAAACATAACATAACAGAACAAAACATAACATAACAAAACATAACATAACAAAACATAACATAACATAACAAAACATAACATAACATAACATAACAAAACATAACATAACAAAACATAACAAAACATAACATAACAAAACATAACATAACATAACAAAACATAACATAACATAACAAAACATAACAAAACATAACATAACATAACAAAACATAACATAACATAACAAAACATAACATAACAAAACATAACATAACATAACATAACAAAACATAACATAACAAAACATAACAAAACAAAACATAACAAAACATAACATAACAAAACATAACATAACATAACATAACAAAACATAACATAACAGAACAAAACATAACATAACAAAACATAACATAACATAACAAAACATAACATAACATAACATAACAAAACATAACATAACATAACATAACAAAACATAACATAACAAAACATAACAAAACATAACATAACATAACATAACATAACAAAACATAACATAACATAACAAAAATAACATAACAAAACATAACATAACAAAAACATAACATAACAAAACATAACAAAACATAACAAAACATAACAGAACAAAACATAACATAACAAAACATAACAAAACATAACATAACAAAACATAACATAACAAAACATAACAAAACATAACAAAACATAACAAAACATAACATAACAAAACATAACATAACATAACAAAACATAACATAACAGAACAAAACATAACATAACAAAACATAACATAACATAACATAACATAACAAAACATAACATAACATAACAAAACATAACATAACAAAACATAACATAACAAAACATAACAAAACATAGCATAGCATAACATAACAAAACATAACAAAACATAACATAACAAAACATAACATAACATAACAAAACATAACATAACATAACATAACAAAAAATAACATAACAAAACATAACAAAACATAACATAACATAACATAACAAAACATAACAAAACATAACATAACAAAACATAACATAACAAAACATAACATAACAAAACATAACATAACATAACAAAACATAACATAACATAACAAAACATAACATAACATAACAAAACATAACATAACATAACATAACAAAACATAACATAACAAAACATAACATAACAAAACATAACATAACAAAACATAACAAAACATAACATAACATAAAATAACATAAAATAACATAACAAAACATAACATAATATAACATAACAAAACATAACAAAACATAACAACAAAACATAACATAACAAAACATAACAAAACATAGCATAACATAACATAACAAAACATAACATAACAAAACATAACATAACATAACAAAATATAACAAAACATAACATAACATAACAAAACATAACATAACAAAACATAACATAACAAAACATAACAAAACATAACAAAACATAACATAACATAACAAAACATAACAAAACAAAAAATAACATAACATAACAAAACATAAAATAACAAAACATAACATAACAAAACATAACATAACAAAACATAACATAACATAACAAAACATAACATAACAAAACATAACATAACAAAACATAACATAACAAAACATAAAAAAATATAACAAAACATGACATAACATAACAAAACATAACATAACAAAACATAACATAACATAACAAAACATAACATAACAAAACATAACATAACATAACACAAAACATAACAAAACATAACAAAACATAACATAACAAAACATAACAAAACATAACAAAACAAAACATAACATAACATAACATAACAAAACAAAACATAACATAACAAAACATAACAAAACATAACATAACAAAACATAACATAACATAACATAACAAAACATAACATAACAAAACATAACATAACAAAACAAAACATAACATAACAAAACATAACATAACAAAACATAACATAACAAAACATAAAAAAATATAACAAAACATAACAAAACATAACATAACATAACAAAACATAACATAACAAAACATAACAAAACATAACATAACAAAACATAACATAACAAAACATAACAAAACATAACAAAACATAACATAACAAAACATAACAAAACAAAAAATAACATAACATAACAAAACCTAACATAACAAAATATAACAAAACATAACATAACAAAACAAAACATAACATAACATAACAGAACATAACATAACAAAACATAACATAACAAAACATAACATAACAAAACATAAAAAAATATAACAAAACATGACATAACATAACAAAACATAACATAACATAACAAAACATAACATAACATAACATAACAAAACATAACATAACAAAACATAACATAACAAAACATAACATAACAAAACAAAACATAACATAACATAACAAAACATAACATAACAAAACATAACATAACAAAACATAAAAAATATAACAAAACATAACATAACATAACAAAACATAACATAACATAACAAAACATAACATAACATAACATAACAAAACAAAACATAACAAAACATAACATAACAAAACAAAACATAACATAACATAACATAACAAAACATAACAAAACAAAACATAACATAACATAACAAAACATAACATAACAAAACATAACAAAACATAACAAAACATAACATAACAAAACATAACATAACAAAACATAACATAACAAAACATAACAAAACATAACAAAACATAACATAACAAAACATAACATAACAAAACATAACATAACAAAACATAACAAAACATAACATAACAAAACATAACATAACATAACAAAACATAACATAACAGAACAAAACATAACATAACAAAACATAACATAACAAAACATAACATAACAAAACATAACATAACATAACATAACAAAACATAACATAACATAACAAAACATAACATAACAAAACATAACATAACAAAACATAACAAAACATAGCATAGCATAACATAACAAAACATAACAAAACATAACATAACAAAACATAACATAACAAAACATAACATAACAAAACATAACAAAACATAACATAACAAAACATAACAAAACATAACAAAACATAACATAACATAACAAAACATAACATAACAAAACATAACATAACAAAACATAACATAACATAACAAAACATAACATAACATAACATAACAAAACATAACATAACATAACATAACATAACAAAACATAACATAACAAAACATAACATAACAAAACATAACATAACATAACATAACAAAACATAACAAAACATAACATAAAATAACATAAAATAACATAACAAAACATAACATAATATAACATAACAAAACATAACAAAACATAACATAACAAAACATAACATAACAAAACATAACAAAACATAGCATAGCATAACATAACATAACATAACAAAACATAACATAACAAAACATAACATAACATAACAAAACATAACAAAACATAACATAACAAAACATAACATAACAAAACATAACAAAACATAACATAACAAAACATAACAAAACATAACATAACAAAACATAACAAAACATAGCAAAACATAACATAACATAACAAAACAAAACAAAACATAACATAACATAAACATAACAAAACATAACAAAACATAACAAAACATAACAAAACATAACAAAACATAACATAACATAACATAATATAACATAACATAACATAACAAAACATAAGATAACATAAACATAACAAACATAAATTCGAAATTTGTGATGATCTTTTTTAAATGTCTTTCTTTTACATTTCTAAAGCTGCTCTCCTGAAGCTCAACCAAACAAACTCCTCCAGATTCCCTGAATGCTTTAATGATATTCTGCTCTGTAGAGGCAGAAATATGCAGATCCCTTCCAGTCTTTCTCTGAGGAACATCGTTTTAACACAAACTGGAGCTCCTCTGAACATCTTTGCTGCTCACAGACTGTCATGGAGGCTGCTTTAGGACCAGATCAGGGTCACAATCACCTACAATCACATCTAAATTTGTGTTTTCCATGTCATACCAACTTGTTGTTTGATGCTTTGTTCTGCTTCATGGACTGAGATATTTTTAGAGCTGGTTTTAGACAAACTTTAAACATGTAGTTTAAGGCCTTAAATTAGAATAAATTTGAAATTTGTGATGATCTTTTTTACATTTCTAAAGCTGCTCTCCTGAAGCTCCATGAACAGGATGCTAACACACCAACAATCAAGTTTTTCTCATTCCAGTAATGACGTTTAATGCCTGCTTTCTGCCCGGCCTGCAGAAATAACTCCTCCACGAAGGAGTCCGGGTCCTGATTTCGTTGAAATAATTAGCGTTAGCTCGCTGGAATGCAGCACTTATATAAGTCTGTGATTAGTTATACGTTCAACACTGAATGGAGCTCCATCCACCTCATGCTTTCCAGCTGTAAGGACACATCAAAACCCACTCATGGGTGGGTTTTTGGACGTCACTGCAACACAAATTCCCTGGATTGCATAACCGCTGCCATTCGTACATGCACTGAAGCTGCATCTGTGCACGGGTTTAATAGACCTTCCTCATGTCAGGGAGGATTAATTCAAGTAAATAATGCAGATTTTTTGCATCATGCAGTATAGGAGTGTAACTGTGTTACTTTCAGTGAATAAATGAGGCAGAAATAGAGTTTTTTATCAGTTCTCAGCAGCTTTAAAGTGAATATCTGGTCTGAGCTCCTTTATTCTCCAACACAGCCTGAAAGAAAAGAGGCTGATCAGGACTCTGGATCGGGACTCTGGATCGGGACTATGGGTCAGGACTATGGGTCGGGACTTGGAGTCAGGACTCTGGATCGGGACTCTGGATCGGGACTCTGGATCGGGACTATGGGTCGGGGCTATGGGTCGGGACTTGGAGTCAGGACTCTGGATCGGGGCTCTGGATCGGGACTCTGGATCGGGACTCTGGATCGGTACTCTGGATCGGTACTCTGGGTCGGGACTATGGGTCGGGACTATGGGTCGGGACTTGGAGTCAGGACTCTGGATCGGGACTCTGGGTCAGGACTCTGGGTCGGGACTCTGGGTCGGGGCTCTGGATCGGGACTATGGGTCGGGACTATGGGTCGGGACTCTGGGTCAGGACTCTGGGTCAGGACTATGGGTCAGGACTCTGGGTCTAGACTCTGGGTCAGGACTCTGGGTCAGGACTCTGGGTCTGGACTCTGGGTCAGGACTATGGGTCGGGACTCTGGGTCAGGATTATGGGTCAGGACTCTGGGTCTGGACTCTTGGTCAGGACTCTGGGTCAGGACTCTGGGTCTGGACTCTTGGTCTGGACTCTGGGTCAGGACTCTGGGTCAGGACTCTGGATCGGGACTCTGGGTCAGGACTCTGGGTCAGGACTCTGGATCGGGACTCTGGATCGGGACTCTGGGTCAGGACTCTGGGTCAGGACTCTGGGTCGGGACTCTGGATCGGGACTCTGGGTCAGGACTCTGGGTCAGGACTCCAGGTCTTAAAGTCAAAGTGGCTGTGGTCATGTAAGAGAGATTTTCAGGAGTCTCTGTTTCCATATTTATTCTCTGGAAGCAGGAACACTTGATCCGTGAAAAACATGTTCAGAACTGATTCTCAGAAACTGTTTCCATTGATTTTCTGAAAAAACGTCTGTAGTTAGCGTTAAAGATTGTTTTTAAATGTACTTCGACTACTTCAGAATCTGCATTAAAAGCTTCAATGAAACCCAAGTTTAGCGTCAGAAAAACGTTGAACTCTATGATGGGGTTGGGCGGTATCCTACCTTTGACCCCTTCATTAAAAATGATGACTTAAGGCTCAGGCAGCAACACCAAACTGTCGGCTTGTGTGTCAGAAACTGAATACCAAACACTAATAGTGAAACAATGAAATAATGTAATGTATATATTCAGCTGTTTCCTTCCAGGCATCTAGAATCTGTACCATGTCCTTAGAGGACTTTTTTCCCACTTTTTTTCCTTTTTGTCCTTTGTTATTTTCCCAAACACCCCCCCATTATTGTCGGCTGTGTATAAGTGGCGGTGGACTAGTTGTTGTTGGTCCTGCATCGGTATCAGCGAGTGAACTCGGGGCCAAATGCATCCTCGGTTGGTTGATCCGGAGATGCGTCCTTAGTTTCGGAAGCGTTTCCATCTCTCTCGGCCACCTTTTTACTGCACAATTTACAAATTTTCAGTATTTACCGGCTCTCCCTTCTCGTTAGCTCGGAGCCCGAAATATTGCCAGACTGCAGAAGTCTTCTTAGGGACCAGGACCCTAAGAACTTAGGGACTTAGGGACCAAGGGCTCACCATCTTTCTCTCTCGGTTCATAAACTTTATCAAAAGTCTCCCAAAGTAAACTACTGTGGAAGTAAAACCGGAAATTCAACCACATATAAGTGCTGCTAGAGTCATTTTTAGGCATTTAATTAATTCTATCTTACATTTAATCCTTATCCCCTATATAAGTGCATTGCTTATAACCGTTGCTTTTGAAAGACACCGCCGGTATACTTTATTACCTTATTACCACCCGACCCTAATCTATGACCAGCACCCATTTAAATGCTGCTTTAACATCCTGCTCATGCACGCCTGGCCTTTATGATTCACCTCTCACTGACTGAAACAATTAGAGCTGACGGTGTAGCACGATCCACTCGAACACTCAACTGTCTGATGAACATTGATTTCGACGGTTTTAACTAAATTGGCACCTTTTCCCCTGAATTATGAGCTCCTCATTCAGTGAACTTTGAGTCATTCCAGCTCTTTGTCTGTTCACATTAACACTGACACCAGGCAGAAGGTCAGGGGCTGCTAATTAAGCAGCAGGAGATGCTGACGACTTAATAAAAGTGGCGTTAAAAAGTCACGACTCAGCAGGTCGCTGCTGGGACTCATCTCGCCTCCTGAAGCCATCGTGTGGCTCCGGGTCGCAGCCTAAACGCTGGCAGGTGATTGGTGCGAGGCTGCAGAAACTTCTTCCTGTTGGGAGGCTACCAGGGCTTTATTAAACAGGGAACTCCGGCCCCACTGCGTGCTAATTTGGCCCCCAGGGGCCGTTTGTAATGATGAAAATGTGGTGTGAAAAGAAGCTCTGGTGAAAAAGCGATGGCATTTAAAGTCTCCACGTTAGAGTTTGTAATTAAGAGGAGGAGGTGATTTTATTGACTGTTCAGGAGAAGTCCAGCCGGCCCTCAGCTGCACATCAGGCCCCAGATGATAAGGGCCCGTCTCATGTGCTTATTTGTTGTTGGAGGCCTCGGTGCACCTGTGGCCCTGTTGGTCTTAAGACCCGTGGGATGCGAGCAGTGACCCGAGCGAGTCAGTCCCACCCAGCCTGTTCAGCGGGGTGTGCTGATCCAGATGTCAGCGCATACCAGCGCTACAACAAAGAGAGCAGGATTTACCTCCAATCCCCCGGCCTGTTGACAGTAGCTGCTGTGGGAAAGCGCTGTGTTATGGCTTGAGAAGGTTCTGTGGGTGGGATGAAGACAGAACTCCAGCTGGTGTGGACTCACACTTCAGAACTACATGTTTTGATTAATTGGGTCTCGGATGAGGCCAGAAAAATGTCAGCAGAAGTGTGTAAACATGAGTCGGATTTTAATTAAATGAGATTAAAATCCTCGGTGTGTTTTGGTTCAGGACTTCTGGATGAAGCAGGTGTACTGAGTGGACTTTTCAGAACACGGCAGCTGGTTTCCATCAAGACGTGAAGTCGTGTGAAAAAGTCCGACCTAAAGTTTTACATATCAGGACATAATAAAAACCATCTGTTCCTCAGCAGGTCCTGAAACTCAGAGAATCCAACCTGAGATGAACACATCACTCTGTGTCGTGATTTACTGAATAAAAACTGAGAGAAAACTCAGAAGCAGGGTGTGAAAAACTAAGTGAACCCTCACAGCTTCCACTAAAGTGGCAGCCAGGAGCTGCTGATCAATGCTCTGATTAACTGATCAATGCTCTGATTAACTGATCAATGCTCTGATTAACTGATCATCAGTCAGTGTGAGCAGCTCTATAAAAGCAGGAGTTCTGTCAGTTTTCAGGTGTTTTTTAACACGATGCCAAGGAGGAAAGACACCAGCAATGATCTTAGAGAAGCAGCTGCTGCTGCCCATCAGTCTGGGAAGGGTTATAAGGCCATTTCCAGACTATCTGGAGTCCATCATTCTACAGAGAGAAAGATTATTCACAAGTGGGAAACATTCAGGACAGCTGTCAATCTTCCCAGGAGTGGACGTCCCAGCAAGGTCACCCCAAGGTGAAGAAGCCCAGAGCTACATCTCAGACTCTACAGGCCTCAGTTAGCATGTTAAAGGTTAAAGGTCACCCCAAGGTGAAGAAGCCCAGAGCTACATCTCAGACTCTACAGGCCTCAGTTAGCATGTTAAAGGTTAAAGGTCACCCCAAGGTGAAAAAGCCCAGAGCTACATCTCAGACTCTACAGGCCTCAGTTAGCATGCTAAAGGTTAAAGGTCACCCCAAGCTGAAAAAGCCCAGAGCTACATCTCAGACTCTACAGGCCTCAGTTAGCATGTTAAAGGTTAAAGGTCACCCCAAGGTGAAGAAGCCCAGAGCTACATCTCAGACTCTACAGGCCTCAGTTAGCATGTTAAAGGTTAAAGGTCACCCCAAGGTGAAAAAGCCCAGAGCTACATCTCAGACTCTACAGGCCTCAGTTAGCATGTTAAAGGTTAAAGGTCACCCCAAGGTGAAAAAGCCCAGAGCTACATCTCAGACTCTACAGGCCTCAGTTAGCGTGTTAAAGGTCAAAGGTCACCCCAAGGTGAAGAAGCCAAGAGCTACATCTCAGACTCTACAGGCTTCAGTTAGCATGTTAAAGGTTAAAGGTCACCCCAAGGTGAAGAAGCCCAGAGCTACATCTCAGACTCTACAGGCCTCAGTTAGCGTGTTAAAGGTCAAAGGTCACCCCAAGATGAAG
Organism: Leuresthes tenuis; assembly: GCF_036924035.1. NCBI lineage: Eukaryota > Metazoa > Chordata > Actinopteri > Atheriniformes > Atherinopsidae > Leuresthes > Leuresthes tenuis. The sequence continues at coordinate 1,843,245 of NW_027325377.1, read as the reverse complement.
AAGCCCAGAGCTACATCTCAGACTCTACAGGCCTCAGTTAGCGTGTTAAAGGTCAAAGGTCACCCCAAGGTGAAGAAGCCAAGAGCTACATCTCAGACTCTACAGGCTTCAGTTAGCATGTTAAAGGTTAAAGGTCACCCCAAGGTGAAAAAGCCCAGAGCTACATCTCAGACTCTACAGGCCTCAGTTAGCGTGTTAAAGGTTAAAGGTCACCCCAAGGTGAAAAAGCCCAGAGCTACATCTCAGACTCTACGGGCCTCAGTTAGCTTCTTAAAGGTTAAAGGTCACCCCAAGGTGAAAAAGCCCAGAGCTACATCTCAGACTCTACAGGCCTCAGTTAGCATGTTAAAGGTCAAAGGTCAGAGAAACGCTGTGGTGGGACCTTAAGAGAGCTGTGCAGAAACCAATGCTGCAAACCTCAATGAGCTGAAGCAACCCTGGAGAGAAGAGGGCCGAGATTCCTCCAGAACCATGAGAGAGACTGATAACGTCCCACAGGAAACCATCACTGCAGCTCACTGCTGCTGAAGCTGCTGGATCAGGGGTTCACTTAGTTTTACATTCACTGCTGCTGAAGCTGCTGAATCAGGGGTTCACTTAGTTTTCTCACACTGTTTCAAGTATTTGAAAGGGGAAAATGTGGTAATTTTTTTAAAAAAAGTTAAAAAAAAAGAGGAAAAGACATGTTAAAAGTTCTTCTAAGTTGGTAAAAACGCAGGAGAAAACAGTTAAATTATTTTCTTTTCTCATTCACCATCGACAGCTTTTCTGTGTTTTGAGACTTGGTGCCTGAGGACAAATATAAACCCATTAAATGGCACCTGAAGCCTGTCACAGGATCAGGACCAGGGCTGAATCCTAATTTCCTCGGTTGTTTTCAGAGACCGGACCATCCGATGGGTTCCTGTTCGTGGCTTTCAGGGTGACCTGCACCACCTGTGATACACCTTTAGGGGCTCAGCTCCTTTAATCCTGATGCTCCAGAACCCCGACCCAAACAGCCCCGTCAGCACATCCGGCGCCCGGCTGCCCTCCAGCTCAGACCTCAGCTTATTTACACAGCAGTGTCCTCCCCAGCTACTGACAGCTGCCTGCACCCCCTTCTGTTTGATTACTCTGATCAATATATTCAGTTTCAGGTTTAAAAGGTTTATTTCGGATAAAAGCTCTTCCCAGAGTCTCATTCAGTGCTGCTGTGATCTGAGGCTGCCTCAGGGGAGAAAGTGATGACACAAAACTCACACTTCACTGTCTGGACTCTGCATGGGTCACTGTAAAGACTGAGCTGCAAGCTGCTGGATCAGGGGTTCACTTAGTTTTACACTCACTGCTGCTGAAGCTGCTGGATCAGGGGTTCACTTAGTTTTACACTCACTGCTGCTGAAGCTGCTGGATCAGGGGTTCACTTAGTTTTACACTCACTGCTGCTGAAGCTGCTGGATCAGGGGTTCACTTAGTTTTACACTCAGTGCTGCTGAAGCTGCTGGATCAGGGGTTCACTTAGTTTCACTCACTGCTGCTGAAGCTGCTGGATCAGGGGTTCACTTAGTTTTACACTCACTGCTGCTGAAGCTGCTGCTGCTGGATCAGGGGTTCACTTAGTTTCTCACTCACTGCTGCTGAAGCTGCTGGATCAGGGGTTCACTTAGTTTCTCACTCACTGCTGCTGAAGCTGCTGGATCAGGGGTTCACTTAGTTTTACACTCACTGCTACTGAAGCTGCTGGATCAGGGGTTCACTTAGTTTTACACTCACTGCTGCTGCAAGCTGCTGGATCAGGGGTTCACTTAGTTTTACACTCACTGCTGCTGCAAGCTGCTGGATCAGGGGTTCACTTAGTTTTACTCACTGCTGCTGAAGCTGCTGCTGCTGGATCAGGGGTTCACTTAGTTTCTCACTCACTGCTGACGACATGTTTCTGCCATTTTCTCACACCTACAACTCAAATCTACAAAGTAAACGGAGATCAAAAGGAGTCAGAGAACTCAGAGTTGCCTGTTTTTGGTCTTCGATGGGAGCAGATACTGGACTGTCACAGTCTAAACCTTCCATGTTCAAAGAAGTTGGGGTAAAATGTGTAAAAACGGGGTGAAAAATATCGGCTCATCTTGAATTTGGTGAAAAGTCGGGTCGCTGGTGTTTTGCACGCATCAACACTACATTTCCCACAATGCAACGGTAGCCCGCGAAGTCACTGCAGCGCGGCTTCATTATTCATCAGCAATCAGAGCAGAGGTGAGGTGAACTCTCAGCTACCCCTCCCCAGAAATGGCTAAACGGAAGCTGAGAACAGCTTTCAGGCCAGGTGGGAGGCAGAGTTTATGTTCACGGAGGTAAAAGGCAAACCTGTGGAGAAAGTGTGGCTGTAATGAAAGAATATAATCTAAAAACGTCTCAGAAACACACAGAACAAAGGCTACAGCAGGTGGAAGAACCAAAACGAGGTCTTACATTTAAATTTGTTTCTATAAGACCTGATTTTTCTTTGAAGGAAGTATAGTTTTGTCAGTGTGCCATAGATTTCTGTATTTTATTTTATTTATTTTATTTATTTTTCAGTTGAATGGACTCAGGGAAAATTGCAGATAAGAGCCATGAGAAAGAATAATACTAATCTGATTTATTTCTTTTATTTTCTCATTTTACTATTTGAAAGCAGTGATCTCTGCTTCTTTAGCTGTAATTTTTATTCTTTAAATTGTGTTAAGCAGCACAGGACACTTTTTAAGGGACATTTACTGCCTGTTCTCCTTTTTAAGTCACTGACAGAGCCACAACAATATATTGCTTTATTCATTTAATGTATAGGACATGGGAGAGAAGTTTGTTTTTGTTTTGGTTCAATAGGCCATGTGCAATAGCTTCAATATGTTTTAATAAACATTAAATCAATCCGGCCCTCGGCTTTTAGCAAATTTGTTTTTTTTGGCCCTCTGTGTATTTGACTTTGCTCTAAACCTTCCATGTTCAAAAAAGTTGGGGTAAAATGTGTAAAAACGGGGTGAAAAATATCGGCTCATCTTGAATTTGATGAAGAGTTGGGACGCCGTCTGACTTTCTATGCTCTATTGGGACTAAAATACTGGTTTATGAGATGTGCCAACAGCATTTTACGCAGCGTCCCATCTTTTTGGGAACTAAAAAGACTAGAAGACTAAAAGAAAAGACTAAAGTTACAGTAAAATATTCAGATTTCCTACATTTTTCCAACATATTCCAGGTGTATTCCTGGTACAACCCCATTTTTGGGAACTGGGGGATGACTCTGTAGGATTTGGCTGAAGGAAGAAGCTTGATTTTTAATGTTGTTGTGCAAAGGAGCAACGTAAAGGAAAAATAACAGTTATAAAAGACTAAAGTAACAGTAAAATATTCAGATTTCCTACATATTTCCAATATCTTCCAGGTGTATTCCTGGTACAACCCCATTTTTGGGAACTGGGGGATGACTCTGTAGGATTTGGCTGAAGGAAGAAGCTTGATTTTTAATGTTGTTGTGCAAAGGAGCAACGTAAAGGAAAAATAACAGTTATAAAAGACTAAAGTAACAGTAAAATATTCAGATTTCCTACATTTTTCCAATATCTTCCAGGTGTATTCTTGGTACAACCCCATTTCTTACTCTTGGTACATCACATGCTCCATTGCTCCATAAAAGCATGTCCTGTTAATGCTCTGCAAGCCATAATATTCAAAGTAAATGTAATTTATTTCTACAGCCCTTTACAACAATCCATTTCGGTACCAAAGTGCTTTACAGCAGATAATAAATAAAGAAAAGAATAAGTAAAAAACAATAAAATAACAGGAAACGCAATAAAATACAGCAAAATTGAATAAGATTAAAGTGTCACCATACTACTGGGTATTAAAAGCCATCTGAAATAAGTATGTTTTTAGCCCTGATTTAAAGAGGCCCAGGTCAGAAATAAGATGCATCTCGGGGGGGGGGGGCTTATTCCAGAGCCTGGGGGCAGCAGCAGAAAAGGCTCGGTCACCCCAGGGCTTGTATTTGGACCTGAACACTTCCAACAAAAGTTGATTTGTTGACCTCAGAGCTCTGCCAGGGTTACAGACAGTTAAAAGCTCAGATAAATACGATGGGGGGAGGCCGTTAAGAGCTTTAAAAACAAACTTTAAAAGTTTAAAATCAGTTCTATAAAGGACAGTAGCAGTAGAAATACAACACAACATAAGCTTTACAATTCAATAAGCTGTCCAGATGATAAAAACACAGCCGATCTGTATCCTTTTAGCTGTGTGCAACATGCTAATCAAAAGCATGGAGCTACACCACAACAGGCTTTTTTAAATTGGTGCCTTTTAAAACTACAGAAACAAGGGGTTTTGTGGGAGAGTTTAAGTTGATGTGACTCTGATTCTTGACCAAAGTCAAAGCTCTTCTACTCTTTTCTTCAGGAGCCGAAGGAGGCTAATGTTTCCCAGGATAGTCTACAGAATAAATGTTAAATTATGTGAATATAGGAAAGATTTTGTGTCTTCTTTTTTTGTGTTTGCCAAAAATGGATCCGTGGAATTCCCCAGGGATCGATGCTGGGTCCTCTTTTCTTTCATTTTACTGTTTATTCTACACCACTGCAACCCAGTTACATCTAGAAGTGAAATTTAAGTGAAATCATGGTTAAAAACGACTGCAGCTTTAGAACAGCAACAAGATTGGTTCTTCATTGATCAATTCAGCCCTAAAAGACAATAATCTGGGCTAATCTAAAGCACCTCTCAGCATGTTTTGTTGTCCTTTAAAATGATTTATTCATACAAATTTAATTTGAATGTTTTTGTATGAAACACAAACATGTTTTTTTATGTTATAAACATGTTTGTTATTCATTCTTTAACCCCCCCGATTCTTGTTGGGGTCCAGAACCCCGGGAGACCCAAACCACCAGTCCAGTATCTGCCTCCCTGTCAGTCCGCTGCTTGTTACAAACCAGCAATCCTCCATCTGCTGGAGTGTTATTGCTCTGAAACTGTCATTATTACTCAAGCTGCCTCCAGTAATTCACCCAGCAGTAACTTTCCCATCAAAAATATACTCAATAATGTTTATCCTCAATAAATTATACATGTGCAGTGTTCGAGCTGTGGTTAACCAGGGATGTAAAATCATTTTCTACCCCAAACCACGATGTTCCTGTGCCTCCACAATACATCTTCCAGACTATCCCCTCACACTTTAACAACGCAGCTCAGCTATTATGCAGGGAGCGAACCAGCTCCATCACTCTGTGACCGTCTGGAATTTCGTTTCAGGGTATTTGATGCCGAGGAATGCCCGTCAGCTTCTCAGATTTGCATAAGTGAGCAGCCAGCTGACTGGCAAAGAGCTTCTCATCAGTGTTTCTGGCTGAGCAGCATGTGATCGATTAGCAATAAGAGGTAATGTAGTGGCCTCGAGTCAGAGGACTTACAGTTTGTCTACTCTCCACATGACACAAGACAGAAAAGTATGCTTTCTACAAAGTAATAACGTTAATTTTTCATGTTAAATAACGGCTTCTTACTTTTTTCCATGCAGCTGTTCCAGCACATCTAAACCAGAACTCAGATACTAAGAAAGGGGAATAAATCTCAGTAATACACACTTCAAGTAAAGTTCTGAAGTTTTCAACGGCAAAAACAACAACTCATCAGCTTTACCTTCTAACAAAGTAAAGGGAAAGTCTCAAATTTAGTTTATGTGAAGCAATCAGAGGCTGGAAGAGGCACCCAAACCATGATGATGTGCTTTTTCTTGCTCTATAAATACAAATTGGGGCTGCCGGGTTATATCAGAGGTGAGATCCCAAGTGTCAGAATGTCCCCGGGCGAGATGCAGAACTCCACAGGCATTTTTTATACAGATTACACCGTCATCTAAGTGCTTTATGGCTGTCAGTGTGAATGAATGGCAAACAAACACCTAAAGGTTAAAGCTTGATGTTCAATGATAATCAGAGTGGCTGAAGCAAACACTTTACAATGTTGGTCATCTTGGTTGTTTTCAGGGGTGTCGTTCTCACAAAATGAATCCTTCAAAGGACAATTTTCCAGCTAATTTTGACCGACTGCGCATGCTAACGCTGATGCTAACGCTGATGCTAACGCTGATGCTAACGCTAACGCTTTTAGTACAGGATCCGACACGTTTACTATCAGCATGTCAGAGTGCTTTTTCGGCCAATATATTACCTAAATTTAATATATTAGTAGCCTTTTACCAGCTGATACGAGCTTATCTAACTCTAAATTAAGTTCCCATAGCTATCCGATATCACATCTGCTGTAGCTAGCAAAGCTAGCTTGATATTCACACTTCTAAAAGTCGAGATGAGCCCCTTCAGATATAAGCTTGACAGTGACCACAGCTTGACCACTTTTTTAGCCTGATAGGCCTTAAAGATCAGGAGAGGATCAGGAGAAATAAGGGGAAACTAGTTTGAAGAGTGGGGGTGACCAGTGAAGAAATAGCATGGTATGCTAGCTAACGACTGCTAATGTTTCTGCAGTACTGTAAGGTTGGCTAGCTGAGCATTAAAACGGGACATAAACCAAAAGCTAGTGGCCAAAGATTAGCTGGATGGCTACTAGCAATAAAACAAACTGGATAACAAAGAGACGCTTCGTTTCACGGCGCCAGAGACATTCCAGACAGTTTAAATGTTGCCAGATTTACTCTTCAGAGCCCCTCAGCAGTGACAAATGTAATGACTTTAAGGGCAAACCTCGGCTACCTCATAGGAAGCTGTTTTTTCACCTTAAACGGTGAATATAGATTTCATTAGAGCAGAAGCCTTGCTGTGCTCTCAGATGGACACTCGGGTCCTAATGGGCTGATTTTCAGTCACAATTTCAGCCTCTTTTCAGCTTTTGGTAACAGAAAAAGAAAAAAGTGAGAATGAAAGCCGCTCTATTGGGTATTTATCTGTATTCAGGGACGGCTGGTATAATCAGGCTTACAGGGCTCAGCCTACATTGTTCAATAAAAATGATAATATAATATATAAATATTTCAATAAAAACTTTAAACAAATAGTTTTTTAATTTTTGATCAGAGGCGGAGCAAAATCTGGACTGAAGCCCATGGAATCGGTGAGAATGGGCTAATTGTTTACAGCTCAAGCGAAGCAACTCGGTTACACTTGACTTTTCAACATTTGAGTGACAGGTTGCAAGTCCCGCCCCCTCCATTTGTGGCTCATTTGGGCTAAATCTGTACAGCCCAAAGCCAGCAGATTTGGGCCAATCACAGACGACTCTACTTGATTGCGTGTGTCGGGCGAAACTTTGACAATGGCAGACATCGGCGTTAACGAAGTGGATTATTTACTTTCAAATCCGTTTTCTTCAATGTCCTCCGGTGAAAAAAGTAGGGGCACATCATCCAAAGGATATCCAAATTACACAGAAAGAAAAGCGCCAAAATCGTAGCTTTTGTGTAACTTGGTTTGAGAGAAAGGACTGGCTAACGGCTAACAGCTAACGGCTAACGTTAGAAAAGGCTAACGGCTAACGTTAGAAAGGCTAACGGCTAACGTTAGAAAAGGCTAACGGCTAACGTTAGAAAGGCTAACGGCTAACAGCCTCTTGAAGCTTCTCTTCAGATAAGGTAGACCCCCCCATTCATGTCACGCAGATGGCACATTTTGTGGAGTATTTCTTTTCAGGCTCTCTTAACGTCTTTCTGGAGTGTTTTTCTGGAGTTACTATTTTAGTTTTGTGCTGATGTTTGGATTATTGTGTTCCAAAGCTAACTGCAATAGGCTATAAGTCTGGGTTGACCTTTTTTTAAAACCTTTTATGGTGTGAAAGTATTTGTATTTACAGAGAGATGGTAGATGGTATATTTTCCATCAGTGCATTCTTCTAAATAGTGTTGTTGAAAAGGCCCGTGCTGTTGTGATAGTTTAAACTTTCTAATGTTGAAATACAACTACTTGGCTTTTATAATACATTAGCCCCCCCCCCATTCAATGTCACCACAAGCCGTCACTGTCTGTTAATATGTGAGCACAGAGATTTGCAGACGGATGTGACACGATGAGGTCATGGTTATGCTAACTTTTTTAGCAGACTTGAGCTAAATTCTATTGGATCTAGTTGGCTAAACTGGTTCCAAACAGATAGGAAAGACAAATCCTACCCTCGTGTAACACTTTTCACCTGATGAAAGGAGGAAAGAGGAAAACACCCACGGTGTTAAAAGGTGTCAACAGTAATAAAACTAAGGCGGGGGAATCAAAGGAGGCCAGAGGTCCTCTGGTTCTTAATCCAGAGGCAGCGTTTCCAGTCCTTCGCTGGCAACAGAGGGGCTGTCGCCATGGAAAAGTCGGCAAACACTTCAACCTTGGAAGGCCTATACTGTACAGAGTGATGCATTGTGGGTAAAGCTGATTCTTAGTGAAAACACAAGCTTCTTTTTGAATAAAACCGTCTTTTGGTCATCGGTTGTTTCTGGGCTGCGGCCTTGTTAGAGGCACGTCTCTTCAGACTGGGCGACATCATCTAATTTCCTCACAGAGAGGAGCAAAACTGGTTAAAAGTGAGCCAGAGACAAAGAGGGAAGTCGAAAGAAAGCCTCCGAACATCGCAGTCCAAAAGCCTCCAAAAAGAAAACATTAATCCCAGTTGAAATGGTGACAGCTGTAGTATTTTAGATGGTTTTTTCAGGGGTGCTGCTATGATCCCAACATTTCCTTTCATATCTCAGTGAAAACACATGTCTTCTTTAAGTGTGCTGTCTGCACTCACGTTGGCATTTTCCTCCGCCGAGCTCCACAGAGACTTTGACAATTTGTTTATTAAAGTTTATCTAAATTTCCAACTTTGCGGTTGCCAACATATCTGGAAAATAAGGAGTGATGTCAGTGTTTTGTGCCGCTCCGCAGTTTAAATGAGGCCAATTTGGACAATGTGCCGGGGTCCAAAGGAAAGCCCAGAGGGCAGCTGAGATGATCTGGGTGTGGACCACAGGGTAAGATGTCCTTAACCTATCAGACTGATGAACACTTGGACAGCTCACCTAAGAACTGGCTTGTTTATTGGTTTTGGAGAACCACCCTGGAGTCCTTGAAGCGGTTCCAGGTGCTTCGATCGGATCTGACGGTGAAACTGAGCTGGGCTGAGAGAATGAGGAGCTTTAGAAACTGATGACACAGCTGAGACTCTGCTAGCGCTTAAAGGTGGGAAGAATTCTTAAAAGCTGCTGCTCCCATTCATTTATCCTTTACATTTGTTTGAATTAAGTCCTCCAGGAAAGGGGAGAGGGCTCTGAAATGTGATGACAAAGACCCATTTTTACTTTTCTGCCATCAACTCGAGGGCATTTAGATAATCGTCTGTGTATTTCCTGACAATCTGGATAAAAACAGGAGGAAAGGTTTGTTTTTTCAAGGTAAAGCAGCTTCACAAAAGGATCCACTTCACGAGCTCCTCTGACCGGTCGATGGTCATAAATCGACTTCTTCTCTCGACTTTAACAGATAATTCTCCAGAAAAAGTCGTCTTTTTCAGGCTAAATCACATCGGCTTGTTTGTGGTTTCTTTTTATGTGAAGATGTATTAGATTAGCCTTGTTTTTACATCTAGATGTCCTCAGGGGTCAGTTTCAAGGCTCTTTTTTTGTGTAGGAAGGTCAGACTGGAAGCTGTTCAGATTCTCTCAATCCTAAGGAGCCTCAGTGCTTCCTTTAGGAAACACAGGAGGATCCTTTAGGACAGAAACCATCTTAATTCCCTGCAGCTACAGCTTGTAAAGCCATTTGTCATCCTAACTGTGACCTGTGAGGATAAATATGAGGACAGGAGGGTGAGCAGCCTGCAGAGACGCTTTTTAAGCCCTTTTCTTTGGCTTAAATTACAGACCTTTATAATAAAGTCACAATTTCAATTCTATCGTATTTTACTGATATAATAAACTGTGAAATTACATCTGAAGCTTCAGAGCTGCAGACCCACAGCTGAGTGTCATCTTTTCCTGAATTCTGACACCATCACTCTTTAACCCTGTGATGTTTCCCATCAAGGTCAAAAGCAAGGTCATTTTCTAACTTTTAGACTGATTCAGCCTGATTCAGGCTGATCTATCTAGATCAGCCTGAATCAGTATAAATAAGCCCTAAATAATTCTGAATAAGCATGAATCAGCCTAAATCAGTCTAAATTGGCCTAAATCAGTCTGAATCAGCCTAAATTGGCCTAAATCAGCCTGAATCAGCCTAAATTGGCCGAAATCAGTATAAATCAGTCTAAATTAGCCTAAATCAGCCTAAATCAGCCTGAATCAGTATAAATCAGCCTGAATCATTATAAATCAGCCTAAATCAGCTTGAATCAGTCTAAATTGACCTAAATCCGCCTAAATCCGCCTAAATCAGCCTGAATCAGTCTAAATCAGCCTGAATCAGTATAAACCAGCCTGAATCAGTCTAAATTGGCCTAAATCAGCCTGAATCAGCCGAAATTAGCCTAAATAAGCCTGAATCAGTATAAATCATTCTGAATCAGTATAAATCAGCCTAAATTGACCTAAATCAGCCTAAATCAGTATAAATCGGTCTAAATTGGCCGAAATTAGCCTAAATCAGTATTAATCAGTCTAAATCAGCCTAAATTAGCCTAAATCAGTATAAATCAGCCTGAATCAGTATAAATCAGCCTGAATCAGTATAAATCAGCCTAAATCAGCCTGAATCAGTATAAATTGGCCTAAATCAGCCTGAATCAGCCTAAATTGGCCGAAATTAGCCTAAATCAGTCTAAATTAGCCTAAATCAGTATAAATCAGCCTAAATCAGCCTGAATCAGTATAAATCAGCCTGAATCATTATAAATCAGCCTAAATCAGCTTGAATCAGTCTAAATTGGCCTAAATCACTCTAAATCAGCCTGAATCAGTATAAATTTGTCTAAATTGGCCTAAATCTGCCTAAATCATTCTAAATCAGCCTGAATCAGTATAAACCAGCCTGAATCAGTCTAAATTGGCCTAAATCAGTATAAATCAACCTGAATCAGTATAAATTGGCCTAAATCAGCCTGAATCAGCCTAAATCAGCCTGAATCAGCCGAAATTAGCCTAAATCAGTATAAATCAGTCTAAATTAGCCTAAATCAGTATAAATCAGCCTAAATCAGCCTGAATCTGTATAAATCAGCCTGAATCTGTATAAATCAGCCTGAATCAGTCTAAATTGGCCTAAATCACTCTAAATCAGCCTGAATCAGTATAAATTTGTCTAAATTGGCCTAAATCAGCCTGAATCAGTATAAATTTGTCTAAATTGGCCTAAATCAGCCTGCATCAGCCTGAATCAGTATAAATCACTCTAAATCAGCCTGAATCAGTATAAATCAGCCTAAATCAGCCTGAATCTGTATAAATCAGCCTAAATCACTCTAAATCAGCCTGAATCAGTATAAATAAGCCCTAAATAATTCTGAATAAGCATGAATCAGCCTAAATCAGTCTAAATTGGCCTAAATCAGCCTGAATCAGCCTAAATTGGCCGAAATTAGCCTAAATCAGTATAAATCAGCCTAAATCAGCCTGAATCAGTATAAATCAGCCTGAATCATTATAAATCAGCCTAAATCAGCTTGAATCAGTCTAAATTGGCCTAAATCACTCTAAATCAGCCTGAATCAGTATAAATTTGTCTAAATTGGCCTAAATCCGCCTAAATCAGCCTAAATCAGCCTGAATCAGTATAAATTTGTCTAAATTGGCCTAAATCAGCCTGAATCATTCTAAATCAGCCTGAATCAGTATAAACCAGCCTGAATCAGTCTAAATTGGCCTAAATCAGTATAAATCAGCCTGAATCAGTATAAATTGGCCTAAATCAGCCTGAATCAGCCGAAATTAGCCTAAATAAGCCTGAATCAGTATAAATCATTCTGAATCAGTATATATCAGCCTAAATTGACCTAAATCAGCCTAAATCAGTATAAATCGGTCTAAATTGGCCGAAATTAGCCTAAATCAGTATAAATCAGTCTAAATCAGCCTAAATTAGCCTAAATCAGTATAAATCAGCCTAAATCAGCCTGAATCAGTATAAATCAGCCTGAATCAGTATAAATCAGCCTAAATCAGCCTGAATCAGTATAAATTGGCCTAAATCAGCCTGAATCAGCCTAAATTGGCCGAAATTAGCCTAAATCAGTCTAAATTAGCCTAAATCAGTATAAATCAGCCTAAATCAGCCTGAATCAGTATAAATCAGCCTGAATCATTATAAATCAGCCTAAATCAGCTTGAATCAGTCTAAATTGGCCTAAATCACTCTAAATCAGCCTGAATCAGTATAAATTTGTCTAAATTGGCCTAAATCCGCCTAAATCATTCTAAATCAGCCTGAATCAGTATAAACCAGCCTGAATCAGTCTAAATTGGCCTAAATCAGTATAAATCAGCCTGAATCAGTATAAATTGGCCTAAATCAGCCTGAATCAGCCTAAATCAGCCTAAATCAGCCGAAATTAGCCTAAATCAGTATAAATCAGTCTAAATTAGCCAAAATCAGTATAAATCAGTCTAAATTAGCCTAAATCAGTATAAATCAGCCTAAATCAGCCTGAATCAGTCTAAATCAGTCTAAATCAGCCTTAATCAGCCTAAATCAGCCTGAATCACCTGCAGCCACTCCACTTATCACCCTTCCAAGTGTATCCTCATTCTCTCTCTCTTTTCTCTTGTCAGACTCGTCGTCTGTTTCCTCTTCACGTCATGCTTTTTGGTTTTAGTTCCTAGATTTCCTTCCTTGGCAGCTAAAAAAAGAGCAATTGAAAATCTTTTAAGCCTTTTTCTAAACTGTTTCCAGATAGTTTTGTGAAACGAACCATCAGGTCCAACTCAGAATAACAGCAGAAATGAACATGTGCTGCAACAATTTCCAGCTTTACTTCATATTTAAAGCCACACAAAGAGGTTTAAGTTGAGGCTTAAATTAGCCTCTCGCATTCAGATGTGTAATTGTATCTTAGCATGAAGTAACTTATGAATGTTCAGCACAGAGTGGTGTAAATATTTGCAGCTGAGAGAGTTTAAGAGAACAGAATGACTCACCTTTACCACATGGACACTTTGACATGCAGATCTCAGATTTTGTTTTGTAAGTAAAGTCCTTGGCTGTTTACACACATTCAGCACTGATAATTACACTGGAGATAACTGATATATATATATATATAAAACTGTCCTTTGACCTCCCGGGAAAAGACGGCACCTTGATGGCAGCATCTGTCTCTCCAGAACTCCAACATCCAGCTGTGCATCAGTGGTACCTTCACCCAGATGAAGCCCTCCATGCCCTGGACTCTGCTGCAGCCCCAGACCATCACAGATGCTGCTTTAAACCTTCCTCTGAGAACAGCTGGATGCTCTTTCTCAGCAGTTTTTCCCAGAAGCAGCTGAAACTGGACTCATCTGCCCACAGAACCCGTGTCCACTGTCTTTCTGTCCCTCTGAGATGAGCTGGAGTCCAGAGAACTGGGCCGTGGTTCTGCTCAGAGCTGATATATGGCTTCCTCCTGGTGTGATGCAGCTTCAGCTCACATTTCTGGATGCAGCCGTGGACTGTGTTGAGTGGAAATGCTTTTCCCAGCTCCTCCTGAGCCCATGTGGCTGTATGGATCATGGTGGCCTGACGGTTTCTCCTGCAGTGCTGCCTGAGGGCTCCGAGCTCATCCAGCAGGGCTTTCTGTCCTTGGCCTTTCCACACTGAGACTTCCCCAGACTCCCTGAATCTGTTCCCAATATCCTGCTCTGTAGATGCTGAAAGACCAAAGTTCTTTCCAGTCTGACTCTGAGGAATATTTCCTGAACTTATTGATGATTCTCTGATGGAGTTTGGCCCAAAGCGGTGAGCCACGACCCATCCTTGTTGGAGAGGCTGAACCTTTGGTGGAAGCTGCTTTTATACCCAATCCTGACACCCTCACCTGTCAGCAGGTAACCTGCTGCTTGGAGAAGCTCCAGAAGCTGTTGCTGTAGATTCTATAAACTTTCTGTCTTTATTTGGCTCCAGAATAACTTTCACTGCTGCTTCAGATTCTACTTTTGGTTCTTTTGGTCGGTGAAGACTCTGAGAATCAGTTCTGTGGACATGTTTCAGCTTTTTAAAGTACAGATGGGAGGGTTTTGTCACCCAGGATCTGATCTAAAAGCAAGTATCAATAAAGATTTCAACTCCTAGCCCAATCAACTGATCACAGATGTCGGTTTTTACAGATAACTTTCACTGAGACTCTGAGAATCAGTTCTTTGGACTTGTGTTTGTTAAAAAAACCCCATTTCTATTGCATTTTAGAACAATCGTCCAACTTTTCTGCAGGTCTGAATGCTGCTGGAAGAACTTCTGCTGGTTACTGGCACTTTTTTTCTGTTTTTTAGCATCCCTTATGATGCGTAACCATGGCAACAGTGAAGCTGTTAACCTGTTGGAGCAGCTAACTGAGCCTAAATAATACCTGGAAGAGTTGAAGAGGAGATGTCTACACAGTGTGTCTGTAATAAAGTCTGATAATGGCTCCAGAACAACTTTCACTGCTGCAGCAGATTCTACTTTTGGTTCTTTTGGTCAGAAAAGACTCTGAGAATCAGTTCTTTGGACTTTTAGCTGTTAAAATAAACATTTCTATTGCATTTTAGCACAATTGCCCAACTTTTCTGGAAGTGGCTTTGCTTATTTCTCTCTGAATATGCAGCTGATCTCCTGCTGGGTTTTCTGCATGAGCCTGACCTTCCCTTATTAATCAGATTTAACCTAATTACTGTGAAATAAACCCTTAATAACTGAAATAATCTTTTAATTGTGGTCACTGGCATGCGGCTTAAGTCTCACGGCTATAAAATAAGGATTATCCGGTGAGGTGTTGCCTTTTTTTTCATGTTTTTGAAAACATAAATTGATTTATGATCATTAAATGTGAGCCATAAGGTAAATAATAAGTAATCACAACCTATAAAAGCAGATCCAGATAGTTAAAAGACTGTTTCCATCAGTTCAGAGTGTGGAACACAAACTGCATTCTTCCTTTTTAGCTGTAAACTCTCAGATTTTGGGTGGTTTCCCCCTTTTTTATGCATTTAAATGATTAATTATGAGCAGCACAAAAGAGCGAACCCCTCCAAGTCAGCAGTTCGAGTTCCAGCATCAATACCTCTTTTATTCAGACAGTGGCTCTTTATAGGAGAGCAATGAACAGAACTCACATCAGCAGATACTGTTCCTCAATAAAGGAAATGTTTGCCTTGGCCTTGGTGGAAACGGCTGACTCCCTCTTCCTCCTCTGACAACCTCCCAGGGAATGTCCAAGTTTACATGACACAAGTAGAGATTTCGCTCCAATCCGGGCCTGAAAAAAAGGGAGTTTGTTCAAAAGCTGCTGCTTCGTGAACCGGATACAGAGAAATGTTCCTCTGTGGAAGGAAAAGGAGGCTTCAAAGGGCGATTTATACGAGGAGTATTATAAACTGTGGAGAAAATGACCACACGCAGCAGAGTGCTGACCCCAGAACTGCTGAACAAACAGCCCGAGCAGCGAGAAAGCAAAGAATTACTTAATTCTCCACTTAAAACATAAACCGTGAAATGGATTATTTCACAAAGAACAGCTAAATTACTCAGGTATCGGGTCACATCAGCTCCAAAGTTCCCATCTGATTACTTAGAGCTGCAGCCAGCTGACAATTTACACTCTGCTCCACATGTTGACTCTGTATATGTTTCTCAGTAATGATTCCCATGCAGAAAAAAAGCGTTGTTCAGCATCACCTCCAGTCCTTATCGGAGATCTGAGACGTTCAACTGAGCGTAATTCACCAGAAAGGAAAAATATTGGCTGAAGGTATTCCGCTGTAATCCAATTTCATGTCCGTGTACACTGCGGCCAGGAGTGAGTTTTCCCTCTGCAGCACTGCTGCTGCTCGTATTCGGCCTCATGGGGAAGGTACGGGGGGCTAAAGGTGGCAGAATGAAGGTTAAACAGCTTATAACCTTTTATAAAGTAGCTAAGAAGTTCTATCTGCTGCATTACAGATAAAATACAAGGGTTGACTTCTTCTTTAGGGCTATTCTTTCTTAAAAAAGGCTAAGTTTCTAAATAATTACCTGTTATCAGTTATATTAACTAATGACTGAAAGTTATACCCAAAAGCAGGGTGGATGTGAGTGGGCGGGGCTTAGCAGAGGAGGCGGAGCCAACTGACTATCAATGAACAGCATGAAAAACCACCGTATTTCGGATGGTTACGTGTTTTATTCACGATTCTTTCTGTTCATCAATCTGTTTTCATGTTATTCTGTTTTCTTTACTTCTACAGAACCCCTAAAGTCTAAGATTTAAGTAAAAGGGAACATCTTATAACCTTTTATAAAGTAGTTAAGAAGTTCTACCTGCTGCATTACAGACATAATACAAGGGTTGACTTCTTCTTTAGGGCTACTCTTTCTTAAAAAAGGCTAAGTTTCTAAATAATTACCTGTTATCAGTTATGTTAACTAAGATATAACACCCAAAAGCAGGGTGGATGTGAGTGGGCGGGGCTTAGCAGAGGAGGCGGAGCCAACTGACTGTCAATGAACAGCATGAAAAACCACCGTATTTCAGATGATTACGTGTTTTATTCACGATTCTTTCTGTTCATCAATCTATTTTCATGTTATTCTGTTTTCTTTACTTCTACACAATCACTAAAGTCTAAGATTTAAGTAAAAGGGAACAGCTTATAACCTTTTATAAAGTAGTTAAGAGGTTCTATCTGCTGCATTACAGATAAAATACAAGGGTTGGCTTCTTTTTTAGGTCTATTCTTTCTTAAAAATGCCGGATTTTAGACTTTATTTAACAGGTCCTGAGCTCCTCCGTCCATCCTTTGCACCCCTTAGTTTGTTCACATGGTTTTTATTGGTTTTATGGTTATTTATGGCCTCTGCAGACCTCATTTTTAAATGAATATTCAGTTATTCTCCACTGCCTTTGCCATCTGCTTCCTGCATCTTCCTCAAGCTGCAACTATGACTCATGACGGCCTATTTCTAAGTTTCTAAATAAGTTAGAAAGTTAAGATAAGACCCAAAAGCAGGTTGGATGTGAGTGGGCGGGGCTTAGCAGAGGAGGCGGAGCCAACTGACTGTCAATGAACAGCATGAAAAACCACCGTATTTCAGATGATTACGTGTTTTATTCACGATTCTTTCTGTTCATCAATCTGTTTTCATGTTATTCTGTTTTCTTTACTTCTACAGAATCACTAAAGTCTAAGATTTAAGTAAAAGGGAACAGCTTATAACCTTTTATAAAGTAGTTAAGAAGTTCTACCTGCTGCATTACAGATAAAATACAAGGGTTGACTTCTTCTTTAGGTCTATTCTTTCTTAAAAATGGCCACAAATGCCGGATTTTAGACTTTATTTAACAGGTCCTGAGCTCCTCCGTCCATCCTTTGCACCCCTTAGTTTCTTCACATGCTTTTTATTGGTTTTATGGTTATTTATGGCCTCTGCGGGCCTCATTTTTAAATGAAGCTTCAGTTATTCTCCACTGCCTTTGCCATCTGCTTCAGTCGTCCTGCATCTTCCTCAAGCTGCAACTATGACTCATGACGGTTTCTAAATAATTACCTGTTATCAGTTATATTAACTAATGACAGGGGGGATGTGAGTGGGCGGGGCTTAGCAGAGGAGGCGGAGCCAACTGACTGTCAATGAACAGCATGAAAAACCACCGTATTTCAGATGATTACGTGTTTTATTCACGATTCTTTCTGTTCATCAATCTATTTTCATGTTATTCTGTTTTCTTTACTTCTACAGAATCACTAAAGTCTAAGATTTAAGTAAAAGGGAACATCTTATAACCTTTTATAAAGTAGTTAAGAAGTTCTATCTGCTGCATTACAGACATAATACAAGGGTTGACTTCTTCTTTAGGGCTATTCTTTCTTAAAAAACGCTAAGTTTCTAAATAATTACCTGTTATCAGTTATATTAACTAATGACTGAGAGTTAAGATATAACACCCAAAAGCAGGGTGGATGTGAGTGGGCGGGGCTTAACAGAGGAGGCGGGGCCAACTGACTGTCAATGAACAGCATGAAAAACCACCGTATTTCAGATGATTACGTGTTTTATTCACGATTCTTTCTGTTCATCAATCTGTTTTCATGTTATTCTGTTTTCTTTACTTCTACAGAATCACTAAAGTCTAAGATTTAAGTAAAAGGGAACATCGTATAACCTTTTATAAAGTAGTTAAGAAGTTCTATCTGCTGCATTACAGACATAATACAAGGGTTGACTTCTTCTTTAGGTCTATTCTTTCTTAAAAAAGGCTAAGTTTCTAAATAATTACCTGTTATCAGTTATATTAACTAATGACTGAAAGTTACACTCAAAAGCAGGGTGGATGTGAGTGGGCGGGGCTTAGCAGAGGAGGCGGAGCCAACTGACTGTCAATGAACAGCATGAAAAACCACCGTATTTCAGATGATTACGTGTTTTATTCACGATTCTTTCTGTTCATCAATCTATTTTCATGTTATTCTGTTTTCTTTACTTCTACACAACCCCTAAAGTCTACGATTTAAGTAAAAGGGAACATCTTATAACCTTTTATAAAGTAGTTAAGAAGTTCTACCTGCTGCATTACAGACATAATACAAGGGTTGACTTCTTCTTTAGGTCTATTCTTTCTTAAAAATGGCCACAAATGCCGGATTTTAGACTTTATTTAACAGGTCCTGAGCTCCTCCGTCCATCCTTTGCACCCCTTAGTTTCTTCACATGCTTTTTATTTGTTTTATGGTTATTTATGGCCTCTGCAGACCTCATTTTTAAATGAAGCTTCAGTTATTCTCCACTGCCTTTGCCATCTGCTTCCTGCATCTTCCTCAAGCTGCAACTATGACTCATGACGGTTCCTAAATAATTACCTGTTATCAGTTATATTAACTAATGACTGAGGGTTAAGATATAACACCCAAAAGCAGGGTGGATGTGAGTGGGCGGGGCTTAGCGGAGGAGGCGGAGCCAACTGACTGTCAATGAACAGCATGAAAAACCACCGTATTTCAGATGATTACGTGTTTTATTCACGATTCTTTCTGTTCATCAATCTATTTTCACGTTATTCTGTTTTCTTTACTTCTACACAACCCCTAAAGTCTAAGATTTGAATAAAAGGGAACATCTTATAACCTTTTATAAAGTAGTTAAGAGGTTCTATCTGCTGCATTACAGACATAATACAAGGGTTGACTTCTTCTTTAGGGCTACTCTTTCTTAAAAAAGGCCACAAATGCCGGATTTTAGACTTTATTTAACAGGTCCTGAGCTCCTCCGTCCATCCTTTGCACCCCTTAGTTTCTTCACATGGTTTTTATTTGTTTTATGGTTATTTATGGCCTCTTCAGCCATAGCTTCAGTTATTCTCCACTGCCTTTGCCATCTGCTTCAGTCGTCCTGCATCTTCCTCAAGCTGCAACTATGACTCATGACGGTCTATTTCTAAGTTCCTAAATAATTACCTGTTATCAGTTATATTAACTAATGACTGAGAGTTAAGATATAACACCCAAAAGCAGGGTGGATGTGAGTGGGCGGGGCTTAACAGAGGAGGCGGGGCCAACTGACTGTCAATGAACAGCATGAAAAACCACCGTATTTCAGATGATTACGTGTTTTATTCACGATTCTTTCTGTTCATCAATCTGTTTTCATGTTATTCTGTTTTCTTTACTTCTACAGAATCACTAAAGTCTAAGATTTAAGTAAAAGGGAACATCGTATAACCTTTTATAAAGTAGTTAAGAAGTTCTATCTGCTGCATTACAGACATAATACAAGGGTTGACTTCTTCTTTAGGTCTATTCTTTCTTAAAAAAGGCTAAGTTTCTAAATAATTACCTGTTATCAGTTATATTAACTAATGACTGAAAGTTACACTCAAAAGCAGGGTGGATGTGAGTGGGCGGGGCTTAGCAGAGGAGGCGGAGCCAACTGACTGTCAATGAACAGCATGAAAAACCACCGTATTTCAGATGATTACGTGTTTTATTCACGATTCTTTCTGTTCATCAATCTATTTTCATGTTATTCTGTTTTCTTTACTTCTACACAACCCCTAAAGTCTACGATTTAAGTAAAAGGGAACATCTTATAACCTTTTATAAAGTAGTTAAGAAGTTCTACCTGCTGCATTACAGACATAATACAAGGGTTGACTTCTTCTTTAGGTCTATTCTTTCTTAAAAATGGCCACAAATGCCGGATTTTAGACTTTATTTAACAGGTCCTGAGCTCCTCCGTCCATCCTTTGCACCCCTTAGTTTCTTCACATGCTTTTTATTTGTTTTATGGTTATTTATGGCCTCTGCAGACCTCATTTTTAAATGAAGCTTCAGTTATTCTCCACTGCCTTTGCCATCTGCTTCCTGCATCTTCCTCAAGCTGCAACTATGACTCATGACGGTTCCTAAATAATTACCTGTTATCAGTTATATTAACTAATGACTGAGGGTTAAGATATAACACCCAAAAGCAGGGTGGATGTGAGTGGGCGGGGCTTAGCGGAGGAGGCGGAGCCAACTGACTGTCAATGAACAGCATGAAAAACCACCGTATTTCAGATGATTACGTGTTTTATTCACGATTCTTTCTGTTCATCAATCTATTTTCACGTTATTCTGTTTTCTTTACTTCTACACAACCCCTAAAGTCTAAGATTTGAATAAAAGGGAACATCTTATAACCTTTTATAAAGTAGTTAAGAGGTTCTATCTGCTGCATTACAGACATAATACAAGGGTTGACTTCTTCTTTAGGGCTACTCTTTCTTAAAAAAGGCCACAAATGCCGGATTTTAGACTTTATTTAACAGGTCCTGAGCTCCTCCGTCCATCCTTTGCACCCCTTAGTTTCTTCACATGGTTTTTATTTGTTTTATGGTTATTTATGGCCTCTTCAGCCATAGCTTCAGTTATTCTCCACTGCCTTTGCCATCTGCTTCAGTCGTCCTGCATCTTCCTCAAGCTGCAACTATGACTCATGACGGTCTATTTCTAAGTTCCTAAATAATTACCTGTTATCAGTTATATTAACTAATGACTGAGAGTTAAGATATAACACCCAAAAGCAGGGTGGATGTGAGTGGGCGGGGCTTAGCAGAGGAGGCGGAGCTTACTGACTGTCAATGAACAGCATGAAAAACCACCGTATTTCAGATGATTGCGTGTTTTATTCACGATTCTTTCTGTTCATCAATCTATTTTCATGTTATTCTGTTTTCTTTACTTCTACACAATCCCTAAAGTCTAAGATTTAAGTAAAAGGGAACATCGTATAACCTTTTATAAAGTAGTTAAGAAGTTCTATCTGCTGCATTACAGATAAAATACAAGGGTTGGCTTCTTTTTTAGGTCTATTCTTTCTTAAAAAAGGCTAAGTTTCTAAATAATTACCTGTTATCAGTTATATTAACTAATGACTGAAAGTTATACCCAAAAGCAGGGTGGATGTGAGTGGGCGGGGCTTAGTAGAGGAGGCGGAGCCAACGGACTGTCAATGAACAGCATGAAAAACCACCGTATTTCAGATGATTACGTGTTTTATTCACGATTCTTTCTGTTCATCAATCTATTTTCATGTTATTCTGTTTTCTTTACTTCTACACAATCACTAAAGTCTAAGATTTAAGTAAAAGGGAACAGCTTATAACCTTTTATAAAGTAGTTAAGAGGTTCTATCTGCTGCATTACAGATAAAATACAAGGGTTGGCTTCTTTTTTAGGTCTATTCTTTCTTAAAAATGCCGGATTTTAGACTTTATTTAACAGGTCCTGAGCTCCTCCGTCCATCCTTTGCACCCCTTAGTTTGTTCACATGGTTTTTATTGGTTTTATGGTTATTTATGGCCTCTGCAGACCTCATTTTTAAATGAATATTCAGTTATTCTCCACTGCCTTTGCCATCTGCTTCCTGCATCTTCCTCAAGCTGCAACTATGACTCATGACGGCCTATTTCTAAGTTTCTAAATAAGTTAGAAAGTTAAGATAAGACCCAAAAGCAGGTTGGATGTGAGTGGGCGGGGCTTAGCAGAGGAGGCGGAGCCAACTGACTGTCAATGAACAGCATGAAAAACCACCGTATTTCAGATGATTACGTGTTTTATTCACGATTCTTTCTGTTCATCAATCTGTTTTCATGTTATTCTGTTTTCTTTACTTCTACAGAATCACTAAAGTCTAAGATTTAAGTAAAAGGGAACAGCTTATAACCTTTTATAAAGTAGTTAAGAAGTTCTACCTGCTGCATTACAGATAAAATACAAGGGTTGACTTCTTCTTTAGGTCTATTCTTTCTTAAAAATGGCCACAAATGCCGGATTTTAGACTTTATTTAACAGGTCCTGAGCTCCTCCGTCCATCCTTTGCACCCCTTAGTTTCTTCACATGCTTTTTATTGGTTTTATGGTTATTTATGGCCTCTGCGGGCCTCATTTTTAAATGAAGCTTCAGTTATTCTCCACTGCCTTTGCCATCTGCTTCAGTCGTCCTGCATCTTCCTCAAGCTGCAACTATGACTCATGACGGTTTCTAAATAATTACCTGTTATCAGTTATATTAACTAATGACAGGGGGGATGTGAGTGGGCGGGGCTTAGCAGAGGAGGCGGAGCCAACTGACTGTCAATGAACAGCATGAAAAACCACCGTATTTCAGATGATTACGTGTTTTATTCACGATTCTTTCTGTTCATCAATCTATTTTCATGTTATTCTGTTTTCTTTACTTCTACAGAATCACTAAAGTCTAAGATTTAAGTAAAAGGGAACATCTTATAACCTTTTATAAAGTAGTTAAGAAGTTCTATCTGCTGCATTACAGACATAATACAAGGGTTGACTTCTTCTTTAGGTCTATTCTTTCTTAAAAATGCAGGATTTTAGACTTTATTTAACAGGTCCTGAGCTCCTCCGTCCATCCTCTGCACCCCTTAGTTTCTTCACATGGTTTTTATTGGTTTTATGGTTATTTATGGCCTCTGCAGACCTCATTTTTAAATGAATATTCAGTTATTCTCCACTGCCTTTGCCATCTGCTTCCTGCATCTTCCTCAAGCTGCAACTATGACTCATGACGGCCTATTTCTAAGTTTCTAAATAAGTTAGAAAGTTAAGATAAGACCCAAAAGCAGGTTGGATGTGAGTGGGCGGGGCTTAGCAGAGGAGGCGGAGCCAACTGACTGTCAATGAACAGCATGAAAAACCACCGTATTTCAGATGATTACGTGTTTTATTCACGATTCTTTCTGTTCATCAATCTGTTTTCATGTTATTCTGTTTTCTTTACTTCTACAGAATCCCTAAAGTCTAAGATTTAAGTAAAAGGGAACATCTTATAACCTTTTATAAAGTAGTTAAGAGGTTCTATCTGCTGCATTACAGATAAAATACAAGGGTTGACTTCTTCTTTAGGGCTACTCTTTCTTAAAAATGCTGGATTTTAGACTTTATTTAACAGGTCCTGAGCTCCTCCGTCCATCCTTTGCACCCCTGAGTTTCTTCACATGGTTTTTATTTCTTTTATGGTTATTTATGGCCTCTGCAGACATCATTTTTAAATGAAGCTTCAGTTATTCTCCACTGCCTTTGCCATCTGCTTCCTGCATCTTCCTCAAGCTGCAACTATGACTCATGACGGCCTATTTCTAAGTTTCTAAATAATTACCTGTTATCAGTTATATTATCTAAGATATAACACCCAAAAGCAGGGTGGATGTGAGTGGGCGGGGCTTAGCAGAGGAGGCGGAGCCAACTGACTGTCAATGAACAGCATGAAAAACCACCGTATTTCGGATGGTTACGTGTTTTATTCACGATTCTTTCTGTTCATCAATCTGTTTTCATGTTATTCTGTTTTCTTTACTTCTACACAATCCCTAAAGTCTACGATTTAAGTAAAAGGGAACAGCTTATAACCTTTTATAAAGTAGTTAAGAAGTTATATCTGCTGCATTACAGATAAAATACAAGGGTTGACTTCTTCTTTAGGGCTACTCTTTCTTAAAAAAGGCTAAGTTTCTAAATAATTACCTGTTATCAGTTATATTAACTAAGATATAACACCCAAAAGCAGGGTGGATGTGAGTGGGCGGGGCTTAGCGGAGGAGGCGGAGCTTACTGACTGTCAATGAACAGCATGAAAAACCACCGTATTTCAGATGATTACGTGTTTTATTCACGATTCTTTCTGTTCATCAATCTGTTTTCATGTTATTCTGTTTTCTTTACTTCTACACAATCCCTAAAGTCTACGGTTTAAGTAAAAGGGAACATCGTATAACCTTTTATAAAGTAGTTAAGAAGTTCTGCTGCATTACAGATAAAATACAAGGGTTGACTTCTTCTTTAGGGCTACTCTTTCTTAAAAATGCCGGATTTTAGACTTTATTTAACAGGTCCTGAGCTCCTCCGTCCATCCTTTGCACCCCTTAGTTTCTTCACATGGTTTTTATTTGTTTTATGGTTATTTATGGCCTCTGCAGACCTCATTTTTAAATGAATATTCAGTTATTCTCCACTGCCTTTGCTATCTGCTTCCTGCATCTTCCTCAAGCTGCAACTATGACTCATGACGGTTCCTAAATAATTACCTGTTATCAGTTATATTAACTAATGACTGAGGGTTAAGATATAACACCCAAAAGCAGGGTGGATGTGAGTGGGCGGGGCTTAGCGGAGGAGGCGGAGCTTACTGACTGTCAATGAACAGCATGAAAAACCACCGTATTTCAGATGATTACGTGTTTTATTCACGATTCTTTCTGTTCATCAATCTATTTTCATGTTATTCTGTTTTCTTTACTTCTACACAACCCCTAAAATCTAAGATTTAAGTAAAAGGGAACATCGTATAACCTTTTATAAAGTAGTTAAGAAGTTCTATCTGCTGCATTACAGATAAAATACAAGGGTTGGCTTCTTCTTTAGGTCTATTCTTTCTTAAAAAAGGCTAAGTTTCTAAATAATTACCTGTTATCAGTTATGTTAACTAATGATTGAGGGTTAAGATATAACACCCAAAAGCAGGTTGGATGTGAGTGGGCGGGGCTTAGTAGAGGAGGCGGAGCCAACTGACTGTCAATGAACAGCATGAAAAACCACCGTATTTCGGATGGTTACGTGTTTTATTCACGATTCTTTCTGTTCATCAATCTATTTTCATGTTATTCTGTTTTCTTTACTTCTACACAATCCCTAAAGTCTACGATTTAAGTAAAAGTGAACAGCTTATAACCTTTTATAAAGTAGCTAAGAAGTTCTATCTGCTGCATTACAGATAAAATACAAGGGTTGGCTTCTTTTTTAGGTCTATTCTTTCTTAAAAATGGCCACAAACGCCGGATTTTAGACTTTATTTAACAGGTCCTGAGCTCCTCCGTCCATCCTTTGCACCCCTTAGTTTCTTCACATGGTTTTTATTGGTTTTATGGTTATTTATGGCCTCTGCAGACCTCATTTTTAAATGAAGCTTCAGTTATTCTCCACTGCCTTTGCCATCTGCTTCCTGCATCTTCCTCAAGCTGCAACTATGACTCATGACGGCCTATTTCTAAGTTTCTAAATAAGTTAGAAAGTTAAGATAAGACCCAAAAGCAGGGTGGATGTGAGTGGGCGGGGCTTAGCAGAGGAGGCGGGGCCAACTGACTGTCAATGAACAGCATGAAAAACCACCGTATTTCAGATGATTACGTGTTTTATTCACGATTCTTTCTGTTCATCAATCTATTTTCATGTTATTCTGTTTTCTTTACTTCTACACAACCCCTAAAGTCTACGATTTAAGTAAAAGGGAACATCTTATAACCTTTTATAAAGTAGTTAAGAAGTTCTGCTGCATTACAGACATAATACAAGGGTTGACTTCTTTCTTAAAAATGGCCACAAATGCAGAATCCCTAAAGTCTAAGACTTAAGTAAAAGGGAACATCTTAAGGGGCTGTTAAAGATGAGACCGAGCAGGTGTTTTGTGCCTCCAGCAGTAATGGAGGAGATAAGAAGTCCAGAGGAACCACAGGAGGAGCCCTCAGTGTTGCAGAAACTCCTCCCGCCTTCATATCTCTGCCCTCGGTGACCCTCTGGCATGTGATGAGGCTCCATCTCACCCGGCAGCTCTCTGAGCCCCTCATCCTGACGTCCCACTGATCCCGACTGTTTGAACGGAAAGAAACACAAATACTGAAACTGAACCTGAGCATGATGGGCCTCCACATTGACCTACTTTTGCATTTTCCCTGGCAGCAGCTTATCTGAGGCCGCTGAAATGTATAAACGGCGTCGGCAGCCAACAAAACAAAGGATTCTGCTGAGAGAAACACCTGCAAACTTCAAGAGGCTGGAAATACAAACACTCAGCTTTTTGCTCACCTGACCTCTGTGAGACGGCAACAGCTGGACAGCAGTTTACTTTAAAACCGCTGTCATCACACACTTATACTGAGGCCCATCAGACAGCAGAAATACAACAGCACCAGGGTGATAAAGCAAGCAAAGACTGGATGTTAATGACCAGGATGAGTCAGTAAAAATGTTTAAAACCATGGAAAAATGGATTAATGTCGCGTTATTCTTCCTTAGATTTGGATATTTACTGATGGTGCAGATGCTGTGATGCACATTCCAGGGTCAGGTTCACAAATCGGGACATAATAAAAATTATTTGTTCCTTAACATATCAGTAAATGTGACATATTGTGTAAAACTCCTTCTTCCTGTTCCTGGGAGCATAAATCAGGGTAAAACTCCCCAAAAACACAACCCTGGTGTTTATTTAGTTCCCTTTGTGTGAAAGTTCCTCATTTCACTTCATTTCTAAAGTACGTCACTCCTTAAGTTGGCTCCGCCTCCTCTGCTAAGCCCCGCCCACTCACATCCACGGATGAAGCCAGCTTCTGGTGGAAATGTTCTGCTGTCAGCTGCACTGAGGAGCATGCATCTTCCATCCAGCAGCAGCCTCAGAGGATATAAGAGCCCAGTGGATAAACTATATCTGAGGCTAATGTTCCAGCAGAGTTAGCTAAAGACTGTGAATGTGCAGCAAACACTTTTCATCCCACTGTTTTAACAACTTGGTCCAGTTCAACGCTGGACTGAAGGAACTGAGCCACAAAGAGGATCAGTTCCAACTCTCAGAGCCTGAACTTCAGAGCAGGGAAATGGAAGCATCTGAGAAATAACTCCTCATGGTTTATTTACTGATTTATTTCTTCCTTTAGCAGCAGCTAACGCTAACAGCTTAGCTAATGAAATAACTCCTCATGGTTTATTTACTGATTTATTTCTTCCTTTAGCAGCAGCTAACGCTAACAGCTTAGCTCATGAAATAACTCCTCATGGTTTATTTACTGATTTATTTCTTCCTTTAGCAGCAGCTAACGCTAACAGCTTAGCTAATGAAGTATCTCCTCATGGTTTATTTACTGATTTATTTCTTCCTTTAGCAGCAGCTAACGCTAACAGCTTAGCTAATGAAATAACTCCTCATGGTTTATTTACTGATTTATTTCTTCCTTTAGCAGCAGCTAACGCTAACAGCTTAGCTAATGCGGAAATAACTCCTCATGGTTTAGTTATTGATTTATTTCCTCCTTTAGCAGCAGCTAACGCTAACAGCTTAGCTAATGAAATAACTCCTCAGGGTTTATTTACTGATTTATTTCCTCCTTTAGCAGCAGCTAACGCTAACAGCTTAGCTCATGAAATAACTCCTCATGGTTTATTTACTGATTTATTTCTTCCTTTAGCAGCAGCTAACGCTAACAGCTTAGCTAATGAAATAACTCCTCATGGTTTATTTACTGATTTATTTCTTCCTTTAGCAGCAGCTAACGCTAACAGCTTAGCTAATGCAGAAATAACTCCTCATGGTTTATCTACTGATTTATTTCTTCCTTTAGCAGCAGCTAACGCTAACAGCTTAGCTAATGCAGAAATAACTCCTCATGGTTTAGTTATTGATTTATTTCCTCCTTTAGCAGCAGCTAACGCTAACAGCTTAGCTAATGAAGATGACGCACACCAACTTCTAAGGAGTTACTGCTGTTCCTTTCTGAAAGATGAACATTATTATTATTATTATGAACATTATAGGTCTCCAGATATGTTACATTATCGGTTTCTGATAAAGATGTAGGTCTCCAGGTACAATTGTTTTTAACATGTCACCTTTAAACTGCACCAAACTGATGTAGTTGATGTTAACGCTAAACGCTTAACGTTAGTCTCATAGATAATGTTCCAGCAGAGATCTCAATCAGACTTTAGAAAACTGTCAAAAAGGGAATTTTGTCTCCTTTAAAAGGAGGAAAATCAAACGTCAGATGAACAACAACAACATCATGACACATTTACACTGTAGTTAGTTATTGATTTATTTCTTCCTTTAGCAGCAGCTAACGCTAACAGCTTAGCTAACGCAGCAGAGTTAGTCTCATAGATCTCAATCAGACTTGAGAAAACTGTCAAAAAGGGAATTTTGTCTCCTTTAAAAGGAAGAAAATCAAACGTCAGATGAACAACAACAACATCATGACACATTTACACTGTAAATATTTATAGAATAAAAACACCGCACGTGTACAAGAGGCACATTTTATCTGACAAAATGTTCAGTTTGATCAGAATTATGCTAACAAATGGGACTATTATCTGTATGTATTAGCATCCAACCCAACCTGTGTCATGAAGTCTGAGTTAGTAAATAAACTGTGCTGCAGGGGGGCGTGTGGATGAAGTGGTCCCAGTAGAGTGCCTGCGTAGAAATCCCTCCGTTAGCTCTCCTATAGCTGCAAGTAGCCACATAACAGCAACTATGAGCTAACAGAGCTATGAGCTAACAGCAGCTATGAGCTAACAGAGCTATAGTTTAAAAATAGCTGAGTTCCCCTTTAAGTGAATGTTTGATATCTGTGTTGATTCAACATCAGCTTCACCACCAGAATAAAGCTTTTCCTGCCAGAAAAGCACCTGCATTTGCTGGAGTTCATATGCTACAGATAAAGGGAAACAGTCAGCTGTGTAGCGCTGACTGAACAGTTTGTGGAATCGATGTATTTTCTGCTTCTCAGATAACGCCATGATGAACCCCATGATGTATATTAGACAGTAAAGGTGCAGCTGTCAGTTCTAACTCATATTTAAGAAACCATAAAGCTTTTTTAATGCGTTCATTATCATTTTTAACAAAGAAACACACACGAATTTAACTTAAAGCAATGAAAAACCAGCAAAGAAACGAAGAAAAAGTCCATAAAAAGCTGCTAATCTACCTGAAGACACAGCGCTGAGCTTCAAAACTCAGACCGAACGGGTGATTGATGACCTCTGAATCGGTTCAGTTTACATGCTGGTTTCAAGCCGTTTGATGCTTCAAGAGTTTAAAGCTTTTCAAATAAAAGGGGGGAGCAGTGTCCTCCGTAGAGGCTGCAGTGGAGAAGCAGCTCAGAGTGGGAGATGCTGCAGGGCTGAGAGGGCGAAATGTTTTGGGATGTGATTCAGAGATTGTGAGTGCACTTCTTGGCTCACCGCGCCGCTCTGTGAGGCTGCATTCATCAATGTATTTACTGTTCTCCTATGTCAGTTTGGAACAGCGAGGCCACCAGCGACTCGCCAATTTACTGACATCACCGGCTAAATAATACCACTTATGAGAATACAAGCCCCGCCCTGAAGTTGGAGCCGCTTCCCTGAGCTTAATTTAGCTCTGAATCACTGCAGCCATTATGAAAACCTCTCAAAAGTGTATTCATGCCTCGTGCCCCTCCAGCATCTTACCTCCTTTTTCCACACGACTCCTCACTTCATTCCACTGCTCTCCACACATCGCCACGACGACGGCGGCGGCGGCGGCCTGCAGAGGGCCCTCGCACCGGCGACTCATGATTGTGTCAGATTCAGCCGAGATGCTGGGGCCTCCAGCAGGGATGAAGAACACGTAGAGAATCAGTGTGGTGCATTAATAAAGACTCGTGCTGCCAGCCAATCAGAGGCCAGGAAGAGGCGTGAATGAGCGGCAAATATTGACTCAAACTTTGACTCAAACCTTTCCTGAGGACAAAAGCAACTACATGAAAAGGAAAAGGACTGATAATGTTTTTAAGGTGGGAAAAGTCTGAATTATCACGTCAAACTGGACGTGTTGTACAGAATCGACCTTTTCTACAAACAGACCGTTTAGGTAAATATGCAGAATACTGAAGCTCAGAACCGCCCCGACCCGCCGAGGCAGGACTGCATCAGATGGTTTACAGTTATCAGTTGAGGCCTCCGTGGATCACATCCCACAGAGGCTGGGCTGGACTGAGATCTGGAGGATTTGGAGGCCTGGTGAACACCTCCTGAACCATTTTTGCTGTGTGGTGTCATCCTGCTGAAACAAGCTGCTGCTGTCAGGTTCATCAGGGTGTGTTATTCAGACTGAAAATAACAAATTAAACGTAAATATGGAGTCATATGTCTTAGTCACCAGGAATCAGATCCATGGACGTTCAGGTTTGTGCTCCTCTGTCAGACAGTGTTCAGGTTTCTCTGTTTAGGTTAAGGAAATATTCCCGGTTTCTCTGTTTAGGTTCATGAAATATTCCAGGTTTGTCTGATCAGGTTAATGAAATATTTCAGGCTTATGAAATATTTCAGGTTTCTCTGTTTAGGTTAATAAAATATTTAAGGTTTCTCTTATCAGGTTAAGGAAATATTTTGTGTTTCTCTGATCATGTTTAGGAAATATTTCAGGTTTCTCTGTTTAGGTTAATGAAATTTTCAGGTTTTTCTGATCAGGTTAATGAAATATTTCAGGTTTCTCTATTTATGTTAATGAAATATTTCATGTTTCTCTGATCAGGTTAATGAAATATTTCAGGTTTCTCTATTTATGTTAATGAAATATTTCATGTTTCTCTGATCAGGTTAATGAAATATTTCAGGTTTCTCTGTTCAAGTTAATGGAATATTTCAGGCTTCTCTGTTTAGGTTAAGGAAATATTTCAGGTTTCTCAAATCCGATTTATGAAATATTTCAATTTAATCTGATCAGGTTAATGAAATATTTCAGGTTTCTCTGATCAAGTTAATGGAATATTTCAGGTTTCTCTGTTTATGTTAATGAAATATTTCATGTTTCTCTGATCAGGTTAATGAAATATTTCAGGTTTCTCTGTTTAGGTTTAGGAAATATTTCAGGTTTCTCTGATCATGTTTATGAAATATTTCAGTGTAATCTGATCAGGTTAATGAAATATTTCAGGTTTCTCTGATCAGGTTTATGAAATATTTCAGGTTTCTCTGTTCAGGTTTATGAAATATTTCATGTTTCTCTGATCAAGTTAATGGAATATTTCAGGTTTCTCTGTTTAGGGTTAGGAAATATTTCAGGTTTCTCTGTTTATGTTAATTAAATATTTCATGTTTCTCTGATCAGGTTAATGAAATATTTCAGGTTTCTCTGATCAGGTTTATGAAATATTTCAGGTTTCTCTGATCAGGTTAATGAAATATTTCAGGCTTCTCTGTTTAGGTTAAGGAAATATTTCAGGTCTCTCTGTTCAGGTTAATGAAATATTTCAGGTCTCTCTGATCAGGTTTATGAAATATTTCAGGTTTCTCTGATCATGTTTATGAAATATTTCAGGTTTCTCTGTTTAGGTTAATGAAATTTTCAGGTTTTTCTGATCAGGTTAATGAAATATTTCAGGTTTCTCTATTTATGTTAATGAAATATTTCATGTTTCTCTGATCAGGTTAATGAAATATTTCAGGTTTCTCTGTTCAAGTTAATGGAATATTTCAGGCTTCTCTGTTTAGGTTAAGGAAATATTTCAGGTTTCTCAAATCCGATTTATGAAATATTTCAATTTAATCTGATCAGGTTAATGAAATATTTCAGGTTTCTCTGATCAAGTTAATGGAATATTTCAGGTTTCTCTGTTTATGTTAATGAAATATTTCATGTTTCTCTGATCAGGTTAATGAAATATTTCAGGTTTCTCTGATCAGGTTAATGAAATATTTCAGGTTTCTCTGATCAAGTTAATGGAATATTTCAGGTTTCTCTGTTTAGGGTTAGGAAATATTTCAGGTTTCTCTGTTTATGTTAATTAAATATTTCATGTTTCTCTGATCAGGTTAATGAAATATTTCAGGTTTCTCTGATCAGGTTTATGAAATATTTCAGGTTTCTCTGATCAGGTTAATGAAATATTTCAGGCTTCTCTGTTTAGGTTAAGGAAATATTTCAGGTCTCTCTGTTCAGGTTAATGAAATATTTCAGGTCTCTCTGATCAGGTTTATGAAATATTTCAGGTTTCTCTGATCATGTTTATGAAATATTTCAGGTTTCTCTGTTTAGGTTAATGAAATTTTCAGGTTTTTCTGATCAGGTTAATGAAATATTTCAGGTTTCTCTATTTATGTTAATGAAATATTTCATGTTTCTCTGATCAGGTTAATGAAATATTTCAGGTTTCTCTGTTCAAGTTAATGGAATATTTCAGGCTTCTCTGTTTAGGTTAAGGAAATATTTCAGGTTTCTCAAATCCGATTTATGAAATATTTCAATTTAATCTGATCAGGTTAATGAAATATTTCAGGTTTCTCTGATCAAGTTAATGGAATATTTCAGGTTTCTCTGTTTATGTTAATGAAATATTTCATGTTTCTCTGATCAGGTTAATGAAATATTTCAGGTTTCTCTGTTTAGGTTTAGGAAATATTTCAGGTTTCTCTGATCAGGTTAATGAAATATTTCAGGTTTCTCTGATCAGGTTTAGGAAATATTTCAGGTTTCTCTGTTCAGGTTTATGAAATATTTCATGTTTCTCTGATCAAGTTAATGAAATATTTCAGGTTTCTCTGTTTAGGTTTAGGAAATATTTCAGGTTTCTCTGATCAGGTTTATGAAATATTTCAGGTTTCTCTGCTCAGGTTAATGAAATGTTTCAGGTTTCTCTGATCAGGTTAATGGAATATTTCAGGCTTCTCTGTTTAGGTTAAGGAAATATTTCAGGTTTTTCTGATCAGGTTAATGAAATATTTCAATTTAATCTGATCAGGTTAATGAAATATTTCAGGTCTCTCTGTTCAGGTTAATGAAATATTTCAGGTCTCTCTGTTCAGGTTAATGAAATATTTCAGGTCTCTCTGATCAGGTTAATGAAATATTTCAGGTTTTTCTGATCAGGTTAATGAAATATTTCAGTTTTTTCTGATCAGGTTTATGAAATATTTCAGGTTTTTCTGTTCAGGTTTATGAAATATTGAAGTTTTCTCTGTTCAGGTTAATGAAATATTTCAGGTTTCTCTGTTCAGGTTTATGAAATATTGAAGTTTTCTCTGTTCAGGTTAATGAAATATTTCAGGTTTCTCTGTTCAGATTTATGAGCCTTGAGGACCAGGAATGGGAAACATTGTCTTAGGAAAAGCTCATAGTGAAAATGAAAGATTCTGACCTGCTTTTTGGGGAATTCCTGATCATTTGTTGAAGCAGAAAAAAGCTGCTTCCCACCTCCTGATGTGTCACTTCCCGACTGAGTAAAAACACACAGACATTCTCATTCATGCCGTCTCCTCCTGATTTCCCACCAGTGGATGAGGGATGTCTGACATTCTTCTTCTCCTCTCAGCCTGGGTGGTCCGTCTCCGAGGACAGGCTCGTCACCTTCGGATGGACCGTGAACTCTGGGCCGAAGCCTCGAGGAGCTTTTTCAGCTGATACCAAGTCATTTTAGGCTTAAAACAGCTGCCTCTAGATAATAGATAAAGAGTAAAAATGAAGACTGATTCCCCTGAAGCCTCTTCCTGCTGACTCTGACAGAACATTTTCTTTTTCTCCTTCATTATATATGTTATCAGTGTAATAAATCCAACAAACTGCATCAGCTGGTGTTCCACATACATCTGATATAACTGTGCTTTTCAATCTTTGAGCCACGGCACATTTTTTACACTGAAAGAGTCCTGCACCAATCAAAAATGTGACAAAATGACTCTTTGGAGGCAGCATGTCTGAGGACAGTTTAGTCTCTTAATCTGATGATACTCAGATGAACCCAAAGCTGGCAGGAGCTTTTATTCCTGTCTGATAGATATGTTGTGGAAAATAGGAACAATGTTGAAATATCACTGTTTAGTCAACCAAAAAGTGACTTAACCTTCGCTCTCGTCTCTGTTAAATGAGCTCGTTAAATGAGCTCTCTGACCCAGTCAAAGGACTCGGTGGAGGTGAAACTCCTCCTGATGTCATACACCGGACATGGGAAGGTTGGCCCTTTCCAGATGTTGCTGCCAGAGGTGCAGCTTCAAAGGGAATCCATTTACTTTGTCTGTGCTTGTGATTCAGATGCTGAAACGTATGAATGCCAGCTTTGATTTAGCTCTCATCAGTCAGAGATCATCCACACAGGAGCCAGGTCTCCCAGTGCAGAAAACAGCCAGATAACCGATATTCTGATATTGTCCCCTTCTGTTCTGGTAATGCCTTCAAAAATGGAAGCTTTCTCTGATGGTCTCTCCTTTCACACAACAAGAGTCAAGCAGACTTAAATATCTGAGAACATTATTGATTATAAACCTAGAAGCAGAATGTGAGGCTGTGTGTGTTTAAGGAAACTTTCACTCAGATGGCTCCATAAAGACCATGAAGTGGTTCAGTCAAACATCCTTAAAACAGAAGAACTCCTTAAAGCTGTCCTTAAAAGGGTCCGCTCGTCTGATTGGTTAAAGAGACAGCAGCAGCGTACAGCTTCTTCTTCCATCTGGATGAAGGTTTTTTGTCCCAAAATGCAGAACAAGGAAAGCTTTTTCACTTCTTTTTAAGGAGTTTTATTTAGTTTGGAATCAGGTTTATTTCTGGTTTTAATCAAAGATATTGTTGATCTGAAGTATTTTGAACCTTTTTATCATTTGGTACGATTGTTAACATGTTTTAGTAGATCCTGTGTTGCTGTGTGGATGTAAAACAGATGAACAACACCTGAGCTGGAGTCCACCAATGTCCAATTCACATCTGACGCTAATGTCCGCAGCAGCATCACATCTGACGCTAACGTCCGCAGCAGCATCATTACATCTGACGCTAATGTCTACAGCAGCATCACATCTGACGCTAATGTCCGCAGCATCATCATATCTGACGCTAATGTCCGCAGCAGCATCACATCTGACGCTAATGTCCGCAGCAGCATCACATCTGAGGCTAATGTCCGCAGCATCATCATATCTGACGCTAATGTCCGCAGCATCATCATATCTGACGCTAATGTCCGCAGCAGCATCACATCTGACGCTAATGTCTACAGCATCATCACATCTGACGCTAATGTCCGCAGCAGCATCATTACATCTGACGCTAATGTCCGCAGCAGCATCACATCTGACGCTAATGTCCGCAGCATCATCATATCTGACGCTAATGTCCGCAGCATCATCACATCTGATGCTAATGTCTGCAGCATCATCATATCTGACGCTAATGTCCACAGCATCATCACATCTGACGCTAATGTCCGCAGCATCATCATATCTGACGCTAATGTCCGCAGCATCATCACATCTGATGCTAATGTCTGCAGCATCATCACATCTGATGCTAATGTCCGCAGCAGCATCACATCTGAGGCTAATGTCCGCAGCATCATCATATCTGACGCTAATGTCCGCAGCATCATCACATCTGATGCTAATGTCTGCAGCATCATCATATCTGACGCTAATGTCCACAGCATCATCACATCTGACGCTAATGTCCGCAGCAGCATCACATCTGACGCTAATGTCCGCAGCATCATCACATCTGACGCTAATGTCCGCAGCAGCATCATTACATCTGACGCTAATGTCTACAGCATCATCACATCTGACGCTAATGTCCGCAGCAGCATCACATCTGACGCTAATGTCCGCAGCAGCATCACATCTGACGCTAATGTCCGCAGCAGCATCACATCTGACGCTAATGTCCGCAGCAGCATCACATCTGACGCTAATGTCCACAGCAGCATCACATCTGACGCTAATGTCCGCAGCAGCATCACATCTGACGCTAATGTCCGCAGCAGCATCACATCTGATGCTAATGTCCGCAGCAGCATCACATCTGATGCTAATGTCTGCAGCATCACATCTGATGCTAATGTCCGCAGCATCATCACATCTGAGCTAATGTCTGCAGCATCACATCTGACGCTAATGTCCGCAGCAGCATCACATCTGACGCTAATGTCCGCAGCATCACATCTGATGCTAATGTCTGCAGCATCATCACATCTGATGCTAATGTCTGCAGCATCACATCTGATGCTAATGTCCGCAGCAGCATCACATCTGACGCTAATGTCCGCAGCATCATCACATCTGGCGCTAATGTCAGCAGCATCACATCTGAAGCTAATGTCCGCAGCATCATCATATCTGATGCTAATGTCCGCAGTAGCATCACATCTGATGCTAACGTCCGCAGCATCACATCTGACGCTAATGTCCACAGCAGCATCACATCTGATGCTAATGTCTGCAGCATCACATCTGATGCTAATGTCCGCAGCAGCATCACATCTGACGCTAATGTCTGCAGCAGCATCACATCTGATGCTAATGTCTGCAGCATCACATCTGATGCTAATGTCCGCAGCATCATCACATCTGACGCTAACGTCTGCAGCATCATCACATCTGACGCTAATGTCCGCAGCATCACATCTGACGCTAATGTCCGCAGCATCATCACATCTGATGCTAATGTCCGCAGCATCATCACATCTGATGCTAATGTCTGCAGCATCACATCTGATGCTAATGTCAGCAGCATCACATCTGAAGCTAATGTCCGCAGCATCATCACATCTGATGCTAATGTCCGCAGCAGCATCACATCTGACGCTAATGTCAGCAGCATCACATCTGAAGCTAATGTCCGCAGCATCATCATATCTGATGCTAATGTCCGCAGTAGCATCACATCTGATGCTAAATTCTGACTGAATCCGTCTTACATACTTTAAGGATCCATCAGATCGGCTCCTGCTTTAATGACATGGCAGTGATATTGTTTGTCCTGCTTCCACTGCTTTTCCCTCTGACAGAATTATAGATTCTGATTAGTCAGCTGAAGCTAACTCCGCCTGTTTTACATGAGTCAGAAAACCTAGCTTGAGGGGATACCTGCACTGTCTGGGTTAGTTAAACCAGCTCCTGACTATACCCTGGTATGTTCAGGCTCCAGGTGACGCTGATACATCCACATTGAAGTGTTAGATGCCTCAAAGCTGCAGCAGTTCCCCTTCTGGATGAGTTAGCTGTCTGAACATTCTTGATATTCAGGGTATTTTCCAAATGCTCACAGATGGAGTTTCTGAGCTCATGGAAACGTTCATGTCGGACATTTAAGCCCAGAGAGACAAATCCATCCACGGATGTCTGAGTCTGTGCAGCTTCTGGGCTCTGATTGAGCAGCTTTGCATCACACAGAGCTGGATGATTGCCTCAGATCAGAGCCTCTCCTGTCTGACGGTCCTTCGACGCCTCATCTTTGGAGCAGATGTGCTGCTGCAGAGACTGAATATTGTTCTGATTCTTCCCTCCAGCTGATCTGAGCTCCAGGGAATATTCAGGTGGAGGGAAAACGACATTCTTGGAAATAACAAACTGAAAAGGTGTGAGAGGTGCAGGCGCTGCAGTGGCATTGTGGGTAATCCGGGTTTATTTAGACTGGGTTTGCAGGCCATTACATACCAACAGAGCCTGGTGGCACGGAGCATTTCATCTGCGACCATCAGGCGGTTTGACTGATTTCTGGGTGGAAGAAAAGGTCTTTGTAGGCTGATAAGTTTAGTCTGCAGCAGAAAAATCTGCCAGTTGAAGAATGTTGAAGATAAAACGACTCGATTTGGACTCTGTGAGTTGTTCTGGTTCGGTCCAAAGCAGAAATGCACACACTTGTCTTGGTTTGCTCTGCTTTACATCAGCTTTTTGGTGCTAAAACAAGAGAAAAGGCAAAGCAGCACTGCTCCTCTGAGCAGAAGAACCAGGTCAACGTGAAATAAAGGAATCCAGATCTGATCCGATGACCAAAAGACGGTTTTATCAAAAAGAAGCTTGTGTTTTCACTAAGAATCAGCTTTACCCACAATGCATCACTCTGTACAGTATAGGCCTTCCAAGGTTGAAGTGTTTGCCGACTTTTCCATGGCGACAGCCCCTCTGTTGCCAGCGAAGGACTGGAAACGCTGCCTCTGGATTAAGAACCAGAGGACCTCTGGCCTCCTTTGATTCCCCCGCCTTAGTTTTATTACTGTTGACACCTTTTAACACCGTGGGTCTTTCCCTCTTTCCTCCTTTCATCAGGTGAAAAGTGTTACACGAGGGTAGGATTTGTCTTTCCTATCTGTTTGGAACCAGTTTAGCCAACTAGATCCAATAGAATTTAGCTCAAGTCTGCTAAAAAAGTTAGCATAACCATGACCTCATCGTGTCACGTCCGTCTGCAAATCTCTATGCTCACATATTAATACAGACAGTGACGGCTTGTGGTGACATTGAATGGTTGGGTTAATGTATTATAAAAGCCAAGTAGTTGTATTTCAACATAAAAGGTGTCCTGTTAGAAAGTTTAAACTATCCCAACAGCACGGGCCTTTTCAACAAAGCACAAAAACACTATTTAGAAGAATGCACTGATGGAAAATATACCATCTACCATCTCTCTGTAAATACAAATACTTTCACACCATAAAAGGTTTTAAAAAAAGGTCAACCCAGACTTATAGCCTATTGCAATTAGCTTTGGAACACAATAATCCAAACATCAGCACAAAACTAAAATAGTAACTCCAGAAAAACACTCCAGAAAGAGGTTAAGAGAGCCTTAAAAGAAATACTCCACAAAATGTTCCATCTGTGTGACAGGAATGGGGGGGTCTACCTTATTTGAAGAGAAGCTTCAAGAGGCTGTTAGCCGTTAGCCTTTCTAACGTTAGCCGTTAGCCTTTTCTAACGTTAGCCTTTCTAACGTTAGCCTTTCTAACGTTAGCCGTTAGCCTTTTCTAACGTTAGCCTTTCTAACGTTAGCCGTTAGCCTTTCTAACGTTAGCTGTTAGCCGTTAGCCTTTCTAACGTTAGCCTTTCTAACATTAGCCGTTAGCCAGTCCTTTCTCTCAAACTAAGTTACACAAAAGCTACGATTTTGGTGCTTTTCTTTCTGTGTAATTTGGATATCCTTTGGATGATGTCTCCCTACTTTTTTCACCTGAGGACATTGAATAAAATGGATTAGAAAGTAAATAATCCACTTCGTTAACGCCTGCCTGCCATTGTCAAATCTGCTGGCTTTGTGCTGTACAGATTACTTGCAACCTGTCACTCAAATGTTGAAGAAAAGTCAAGTGGAACTGAGCTGCTTCGCTTGGGCTGTAAATAATTAGCCCATTTTCACTGATTTCATGGGTTTCAGTTCAGATTTTGCTCCGCCTCTGATCAAAAATTAAAAAACAATTTGTTTAAAGTTTTTATTGAAATATTTACATATTATATTCTAATTTTTATTGAATGATGTAGGCTGAGCCCTGTTAGCCCAATTATACCAGCCGTTCCTGCAGATCTGTACATCTTTGTTTCTTTGCTCATAATTCAGTCGAATGAATCCGTCTTCAGAGCCACAAACAAGAACTTTTTGACCAGCTTTGATGCAACCATCCATGGATGCTCTGAAAGCTGCTGCAGATACTATCCTTTATAAGAAAGTGGTTTTCTCTGCTGTTACCTTTCAGCTGACTCCCTCCACCCGCCACTTCAGTTCCCTGCTTCTGCTCCACCTTTTTATTAAGTCAGTAAAGTCTTTGTTTCTCGCGTTTGGGTCCATCTCCTTTGTTTTATTTTCATGATATCCATGAAAGAGACTCATTCATACGTGATGAATCTGGAGAACAGACCGCTCTGACAAACGGAGGATAAACTGGTTCATTTGCTGCAGTTTTAGCAGAAGTGTCACTGATAACAGAACAGCTGCTTGTCCTTCGGATCATCACTGAGGTTCAGACTCTGGGATGAGTGGTTGGACACCTCCCAGCAGCACTTCTTACACTTTGTTCTGTGTGTTTTCACTCGTTCGTACGCCTTATTTCGGTGAAACTGCTGCTTCTGCAGCTCTTTACCCTCTTTTCATCCCGTCTCTTCGGTCAGGTTTTGCTCATCTTTGCATCATAAACTCACCTGTTCGCCTGCTCCTGAAGACATCTGTCAAACCTTCACAGCAGAGTTCCTCACTCAGTCGGTCGAAGTTAGTTTTTTCCTCTTTGAGAACAAAAGAATCCAGCAGAAGGTGCCAGCTGCGGCCTTTGAAGTCGTGGAAATAACACTCGGCGGTGCATTAACATCTTCCACGGCCTGACGGCTGTTTGTCTTCTCACCGCTTTAATCCCGTCTCTTTCTTCATCTGTGATCCCTACAACAACACCAGCTCGGAGAACTAATAAATGGAAGGGTTTGATTTCCGTCTGCGGTGCCAAACACCACAGGCTCACCTTCACGGTGCAGGGTCAGGACGGAGGGCTCGGGCCCCTGAAGGCTGAGGGGCCAGATGTTTACCTACAGGGCGTTCACCTATTGATCTTATAGATCAGCACAGGGCGGGGAGCCGAGCAGATAAGCCGGGTGTTATAACAGAGATGCTATCGAGGCTGAAGACGTTTCTGGGTGAGTCATCACTCCAGACGGATTCAGTCATCCAGCATGAAAAACAAAACAGTTAGCATGTGACAAACTGCTTTAAACGGTTAGCATGTGACACCGGCCCCCACAAAACAACTATTTACTGCTTTACTGCTAAAGTAGAATAAAAAACTGACTGATGGATTCATGAGACAGGAGGGAAAAGAGATTAATGACACAATGCAAGCATCTGCTGCTAACCTACAGCTAACTGCTAACTTACAGCTAACTGCTCACTTATAGCTAACTTCTAACTTACAACTAACTGCTAACTTACAGCTAACTGCTAACTTACAGCTAACTGCTCGCTTACAGCTAACTTCTAACTTACAGCTAACTGCTAACTTACAGCTAACTTCTAACTTACAGCTAACTGCTAACTTACAGCTAACTTCTAACTTACAGCTAACTGCTCGCTTACAGCTAACTGCTAACTTACAGCTAATTGCTAACCTACAGCTAACTTCTAACTTACAGCTAACTTGTGTCCCTCTGGATATAGAGTAACTATCTGTATCTATATGTAGAGCTGGAGTGTTTCTGACTGCAGGAACCGCTTCATTATCTCTGTGTTTCTGCATTAAATCACAGCAGGTGTCCAGGTGTTGATGACAGCTAACGTACAGAAACACACCTGAACTCTCCACAGCAGCATGGCCTCTGCTGGCTGACAGGAGACGGTTAAAGATCTTTCTCCTGGTGCTGTTCAGGCTGTTTATCAGCAGTGGTTCTGATCATTATGTCACAGCTTTGGTGTTTCCAGCTTCTGCGAATGTTCAACACTTTTCTGTTGTGCAGCAAACGTTTCATGGACAGAAATAAGATTTTAAATCGTGCAGCTTCACGCACAAACCGGAGCGGTTGCTTTATGTCCTTCACTGTGGGAAACGTGTCGTCCTAAAAGCCTCCTGAGAGGCCAGACTCCCTGTTATGTAAAGACTCTGTGACGTCAGCAGCGAGACGCGCGTCCGATCGATGGGCAGAGCCCGTCAAACATTACGTCATGACCGAGCCGAGCAGCTCTGTGATCCATGAAATCGTGTTTGGGGCTGAGGCCAAGCGTGTGCTTCGTGTTAGAGCCGAGACAAAAAGCCTCTGTTCCTTGGAGGAACGTTCCCACGCGCCACAACCCGTGGGCCCGCAGCAGAACCTCACCGGCAGCTGGACACGAGCGCAGCTGTGCCGTCTTTCCTGTCCTCGCACAGGTGGAGCCTTACCTGCGCGCCCTCAGCGCTATTTCCCTTGTTTTTGGCGCACGCGCAAAGAGCTGCGAGGGCAGATGCTGCAGACAGCGAGGAAACAAACCTATAAATCAGCCCGATTAGTTTCTTTATTGGGTCAGAAGTGGTTCTCACGTCCTGCAGAAGACAAAAACATGTCAGCCGGTGATGGAGTGTGGGAGTGAAGCTGCGGTTTCCTGCCTCCACCTCCCGCCTCATGATGCTTGTTTTTCAGCAGTTGGACTCCTCACACGTGTCCGGTCTTCTGTTTGTTTCGGTTCGTGCTGTTTAACGCGCAGA
This sequence comes from Leuresthes tenuis, assembly GCF_036924035.1. Classification (NCBI taxonomy): domain Eukaryota; kingdom Metazoa; phylum Chordata; class Actinopteri; order Atheriniformes; family Atherinopsidae; genus Leuresthes; species Leuresthes tenuis. The sequence goes on along the minus strand of NW_027325377.1, from coordinate 1,800,970 downwards.
GCCAGGAAACACTGAGTCTGAGGTTTCATGTGCTGCGGGGAGGCTTCCATTTTGTTTTACTACAGAGAGGCTGCAGGTTCATTTAAAAAAGGCCTAAAAAAGGATGATCGAGTGAAATATATGAGACGTAAGAGCTGCTGAATTAATGCCAGTTTATCCAGATCTGAATATTATATAATTTATGTTGCTAATTTCTCACCATATAAAGCCTGAAATGCCTTTTTTTATTTAATTATTTTTTTCTGTTTTTCCCTTTTTTATTTAATACTTTTTTTCTGTTTTTCCCTTTTTTATTTAATTTTTTTCTGTTTTTCCCTTTTTTATTGAATTATTTATTTCTGTTTTTCCCTTTTTTATTGAATTATTTATTTCTGTTTTTCCCTTTTTTATTGAATAATTTTTTTTCTGTTTTTCCCTTTTTTATTTAACTATTTTTTTCTGTTTTTCCCTTTTTTATTTAATTATTTCTTTCTGTTTTTCCCTTTTTTATTTATTTTTTTTCATTTTCCCCTTTTTTTCTTTTTTCCCCCTTTTTTCTTTTTTTTATTTAATTAGGTTTCAAAAGAAGACAATAATCCTTCAAATCTCTCATGGATTTGATTCAAATTAAGGATTAAAATGACTCATTTTATAAGAAGCCATATTTTCAGAACTCTGTCATAGATCCATTCAAATAAGACCTCAAATTTCATTAGACTTTTGCCTCATTTTCTCTCATCTTGAGGACCGGAGAAGTAAAACATGGCTCATCTTACCCCACTTTCTCTTCGTCTTAATGGGCTGATTTTCAGTCCCAGTTTCTGACAAAATAAACAGAAAAATTTGTGAATGAGAGCAGCTTTTTGGGGAATTCAGCTGGATTAATATAAACTTTACTGTTTTTACTGAAATATGCAGAAAGACTGAAGTTTGGAGCCTGAACAGAGCAGCTGGAACCATCTGAGTCCAGCTGAGTGTTTCCATGCAGGAGGATTCAAACCCAGCCGGATCATCTGGGGGTTCTGGTCCGGTTTCAGTGGCTCCAACATGTTTACATGCATTTTAAAAGTCCAGTTGGGGTTGGACTAAAACAATACAGCAACGCTGATGATCTTGTTGGAGCAGAACTTGGCAGTGGGAGGTATTATCAGGCCGAGAGTTCATTTCTTTCCTTAAAGTTGATGCAGGAAAGAAGGTTGAGACAGACTGACACCGAGCTACTGGTGCTGAGACGGTTCTGATGGTGTTAACTGGACCAGTCGGATCCATGTGAGTTCAGTACCTGGAGAAGACATAACAGTAACCATGGCGATGAGGAGCATAGCTAACTGCTCTTTGGAAACAGCACGAACGATGTTTCATCTGCACTTTAAGACGCAGCTGTGGCTAAAAGCTGCTTATCGGTCGACTCCATCGCTGTTAAGAAGCTCCACCAGGTGCATGATGGGAAATAACTGGTTACAAACAGATCTGGAGTCTGTGAAATCTTTAGTGTGAGACTTAGAGCTCAGTGAGAGGGAGTCAACATCTTTTCTAAAGTTTCTAAAGTTTTTAAAGCTGGTTATAGCTCCACAGATCCTGGCTCAGACTCAGGAAGTAACATAAGAAGCAGATACAGTGATGGAAAGTAACTGTTTGTTACTCGTTTCTGTCGATCCCAACAAAGGGAGGCACCATCTATCCTAAAGGAGTCAAACAGAGTTCTGCTAACTGGCAGCAACTGTAGGTCCATTCAACTTTGAACCTGTTTCAGCGGGATGACGCCACACAGCAAAAAGGGTTCAGGAGGTGCCTCCAAATCCTCCAGATCTCAGTCCAGTGGGAAGTGATCCACGGAGGCCACGACTCAGCAGACGGAAAGCATCAGAGATGGTTATTTATCACATCACGTTTCCTTGAGAACACCTGAAGGTTTGGCCCGATGACACGTGCACATAAACAGGTTTAGATGGCTTTTAAGGGTGAGTTTCCACACTTTCCTCCAGGATGCTGAGCAGGAACTGTCAAAGGACCTGAAAGAAAGGGAAGCAGAAGGCGATAAATCACGAAAAGAAGGATTTAAAAAGAAAATTCCAGTCTGTAGCGCGATAAAGAAGAAGGGAGGAAACAGCTGCCAGGAAAGTTGAAGTCGGGATGCAAAGAAGAATGAAATGAAATACAGACTTACCACCTTAAAAACAGCCATGGAGTGATCAGCATCTCACTGAAACATGTCAAACCTGCAGAAAAACAGATGTGCATCTGCAGGCGTGTGAAAAAGAAAGTATACCCCCCCCCCACCCCCCCACCCCCACCCCCACCAGGCTTTAATTCTGCAGTTTTCAGCAAAATAAAAAGCTCCTCAGCAGGTGTTAAAACTCCAACTGTGTCACTATTTACTGAACAAAGAAAACTAAGTGAACCCAACGGATCCAGATGTTGGTGACCCAGTTTCAGGTTGGAGTTACTGGGTTTGAACACCTGGGAATAACCAGAATGGGGTGCTCTTTCTTTTTGTAGAAGCCAGTGAGTTGAATATCTAAAACTTTTGCTAAAGCAGTGAAGAAAACTCTTCTAAGTTGTTTTTTTCCTTGTCTCCTTCTCTAATTCCTTCCTTCCTTTCCTCGCCTTCCCCACCTTGTTGGGGTTCCTGCTCATCGGTGCTTTTACTTTGGACACTCGAGCACCTTCACCTGCTTGGATGTGCCACGATGTGCTGGATTTTCCTCATAAACAACCCTCCACGGTGCAGCGTCCCCATCTCCTTCCACATCTGCTCAAAAACCGATAAACACGGCACCAAACTCGGCTTCCAGTCAAAGGAATTTTCCGGTTGGTGCGGGCGTCCTGAGCTGCTTTCCAGAGAATCCATTTATTTGGAAAAGACACATCAGGAAGTGTGAGTCCAAACAAAGGCCAGTGATTGTAAATCTGCAGGTCTGTGGGCTACCTGCCCCATCAGGGCCCAGACGGAGGCGTGGGCGCAGCTTTGTGTCAGATGGAGGTCTATTTAGGGTCAAAAAGAGAGTCTTCAAAGCCCTCAAAGTAACAGGAAGGTGTGTGTCAGTGTTTATTATGCCACCCAGAAGACACACTTCAGAGTTTCCATCAGATTCCTCCGTAAAATGCAATCTAAAAGTAACTTTGACCTGAATAGTTTCTACGTTTATATTCTAAAGTTATTGATAACAACCCAGTCATCTTTTATTGACTGTTTCTTCAGGCTTTGGTGGTCAAATCAAAGCTGTTGTGTTGAAATGACCTTTTTCCAGGTCCTTGAGGTGTTTTTAAATAAGCTTCCACAGTGTATGGATGGGTTCAGGTCTGGATATTGTTCTGTTGAACATTCATACACCATGTTGGAGGGTCTCTCAGGTGTTTTCCTTATGGATCGGGGTAGGGTTCACTATTAAAGGATTCCGTCCTTTAGGGTCAACATCAACACGAGCCGATGAATCGAGAAAATTAGGAAGAGGTAAGTCTCCAAAGACACCAACCCAGACTAATTTCCCCTCTTGTGATCAGAGCTCTTTTTAACATGCTGAAGGAGGTCGGAGTTGCTAAAAGTGAGCTGGAGGACAGCCGAGGGGATTAGGGTTAGGGTTAGCCTAACCCCTAACCCCTAATCTCTAATCCCTAATCTCTAACCTCTAACCTCTAACCCCTCATCTCTAACCCCTAACCCCTAATATCTAACACCTAATCTCTAGTCTCTAACCCCAAATATCTAACCCCTAATCTCTAACCTCTAACCCCTAATATCTAACCCCTAACCCCTAATATCTAACACCTAATCTCTAGTCTCTAACCCCAAATATCTAACCCCTAATCTCTAACCTCTAACCCCTCACCCCTAATATCTAACCCCTAATCTCTAATCTCTAACCCCTAATATCTAACCCCTAATCTCTAACCCCTAATCTCTAATCTCTAACCCCTAATATCTAACCCCTAATCTCTAACCTCTAACTCCTAACCCCTCATCTCTAACCCCTAATATCTAACCCCTAATCTCTAACCTCTAACCCCTAACCCCTAATATCTAACCCCTAATCTCTAACCCCTAATATCTAACCCCTAATCTCTAACCCCTAATATCTAACCCCTAATCTCTAACCTCTAACCCCTAATATCTAACCCCTAATCTCTAACCCCTAATATCTAACCCCTAATCTCTAACCTCTAACCCCTCACCCCTCATCTCTAACCCCTAACCTCTAACCCCTCACCCCTCATCTCTAACCCCTAATATCTAACCCCTAACCCCTAATATCTAACCTCTAACCCCTCACCCCTAATCTCTTACCCCTAACCCCTCATCTCTAACCCCTAACCCCTAATCTCTAACCCCTCATCTCTAACCCCTAATATCTAACCCCTAATCTCTAACCTCTAACCCCTCACCCCTCATCTCTAACCCCTAACCTCTAACCCCTCACCCCTCATCTCTAACCCCTAATATCTAACCCCTAACCCCTAATATCTAACCTCTAACCCCTCACCCCTAATCTCTTACCCCTAACCCCTAATCTCTAACCCCTCATCTCTAACCCCTAACCCCTAATCTCTAACCCCTAATCTCTAACCCCTCATCTCTAACCCCTAATATCTAACCCCTAATCTCTAACCTCTAACCCCTAATCTCTAACCCCTCATCTCTAACCCCTAATATCTAACCCCTAACCCCTAATATCTAACCCCTAATCTCTAACCTCTAACCCCTAATCTCTAACCCCTCATCTCTAACCCCTAATATCTAACCCCTAATCTCTAACCTCTAACCCCTAATCTCTAACCCCTCATCTCTAACCCCTAATATCTAACCCCTAACCCCTAATCTCTAACCCCTAATCTCTAACCCCTCATCTCTAACCCCTAATATCTAACCCCTAATCTCTAACCTCTAACCCCTCACCCCTAATTTCTAACCTCTAACCCCTAACCTCTGCAGAACTTCCCTTCTAGGGGAAGTCTTTTTAAAGGGGGAATGACGCATCGTGTTGCTTTGTCAGCAGAATTAAAAGTAAATATACATGATGTCACGAACATCTTTAATCTTCATTTGACATGAAAAACAGAAAACAGACTTTGGGTCAGAACCAACAGGTCCAGGAGGGAAACCCAGACATCCCTCTCCCCACCGACCCTCCCCAGCTCCTCCTGGAGGAGCCAGATGGGATACGTAATCCCTCCAGAGAGTTCTGGTTCTGACCCGGGGCCTCCATCCTGACCAGAGGAACCACCTCAGCTGACTCCTTTCTATGTGGAGGAGCAGCGGCTCTACTCCGAGCTCCTCCCTGGATGATGGAGCTCCTCCCCCCGGATGGTGGAGCCCCTCCCCCCGGATGATGGAGCTCCTCCCCCTTATGATGGAGCTCCTCCCCCCTGATGGTGGAGCTCCTCCCCCTATCTCTAAGGCTGAGCCCCGCGCCCCTCTGAAGGAAACTCATTTCAGCCGCTTGTATCCACGACCTCCTTCTTTGGGTCAGAACCTGTCAGGTCTCACAGAAGCTCTTAGGTTTTTTGTACCTTGTCTTGTCACTTCCTGTTTTATTTTGAAGTATTAACAATTCCTCCCGTGTCTCATCATCTTCCCTGATTCCCAAGTGTTTCCACCTGTTCCCTTGGTTCCTCAGGTGTATTTAGTCTGCGTCTCGTTGCCAGTGTGTTGAATTTGTCTTTCGATCGTTCTTCCTCCAGCCTCCAAAGTAACCAAAGCCTAAGTATCCAAAGATCCTGTTTATTGATGATTTCCTCTTTGAGAGTGATTTTATGTTGTAAGTTTTGCCATAGATTTAGCCAAGTGAAGTTTTGTTTGTCTTGTCGTTTATTCAGTAGTATCTTTGTGTCTTTGATTTATAATTATAACTTTCATAGCAACTCCATTAGAAGGAGCCTCTTTCTGTTTATTGATTTGTTAAATTTCTATAGATCGTCCGACGGTTCGGAGAGGGATAAGTTTATTTGTAAGATTTATATAACCTTTTGTTTTTTCCTCCTAGTGTGGAGAGAACTTTCTTTTGATAAGTTTTATAGCCTCACTCTCCTCTCCATAGGTATCGAGGAGAGTGGTTTAGGAGTTTATAGCCTATTGCTTTGCTCTTCAAGAGACTATCATTGTATAAATAAAACCATATTATTGATTCTACCCTGCATCTGCCTCCAGTGCTTTCACGGATCGTGACAGTGTGAGCTAACGGCAGCTGTGAGCTAACGGCAGCTGTGAGCTAGCGGCAGCTGTGAGCTAGCGGCAGCTATGAGCTAGCGGCAGCTATGAGCTAACAGAGCTATAGCACACGTTCATTCATTCTTTTGATAAGTTTTATAGCCTCACTCTCCTCACCATAGGTATCGAGGAGAGTGAGTTTGGAATTTATAGCCTATTGCTTTGCTCTTCAAGAGACTATCATTGCATAAATAAAACTATATTATTGATTCTACCCTGCATCTGCCTCTAGTGTTTTCACGGATCGTGACAGTGTGAGCTAACGGCAGCTGTGAGCTAACGGCAGCTATGAGTTAACGGCAGCTGTGAGCTAACGGCAGCTGTGAGCTAACGGCAGCTATGAGCTAGCGGCAGCTATGAGCTAGCGGCAGCTATGAGCTAGCGGCAGCTATGAGCTAGCGGCAGCTATGAGCTAACGGCAGCTATAGCACACGTTCATTCATTCTTTTGATAAGTTTTATAGCCTCACTCTCCTCTCCATAGGCATCGAGGAGAGTGAGTTTGGAATTTATAGCCTATTGCTTTGCTCTTCAAGAGACTATCATTGCATAAATAAAACTATATTATTGATTCTACCCTGCATCTGCCTCTAGTGTTTTCACGGATCGTGACAGTGTGAGCTAACGGCAGCTGTGAGCTAACGGCAGCTATGAGTTAACGGCAGCTGTGAGCTAGCGGCAGCTATGAGCTAGCGGCAGCTATGAGCTAGCGGCAGCTATGAGCTAACGGCAGCTATAGCACACGTTCATTCATTCTTTTGATAAGTTTTATAGCCTCACTCTCCTCTCCATAGGCATCGAGGAGAGTGAGTTTGGAATTTATAGCCTATTGCTTTGCTCTTCAAGAGACTATCATTGCATAAATAAAACTATATTATTGATTCTACCCTGCATCTGCCTCTAGTGTTTTCACGGATCGTGACAGTGTGAGCTAACGGCAGCTGTGAGCTAACGGCAGCTATGAGTTAACGGCAGCTGTGAGCTAGCGGCAGCTATGAGCTAGCGGCAGCTATGAGCTAACGGCAGCTATGAGCTAACGGCAGCTATGAGCTAACGGCAGCTATGAGCTAACAGAGCTATAGCACACGTTCATTCATTCTTTTGATAAGTTTTATAGCCTCACTCTCCTCTCCATAGGTATCGAGGAGAGTGAGTTTGGAATGTATAGCCTATTGCTTTGCTCATCAAAGAGACTATCATTCTAAATAAAATCTGATTATTGATACGACCCTGCATCTGAGTCCAGTGCTTTCACGGATCGTGACAGAACCTACACTGACCCTGGCGTTCCCCTCCCCGACTACAGCTCCAGGTCCTGACCACAAACAGGATCTGAGAGTCCGACACATCTGTGTCAAAATTAAACAAAGTCAACAAACCGAAGCTGATAGGCTGACATGTCTGCACCTCCCAAAGATGAACAGGTGCAACAGCTCTGAGTGCAGCTCTAACTGTGTCTTACGTAAGTTTGTCTCATGAGTTGGAAACTGGTTTCCAGAGAGTCTGCAGGAAACCAGCCACCTCTGTCTGACCGTCTTTGTCTCTTATGGGAATAGCTGGAATACTTTCTCTTGAACCTTCCTGTCCCTCAGCAGCTCCTCGCCTCATTAAACACTTCAAACACCTCAGACAGCAGGACTCACACATTCCTCCAGACACACTTTCTATTTTTGGGAGGTTTAAACTCGTGGAGGTAACGGGACTTCCCCCCGCCACCGAACAGATGTGTTTCCCATCCAGAGTCCAAACAGACGACTCCAGCAGATCCTGTTTTCTATTTAAAGAAACGTGTCCTCACCTCACACACCTGTTTGTTTAACCGCTGCCACTCAGGACCAAGCAGGGCCAGAACCTGCTGAAAACATCCGTCCTCCTGGGATTCTTTACCTTTAAATGATCTTTTTCCTGTGACAGCATCAAACTTCCTGATCTGAGCCTTAATCAGAACCTTATTTCTTCTTTTTCGGTTGGTTAAAATGTTAAAATCAGTCTTTTGAAGGAAATAAAACATCAGATGTCAGCTGATTCACCAAAGCTGCACCATCTGGCTTCAGTTTTTATTCAAATCAGGCTCATAATGTCACAGCTAACCTACATTTAAGACTGTAGCGACAAAGCTCTGCTTTAAAAACCCAAAGTGGAAGCTTACAGGTTTACAGCCGTGTTGCTAAAGCAGCTCACAACTATCCATGATCCATATTTTGGTCCGATTCTGGATTCCAGAAAGGCCAAAAAGCTCCAGCTGAGTGGAAACAAACGGAACAAAAAACAGGTTTTTAGAGTGAGGAAACTGTACCTGTGTTCCCCAGCACAGATGTTGTGGTTAAACTGGCTGAATGTGGGACGTATAAAGCCTCAAACAAGCACAGATATCATGCAGGAGACCCTGGAATGATGGTTTCACCTCTGATTTCAGTTCCAGAACATCTACAGACCCAATTTAAGAAGGTTTCAGGCCCTTCAGAAACGTTAACTTACCTCAGAAACCAATATTTCATCTACTATATAACATAAAAAACATCAAACTGAGACATTTTACTGTTTCATTGAAACAAATCATGAATCTGAAGTCTCATAAAAGTTGGGACGAAAGGCTGGAAAAGTAATTGGTGCTAAAGAGAAACATCTGGAGGAACATGTTGGAACTAATGAGGTTCATTTTCAGCAGCTCAGAAACATGACTGCGTATAAAAAAGAGCACCTTAGAGAGGCAGAGTCTCCTAAAGTAAAGACAAGCAGAGGTTCAGCAATCTGACGATGGATTAGTGCCCTGCTGCAGTCCAGATGTTTCAAGAGTCCAGCTGCTGCTCTGACCTGCCTGCAGTCCAGATGTTTCAAGAGTCCAGCTGCTGCTCTGACCTGCCTGCAGTCCAGATGTTTCAAGAGTCTGGCTGCTGGACTGATCTGCTGCAGTCCAGATGTTTCAAGAGTCCAGGTGCTGGACTGACCTGACTGCAGTCCAGATGTTTCAAGAGTCCAGCTGCTGGACTGACCTGCTGCAGTCCAGATGTTTCAAGAGTCCAGGTGCTGGACTGACCTGCTGCAGTCCAGATGTTTCAAGAGTCCAGCTGCTGGACTGACCTGCTGCAGTCCAGATGTTTCAAGAGTCTGGCTGCTGGACTGACCTGCTGCAGTCCAGATGTTTCAAGAGTCTGGCTGCTGGACTGACCTGCTGCAGTCCAGATGTTTCAAGAGTCCGGCTGCTGGACTGACCTGCTGCAGTCCAGATGTTTCAAGAGTCCGGCTGCTGGACTGATCTGCTGCAGTCCAGATGTTTCAAGAGTCCGGCTGCTGGACTGACCTGCTGCAGTCCAGATGTTTCAAGAGTCCAGGTGCTGGACTGACCTGCTGCAATCCAGATGTTTCAAGAGTCCAGGTGCTGGACTGACTTGCCTGCTGCAGTCCAGATGTTTCAAGAGTCCAGCTGCTGGACTGACCTGCCTGCATTCCAGATGTTTCAAGAGTCCAGCTGCTGGACTGACCTGCTGCAGTCCAGATGTTTCAAGAGTCCGGCTGCTGGACTGACCTGCTGCAGTCCAGATGTTTCAAGAGTCTGGCTGCTGGACTGACCTGCTGCAGTCCAGATGTTTCAAGAGTCCAGGTGCTGGACTGACCTTCTGCAGTCCAGATGTTTCAAGAGTCCAGCTGCTGGACTGACCTGCTGCAGTCCAGATGTTTCAAGAGTCCAGCTGCTGGACTGACTTGCCTGCTGCAGTCCAGATGTTTCAAGAGTCCAGCTGCTGGACTGACCTGCCTGCATTCCAGATGTTTCAAGAGTCCAGCTGCTGGACTGACCTGCCTGCATTCCAGATGTTTCAAGAGTCTGGCTGCTGCTCTGACCTGTTGCAGTCCAGATGTTTCAAGAGTCCGGGTGCTGGACTGACCTGCTGCAGTCCAGATATTTCAAGAGTCTGGCTGCTGCTCTGACCTGTTGCAGTCCAGATGTTTCAAGAGTCCGGGTGCTGGACTGACCTGCTGCAGTCCAGATGTTTCAAGAGTCCGGCTGCTGGACTGACCTGCCTGCATTCCAGATGTTTCACAACCTGAAAACATTTAGATAAAACAAAGAAGACCCAGGAATCCTCTTTCAGACAGGACTGGGACAACATTCCTCTCCCAAAGGTCCAGCAGCTGGTCTCCTCGGCTCCAGATGTTTACAGATGTTGTTAAAAGAAGAAAACCACTCAGACCCTTTAATTCTTCAGCTTTTGTTTCGACACATCGCAGCTGCTCATCTTCATCATCATCATCATCAGCGACAGCAACATCTGGACTCTGTCAACACGTGGTCACCTCTGGGCCAGATGTGGGTGGACGGCGAGTCGCCTGCAGTGAAAACTGTCACTTTAAAGGGACATTCCACCAACTTTGATCCTGTGTGTGTCTAAAACTGGACCAGATGTTTCTCTTTGAACTTTGGGGTTGTTTTGTTCCTGATGTCGCCGGCAAACTGCAAACTCTATCCACTTAAACACAACAGAAAATGAAAATAAACGGTCTGTTGGGTAAAGTTTAGGGTTCCCACATTAAACAAACCCGTTTAACTAAAAGCCACTGACATGAGGCCATACAGCATGAACTTAAGTGCTGGCAGTGAAGAAGAAGCCGTTTATTTAAACCAATAAACACCAGAAAAAGACAAAATGCTGTTTGTGGAAACAAAGATTTCCAGTTGGGAGATTCATCCTCTCTGTGATTGGATGACACATTCAGGCAGTTGAGATGTAAGAATAAAGAGTCTGGTGATGAATTAAGGCAGAAATTCCCTTCTGCTGTCCATTGATCCAGCTGATGACTTCGAGGCAGCTTTAAGAACAGCTTAAAGACAGCTTCCTGTCAGAAAATACACTTAAATCACAGGTTTGATGGTGAAACTTCCTGTTTTTACTCATCTGGGTCTTTAGAAGATGTTTTGTCTTGTGAGTAAAACTCTGAACCTGTGAATCTGAGTTTATCAAACTTTCCCTCGCTGGTCTTATGCACATTAGTAAGTAATTAGCTATCGATAAACCTCCTGCAGCTCACCCTCCATATAGGGTTTCCTGGCAGGAGCATTAACCTCCAGTAGGGCCTCGATGGAGGGGCATCGTGCACGGGGGAAAATGGAGAGTTTTATCCTCTGCTAACAGGCGTAGTTCACAGTATTCCTGACCTGAGAATGGTCAGAGCTCTGCTTTTTACTCACACACGTTCCCAAGTTTAAGAAGAAGCTGGTAAATTCCCCTTCTTACGTGGAAATGATCCCAGGCATTCATTTCACACTCAGTTTGTAAGGCCCCACCCAGAACCACAACCCGAACTGAGCATTAAACCTCCAGGAAGGAGGACTGCCGGTGTTCAGATGTGGTGAAGCGGTGTGTCCTGAAAAGCATCGCCTCAGGGAGCATCTGGGTCCAGGTTTACTTCAGAAAACTTTCAACCTGACATAACGTTTTAGCTCCAACTCGAAGGACTCCAAAACCCACCAAGCTGGACTCCGGAGTGGGTTTCTGAAGCAAGTGAGTCTGAACTTCAAAGCTTTTCCATCACATTCAGGCTCAGGTGGGCTATGCATTAAACTCTAAGCACACAGAGGCTGAAATACCTGCTTTTTTTACACCTATGAAAGGATATAGATACTCCCCTAATCATCCATTCATATAAATATGTTTTGCACGACAACTGCAAGAACAAATGAAGAAGAAGCAGAATTTTACTGGATGTATCGTGGGTGAAGTACAGAAAATGAAATCATCTTGAACAAAACATAAACTGCAGAATAAATGTAACCCTGTTATTAAATCTAGTAAAAGATTTAAGGGATTTAAGTTTAAGTAAAACTGAAAGTATTCCGTCAAAAAGGTTCAAATGGTTTGATAGATTGTAATAAATAAGTTTAAAACAGTTTAAAGAGACAAAGGTGCATTGTTTGTATACTTTATTTTATTTTGAAGTAGTACCGGTAGACAGGAAGTGCAATCCCGGTCCTTAATTGGTTAAGGTGTGTATTTTGTGGGCGGGGCGAGAGGAAAAAATGAGGAAGACGCATGGCATGACTCTACAAAAGAAGTCTGGACCTGGATACTGGAGCTGGGCCTGTTTGACATGCAGCCAGAGACTTTCTGCACGAACATTTCTGTGTTTGCTGCAGCCGTTTTAGCTAATTCAGTGGTACTAACATTCGCTAGCAAAGCGAATTGACTTGCTCGAGAGTAGCTAGACTGCTAGTAACTAGACTGCCAGTAGCTAGACCGCTAGTAACTAGACTGCTAGTAACTAGACTGCTAGTTGCTAGACCACTAGTAGCTAGACTGCTAGTAGCTAGACTGCTAGTAACTAGACTGCTAGTAGTTAGACTGCTAGTAGCTAGACTGCTAGTAACTAGACTGCTAGTAACTAGACCACTAGTAGCTAGACTGCTAGTAACTAGACTGGTAGTAACTAGACCGCTAGTAGCTAGACTGGTAGTAACTAGACCGCTAGTAGCTAGACTGCTAGTAACTAGACTGCTAGTTGCTAGACCACTAGTAGCTAGACTGCTAGTAGCTAGACTGCTAGTAACTAGACTGCTAGTAGTTAGACTGCTAGTAGCTAGACTGCTAGTAACTAGACCGCTAGTAACTAGACTGCTAGTAACTAGACTGCTAGTAGTTAGACCGCTAGTAGCTAGACTGCTAGTAACTAGACCGCTAGTAACTAGACTGCTAGTAACTAGACTGCTAGTAGCTAGACTGCTAGTAGCTAGACTGCTAGTAACTAGACCGCTAGTAGCTAGACTGCTAGTAGCGGGACTGCGGGCCGGCTGCCTGCCTGGACTCCATCCATGTTGGAGGCCTCGTCTACCTGCAGCATCGCCTTTGGTTTGATCCTTGGACCGTGTGAGTGTGGGCAGAGTATTTTAAAGGTATTACTTCCAGTAAACCATAGTTTGTTTTACGAACTCAGGCCCCCTCTCTGCTGTAATGAGGAGAAGAAAAAAAACAAGCAGAAGAGATGAATGTTCAGATTTTAAATGTGAGAAAACCTGCATCAGAACCCTTTAAAAGGACCTGATGTCCGGACGTACAGATGGATCAGGGGACGTCGAACATGTTCTTAAACAGCCTCTGAAAGCCTAAAGCAGCGTATGAGCCAATCGTGTTCCAGAAAACACTCTTTCTGCTTTTAAAGGATCATTAATGAGGCTTTCCATGATGACCGTGATGCATGGCTGCAGTTATTTGAAGCCACAAAATGAGAGCAAAAGGTTCCTGTAGTTGTGTGATGATCTGAACTCATGTCAGATGTTTGTGGACAGGAGGCGGAGCCTGTACCTGCCCGGTAAAAACGGTGAGGTTTCCGGAGGTGACACAGCCTGGTAAGAAGTGAACCATCTTCACGATGCTGAAAATACCGAGCTGAACCTGAAGGTGCCACACTGAGACTGACCCTGCTCCATAGTTTAGGCCCCAGCTGCAGGTGAGACGTCTGAGGCCTGGTCATCAGGCCACGCCCCCTCTGACAGCGACTCAAACACACCAGGTGTCACTTGTGATGGTTTCACCTCAGAGCTTCTGTTTGGTGGATCTTTGCTCAGCTGTGAGAGGCCGGCTGTGTGTGCAGCTTATTTTCTGAGCACCGCAGCTGTTGTTCGAAGCTTTGTGGTCGGCCCCGGGGCCAAAGTGTGTTTATGTTGGTGGTTTGAAAACGAAGCAGGACGAATATTCACATTTACAGAAGAGGAAGCTCTGCTTTTTCACCTTCAGGTCAGTCATTTCTGGTTTTTTGTTCAAGCTCTCTCTGAAAACGTTTAAACTTAAATAGAAGCTCATCATTTGTCTCCTGAAGCAGTGAAGATTGTATTATCAGATGTTCTGATCTCACCTTTGGGTCCCACCATCTTTCACCAGCGTGTTGTTGGTGCATGTTCTTACAGCAGCTTTTCACTTAGCCAGCGGCTGTTAGCCAGCGGCTGTTAGCCAGCGGCTGTTAGCCAGCGGCTGTTAGCCAGCGGCTGTTAGCCAGCGGCTGTTAGCCAGCGGCTGTTAGCCAGCGGCTGTTAGCCAGCGGCTGTTAGCCAGCGGCTGTTAGCCAGCGGCTGTTAGCCAGCGGCTGTTAGCCAGCGGCTGTTAGCCAGCGGCTGTTAGCCAGCGGCTGTTAGCCAGCGGCTGTTAGCCAGCGGCTGTTAGCCAGCGGCTGTTAGCCAGCGGCTGTTAGCCAGCGGCTGTTAGCCAGCGGCTGTTAGCCAGCGGCTGTTAGCCAGCGGCTGTTAGCCAGCGGCTGTTAGCCAGCGGCTGTTAGCCAGCGGCTGTTAGCCAGCGGCTGTTAGCCAGCGGCTGTTAGCCAGCGGCTGTTAGCCAGCGGCTGTTAGCCGTGTGAGTGCCTCACAGAGGAAGAAAACCACGAAAACAACTTCCAGATAAATCTGTCTCAGATTAAACTCTTCAGCCAAATGACTTCTTTCATATCTTGTAACATCAGCTGACTTTCTTGTGTTGATTCAGAAAACAAACCCACCTGAAGTGGAAGAGAAGGAAGGTATCTGCTGGCAGGAGATGTAAAAGCAGCTGTGAACAGTGAGCATATTATCGTGTTGCTGTAATATACAAGAGAAAAATGTCCATAAAAGAATGAATGAATATCTTTTAAATAACAGAATCGGAGCTCAGAAACAGCTCTAATCACTGATCTTATGATCAATACATTTTATTTAAATTGATCCTGATTCCAATGGCTGCAGAACTGGATGGATTAAGTGGGTATAGATTAGAAGATGAATGGATAATGATCCATGATTCAGCTGGTCTCATAGCTCAGGTTCCAAACTGGTTTTCATTGACAGGAAGTTTTAGACGAACAAAAAGCTTCTGTCATTGTTCAGTTCCTGGTTCTCTTTAACCCGTCCACGGTCTCATCATGATACGCCGATGATGCACATTTGTACTTAACATTTTCCTATAATTAATATAATATATATATATATTATATATAATATATAATATAATCCACTTCTGTTCAGTTGTGTGACCTGAAATGCTGGATGTCAAGAAAGAAAGAAAAGACCAAACTGGAATTATTGTTGGTCCAAACAGAGGCAGAAAATGCTTCATAGTTCATCGTCAAAGGTTTGGAAATGTTTAACTCAAACTGACTCTAAGACATCAGGGGAAATAAAATCTGACCTGCAAAGGTTAAAATCTAAAAACAGTCAGCAGATGTTTCGGGTCTGAGTCGACAAACAATAAACTCAGCAAATAAACAGCATATTCCCAGATATAATATCCCAGATATGATGTCACATTCCAGAGATGATGTAATATTCCAGAGATGACATCATATCCCAGAGATGACGTCATATCCCAGAGATGACGTCATATTCCAGAGACGACGTCATATCCCAGAGATGACGTCATATCCCAGAGATGACGTCATATCCCAGAGATGACGTCATATCCCAGAGATGACGTCATATTCCAGAGATGACGTCATATCCCAGAGATGACGTCATATCCCAGAGATGACGTCATATCCCAGAGATGACGTCATATTCCAGATATGATGTCATATCCCAGAGATGATGTCATATTCCAGAGATGATGTCATATCCCAGAGATGATGTCATATCCCAGAGATGATGTCACATTCCAGAGATGATGTCACATTCCAGAGATGATGTCATATCCCAGAGATTATGTCATATCCCAGAGATTATGTCATTTCCCAGAGATGATGTCATATTCTAGAGATGATGTCACTTTCCAGAGATGACGTCATATCCCAGAGATGACGTCATATTCCAGATATGTCATGTCCCAGAGATGACGTCATATTCTAGAGATGATGTCATATTCCAGAGATGATGTCATATCCCAGAGATGACGTCATATTCTAGAGATGATGTCATATTCCAGCGATGACGTCATATCCCAGATATTCCCAGAGATTAAAGTAATTCCTGAAGAAGAACTCTCTCCATTTTCCTCCTGTGGATGTCCACCACAGCTGTTTTTTCCTCCTCCAGGTTTGTTTCCTGTCAGAAGAACTAACAACAGCCAACATAGCCTACAGCGCCCCCTCTGGTGACACCACACACAGTTTATTCACTTCAAACCATCAATGGAAACGGATCTGATTCATGTTTTTTATTCATGACTTTTGCAGCTTTTTCTTCAGGTTTGATTCACTGAAAAATTAAACTTGATGAAGTTTGTTTTTCACAACAAAAAATAAGCTGATTCAGACAGAAACGTCCAGAAGTATCTATAGAGGGTGGAGAGGTGATTCTCTTCCTCCAGCCTCCTAAAACTCAGCTGATGTTTGGTGATTCAGGAGTTCTGCAGAAATTCCTCCTGATTGTTTCTGTCTGTTGAAACGGTGACTCATCTTGATTCATCTTCTTCTCCACAGACTGACTCACTTCCTGTTTCACACAGAGCTGAGTCTGGGGTGGTTGGTGGTCCTGGGACCGGAGGCAGATCTGAGACCCTTCAAACTGAGTTAAAATTAGAATTAAAAACAAACTACGTCAGCTTTTTAAATTATTTTTAATGACCACATGGATAAAAATAAGATACAAAGTATTTTAAGCAACTTTTAATTATTTAAAACAAGAAAACAAGAAAACAGACAAAATTTAAACTCAAATATGGATTATGTACGTTGATATTAATATTCAATTCAATTCAAACAAACAGGCTTTATCAGTGTTTATCAGTAATAGAAAATACATTCATGGAAAACAAAAGCTAACATTTGCTCCTTTTTGTCTGCGAATTATATGAAAAAGTCAATTAAAAATAAATATTAAAGAAGTTTGAATTGGAAAGATTTGATCAAACAAAGTGTTTAATTTAAAAAAGGTTTTAAATGAACTGAATCTACTGAGAGCTTTACAGCGTCTGTGTTTTCTCTCTTCAGGACATTTCCCCGCAGAATCTCACCTCGATTGATTGATTGATTGATTGATTTTTTTTGTGGATCACCTGGATGAATATTTCAGCCTCCGGCTGGTTTCTTCCTCCGAGTGGCTGAAAGGAGTCTCTGACCTCAGAACATCACCTGCTGTTGGCCCCGCCCATCTCTCATCACCCGGGAGACGCACCAGAATCACCCAGGTTCAGGTGGGAGGAAATTATTCATCCAGAGCTGCCCTGTTCTACAGAACCAGAACCGTCCTGTTCTACAGAACCAGAACCGCCCTGTTCTACAGAACCAGAGTCGCCCTGTTCTACAGAACCAGAGTCGCCCTGTTCTACAGAACCAGAGCCGCCCTGTTCTACAGAACCAGAACCGCCCTGTTATACAGAACCAGAACCGCCCTGTTATACAGAATCAGAACTATTTTATGGAACCAGAGCCATCCTGTTCTACAGAACCAGAGCCATCCTGCTCTACAGAACCAGAACCATCCTGTTCTACAGAACCAGAGCCGCCCTGTTCTACAGAACCAGACCTTATGATTCATCCTGGAGCTGACGAAGAACCTCGTGGCTGCTTTAAAACTTCACTCCCACAGGTCTGTGTGAGAGATTTACCTCCGAAAGACGAAGAAAAGCCATGTTCACCGTGAGGGGGTCGACAAGCAGAACCGCCCTGTTATACAGAACCAGAGTCATCCTGCTCTACAGAACCAGAACCGCCCTGTTATACAGAACCAGAGCTGCCCTGTTCCACAGAACCAGAGTCATTCCGTACTACAGAACCAGAACTATTTTACGGAACCAGAGTCATCCCGTACTACAGAACCAGAGCTGCCCTGTTATACAGAACCTTTACTTTAGGACTGACCTTGAAGTGAACAAATGGACCTTTTCTGCTGTAAAACAGACGCCAGCTTCAGTATTTTACTTCTGATTATTGGCCCACTTTTGCTGAAGGATCTCATCGTATTAAGCAAAGCATTTAGATTCAAGATGTCTTATCTAAATGGATGAAACATCCAGCCAACATGTTAGCGTCTCCTGCCACAAATCTCTCAGGCAGCCGACATAAAACAACTGAGATTGGGGTGGAGGTGTAATCAATGATACCAGACACATTGATCAGGAATCTGTAATCAAGGATACAAATTCAATTTAGGACAAATTCAAGACTTTTAAATCTCCATTTTCTGGAAGACGTGCGTCCTTTTGAGTCGGTTCTGTGATTAAAAGTGATGAAATGAGGTTGGGAGTTCCTCTGGGATCAATGCTGGGTCCCCTTTACTTCTCTTCTTACTGTTAATCACCAACCGCAACACTTGAAAACTAAACTAAAACTGAATTGTTTTTATTTAAAGTTTCTCGTTTCACTTTATTAGAATCATTCAGAGGCTGAAACTTGCTGAGTTTATGACATCATTTATTCAGATATTTACCTCCAGCATGAAGCCATGAAGAAGATATTTGTCTTTATAAATTCTAAAGAATTTCATAATGTTGTGGCTGTTTTTATCAGTTTTCTGCTGCAGCTGCTCCACATGTTTTCCCTGTATAATTGTATGTATATATACATATATATTATTCTACTTCCTGTATAACACTGATTAGTTGGTAAAAAGAGGCATTTCTGGCACCTTTCATTCAGCTGACTCCCTGCCTTCTGTTGGGGTCCTCCTCCATCAGGGGGCACCTGATTCAGGACAAATTCAAGACTTTTAAATCTCCATTTTCTGGAAGACGTGCGTCCTTTTGAGTCGGTTCTGTGATTAAAAGTGATGAAATGAGGCTGGGAGTTCCTCTGGGATCAATGCTGGGTCCCCTTTACTTCTCTTCTTAATGACTGTTAATCAACTGTTAACCTGAAAACTAAACTAAAACTGAATTGTTTTTATTTAAAATTTCTCATTTCACTTTATTAGAATCATTCAGAGGCTGAAACTTTGCTGTGTTTATGACATCATTTATTCAGTTATTTACCTCCAGCATGAAGCCATGAAGAAGATATTTGTCTTTAAGAATTATGGGGTCTTAATGTTGTGGCTGTTTTTATCAGCTTTCTGTCAGAGTTGTATTGATGCAGCTGCTCCACATGTTTTCCCTGTATAATTGTATGTATATATACATATATATTATTCTACTTCCTGTATAACACTGATTAGTTGGTAAAAAGAGGCATTTCTGGCACCTTTCATTCAGCTGACTCCCTGCCTTCTGTTGGGGTCCTCCTCCATCAGGGGGCACCTGATTCAGGACAAATTCAAGACTTTTAAATCTCCATTTTCTGGAAGACGTGCGTCCTTTTGAGTCGGTTCTGTGATTAAAAGTGATGAAATGAGGCTGGGAGTTCCTCTGGGATCAATGCTGGGTCCCCTTTACTTCTCTTCTTAATGACTGTTAATCAACTGTTAACCTGAAAACTAAACTAAAACTGAATTGTTTTTATTTAAAATTTCTCATTTCACTTTATTAGAATCATTCAGAGGCTGAAACTTTGCTGTGTTTATGACATCATTTATTCAGTTATTTACCTCCAGCATGAAGCCATGAAGAAGATATTTGTCTTTAAGAATTATGGGGTCTTAATGTTGTGGCTGTTTTTATCAGCTTTCTGTCAGAGTTGTATTGATGCAGCTGCTCCACATGTTTTCCCTGTATAATTGTATATATATATATATATTATTCTACTTCCTGTATAACACTGATTAGTTGGTAAAAAGAGGCATTTCTGGCAAATTCAAGACTTTTAAATCTCTATTTTCTGGAAGACGTGCGTCCTTTTGAGTCGGTTCTGTGAATAAAAGTGATGAAATGAGGTTGGGAGTTCCTCTGGGATCAATGCTGGGTCCCCTTTTACTTCTCTTCTTAATGACTGTTAATCACCACGGCAACATCTACGTCAGAAAAAAACCTGAAAACTAAACTAAAACTGAATTGTTTTTATTTAAAATTTCTCGTTTGACTTTATTAGAATCATTCAGAGGCTGAAACTTTGCTGAGTTTTTGACATCATTTATTCAGTTATTTACCT
This sequence comes from Leuresthes tenuis, assembly GCF_036924035.1. NCBI lineage: Eukaryota > Metazoa > Chordata > Actinopteri > Atheriniformes > Atherinopsidae > Leuresthes > Leuresthes tenuis. Next base: position 1,780,882 of record NW_027325377.1, on the reverse strand, counting down.
CCAGCATGAAGCCATGAAGAAGATATTTGTCTTTATAAATTCTAAAGAATTTCATAATGTTGTGGCTGTTTTTATCAGCTTTCTGCTGCAGCTGCTCCACGTTTTCCCTGTATAATTGTACATATATATATTATTCTACTTCCTGTATAACACTGATTAGTTGGTAAAAAGAGGCATTTCTGGCAAATTCAAGACTTTTAAATCTCCATTTTCTGGAAGACGTGCGTCCTTTTGAGTCGGTTCTGTGATTAAAAGTGATGAAATGAGTCTGGGAGTTCCTCTGGGATCAATGCTGGGTCCCCTTTACTTCTCTTCTTAATGACTGTTAATCACCACCACAACATCTGTGAATTGTTTTTATTTCAAGTTTCTCGTTTCACTTTATTAGAATCATTCAGAAGCTGAAACTTGCTGAGTTTATGACATCATTTATTCAGTTATTTACCTCCAGCATGAAGCCATGAAGAAGATATTTGTCTTTATAAATTCTAAAGAATTTCATAATGTTGTGGCTGTTTTTATCAGCTTTCTGCTGCAGCTGCTCCACATGTTTTCCCTGTATAATTGTACATATATATATATATATATATATATTATTCTACTTCCTGTATCACACTGATTAGTTGGTAAAAAGAGGCATTTCTGGCAAATTCAAGACTTTTAAATCTCCATTTTCTGGAAGACGTGCGTCCTTTTGAGTCGGTTCTGTGAATAAAAGTGATGAAATGAGGCTGGGAGTTCCTCTGGGATCAATGCTGGGTCCCCTTTACTTCTCTTCTTAATGACTGTTAATCACCACGGCAACACCTGAAAACTAAACTAAAACTGAATTGTTTTTATTTAAAATTTCTCGTTTGACTCTATTAGAATCATTCAGAGGCTGAAACTTGTTGAGTTTATGACATCATTTATTCAGTTATTTACCTCCGGCATGAAGCCATGAAGAAGATATTTGTCTTTATAAATTCTAAAGAATTTCATAATGTTGTGGCTGTTTTTATCAGCTTTCTGCTGCAGCTGCTCCACATGTTTTCCCTGTATAATTGTGTATATATATATATATTATTCTACTTCCTGTATCACACTGATTAGTTGGTAAAAAGAGGCATTTCTGGCACCTTTCCTTCAGCTGACTCCCTGCCTTCTGTTGGGGTCCTCCTCCATCAGGGGGCGCTGTTCAGGCTGAGCTGTCGGAGCCTTCAGATGAAATTACATAATCCCTGGAAAGTTTTGTTCAGTGTCGGTGTGGAAAACTTAAACGACGCTCCCTCAGTGTGAAGTTATTTTCGGCTCAATCAGAGAGGAGGTATTTTCTGAGCGACTCGAACTCCTCCATCAGGGGGAAACGCTTCTCCTGTCAGATTTACTGCCTGCTGGAAGATGTTTACAGTGAAACACAGCTAATGCTGTGAAATTAAGTGAGGAGGCGAAGTCTGTCTGTGGGAGTGTTTTCAGCTGCAGCAGATCTGCTCTGAACACGTGAGAAACTCGTCTGAATCTGAATTCTCTGAGAGTTTAAAAGCTGTTTTTTAGCATCTGTTCATTTTCGGTCCAGCTCAGGGTTGCAGGGGGGGGGCTAAAGGCGGGGAACACCCTAAACGGGTCCATCACAAGGCCGACAGAAACACGCCTAACGTGCCCGTGAGAGGCAGCGGAACCAGGAGAGAACCCAAAGGAGTCAGAATCAGAACATCTCTGCTTCCACACAAAAACAAGCCAGATTTCCACTTTCAGAAAACTAAATCTGAACCTTTTCTGAGTTTCTGGTGAGTTTCTGAAGTACAGACCAGTCGACTGGAGCTCAGAGTGAGGTACTGAGACGTGTGGGGGGGGGGGCTCCAGGGCCGGAGGCAGGGGGAAGTGTGCTGACCCACTTTGTTTGGCTGTCTGGGGGGCAGATCCTGGCGGAGGTTTGCCCCTGGTTCCTGGGTTTGCCCCTGGTTCCTGGGTTTGCCCCTGGTTCCTGGGTTTGCCCCTGGTTCCTGGGTTTAGGCCTGGTTCCTGGGTTTGGGCCTGGTTCCTGGGTTTGGGCCTGGTTCCTGGGTTTGGGCCTGGTTCCTGGGTTTGGGCCTGGTTCCTGGGTTTGCCCCTGGTTCCTGGGTTTGGGCCTGGTTCCTGGGTTTGCCCCTGGTTCCTGGGTTTGCCCTTGGTTCCTGGGTTTAGGCCTGGTTCCTGGGTTTGCCCCTGGTTCCTGGGTTTGCCCCTGGTTCCTGGGTTTGCCCCTGGTTCCTGGGTTTAGGCCTGGTTCCTGGGTTTGCCCCTGGTTCCTGGGTTTGCCCCTGGTTCCTGGGTTTGCCCCTGGTTCCTGGGTTTGCCCCTGGTTCCTGGGTTTGCCCTTGGTTCCTGGGTTTAGGCCTGGTTCCTGGGTTTGCCCCTGGTTCCTGGGTTTGGGCCTGGTTCCTGGGTTTAGGCCTGGTTCCTGGGTTTGCCCCTGGTTCCTGGGTTTGCCCCTGGTTCCTGGGTTTGCCCTTGGTTCCTGGGTTTGGGTGGTGCTTGGGCTTGTGGGTCCTGTGCCCGACGCATGCCTGGTGGCGGGGGCCTGGCGTGGCCTGTCACCCCTGGTTCCTGGGGGGGCTCTGCCCTGTGTCCTGGGGCTTCCTCTGCTGTCTTCTGGGTGGCTGTATGGTCGCCTCTGCCCAGGTTCTGGTGGCTGGTGGCCTGGGTCTTGGGGCCCTCTCTGCTGGCTTCTGATCCCTGGGGTGCAGGTTAGGGTTAAAGGTCATTTTCATCTCTCAGAGTTGAAGGTCAAATTGAAGGTCAACCATTATATGATCATAATCCAGTCTGAAATATGAGATTCTGGCTTGTTGGTGGCTGCATGGTCGTCTCTGCCCAGGTTCTGGTGGCTGGTGGCCTCTCTGCTGGCTTCTGATCCCCGGGGTGCGGGTTAGGGTTAAGGGTCATTTTCATCTCTCACCTGCACTGATGACTGAGCACATTCGGGTAAAACCTGTACCATATATTTTGTTCTGTACACTTGCTGCTGGTGTTGTTGCTGTTTGTGTTTTTTCTCAGGTGCTCCTGATGGTTTCCACCTGGTTTCAGAGGCCGTTTTCTGTTTATTTTCTACAGGTGTAGCAGCTATTTGTCTGGTTTTTCATTGTCCTTTAATTTCTTTCCATCTCTTTTCTTCCTCTTTCCCTGAATAAATAAGCAGCACTTGGGCATCAAGGGTAGCTTTACATTCATAAAGCTTCATAAAGCAAATGAGTTTGGAATAAAACAGTCTTCAGATTATATTTCTGCTGCCACGAAGAGAAAAAAGTACCGAGACGTAACAAGAAAAACAGAAATGTTGCAGCAACAGAAACTCGGTCAGAGCAGGTGTTCCTGAGGTGTGTTTAACCTGCCAGATCACCATGGCAACTGATGCTGAAACCAGTAAACGCCGGTTCTGTTTACCGAGGAGTGAATGGCAGAGGGAAAGGTGTGGTCCTTCTCCTGAAGTTAACCTCATTACCTCACTGAAGGTGGTGTTCCCTCATTAATGTGGAGGTGTGAGATTCAGCCGGTGCTGTTTGGGTCTCACCTGCCCCTTTAGGGCATCTTTTCACCTCTCAGCTGCACTAAGACCCTCTTTCAGTCCCGGCAGGAGCAGTTTTCAGCATGAAAACCTTATTTTGTGCCATTCCTTTCTCTCCCTGGACGTATTCCCTCGGCTCTGAGCTCATGTAGGCGTGGCTCAGCGCCGCTTTCTGCTGTGGAACAAACATTGGATCCTCCGAGCCGCTGAGCTGTCACAGAAACCCAAAACATGCATTACAGCACGAGGAGGGAATTCTGGGCCGGGATTGGCTGGCAGAGGCGGACAGGTATGCGATGCGTTCAGACCACACACACGTGCCCACGCTGCTTCCTCTTGTAAATATTTGGAGCTGTGGAGTCTCCAGACTCACAGTTGGGAGGTGAGGCCTCGGGCGAGCTTTAATTACCCTGAGAGCTGCTTTCATGTGGCGCATACCTGTCTGCAGGTACTTGTGCAGGTTTATGCCGCCTTCAGCTTCTCAGCAGCAGCTCCGAGATGCTTCCTGTGATGAGTGACATCTTTCTGCTTCTTATTTGTTCATAATTTGATCAAAAACCCAAAACCCGGCTCTGCAGCCAGCTCAACAACATGGTTGTTTTATGGGTTCCATCTGTTCCGTGTCTGGTTGCTGCTGCTTGTATGTTTTCTGTTTATCTGTCTGAGGCAAGCTGATACACATCAGTGTGATAATGTGTGATATGAACATGCTGGATTTCAGCAGAAATGACAACAACTGTCATCTCAGTGATACAACAAATCAGATCAGAAACATCTTCTGCGTAGGTTTCTGGCGGCCCTGGTCCCGTGTTTTTCCTCGAGCTTCTTCTCTTTCAAAGCCTCTGCTTGGATTTCATAGTGTTTAGTCTCAGCTCATCTCAGAAGTTGCATCTTGTCTCTTTAATCAGGTTAAATCTTCAATATGAAACGTTAATGAAAGCAGTCCAAGAACAGAGCCCTGTGGGACTCCAACAGGAGACAAACCGAGGAGATTCTCTCCGGTCAACACAAACACACTTTCTGTTTGAAAGGCACAGTTTCATCCAAAGAAAGGCTTCTTCTGAAAGACCAAACATGGTATCAAATCTTTAAGATAAGACTTTTATTCAAACTTTTCTTTAACCAAACGCCTCGTCGGCAGGTTCTGACTCTTTGGGGCATACTTTTTTGTAGGTCTGCAGGTATTTGTGCTCATAGTTCACCATTAGTTTCAGACTCTTTCTCATCACTTTGACTTCTTGTGGCTAACTTGATGTTGAGCGTCTGAAATCTTTAAGATAACATGGACTTTTATTCAAACTTTTCTTTAACCAAACGCCTCGGTTCTGACTCTTTGGGGCATCTTTTTGTAGGTCTGCAGGTACTTGTGCAGGTTTATGCTGCCTTCAGCTTCTCAGCAGCAGCTCCGAGATGCTTCCTGTGATGAGTGACATCTTTCTGCTTCTTATTTGTTCATAATTTGATCAAAAACTGAAAACTCGGCTCTGCAGCCAGCTCAGCAACATGGTTGTTTTATGGGTTCCATCTGTTCCGTGTCTGGTTGCTGCTGCTTGTATGTTTTCTGTTTATCTGTCTGAGGCAAGCTGATACACATCAGTGTGATAATGTGTGATATGAACATGCTGGATTTCAGCAGAAATGACAACAACTGTCATCTCAGTGATACAACAAACCAGATCAGAAACATCTTCTGCGTAGGTTTCTGGCGGCCCTGGTCCCGTGTTTTTCCTCGAGCTTCTTCTCTTTCAAAGCCTCTGCTTGGATTTTAGTGTTTAGTCTCAGCTCATCTCAGATAGCCTGGTGGAAGTTACATCTTGTCTCTTTAATCAGGTAAATCTTCAATATGAAACGTTAATGAAAGCAGTCCAAGAACAGAGCCCTGTGGGACTCCAACAGGAGACAAACCGAGGAGATTCTCTCCGGTCAACACAAACACACTTTCTGTTTGAAAGGCACAGTTTCATCCAAATAAAGGCTTCTTCTGAAAGACCAAACATGGTATCAAATCTTTAAGATAAGACTTTTATTCAAACTTTTCTTTAACCAAACGCCTCGTCGGAAGGTTCTGACTCTTTGGGGCATACTTTTTTGTAGGTCTGCAGGTATTTGTGCTCATAGTTCATCATTAGTTTCAGACTATTTCTCATCACTTTGACTTCTTGTGGCTAACTTGATGTTGAGCGTCTGAAATCTTTAAGATAACATGGACTTTTATTCAAACTTTTCTTTAACCAAACGCCTCGTCAGCAGTTTCTGACTCTTTGGGGCATCTTTTTGTAGGTCTGCAGGTATGAATCGTCTCCTTGTGACTGTTACATACACTCCTTATGAGGAGTTATGCACGATTCAGGATTTTGCTTTAAAATGAATTCCTTCACTTAAACCAAGTTAAAACTGCTTTGTCCTTCTTATTTATCCATTTCTAAGCTGGTTTCAAGTATAAACTTCTTTATATTACCGAAATTCGCTTTCTTTTAAGGAGATAGTCAAGATTTCAGATATTGCCATATATATAGTGGTCATTTTGTTGCTTTGTTTCTGTTTGTTTCAGGTCTTCATGGCTGTGAAGGTCTGTTATATTTCACTGTTTTAATCTCGTCTTTCTGCAGCTGGGATCTGCTTTTGTGTCTCTTCTTTAGCTCTCGTCCCAAAGCTATGAATCTGAATCAATCTGCAACAAACTACGACAAAAGAAGAAAACATTTCCAACTAGATAAAAACTGACCTTTAGAGCTCAGTGGGTCACACACAGGGCTTAAACTGGGTTCCAGTCCACATTTTAAGATGCAATCATATTAAAAGTGGTTTTGAATTTGAATTTTCTGCTCAGGAAAGTCTGACAAAACCCTTTTATTTATTCTTTTCTGAAGTTGACCCACTTTCGATTAGATTTCAGGTCCAGTCGCAATAAAAATGCCTCATTAAATAGCTTTAATAAAACTCAGATAAATCAGAATAAAATAAAACTGGTCCATGTGAACACTTACATGGACCAAAATTAGTTCTCTCAGACTCGTAAACACAGCTATCGTTCGGTCTAATGTTCCATAAATACTTCATTTAGGTGAAGGCAGAACCCATCCTGTCCACTGCCTGAACCACAAGAGTCACTTCAAACAGCAGCTCCATGACTCTCTGGCCCCCTGAGTCCTGTTGGCTCCTGAGCAGTCACCCCCCAGGCTGCATGTGGATCAGGGTTAAAGCAGCTTGAGGCCTTCAGGATGATTGGAGGCGGATGTTACCTGCCGTGGAGGCAGGTCTCTGAAGTCAGATGCTGCAGCCTCCGGTGGCTCCTCCATTGTTCCTCTGCAGTAAAAGTGGGGCAACCTCAGCAAACTGTGTCAGGAGCTGGAAAATCACATAAAGAGCTCAGTAATTTACTGTGTACAGGCACACAAGTGTTTTAAAGGCAGCTTTCATTTCCTGACATGGAGGCTTTTTACGACCTCTGTCATTTTGGTGAGCCGCAGAGCGCCTGTCGTCAGTCACTGTCTTCCTCCACTTACCCTCCATAATTCATCACTTACAGGCCTGACAGGCAGAAATATGCAGCGTAAATACTGCAAACTGCTCTTTATGGCAGGAAACTTTAATATAAATGTGCCTGAATATCCAAACACTCATGACTTCACCGCCACTTAAAGTTAGACACATACTGCAGAATATGAGTGATCCTGGGGGGGTGTTAGCTGAAGCTTCAGCTAATAAATCCAAGCTAACATCAGCACAGCTGGTCAACCGGGGAGGGGGGGGGGGGGGCAAGTCTTCATGATGCAACCAGCAGGATCTGTGCTCTCTGAGCAGCTCGGCTGTTATCAGCAGCATTAGTGGATGTTTTGTTCAGGGTCCTTCCCTTACAGGCTGTTTTGTGCCTGGTTGTGGAACACCAGAGCGGGGGCGCTAACTTTAATAATGACAGGGAGATCAATAAGATTTAAAGACAGGGGGATGACAGGAACATCTCTCCCCTGTCAGCTCGAGGGGAAGTCGTATAACCAGTTTAAGATGCTCGCCTCCATCTCTCTTCTGATGAAAAACTGTTGTTTTAAGAAAGTGAGCAATGATATCCCTGCTAAATGTTTGTTTGACAGACATATACCGTACCTAACTGTTGTTAGATGGGCTCCAGGTGTGTCCTTCTGTCTGTTCCCTGTAGAAACTCCTCACAGAGAGGTCACAGCCCAGATTTACGACATCACCATGGTGCTGTAGATGGGATCAATAAGAACCTGTAGTTTTATTCTTATACAGTATAACCAAAGAGAGAATCTGAAGCTCACTTTTATCAGTGAAATAATGTCCATTTAAAAAGGAATAAGAGAAACTCAGTGCTGACAGTTTAACTCAGCAGGGTTTCATTTGTTAAAACATGGAGCATCTGGTTTGTCAGCAGTTAGGGACTCTTTGCTGTTAATTAACTGGAGTTAGTTAATTACTGCTGCCAGCAGGGTGGTGACTTACCTTCTTCTTCAAAAATCTTAAAGTTAAAGCTCAGAATGAAAACATGGAATCGAAGGGGTTTGGCTCTTATAATGTGAAACTTTAATGCGTTGTGCACCGGGCATCGCCAGCTCAGTCGATCATTAAATAGTGACATCAGTAAATATAACTTTTTTAAGCGTAGCTTAAGGCCTCGGGGCAGAGCCTAGACCTTCCCCTCTATGGGAGGCCTTGTGGACCTTCCCTCTATGGGACGCCTTGGGGACCTTCCCCTCTGTGGGAGGCCTCGGGGCAGAGCCTAGGGGACCTTCACCTCTATGGGAGGCCTTGGGGACCTTCCCTCTATGGGACGCCTTGGGGACCTTCCCTCTGTGGGAGGCCTCGGGGCAGAGCCTAGGGGACCTTCACCTCTATGGGAGGCCTTGGGGACCTTCCCTCTATGGGAGGCCTTGGGGACCTTCCCCTCTGTGGGAGGCCTTGGGGACCCTCACCTCTGTGGGAGGTCTCGGGGCAGAGCCTAGTGGACCTTCCCCTCTATGGGAGGCCTTGGGGACCTTCCCCTCTATGGGACGCCTTGGGGACCTTCCCCTCTAAGGGAGGCCTTGGGGCAGAGCCTAGACCTTCCCCTCTAAGGGAGGCCTTGGGGACCTTCCCCTCTATGGGACGCCTCGGAGCAGAGCCTAGACCTTCCCCTCTATGGGAGGCCTCGGGGCAGAGCCTAGACCTTCCCTCTATGGGAGGCCTTGGGGACCTTCCCCTCTAAGGGAGGCCTTGGGGCAGAGCCTAGACCTTCCCCTCTAAGGGAGGCCTTGGGGACCTTCCCCTCTATGGGACGCCTCGGAGCAGAGCCTAGACCTTCCCCTCTATGGGAGGCCTTGGGGACCTTCCCCTCTATGGGAGGCCTTGGGGACCTTCCCCTCTATGGGACGCCTTGGGGACCTTCCCCTCTAAGGGAGGCCTTGGGGACCTTCCCCTCTATGGGAGGCCTCGGAGCAGATCCTAGACTTTCCCCTCTATTGGAGGCCTTGGGGACCTTCACCTCTATGGGAGGCCTTGGGGACCTTCCCCTCTATGGGAGGCCTTGGGGACCCTCACCTCTATGGAAGGCCTTGGGGACCTTCACCTCTATGGGAGGCCTTGGGGACCTTCCCCTCTATGGGAGGCCTTGGGGACCTTCCCCTCTATGGGACGCCTTGGGGACCTTCCCCTCTATGGGACGCCTTGGGGACCTTCCCCTCTATGGGACGCCTTGGGGACCTTCCCCTCTATGGGAGGCCTTGGGGACCCTCACCTCTATGGAAGGCCTTGGGAACCTTCCCGTCTATGGGAGGCCTCGGGGCAGAGCCTAGACCTTCCCCTCTATGGGAGGCCTTGGGGCAGAGCCTAGACCTTCCCTCTAAGGGAGGCCTTAGGGACCTTCCCTCTAAGGGAGGCCTTAGGGACCTTCCCTCTAAGGGAGGCCTTGGGGACCTTCACCTCTATGGGAGGCCTTGGGGACCCTCACCTCTATGGAAGGCCTTGGGGACCTTCCCCTCTATGGGACGCCTTGGGGACCTTCCCCTCTATGGGAGGCCTTGGGGACCCTCACCTCTATGGAAGGCCTTGGGGACCTTCCCTCCATGGGAGGCCTTGGGGACCTTCCCCTCCATTGGAGGCCTTGGGGACCTTCCCCTCTATGGGACGCCTTGGGGACCTTCCCTCCATGGGAGGCCTTGGGGACCTTCCCCTCCATTGGAGGCCTTGGGGACCTTCCCCTCTATGGGACGCCTTGGGGACCTTCCCCTCTATGGGAGGCCTTGGGGACCCTCACCTCTATGGAAGGCCTTGGGGACCTTCCCTCCATGGGAGGCCTTGGGGACCTTCTCCTCCATTGGAGGCCTTGGGGACCTTCCCCTCTATGGGACGCCTTGGGGACCTTCCCTCCATGGGAGGCCTTGGGGACCTTCCCCTCCATTGGAGGCCTTGGGGACCTTCCCCTCTATGGGACGCCTTGGGGACCTTCCCCTCTATGGGAGGCCTTGGGGACCCTCACCTCTATGGAAGGCCTTGGGGACCCTCACCTCTATGGAAGGCCTTGGGGACCTTCCCCTCCATTGGAGGCCTTGGGGACCTTCCCCTCTATGGGAGGCCTTGGGGACCTTCCCCTCTATGGGAGGCCATGGGGACCGTCCCCTCTATGGGAGGCCATGGGGACCGTCCCCTCTATGGGAGGCCTTGGGGACCTTCCCCTCTATGGGACGCCTTGGGGACCTTCCCCTCTATGGGAGGCCTTGGGGACCTTCCCCTCTATGGGAGGCCTTGGGGACCCTCACCACTATGGAAGGCCTTGGGGACCTTCACCTCTATGGGAGGCCTTGGGGACCTTCCCTCTATGGGAGGCCTCGGGGACCTTCCCCTCTATGGGAGGCAGCGGACACACCGCCTCCCATCCTCTGGTGATGTGCTTGGCTGTGATCAGACCTGTTCTCTGATGACTCCTCCGTGTTCTGCTACATAAACACATTTCATCTCATCCTGTATCATTAAGTGAAACAAAACTCCCTCTGACTGCAGTCTGATTGGGAGAATCAGCTTTAATTGTGCTAATTATCATAAACAGTGTCGGCGTGTGAGCCTGCAGGATGTGTCGGCCGCTGTGTCATTAAGTTCAGCTCGCAGCTCAGCGCTGAACAATGACGACCATCAGCAAAGCAAACGCTGCTCTGAACATCAAAGACTTCCCCCTGACAGCTCACTCATTACCTGAAGCCTGAGAGGCGGCTCCGCTGAGGCCACTCAACAAAGGTGGCGTTCATGGAAGCTGCCGAGCAGGAATGAATCAGACACGATTTCCTGCTCAGGTGAAGCAGCAGAGAGCTGACGGGGGAGGTGGTTGCTTCCCAGAGATCAGTGGAGTGATGGATGTTAGCGGCAGGCTTCATTCTGGTTGTAGTTTCCTTCGTGTTTCGTCATATTTTCCAGTTTCAGGTCAAATTAGTTTGTTTTTTTTTTCAAATTAACATGAAAAATAACTTTGTAAATGTATTTATTCATTTTAGTTGAACTAATTTTATTCATGAAACACAACAATAATACTTTCATGGCATATTAAAGACAAAATGAACAGGTTCAAAGTTCAGTCCTTTTTTAATAAAATGGCAAAATGTGAAAAGCTGTCTGAGGAAACATGTCAGATTTATTCTTCAGTTCAGTTCAGTCCTCCGGCCTCAGCATGGCAGCTGAGAGAAAGACACCAAAACCAAAAGTTCACCCTCTTCTGATTCAAATGTTTTACATTTCAGAGCAGATCAATGCTCTGATTAACTGATCCTCAGTCAGTGTGAGCAGCTCTATAAAAGCAGGAGTTCTGTCAGTTTAACACGATGCCAAGGAGGAAAGACATCAGCAATGATCTCAGAGAAGCAGCTGCTGCTGCCCATCAGTCTGGGAAGGGTTATAAGGCCATTTCCAGACTATCTGGAGTCCATCATTCTACAGAGAGAAAGATTATTCACAAGTGGAAAACATTCAGGACAGCTGTCAATCTTCCCAGGAGTGGACGTCCCAGCAAGTTCACCCCAAGGTGAAGAAGCCCAGAGCTACATCTCAGACTCTACAGGCCTCAGTTAGCATGTTAAAGGTTAAAGGTCACCCCAAGGTGAAGAAGCCCAGAGCTACATCTCAGACTCTACAGGCCTCAGTTAGCATGCTAAAGGTTAAAGGTCACCCCAAGGTGAAGAAGCCCAGAGCTACATCTCAGACTCTACAGGCCTCAGTTAGCATGTTAAAGGTCAAAGTTCACCCCAAGGTGAAGAAGCCCAGAGCTACATCTCAGACTCTACAGGCCTCAGTTAGCATGCTAAAGGTTAAAGGTCATACATCTCAGACTCTACAGGCCTCAGTTAGCATGCTAAAGGTTAAAGGTCACCCCAAGGTGAAAAAGCCCAGAGCTACATCTCAGACTCTATGGGCCTCAGTTAGAATGTTGAAGGTTAAAGGTCACTCCAAGGTGAAAAAGCCCAGAGCTACATCTCAGACTCTACAGGCCTCAGTTAGCATGTTAAAGGTTAAAGGTCACCCCGAGGTGAAAAAGCCAAGAGCTACATCTCAGACTCTACGGGCCTCAGTTAGCATGTTAAAGGTTAAAGGTCACCCCAAGGTGAAGAAGCCCAGAGCTACATCTCAGACTCTGCAGGCCTCAGTTAGCATGCTAAAGGTTAAAGGTCACCCCAAGGTGAAAAAGCCCAGAGCTACATCTCAGACTCTACAGGCCTCAGTTAGCATGCTAAAGGTTAAAGGTCACCCCAAGGTGAAGAAGCCCAGAGCTACATCTCAGACTCTACAGGCCTCAGTTAGCATGTTAAAGGTTAAAGGTCACCCCAAGGTGAAAAAGCCCAGAGCTACATCTCAGACTCTACAGGCCTCAGTTAGCATGTTAAAGGTTAAAGGTCACCCCAAGGTGAAAAAGCCTAGAGCTACATCTCAGACTCTACAGGCCTCAGTCAGCATGTTAAAGGTTAAAGGTCATGACAGCACAGTTAGAAAAAGACTGAACAAGGATGGCTTGTTTGGAAGGGCTGCAGGAGAAAGCCTCTTCTCTCTAAAAAGAACATGGCAGCACAGCTTAGGTTTGCAAAGCTGCATCTGAGCAAAGCTCAAGACTTCTGGAACAATGTCCTTTGGACAGACCAGAGCAAAGTGGAGATGTTTGGTCCTAATGCACAGCAGCACGTTTGGAGGAAACCAAACACAGCATATCAGCACAAACACCTCATACCAGCTGTCAAGCACGGTGGTGGAGGGCTGATGATCTGGGCTGGTTCTGCAGCCACAGGACCTGGGCACCTTGCAGTCATTGAGTCCACCATGAACTCCTCTGGATACCAAAGTATTCTAGAGTCAGATGTGAGGCCATCTGTCCCACAGCTAAAGCTGGGCTGAAACGGGCTCATCAACAGGACAAAGATCCCAAACACAGCAGCAGATCTACAGCAGAATGTGGGAAAAAGAGAAGAATCAAGGTGTTGCAATGGTCCAGTCAGAGTCCAGCTATTGGTCCTTTTGTGCCTTTAAAGTTTTGTGTAGTTTGTGGGTCTCTTTATATTCTTATACCAACTCTTGATGCCCTGACCGGGGCTGACTCTGTTGTTCACAGCAGGTTTAAACAGAAGGAAATGTCTCTCATTTGCATCTCCAGGTGCAGAATGTAATCTTTGTTTCACACTTGGTCAGAAAAATCGCTCACTCTGCAGCTTAACTTACGGTACTTCTGCATTTCAAACTTCTGCAACATAAGCAGATATACCTGGCCTCCCTGGCGCTCAAATCTTCAGGGTTCACCGTGACTCAGAGAGCCTGAGGCCTGCCGTGGGGGCAGGAAACGGCGCTCGAGCCAACGCAGCGCTGATTTACAGGCTGATGAGTCGGGGAGCTTCCTCTGGGGCTCTGAGCTCTCCAAACCGGGCAGGATTAGTTTCTTTCAGGAGAACTTGGTAATTAGGCCTACATGTGTCCTCTGGCTGCTCAGCCTGCCGGCAGACATGATTTACTGAGGGTAAATTCTTCTGGAGACACTGGTAAGAAGAAAAGAGTAGAGTTTCTTCAGCTATGATCCATCAGGTACTGAGAGAAGCTGTTGGTGAGCTCAGCGGGCTGCAGATTTACCTTCAGCTTTAACTCTGAGGCTGAATAACTTCAGAGCAAAAGTCCTCCAGAACAGGCTGGCTCTTCAGCTACTGATGCTGAAGCTAACATGTTGAAAAAAGGCTCTTAGTTTCCACTTCTTGTGTCTCAGCAGCTTTAGAACCGACTCTCTGCAGAAAACTGGTTTAAAATCAGTGAAGAAGGTACCTCGTTCTGGGTCTCCTCGAGCCGCCGTATCACACCATATAGACCAGGTCAGGAGACGAAACTAAACAAGAGTTCAGACTTTAGAGAAAGAAAAGAACATCCCAAACATTTGTTACGTATTTTAAAAGAATCGAATAATAAACCTGAACCCAAAAACACTGATTTTTGTTGTCACTTGACATCTTTGCGGGCTTTTGATGGCGTCTTTCTCTTCATCACCATGACAACAGATTCAGTGCATGTGCAGGGCTCAAACAGAGATGTTTTATTGCAGCTAAGCTTTCAGGCCTCTGGCGTACCAAAGCAGATATAAGGGATGGTGATCTGGGCTCAAACAAAGGGATGAAAGTTGAATCACAAAGTTCTAAATCTACATCTACAGGTATGTACCGTTATGGAGGGCAGCGACCACGACAAAACCGTAAGACTTTGGCACCCAAGGGTTTTTTGGGAGGGCATCACTGGTGTGTGAAATTCAAGAACTCTTCAAAACTGAAAGAAATAAAGTGAATGGAAACTGTAGTAATCTTTAAAAAACTTCCACTAAAAAGGGTTCATCCTCTCGCTTCAGGTGGTTTTTACCCTTTTTTTAAACAAACAACAAACTCGGTGACTGATCGGCGAAGATCTCTCGCCATCTTCCTCCTGTGGATGTCCACCACAGTTGTTGTTTGTCCTCCTCCTGGTGGTTTCCTGTTTGGACAACTGCTTCTTCTACTGAATCACAACCACTGACAACGTAGCCCATAGCGCCCCCTACATGTTTGTTTTTCGTGTTTTGGATGGAAATGGATGCTTCTTGGAACCAGCTCCGTTCAGTGTGGTTTAAAACGGGTAAAATGACCCACCTGCTGGTCCAGACTTCTAACTTTAGATCTTTTTGGTCATCTCTTTTGTATCTGCGCTAACAACCCTTTATTGAGCCCAAACTGATGCACAGAAATCGGTCATATTTGCATCTTCTGTGACCCGAGAAGGGCTGGATAGTGTAGTGGTATGACTGCCACCTTCCATATGGGAGACCTGGGTTCATATCCCCTCCATGAAAGGTATTACCTCCAGTAGGGGTCCCTAGGCAAGACCCCCCTTACCCTACCTGCCTACCTGTAAGTCGCTTTGGATAAAAGCGTCTGCTAAAAACAAACAAAAACAAACAAACCTGAGAACAGCAGATGATAAAGACGCCGATGCTACTCGTGTTGTGTGGCTGCCACAGAACTGTAATCCTCACATTTCCATACTCAGCAGAAAGAGAAAGTGTGTTTTGTGTGTGATAATCATTTCCTGAGAGCATCCCTCCTCAATAAATCCACCAATCAGGACGTCTCTGTCAGACAGAGGCCCTCATTCATGACTCTGAGATCCCATTCAGCTGATCCCAAAGCAAACGCTGCGGCTCCGGCTGTTGTCAGGACTCTCTGTGTGGTCCAGGACTTGTTTTGTAGTGTCTCTCACACCCAGCTGTTTGCTTTGGACCTGCTCTGGCGAATGTTTGAGCTGATTTCAGTGACTCACTGAGTTTCATTCAGATCGAGGATGTGCTCAGACGGGTCGGAGAAAGCCTTGATATGTGTGTGGAAAACGTGAGATCAGCTTTAGATCCAGAGTGGAGCTGAAGACACGAGCTCTGGGATCAGCTGCCGTTTACTGGTGTTATTCTGGTGCTGACCGGTCAGTGTGGCTCTTTTAGGTTGAATCCTTTTAGTTTTAAACCGTTTTAAACTCAAGGTTTGAGCCTCATTAACCTGAACTCATCTTTTTGGGCTGTTTTTGGCCCAGAGTAAAGAGTAAAAAGAAACGTTTTGGACTGTAAAGCTGCAGCCTGTGTGGAGACCAGACTCTGATGCACTGATGCATCATGGGACGTTTGCTGGTTCCTTAAAGAGCAGCATGTGTTTGTTCACCTGCTGGATGCGTCTCCCCAGGTGTGACTGAGGTGGTGGGACGCTACAAAAACCTCGGTACTGACAGAAAGCGGACCTTTGAGCCTCCTGTTGATACTGTGGGACGATGATGATGATGATTTTACGTAAGATGAGAGGTTTTAACGTCGGTTTTACTGTCAGAAGTACAAACAGGTGCAACCTTTTCCTTCAGAGCTCACTTTATCTGACCCGTTCTGGTTCTGCCTGCAGAAAAGGTCCAGGACCAGCAGACAGTCAGCGAGGATCTATTATCTTACTTCATTACCCTCACAGTGAACCTGTTTCCGTGTTTAATGCGTGTTTCATCTGTACAGATGTGGATCTATGTGCACTAAAGCTTACCGTGACCCCTGACCCCAGTGGAGTCTTCCAGCTCCACCTGATCTCGGCTCATTCTCCGGATCTATGTGCATGGCTTTTACACTAAAGCTTACCTTGACCCCTGACCCCAGTGGAGTCTTCCAGCTCCACCTGGTCTTGGCTCATTTTCGGGATCTATGTGCACGGCTTTTACACTAAAGCTTACCTTGACCCCTGACCCCAGTCGAGTCTTCCAGCTCCACCTGGTCTCGGCTCATTTTCCGGATCTATGTGCACGGCTTTTACACTAAAGCTTACCTTGACCCCTGACCCCAGTCGAGTCTTCCAGCTACACCTGGTCTCGGCTCATTTTCCGGATCTATGTGCACGGCTTTTACACTAAAGCTTACCGTGACCCCTGACCCCTGACCCCAGTGGAGTCTTCCAGCTCCACCTGGTCTCGGCTCATTTTCCGGATCTATGTGCACGGCTTTTACACTAAAGCTTACCGTGACCCCTGACCCCAGTGGAGTCTTCCAGCTCCACCTGGTCTCGGCTCATTTTCCGGATCTATGTGCACGGCTTTTACACTAAAGCTTACCTTGACCCCTGACCCCAGTGGAGTCTTCCAGCTACACCTGGTCTCGGCTCATTTTCCGGATCTATGTGCACGGCTTTTACACTAAAGCTTACCTTGACCCCTGACCCCAGTGGAGTCTTCCAGCTCCACCTGATCTCGGCTCATTTTCCGGATCTATGTGCACGGCTTTTACACTAAAGCTTACCTTGACCCCTGACCCCAGTCGAGTCTTCCAGCTCCACCTGGTCTCGGCTCATTTTCCGGATCTATGTGCACGGCTTTTACACTAAAGCTTACCGTGACCCCTGACCCCAGTGGAGTCTTCCAGCTCCACCTGGTCTCGGCTCATTCTCCGGATCTATGTGCACGGCTTTTACACTAAAGCTTACCTTGACCCCTGACCCCAGTCGAGTCTTCCAGCTCCACCTGGTCTCGGCTCATTTTCCGGATCTATGTGCACGGCTTTTACACTAAAGCTTACCTTGACCCCTGACCCCAGTCGAGTCTTCCAGCTCCACCTGGTCTCGGCTCATTTTCCGGATCTATGTGCACGGCTTTTACACTAAAGCTTACCTTGACCCCTGACCCCAGTGGAGTCTTCCAGCTACACCTGATCTCGGCTCATTTTCCGGATCTATGTGCACGGCTTTTACACTAAAGCTTACCGTGACCCCTGACCCCTGACCCCAGTGGAGTCTTCCAGCTCCACCTGGTCTCGGCTCATTTTCCGGATCTATGTGCACGGCTTTTACACTAAAGCTTACCTTGACCCCTGACCCCAGTGGAGTCTTCCAGCTCCACCTGGTCTCGGCTCATTTTCCGGATCTATGTGCACGGCTTTTACACTAAAGCTTACCTTGACCCCTGACCCCAGTCGAGTCTTCCAGCTACACCTGGTCTCGGCTCATTCTCCGGATCTTTGTGCATGGCTTTTACACTAAAGCTTACCTTGACCCCTGACCCCAGTCGAGTCTTCCAGCTCCACCTGGTCTCGGCTCATTTTCCGGATCTATGTGCACGGCTTTTACACTAAAGCTTACCTTGACCCCTGACCCCAGTGGAGTCTTCCAGCTCCACCTGGTCTCGGCTCATTTTCCGGATCTATGTGCACGGTTTTTACACTAAAGCTTACCGTGACCCCTGACCCCAGTGGAGTCTTCCAGCTACACCTGGTCTCGGCTCATTTTCCGGATCTATGTGCACGGCTTTTACACTAAAGCTTACCGTGACCCCTGACCCCAGTGGAGTCTTCCAGCTACACCTGGTCTCGGCTCATTTTCCGGATCTATGTGCACGGCTTTTACACTAAAGCTTACCTTGACCCCTGACCCCAGTGGAGTCTTCCAGCTACACCTGGTCTCGGCTCATTTTCCGGATCTATGTGCACGGCTTTTACACTAAAGCTTACCTTGACCCTTGATCCCTGACCCCAGTCGAGTCCTCCAACTACACCTGGTCTCGGCTCATTTTCCGGATCTATGTGCACGGCTTTTACACTAAAGCTTACCTTGACCCCTGACCCCAGTGGAGTCTTCCAGCTCCACCTGATCTCGGCGCATTTTCCGGATCTATGTGCACGGCTTTTACACTAAAGCTTACCGTGACCCCTGACCCCAGTGGAGTCTTCCAGCTACACCTGGTCTCGGCTCATTTTCCGGATCTATGTGCACGGCTTTTACACTAAAGCTTACCTTGACCCCTGACCCCAGTGGAGTCTTCCAGCTACACCTGGTCTCGGCTCATTTTCCGGATCTATGTGCACGGCTTTTACACTAAAGCTTACCGTGACCCCTGACCCCTGACCCCAGTGGAGTCTTCCAGCTCCACCTGATCTCGGCTCATTTTCCGGATCTATGTGCACGGCTTTTACACTAAAGCTTACCTTGACCCCTGACCCCAGTCGAGTCTTCCAGCTACACCTGGTCTCGGCTCATTTTCCGGATCTATGTGCACGGCTTTTACACTAAAGCTTACCTTGACCCCTGACCCCAGTGGAGTCTTCCAGCTACACCTGGTCTTGGCTCATTTTCCGGATCTATGTGCACGGCTTTTACACTAAAGCTTACCTTGACCCCTGACCCCAGTGGAGTCTTCCAGCTACACCTGGTCTCGGCTCATTTTCCGGATCTATGTGCACGGCTTTTACACTAAAGCTTACCTTGACCCCTGACCCCAGTGGAGTCTTCCAGCTACACCTGGTCTCGGCTCATTTTCCGGATCTATGTGCACGGCTTTTACACTAAAGCTTACCGTGACCCCTGACCCCAGTGGAGTCTTCCAGCTCCACCTGGTCTCGGCTCATTTTCCGGATCTATGTGCACGGCTTTTACACTAAAGCTTACCTTGACCCCTGACCCCAGTCGAGTCTTCCAGCTACACCTGGTCTCGGCTCATTTTCCGGATCTATGTGCGCGGCTTTTACACTAAAGCTTACCGTGACCCCTGACCCCAGTGGAGTCTTCCAGCTCCACCTGGTCTCGGCTCATTTTCCGGATCTATGTGCACGGCTTTTACACTAAAGCTTACCTTGACCCCTGACCCCAGTCGAGTCTTCCAGCTCCACCTGGTCTCGGCTCATTTTCCGGATCTATGTGCACGGCTTTTACACTAAAGCTTACCTTGACCCCTGACCCCAGTGGAGTCTTCCAGCTCCACCTGGTCTCGGCTCATTTTCCGGATCTATGTGCACGGCTTTTACACTAAAGCTTACCGTGACCCCTGACCCCAGTCGAGTCTTCCAGCTCCACCTGGTCTCGGCTCATTTTCCGGATCTATGTGCACGGCTTTTACACTAAAGCTTACCTTGACCCCTGACCCCAGTGGAGTCTTCCAGCTCCACCTGGTCTCGGCTCATTTTCCGGTCTGGACTCAGACTTGTTGGATTCTGACTGTGTTCTGTGACTCGTCTCTTTGAGTCTGGACCCTCAGCTGCTCAGGTTAATCGATCAGACCGCCTTAGAGTGTGTTCATCGGTTCGATACCGACTGAGAGCTGTGCACGTGGCCACCATCACCTGGCTGCTGACTCTGAGGGAGTGTTTGGAAACTCCCAGCACAGCCTGAACTCAGCGTCTAAAAACATCTCTGTGTTTAGACACAAATAGGCAGAAGAACGCCAAACTGTAGACACACGCCCAAAGAAAACAGCGATAACGGCCCGGCGAGGAGTTTCCACGTGATGAGACGAGTCGAGGTGGATTCCCAAAGCTCAGCTGCCTGTTAGCTGCCGTCTGAACGCTCTGAAGGAATCTAAGACCTCATCAAGGCACGTTTACACAAACAAACTGAGGACGCTCCACCTTAAGTGGAGGTGGGTGCAGCACAACAGTTACAGACTCCATCAGATGAAATTAAGAACAAAATCAAGTTCATTTAGAGGTAACTTCAGATGATTTATGGCTAAATTCACATATTTAAGTGGTTTTAAGGTGTATTTCTGGCCTTTGTTTGTGTGCTCAGGGATTATTTAAATGCATATTGTGTTAATAGCGTCGTCATGGGATGTATTTGTTAGTCACAAAGGTTTTAATCTAACTGTATGCTGTTGGAATATCTGCAGATGATAAACTCCTGCTGAAGAGGACCCGTTCCTGGAGTAAAGTCTGGGTTTTTCAAGCTTGCCACAGAGGCACGTGGAAAATGAGGCTTGTAACAGTGTAGAATTCAGTTTGATGTCCCATATATCACTGACCTGGTGATTGTGACCTGGTTAAAGCCTGAGTCACGAGTTAATGATGTTTCCTGGATTGTTTTTTATAAAATGCTTTATTCATTTAGACAGGACTGCTTCTAACGAGGCTGTTTTCTCTCTTTAAATCCTGTTTCCCACAAGGCCAAATTATTTCAGTATATATATATATATATATATATATATATATATATATATATATACACATATACATATATATACATAGTTATATCAGTTCAGTCGTTTTTATCGTACCGAATGGGAAGCAAATTCATTCACAACAGAAAAAAATTAAATTCACGTCTAAAATACAGACACCAATTACATATAATTATGTATAAACTCCAGTAAAAATGCATAAAAAACACTGGAATAGTACGAGGTAAGGAACAGACCAGTGTTTGGTCCAAAAAAGTCTTCATTCAATAAATGACAGCAATGATGTCATCTGTACATGGAGGGAGGAGAGGTGCATCATGGGAGCTCCCCCAGCAGGCTGGGCCTATAGCAGCAGAACTATGGGATGTTTCAGGCTCACCTGAGCCATCCCTAACTATAAGCTTTATCAGAAAGGAAAGTTTCAGCCTGATCTTAAAGGTAGAGAGGGTGTCTGCTTCCTGAAGCCAAACTGGCAGCTGGTTCCACAGAGAGGGGCCTGATAACTGAAGGCTCTGCCTCCCATTCTGCTTTTAGGGGCCTGATAACTGAAGGCTCTGCCTCCCATTCTGCTTTTAGGGGCCTGATAACTGAAGGCTCTGCCTCCCATTCTGCTTTTAGGGGCCTGATAACTGAAGGCTCTGCCTCCCATTCTGCTTTTAGGGGCCTGATAACTGAAGGCTCTGCCTCCCATTCTGCTTTTAGGGCCCTGATAACTGAAGGCTCTGCCTCCCATTCTGCTTTTAGGGGCCTGATAACTGAAGGCTCTGCCTCCCATTCTGGTTTTAGGGGCCTGATAACTGAAGGCTCTGCCTCCCATTCTGCTTTTAGGGGCCTGATAACTGAAGGCTCTGCCTCCCATTCTGCTTTTAGGGGCCTGATAACTGAAGGCTCTGCCTCCCATTCTGCTTTTAGGGGCCTGATAACTGAAGGCTCTGCCTCCCTTTCTGCTTTTAGGGGCCTGATAACTGAAGGCTCTGCCTCCCATTCTGCTTTTAGGGGCCTGATAACTGAAGGCTCTGCCTCCCTTTCTGCTTTTAGGGGCCTGATAACTGAAGGCTCTGCCTCCCATTCTGCTTTTAGGGGCCTGATAACTGAAGGCTCTGCCTCCCATTCTGCTTTTAGGGGCCTGATAACTGAAGGCTCTGCCTCCCATTCTGCTTTTAGGGGCCTGATAACTGAAGGCTCTGCCTCCCATTCTGCTTTTAGGGGCCTGATAACTGAAGGCTCTGCCTCCCATTCTGCTTTTAGGGCCCTGATAACTGAAGGCTCTGCCTCCCATTCTGCTTTTAGGGGCCTGATAACTGAAGGCTCTGCCTCCCATTCTGGTTTTAGGGGCCTGATAACTGAAGGCTCTGCCTCCCATTCTGCTTTTAGGGGCCTGATAACTGAAGGCTCTGCCTCCCATTCTGCTTTTAGGGGCCTGATAACTGAAGGCTCTGCCTCCCATTCTGCTTTTAGGGGCCTGATAACTGAAGGCTCTGCCTCCCATTCTGCTTTTAGGGGCCTGATAACTGAAGGCTCTGCCTCCCATTCTGCTTTTAGGGGCCTGATAACTGAAGGCTCTGCCTCCCATTCTGCTTTTAGGGGCCTGATAACTGAAGGCTCTGCCTCCCATTCTGCTTTTAGGGGCCTGATAACTGAAGGCTCTGCCTCCCATTCTGCTTTTAGGGGCCTGATAACTGAAGGCTCTGCCTCCCATTCTGCTTTTAGAAACTCTGGGAACCACAAGGAAACCTGCAGCCTGAGAGCAAAGTGCTCTGTTGGGGAAATATCCAAGGTGCCGGTTACTCTCACCCTCTGTAATCAAATACATCAGATTAAAATCAAATCACTCAACGGTTTCTGGGCTAAATATTTGGCTGAATGGGACTAAAAACAGATGTGAAGTCCCAGAGCCCTCGAGATGCTTCCACAGGAGGTGAAGCAAAGTGACGCCAGCTCTGTGAGAGTCCTGGACCTGCTTTAACCGGTTTTATCAGGTCGTACTTGTTGTATTCTGCTGCTACCCTGAACTGACCGAACAACACGATTAAGGAGGTGACCTCACGTCTGTTTGCTGGACTTTGACATTATTTTCACTCCATCTTTGTTGGCTGAATGTTTTCAACTAACTGGTTCAAAATAGAACTCTAATTGCAAATAAAAGGGATCTGAATGAAACCAGAGCAGCTTTTATGTCCGTGTCGGTGTGTCGTCCTGTTTTTTATTTCTTCTTTACCTCGAAACACTTTGTGTCTCGTTTGGTTTCTTCATAAAAGGCGTTTCTGTGTCTCTGCTTCTGTTTTACGACCTTGAGGAGAGTCGTTTCTCTGTTTTTCACAGAAGGCACGACAAGCCACAGAGCGTCTCCCTGACACACATTCATCAATTATTTAGAGGTTAAGGGCCATTTCTGAGTTTCTGGTTTGAAGCTTCGTGCTTACTTCCTTTTGAACTTGTGTTGGCTGCTGTTGAGGAGGCCCAGCTCAGCCGAGGAGAGAATCATTTCACTTAAAAGGCTGTTTTATGCTCTTCTGAGACAGGAAGTTTAGTTTGATATCCAACCTCCATCTTTTCTTCTCATAAAGCATCACAGAAAGTTGTAAAAAATTCAACCAGTGTTGCATGCTGGCACGTTAGCGCCCTCTTACCATCTTACAGATGCTGCTTTTCTGTTTGAGGCTGATCCTACAGTTTCCTACAGCAGAGAAACTGTCCTGATGTCAGAGTTCATGATCATAAGACATCTGCAGAGCAACAATACGGGGTCCAAACAGACCGCCACTGCATCAAAACGTGACGGGGTCTGTGGTGGCTGGGGGGCTGCTGGCCCTCCTGGGTATTGGGTGGGGCCTCTGCCGGGGGGTTTGGGGGCGCTCAGGCTCCCGGGGCCCGGGTCCAGTGCACGGCCCATGTCTGGGCGGCTGGGGCCTGGCGGGGTCGGTGGGCTGTTGCCCCTGGCTCCCGGGGGGCCTCTGCCCTATGCTTATGGGGGCTCTGTCCGGGGGCTTCCTCTGCAGTCTTCTGGGTGGATGCCTGGTTGTCCCTGCGGTGGGCTTCCTGGGTTCTGTGCTCCGTGGGGGCTGCTGGTGGCCTGGGTCTTGTGGCCCTCTCTGCCTGCTTCTGATTGCTGGGGGGGGGGGGGGGGGCTGTGGATTGTGGCCCTGTACACTTATACACTCATAACTAATCACGGTTACCATGTAGGTCCTGTGCCATGGGTGTTGCATGTTCACACACACACACATTCATTAGTCCAGTAGCATGGTCACTAAGCAGTTGATGTGTTATCATGTCGTCTCAGGTCATCTATATCCACAGCTGTGTTGTATGCGATTACCGCTTCTTGTGCTTGTTTTTGTTTGTTTGTGTGTTTGTTTTTTCTCTGCTTGTCTGCTTTCAGGTGCTCCTGGTGGCGCTAAGGCTGGATTCCCCTCAGAGGCCATGGATTGTTGTCTGTTTTGTTTTTTACAGGTGTAGCAGCTGGTTGTCTGGTTTTTGTTTCTATTTTTGTTCTGTTTCCTCTTCTTTCCTTGTCTTTACATTCATAAAACTTCCCTTGGCAAAGCAAATCTGTTTGGCATCAAAGGTATTCAGACTACAATTCTGCTGCCAAAATGCTGAACAGGACAAGGGGGGGAAAAAGGAAAAAAAAACGTGACCTGAAACAGTTAAACTGAAGTTTAAGTCAAAATTATGTCTGAAAAGCATGTGATATTTGACTCAGCCTCATCTGACAGAAACACCGTTAAAGTAGCTCAAAGACAGCGTCTGAGCAGTGAGTTCAGCTGGATTACATGGACCAGAACCTCCCACAGAGGATGTTAGAGGCAGCAGGATGTCTCTGGTCCAGTCAGATGGACCCTGATCCAGTCAGATGGACTTCGGTCCAGTCAGATGGACTCTGGTCCAGTGAGATGGACTCTTGTCCAGTCAGATGGACCCTGGTCCAGTCAGATGGACTTCGGTCCAGTCAGATGGACTCTGGTCCAGTTAGATGGACGCTGGTCCAGTTAGATGGACGCTGGTCCAGTTAGATGGACGCTGGTCCAGTTAGATGGACCCTGGTCCAGTCAGATGGACTTCGGTCCAGTCAGATGGACCCTGGTCCAGTGAGATGGACTCTTGTCCAGTCAGATGGACCCTGGTCCAGTCAGATGGACTTCGGTCCAGTCAGATGGACGTTGGTCCAGTCAGATGGACCCTGGTCCAGTCAGATGGACTTCGGTCCAGTCAGATGGACCCTGATCCAGTCAGATGGACCCTGGTCCAGTTAGATGGACGCTGGTCCAGTTAGATGGACCCTGGTCCAGTCAGATGGACTCTGGTCCAGTTAGATGGACCCTGGTCCAGTCAGATGGACTTCGGTCCAGTCAGATGGACCCTGGTCCAGTGAGATGGACTCTTGTCCAGTCAGATGGACCCTGGTCCAGTCAGATGGACTTCGGTCCAGTCAGATGGACTCTGGTCCAGTTAGATGGACGCTGGTCCAGTTAGATGGACTCTTGTCCAGTCAGATGGACTCTGGTCCAGTTAGATGGACCCTGGTCCAGTCAGATGGACTTCGGTCCAGTCAGATGGACGTTGGTCCAGTCAGATGGACCCTGGTCCAGTTAGATGGACGCTGGTCCAGTTAGATGGACCCTGGTCCAGTCAGATGGACTTCGGTCCAGTCAGATGGACCCTGGTCCAGTTAGATGGACGCTGGTCCAGTTAGATGGACCCTGGTCCAGTCAGATGGACTTCGGTCCAGTCAGATGGACCCTGGTCCAGTTAGATGGACTCTTGTCCAGTCAGATGGACCCTGGTCCAGTCAGATGGACTTCGGTCCAGTCAGATGGACTCTGGTCCAGTTAGATGGACTCTGGTCCAGTCAGATGGACCCTGGTCCAGTTAGATGGACTCTTGTCCAGTCAGATGGACCCTGGTCCAGTTAGATGGACCCTGGTCCAGTCAGATGGACTTCGGTCCAGTCAGATGGACCCTGGTCCAGTTAGATGGACGCTGGTCCAGTTAGATGGACCCTGGTCCAGTCAGATGGACCCTGGTCCAGTCAGATGGACCCTGGTCCAGTCAGATGGACTTCGGTCCAGTCAGATGGACCCTGGTCCAGTTAGATGGACTCTTGTCCAGTCAGATTGTTCCTGGTCCAGTTAGATGGACTCTGGTCCAGTCAGATGGACTCTGGTCCAGTCAGATGGACTTCGGTCCAGTTAGATGGACTCTGGTCCAGTCAGATTGTTCCTGGTCCAGTTAGATGGACTCTGGTCCAGTTAGATGGATTCTGGTCCAGTTAAATGGACCGGTTCGGCTGAATCTCTGGAGATAACTGTGTTTCTGAATCTAATTTCTTTTAATTGAAATAAAATGCAACATGCAAATGACTGAGAATCACAGATAATGTTTGTTAAAAACAATAAGCATCTGATATTTTGAGTTTCTTCTTAATTTCCAGGTTCCCTTTGATGAAGGGTTTTTAATCGCCTGTTCCAGGCAGAAATGAGTCTCTGTTCTTGTTTGTTTGTGTAGGCTTTCCAGTCTGTAAATGCAACCCTTTCTCTCCCTTTTACCTCCAACTTAAAGACTATAAAAGTGGGCTGGTGTGACTTTAACTTGAGCTGAAGGACTGCGAGGGAACTGCAAACAGATTTGTGGTTTGTAATCTGTTTGACCACAGAGTCTGGACCGACACGGCCATGGCAGCCGTCCAGGTCCAGCCCAGCAGACTGGGAGCTCTGGGAATTTGGAAGGAGTTTCCCAGTGAAATGCGTCAGCCGGTGGGCGGGAGAAGGCGCGCCCTTCTGCAGCGACAGTTGCATCACTGCTGCGACATCAAACGGCCGGTGTGACGCTTCCAAAATATCCACTCTGACTCCTCACAGCTCCAGAAATAACCGGACGGCCTCCACGAAGGGCTCCACAGGCCACAAACCAAACAAAGCTCCTACATTTTTACATTTCTTACACATTGTGAAACATCAGCTGCATATTTAGACGCATTAAAAATAGATGCTTCGCCTTCACTCGTTTCCTCTTTGCTCCACGAAAACACAAACATGCGTCAGTGACAGTGGAAGCCCTGCAGCTGCAGAGGCCCACACAGGAAAGTGTCGTCACGCTTGAGCAGTTATCTCCATCCAGAGGCTGCTCTTTCCCACCGAGCAGCATACCTGGCTGCAGACGCTCTGCAGGAGTCGAGCAGCTCCGGGAGAGACGTGCGACCGCAAGGTAATGGGCATTCCTGCAAGCTGAGCGCAGAGCGAGGCTTTGAAGAGGCTCAGACCACAACAGAGCAGACCTCAGGGCCTGATCCAATCAGGCCTCCATGGGGGTAAAACAAGCCAGATCTGCCTGCACAGAGCAAAAAACACCTCCTGAACAGCTCAGTCTGATTATCCAGCCAGGAAACAGGGTGGCCACAGGCAGGCTAACACGGCCGTTAGCTTGAAATGCTCCAATGTGCAATAAATTTCTACTTAGTTAATTCATCTGCACAGCATTTTCCTAAATAATCCACACGCTGGCTGATAAAAACAGAAAAAGTACAGCTTTAAAAAATATCTGTTCTTTCACTTAATGTTATAATTCAGAAACTGTTATAAAATCATACAAGTTAATTTCCAATTATTATCAGATACATCAGTCAGTTCATTTTGAGCTTTTGTGGTTATAAACATCATTATAACTGCGACTTATCAAATGAATGACTAAACGTTGTGGTTTTTGGTTCTGAGAACCTCTAAAAACCAATATTTTTTCACGTAATAACCACAAAAACTCAGATGCACGACTAAAACCTGTAGAAAAATAACAGAAATCATGTCTCAAACATGAGTTGAAGCATTAAACAGGTTCCAGCTGCACAGAAATACAACATGTTTCTTGTCTCAGAAGCTTTTGGATCTATCTTGGATGTATGACGGTAGAATCAGCTGCATATCAGTGGTCCCAGAACTGAACCATGTGGGACTCCTCAGAATAAAGTGGATGCATATCAGTGGTCCCAGAACTGAACCATGTGGGACTCCTCAGAATAAAGTGGATGCATGTCAGTGGTCCCAGAACTGAACCTTGTGGGACTCCTCAGAATAAAGTGGATGCATGTCAGTGGTCCCAGAACTGAACCATGTGGGACTCCTCAGAATAAAGTGGATGCATATCAGTGGTCCCAGAACTGAACCATGTGGGACTCCTCAGAATAAAGTGGATGCATATCAGTGGTCCCAGAACTGAACCATGTGGGACTCCTCAGAATAAAGTGGATGCATATCAGTGGTCCCAGAACTGAACCATGTGGGACTCCTCAGAATAAAGTGGATGCATATCAGTGGTCCCAGAACTGAACCATGTGGGACTCCTCAGAATAAAGTGGATGCATATCAGTGGTCCCAGAACTGAACCATGTGGGACTCCTCAGAATAAAGTGGATGCATATCAGTGGTCCCAGAACTGAACCATGTGGGACTCCTCAGAATAAAGTGGTTGCATATCAGTGGTCCCAGAACTGAACCATGTGGGACTCCTCAGAATAAAGTGGATGCATATCAGTGGTCCCAGAACTGAACCATGTGGGACTCCTCAGAATAAAGTGGATGCATATCAGTGGTCCCAGAACTGAACCATGTGGGACTCCTCAGAATAAAGTGGATGCATATCAGTGGTCCCAGAACTGAACCATGTGGGACTCCTCAGAATAAAGTGGATGCATATCAGTGGTCCCAGAACTGAACCATGTGGGACTCCTCAGAATAAAGTGGATGCATATCAGTGGTCCCAGAACTGAACCATGTGGGACTCCTCAGAATAAAGTGGATGCATATCAGTGGTCCCAGAACTGAACCATGTGGGACTCCTCAGAATAAAGTGGATGCATGTCAGTGGTCCCAGAACTGAACCATGTGGGACTCCTCAGAATAAAGTGGATGCATATCAGTGGTCCCAGAACTGAACCATGTGGGACTCCTCAGAATAAAGTGGATGCATATCAGTGGTCCCAGAACTGAACCATGTGGGACTCCTCAGAATAAAGTGGATGCATATCAGTGGTCCCAGAACTGAACCATGTGGGACTCCTCAGAATAAAGTGGATGCATATCAGTGGTCCCAGAACTGAACCATGTGGGACTCCTCAGAATAAAGTGGATGCATATCAGTGGTCCCAGAACTGAACCTTGTGGGACTCCTCAGAATAAAGTGGATGCATATCAGTGGTCCCAGAACTGAACCTTGTGGGACTCCTCAGAATAAAGTGGATGCATATCAGTGGTCCCAGAACTGAACCATGTGGGACTCCTCAGAATAAAGTGGATGCATGTCAGTGGTCCCAGAACTGAACCTTGTGGGACTCCTCAGAATAAAGTGGATGCATATCAGTGGTCCCAGAACTGAACCATGTGGGACTCCTCAGAATAAAGTGGATGCATATCAGTGGTCCCAGAACTGAACCATGTGGGACTCCTCAGAATAGAGTGGATGCATATCAGTGGTCCCAGAACTGAACCATGTGGGACTCCTCAGAATAAAGTGAATGCATATCAGTGGTCCCAGAACTGAACCATGTGGGACTCCTCAGAATAGAGTGGATGCATATCAGTGGTCCCAGAACTGAACCATGTGGGACTCCTCAGAATAAAGTGAATGCATATCAGTGGTCCCAGAACTGAACCATGTGGGACTCCTCAGAATAGAGTGGATGCATATCAGTGGTCCCAGAACTGAACCATGTGGGACTCCTCAGAATAAAGTGGAGCTTCTCATCTTCTGTCGTCTGTTCCTCTCTGAATGTGTGACACAGAAACCTCATTAATCTGTTCGTCCACTTTTCAGTTTGAATATGAAGAACACAATAATGCTGAGTTATGAGATTTAAGTGACTAAAAACACAGTTTAAAAGCCACAGGTGCAGTTCTACTGAGATCCTGCAGGGTGTTTTCTGCTGGTTTCACACTTCACTTCTTCACTCTTACCCCCCAGTTAGTTAGGGTTTGGAATTAAGAGTGAAACACGAGGAAAACAAACATATATTCTCAAATAAAAAGCTGTATTCACTCATTTAAAAGCTGGTCGTCAGAGGCCGGCTGTGTCTCGGCAGCTTCTCCATCGTGTGTTCACAGACTTCCTGTTACAGGGTGTTTTCTGCTGTTTTCACACTTCACAACTTCGCTCTTAGTTAGGTTTTAGTTAAGGGTTTAGTTAGGGTTTAGTTAGGGTTTAGTTAAGGGTTAGGGTTTAGTTAGGGTTTAGTTAAGGGTTAGGGTTTAGTTAGGGTTTAGTTAGGATTTAGTTAAGGGTTTAGTTAGGTTTTAGTTAGGGTTTAGTTAGGGTTTATTTAGGTTTTAGTTAGGGTTTAGTTAGGGTTTAGTTAAGGGTTAGGGTTTAGTTAGGGTTTAGTTAGGATTTAGTTAAGGTTTCAGTTAGGGTTTAGTTAGGTTTTAGTTAAGGTTTTAGTTAGGGTTTAGTTAGGGTTTGGAATTAAGAGTGAAACATACAAAAGGAGCACAAAGGTACACATTTCAGTCACTGTGTGTTCATTTGAGATGGATGCTGCCCGGTACATCAGCCCAGATGTGTCATGATTTCACAGGAAAACAAACTCAGATCTGCATTAAAACTAAGGTCCATATATTCTCAGATAAAAACCTGGATTAACTCATTTAAAAGCTGGTTGTCAGAGGCCGGCTGTGTCTCGGCAGCTTCTCCATCGTGTGTTCACAGACTTCCTGTTACTGGAGGATTCCACCAGGGGGCGCACTACACGCCTCAGAACATAAAAAACACGCCATCGGCACTTTGTTTCACCAACGTTTTCCTCTGGATGTTTCCTGGATGGTACGTTGATGTGATGTGACAATACGACGTATCTTTTCAGCCTAAAAGAACACGCCCCCCCTCTGTTCATTGAGCTCCTCTGGCTGCCCTTAGCCGCCCGCATCAGATCCAAGTCCCTGATGTTAGCTACAAAGAGCTTAATGGAACGGCTCCATCTACTTGAATGCTCTTGCAAAGGCTTCTGTCCCAACTGGGTCCCTCCGTTGGTCCCAGGATTGTCGTCTAGCAGCTCCTACACCACGCCTAAGACAATCCAAACTCTGTTCATGTGTCGTCCCACAATGGTGGAATGACCTACCGAGCGCTACCAGAACAGGGGCGTCCCTGTCTATCTTCAAGAAGCTCCTGAAAACCCAGCTCTTCAGAGAGCATCTCCTATCCCAGCACTTACCTTGTACTTCCCTCCCCCCTCTATCTCTGCACTTTATCTTTCTGCACTTCCTTCTATGCCTGCACCCTATCTCTACTCTGTCACCTCTGACAGAGTCGGACTCCTGGGTTCCTTCTATGTAGCTTATTGTTAGCTTTTTATAAAGCTGTTATATCTTCATTTGTAAGTCGCTTTGGATAAAAGCGTCTGCTAAAAACATAAACATAAACTGCTAACCTACAGCTAACTGCTAACTTACAGCTAACTGCTAACGTACAGCTAACTGCTAACTTACAGCTAACTGCTCGCTTACAGCAAACTTCTAACTTACAGCTAACTGGTAACTTACAGCTAACTGCTCGCTTACAGCTAACTTCTAACTTACAGCTAACTGCTAACTTACAGCTAACTTACAGCTAACTGCTCGCTTACAGCTAACTTCTAACTTACAGCTAACTGCTAACTTACAGCTAACTGCTGGACTCATGGGTTCCTTCTATGTAGCTTATTGTTAGCTTTTTATATAGCTGTTATATCTTCATTTGTAAGTCGCTTTGGATAAAAGCGTCTGATAAATACAGAAACAGAAACACATAAACATTTTTACTGCTGCCGACCCTATGACCCTCCATCCAAACTAGTCCCCATCCTGCCCCACATATGGCAGCAGGGAAAAATAGATGAAACATTTCAGTTTACTCCACTTTTATCTGATCAACTCAGTGAGATAACAAAACCCCGTTGGACTGGATTTAGCATTTATCGAAGTGTCCGTTTGGTTCGTCGGTCACAGCATATTTCAGGTGCAAGAGATGCTAAGTGAGCAGTCAGCGCTAATACTTTTAGCCGTTTGTTCCCCTCTCTGGTGAACAGTTCACTGTGTTAACCTTTTCCAACAAACTTAAAGCACTTTCAGGAGGAATTCTACATCTGTACAATGCAGGAAGTACTGTGCAGTCACAGCTTGTTTTGAGGCATGAACTAAAGGTTGCAGAGTATTTTTTGTGACTTTACCACTAAGACTGTAATATTATAACTACTCTTGGCTTCGTTACAGACATCTATGGCGCCTTCACTGGATGCCAGAATTAGCAGAACTTTGGCATCTTGGCTCACAATTTCTCTCTGATGCGGTTGTTCGGCCTCAGATGTCCCAATGTGACCATTTCCCACCTGGTAATGATCCAAACTCCTCCGAGACAGGTGAGGTTAACGGATTATTGAAGGTAATTTTTATTATTTAAGCTGCAGACGTCCACAGGTGACGATGCTTTCTGACCAATCAGCACGCTGCAGTTAGTCCAGGTCCTCTTTGTAACCTCGTGCTATCAGTAAAGTATCGTATGGCTTTAATTACCTGGTGCTGGAGCCATCTTGTGCCATGTGATGGAAACATATGATGAGATAACTGTGAGGTTTTCAGGTTTTTGGGCCCGTTTACTTCTGATTCTTACCCAGATTCGTGCATGGAATACTATAAATTGCTCCTATATCTGCAGATGGTTCTGATTATCTTTTTGCTGAAAGTGCTGCTGACTGAACTGTGATTGCGGCTGAACTGGGAGCAAGAAAAGGTCGCACCCTCCATCACTGTGACATTTAAAAATAAATATTACAGAAGAGCCTGTGATGGAAAACATGAGCACAATGAGGAGTAAAGTGCTGCGGCGTGACGGCACTCTTTTTATGGCGCTTTGTAAAGGTTCATCTTTTATCTCGGGGTCTTTTCAGGGGGCGTTTTTCTGTAAAGTTTCAGGGCGCGGCCGCCGCCGTCACTCGGCCTCCTGATCAAACACAAAAACAAAGACACAGAAAGAGAGCAAACTTCATCCAAAGTCATTTGCCATCACAATTTGTTTTGAGGCTGCGGAGGCATGTGTTTTGGTTTGCCTCAGTGAAGCTGTTAACACATAGCAGATTTTTACATGCTGCCATTAAAAGCCACACTCTTTAAAAAGGCCTGTTCTTATTTTTAGCATGTCTCCATTGAAAAAAGAAAAGAGGCTTTGGACTGCTTTAAACCTTTGGAGGGACTGCCAAAAACTGGGTCTTTTACAGCCGAGGATCCTCAGTTTGGTATCAGCCTCTGCAGAGGTGCCCACCCACCTTCTCCACGTTTACCCTCCAACCCTCCAGCCCTGCACACCCAGACAATGTAATTATGAGAAAATGCTGGCTAAAACCTAAAGCAGACGGGGATTTTTTTCATCAGCTGGCAGAGCTCGAGGCCCAGAC
This sequence comes from Leuresthes tenuis, assembly GCF_036924035.1. Taxonomy (NCBI): domain Eukaryota; kingdom Metazoa; phylum Chordata; class Actinopteri; order Atheriniformes; family Atherinopsidae; genus Leuresthes; species Leuresthes tenuis. Next base: position 1,748,027 of record NW_027325377.1, on the reverse strand, counting down.
CCAAATCCACCCACCAAGCAACCAAAAACCCCCCAACCCTCCACCCAGACCCATCATCTGACACCCAGACTCTGATCCAGTGTCGTGGGAGCAGCGACAGACTAACATGTGGTCAGAGGGAATGTGTGTTTGACCGCAGAGTGTGTGAACCGACATATTCCTTCGTTTAACATCTGACACCAGAAGATAAACAGTCGGCAGCCTTCCACTAAACTTTCCACATAAACGTGTCCCCTGTGGGCTGTTTGCTACGTCTTTGTCATACGTTTCAACAATCTTTTTAAAAACTGTTGTTTTATTCTTCGAGGACAAACTTTTGGTGATAAAACGACAGCTTCACATTTATAAAAACAAGTGTAGGAGTGCATGAGTTTCCATGAACAGGTAATTGAGCATTTTAAGTGGACTTCACATCTGGTGCAGAAGCAGTGAAGAGGAACCCATTTATTGATCGAATTAGGCCCCACTCCATCAATCAAAGGTAAATCACAGCTAAAAAACGTCTATTTCAGTCCCACTAACGTGTTTAAATGTGTTTAAAACGTCCACTTTGAGTCAGACTGAGATGATAATGAGAGTTTTCATTGATTTTTTTACACTTTTCCAAACATCGGATCAATAAACTACAGAGACTGAGAGCAGCAGTTATTTATTTTGATGTTTCCACAGTTCAGTTTTATGAATAAAGCGCCAAAAATCACAACTAATTAAAACTCAAGACATCAAAGATACAGTCCAGTTCAATCCAATTAGAATCCAGTTCACACAGAGCCATTAAAACAGTTTCCCAGCTAAAGAAACCAGGAGATTGCACTGAAACTTCTCTCTGATCCTGAGCTGCACGAGGCGACTGTGGAGAGAAAAAACTCCTTTTAACAGGAAGAAACCTCCATCAGAACCAGAACCAGGAAGGGTCCATCTGCCTGGACCAGCTGGGGCTGAGAGGACAGGAAAGAGGGGACAACAAGCAGCGTAACACCAGGCCAGAGACACCTGCTGAGAGAGAGAAACACAAGTTAATGACAGCAATGATGTCATCTGTACATGGAGGGAGGAGAGGTGCATCATGGGAGCTCCCCCAGCAGTCTGGGCCTATAGCAGCAGAACTATGGGATGTTTCAGGCTCACCTGAGCCATACCTAACTATAAGCTTTATCAAAAAGGAAAGTTTCAGCCTGATCTTAAAGGTAGAGAGGGTGTCTGCTTCCTGAAGCCAAACTGGCAGCTGGTTCCACAGAGAGGGGCCTGATAACTGAAGGCTCTGCCTCCCATTCTGCTTTTAGGGGCCTGATAACTGAAGGCTCTGCCTCCCGTTCTGCTTTTAGGGGCCTGATAACTGAAGGCTCTGCCTCCCATTCTGCTTTTAGGGGCCTGATAACTGAAGGCTCTGCCTCCCATTCTGCTTTTAGGGGCCTGATAACTGAAGGCTCTGCCTCCCATTCTGCTTTTAGGGGCCTGATAACTGAAGGCTCTGCCTCCCATTCTGCTTTTAGGGGCCTGATAACTGAAGGCTCTGCCTCCCATTCTGCTTTTAGGGGCCTGATAACTGAAGGCTCTGCCTCCCATTCTGCTTTTAGGGGCCTGATAACTGAAGGCTCTGCCTCCCATTCTGCTTTTAGGGGCCTGATAACTGAAGGCTCTGCCTCCCATTCTGCTTTTAGGGGCCTGATAACTGAAGGCTCTGCCTCCCATTCTGCTTTTAGGGGCCTGATAACTGAAGGCTCTGCCTCCCATTCTGCTTTTAGGGGCCTGATAACTGAAGGCTCTGCCTCCCATTCTGCTTTTAGGGGCCTGATAACTGAAGGCTCTGCCTCCCATTCTGCTTTTAGAAACTCTGGGAACCACAAGGAAACCTGCAGCCTGAGAGCAAAGTGCTCTGTTGGGGAAATATCCAACTGTGAGATCTTTAAGATATGATGGAGCTCGGTCATTCAGAGCTTTATATGTGAGGAGAATGGACACCAACAGTGGCTAAAACATGGAGTTTAAAAGTAAAACCAGAGGCCTCGGTCGTACACGATAGAAAAATGGAGCGAGATGTTGATGATGATGAAGTGTTGTGATGATTCCTTCAGAAAATCATCTCTACATGAGTATTATTACTATGACGAACAACCGAGAGGGCCGAGAACTGATCCCTGAGGAACTCCAAGCCTCATATTAGCTCAAACTGACTTTTATATAAACCCAGAGATGTCCTTTTTTTTCTATTTTATTATATCATATCTTCCCTCTGCTGGAAACTGTCCACCCCAGAGTTCATCTTTAACTCTTAAAAGCTGCTCTCAAATGAATATCGTGCTATAAAAACCACAGTATTTTCCTCTGTGCTTCAATAAAGTCAAAGCATGAAGTAGCTGAAGCACCGAGGCCAAACCGTGAAAGCTCTATTTCAGAGAACAAATGTCCCAACGCCATAATATTTATGTTACTATTCCCGTTTAAAATGGAATAAAAGTGAATCCCATGGTGTCAGGAGACAATGGGCCATTTATTGATGAGAAAACCATAAACAAGAAGTCTGTCTGTAATAATACTTTGGAGCCGGATCGCTGCTTCAAGTGACTCATGGAAACACTCAGAGTATGGATGGGAAAAATACCACACAACAAAGGGAGTAATTCACAATAGAAAATGGGGGAAAATGCGGAGGAAACGCACAACAGATGGAGGCTGTAATCAATACTGAGGCTGAGTTTCACATCTGCATCAGCCCAGGGAAAAGGAAGCATCTTTCCATCCCAGCGGCCTGAGTAAAACCAGAGATCGGCACTTTTATGGTGATTCTCCTCTGGATGCTGGCGGTAGTTTGTGGAAAAGGTCGTCCATTTTGATAAGATATTAAATGATAAAACATGATAATCGGGGTAAATGGGTTTTCCTGCACTCTCTCAGGTTAAAGCAGGCGTTTTATTCTCCAGTTTTAAAGGCTGCGAGTGAAAAGCCAAAGTGAGTTTTTACAGGCCTCGTCTGAATTTAACGTTTCATTTAATATGTAAAGTTTCTGATCCGAACACAAATGCAGCCACGGGTCACTGATCATTGATCCTGTCAGTCGGCTTCAGTGCTGATGGGAGGTTTTTGGCCTGTGATGCTGACTGTGTGACATCATCGTGTCGTTTGTTCACCTGACGAACAGGTGAAGTAGATCACAGAGATTATTTCAGAGGAAAAACAAAGAAGACATTTGTGTTCTAGTGTTTCTTCAAACTCAGCTTCACTGTTTCAGGTGTTTATTAAGTTAAATGAAGTCCTGATCAGCTTCATTTCTCTATTTATTTCCATAAAAACAGGAAAACAGCTGCTGATCAATCACAAGAACGTCACATGATCAGCTTTAATCGGGGTTAAAGGTCGTTAAAAACAGCTTCATTCATGTAAGACATAAAGAAAATTTAACTATTTCTTCATCATGAGTGTTTGAGAAGTCAGAAACTTTAAAGAAACTCCGTCATTTCTTCACATTTATCCATAAAAACAGGAAGCAGCTGCAGAGATTCACTGAAACATGTTCAAACATGAACTTAAACCCAGAATCTGAGGCAGAAACAGAGTTTTTATCAGTTCTCAGCAGCTTTAAAGTGAATCTCTGGTCTGAACTCCTTTATTCTCCAACACAGCCTGAACCCTCTGAGACCAGCTTTCTGTCATTTCTTTAAGGAGTCTTCAGGAATAGTTCTCCAGGCTTCTTGAAGGACATCCCAAAGCTCTTCTTTGGATGTGGGCTGCCTTTTGTTCCGTTCTCTGTCAGATGATCCCACACTGCTTCAATAATGTTGAGGTCCGGGCTCTGGGGAGGATTCATCCCTCCATAAGACCTGTTGCCACTGATTTTCAGTCCACTTCTTGTGTCATTTGGCACAGCTCAGCCTTTTCTCCCTGTTTCCCTTCCTTAAGAACGGCTTCTTGACAGCCACCCTTCCATGGAGCCCATTTCTGATGAGGCTTGGGCCAACAGTAGATGGATCAGCTGAAGGTCCAGATGCATCTCTCAGGTCCTGTCAGGTCACAGCTGGATTTTTTCCTCTTTCTTAAGGACATCACTTTCAGATCCTGTTCATCTGCTGGAGATAGTTTTTTAGGCCTGACACTTCTTCTTTTGTCCTCCACTTGTCCAGTTTCCTCAAATGTTTTAAGGACACACTGCACACCATGCTGAGATATGCCAAGTTTTCAGCTAATAGCTCTTTGGGAATCACCTTGTTGCTGCAGAAATCCTATTTTCTGTCTGTCAAACTGTGTTTTCTTTGCTGTTTTTCATAGATGCAGCTAAAGAAATGGGAACAAATGATGTGTCTTTGTGACAAAGTGCCTAAAGATCCAGTTTAAAATGGCTTCTTTGCTAAGTTGTCTGTTCTGTGTCGACACAACACTGGTTCATCCCTTGAGTTAGGAGCCTTTTTTCTGCCTGAATGGGTCAAAGGTCAGAGTTCAGTGGCTTCTGATTGAATTCAGAGAAATTTCGACGCCACTTTGCCTCGACTTCGTGGCTGTTTGAGCGATCACTTCCCTCCTCTCTTCCTCCTCCATGTTTGGGTTCTCCAGTGTCTGAGGAACATCTGGAGAAACACTGAACACACTTCTGACAGAGCTCCTTCACTGCTTTCACTGCACCTTCTCGAGACATTTTAAAACAATTTACAACCACAGAGTCACAACAAGGAAGTGTGTATCTGTTACACGCCGCCCTCAGCATGGTTTTATCATCAGAGGGAAGCTGGCCACAACCTGAGGAAAACCTGGCAAACAGCAAACATCGCAGGTTCGTAAAAGTGTAAAAGCAGCACACATCGACCCGTTTTTCTGGGGTTTTTAAATCTAAACTAACTGGCAGAGATGGTGGAGCCACTGGATCCATCTGAGCTGCTCCTCTGGGACGAGGGGAAAGTGCTTTTGATAAAAATCTAATTTAGAAACAGCCAGAGGAGTTGGGCTCCATTGATCACTCATCTCCCTTTTAAAAAATACTTCCACTTTGAGACCACATTAGTGTCCGGATATTCAGGAGAAAGAGGGTCAGGAGGCTGAAAACGGACCTGTTAAACGCTTATTTTTAACCACGCATTCTTTGGGGGGTCGTGTCCCCCCCAATATTGAGAAAATACCAACCTGTCCCCCCCAATATACAGAAGAAAATATGTAAAATGCATGTTCTCCTTTTATGAACCCTGTCCAGGGATCGGTCTCTTGTTATGTCGTATTTATTTTCAACTTATTTCCGTTTGTTACCATGGGAACGTAACGGCTGCGCCGCGGTCGCCGTTGGTGATGCTAACAGCCAATGAGAGTGACCCACCGGGCGCGCCGCCGGGCGCGTCGCCGTCTCAGCAGCGGCTCAACCGCGCCAAGCTCAACAGTGTTACCATGGGAACGTAACGGCTGCGCCGCGGTCGCCGTTGTTGAACTCGTTATCTTTACGTTGGACTTCTACTTTTGACGGAGCCGCTGCTCAACAGAGCAGATTGTACCAGAACAGGAAATCCAACACAGAATCAACAAAATAAACTTCCGCCCCCTTTCAAAATAAAAGACCTTAAAACAAAAATAACATTAGACTATTAGACTTTTCATTGTTAATGCACATTTTGAGACATTGACACAATATAAATGAACCTGGACCTAAAAGTCCTCAGCACATTTTTTGTTAAAGGAAAAGTCTGTAATTTGTTACATCATTAGTTATTAAAATATTTCCATAAACATGCTTTGGGTATTTGGTCGTTTTCCATTGGAAGCTGTCCTATTTGCTACAGAACTACTGGAAGAGCATAATTGTAATTGGTAGGTGTGTTTAAGGTCAGTAAACAGTAAGCAACTAACCAAAACAAAGTGGGGGGGCAGTCACTGTCTCGGAGAAATTACACTATTCCTTTAGATATGAACTTACATGGTCAATGTAGTCCTCTAAACTATGTTCTAAATGTCCAATTTTTCATATATAAATAAAGAATTGTAGATAATGCACTCAACAATTTTGATTTTCTTGGACCCCCCCAATGTCTAAACCATGGTTACGCCCTTGGTTACCGGAGTTTGGTTCTGATTGAGTCCAGTTTTTACTGTCAGAGCAAACGCTCCGCTTGGTTCTGCTGGACCGGAGGTGAAATGACCCCCGTGGTTTGCTCCAGCTCCGACTCTGGAGAACCGAACCAGTTAAACCATGGTTACGCCCTTGGTTACCGGAGTTTGGTTCTGATTGAGTCCAGTTTTTACGCCCTTGCTGTGACATATAAACTGTGACTAAATCAAGACGTCCTTTTGATCTGTGGAAGGTGGAAACGTGTTACAGTAAACAGATTATTAATGAGCCGCAGTAAAATGTGAGCGATGCAGAACCAAACGGCAAAGAAGCGCCTGAAAGCTGCCTCAGAGCGTCAGACATGACGGTGGAAAGGACGTGCGCTCCATAGACTCTCAGCTGGTTGACCTCTTCATCCCCTCCTCTTTGGGAGATCTGCATCTCCATTTGCCGGTTTTGGATTATCTGGATGAGATGTTTGACTTTTGAAGCCGGTGGTGTTTATTTGAAAACGTCTGAGGTCATGTGACCTCGG